>NW_026688151.1:600000-1200000 GCF_030445035.2 Dasypus novemcinctus
CAACAGATTTGAACAAGCAGAGGAAACAATTAGCTCTTTCTTGTTTTTAATGTAGGCATTTATGGTTATAAATTTCCCTCTTAAGTCTGCTTTGCTGCATCCATAAGCTTCGATATTTTGTCTTGTGATTTTCATTTGTTTCAAGGGTATTATATTAATATCTTTTGCAATTTTCTCCTTGACCTACTGATTACCTAAGTGTGTGTTGTTTAACTTAGGGTTCATTGTTTGTGTAGTATAGTTTCATAGATATTTTTATTTTTTTAAAATTTATTACCCTATAAACAAATTAAAATGTATTTTAATCCACATTTGCATATTTAAGTCAGTGTTGTTAATGATATTGACAATGTGCTACAATCACCACTATCCATTAACAAACTTTACAATCAATCAAATAGAAACTCTGTACAACTTAAGTATTATATCTCATTCCTTTTCTCCTAGTCCTTGGTAACTTATATTTTAGTTTCTGATTCTATGAGTTTCCTTCTAATTTTTTCATATCAATGCGGTTATACAATATTGGCCTTTTGTGCCTATATTACTTCACTCAAGATATCTTCAAGGTTCATCCATGTTTTTGCATGGATCCGAATTTCATTCATTTTTATTGCTGAATAATTATCCATTCTCTGCATATAACATATTTTGTTCATCCATTCATTGATTCATAGATACTAGAGTTGTTTCATATTTTTGTAAATGCAAATAATGTTGCTGTGAATATTGGTAGGCAAAAATCTGTTCAAGTCCCTGCTTTCTAATCTTTGAGTATATAACTTGAAGTGAGAATGTAGGGTCATATGTTAATTTTATATTTAGATTTGGAGGAACTGCCAAACTGTCTTCCACAGTGATTGCATCATATTATATTCCTACCAACAGGAATGAATATTCCTATTTCTCCACATCCTCTCTAATATTTCTTAATTTTTCCAAACTGCCTGGGCAAATGTGGGAGAAGAATCTTTAAGTCAGTAACCTTTCCCCAAACTATGAAGAAGAGTTAAAAGGGGAAGCAGACTTGGCCCAATGGATAGGGCAGCCACCTACCACATGGGAGGTCTGTGGTTCAAACACCGGGGCTCCTTGACCCATGTGGAGCTGGCCCATGCACAGCGCTGATGCATACAAGGAGTGCCATGCCATGCAGGGGTGTCCCCCGCATAGGGGAGCCCCACATGCAAGGAGTATGCCCCATAAGGAGAGCCATCCAGCATGAAAGAAAATACAGCCTGCCCAAGAATGGCGCTGCACACACGGAGAGCTGACACAGGATGACGCAAAAAAAGAAACACAGATTGCCGGCGCCGCTGATAAGGATAGAAAGCAGTTACAGAAGAACACACAGGGAATGGGCACAGAGAGCAGAAAACTAGGGGGGAGGGTAAGGGGAGAAAAAGAAATAAATCTTAAAAAAGAGTAAAGGAATGTGTAAATGGCAAATTCTGAAATGAGATAACAAAGCTTAAAAATTCCTTATCTTTTAATGCAACATTTATTTAATCTAAAGTCTTCCTTAAAATTTAAAAAAAACTAATTATAAAATGAAACAAAACAGCCTTAGAATTCTCCCTGGTACCCTTGCTGCTCATCCTCCACCCCTTTACAAGAAAGGCTGTAATGTGCTGTGCTGAGTCCAGCTCAGCAGTAGGTTTGCATGAAGGGAAGGCATCACAGAACTGAAGAAATAAAAGGACAGAAAGAAAGACACAAGAGAGGAAATAAAGATGGGACCAGGGGACTCACAGCTTCTGAAACTGAGAGCCTCAAACCTAGTTTCCACATTGTATTTATTTAGGAACTAACAGGCAGCTGTTTTTTATTTACTGTACTAAAGGACAGATACAACATATACAATAATAAGTTACAGGTCATACAAAGCTCAAATGCCTCCTCATGCAAACATTTTTTCATGCTGACTAGATGGTGTTCCATCTAGTCAAGGCCAGGTGTTCCTAAGCTCACACTTTTTGTCTGTGTTATGGAAATGTTTCAACTTCAAACCATGTTCCTTACTATTTTCCCACAACAATTTCCCCTCTTTGTTTTTGCAAAGCAGTGATGACAAATTTGGTGAATTCTGGCTGCTTCATACCCTGGTGGGTTTGTTGCATGCATCTGAGGAGGTTGCTCTCACTATGGTGAGCATAGCTACCAGCAAATTAGGAGAAGTAACTGGAAATTTCTCCTTTCCCAACTGTTATTCAGCTCCTTGACTCAGATATTTAATTTGCCCCTGTGGGGGGGTGAAGCTGCTCTGGTCTTCAGAATGGGACCCAGCCATGTAGTTTCCAGCATCAATCTCTCCATCTTTCATTATCTTTTGGCATTCATGATCTGGTTTTATTTGATGAGCTGCTACCCACACAGGATGGTTCTCCATCTCCTGGGGAAACATAAACATACCTTCATCCCCAAGTTAACAGCTTCTCTGTTGACCATTCATTAGTCAGTGGATCATTCCACCAAATTAAAGGTTTTTCAAACAGAGTTTGGGTTTGAGTTTTCAAATTACTTTGGAAATGCCTTTCAGATGCTGTCCTTTCCTGGGTGGTTCCACAGTTAAGAATATTAAGAGTGAATAGTGCTTTATGTAACTGCATCTGTGGTGTCTCCTTGTTTCCCCATTTTTGTTTTTGTAACATGAGTTTAAGGGTTTGATTTGCCCACTCCACAATAGCTTGCCCTTAGGAGTTATACAGAAGTCCTGTAATATGTGAAATACTCCAAGTATCTAGAAATCTTTTAAGGGAAACACTGGTATAAACAGGAGCATTATCTGTTTTGAGAGACTGGGGAGGTCCCATTACAGCAAAGCAAGCTATGAACTACAAAATTTTGACATATGGTGGGGCTATTAAGTATTCCTTGAAGAAGATATTTCCACTGAAACCATTTCATATATTCTTTGCTATTGAAAGAAGGCACTGAGAATGCAAATTTCTCACAGTCTTGGGAGCCAAATGTATTGTAAAGAAAAAATCCATAGCAACAAGCGGCCAGCTATGAGGGATCAGAGCTGGTGTGGGCAAACCTGGCTGCAGTGCACCCATAGGTTGAATGACTGCATTTACTGCTCAGAGGTCTGTTAAAAGCCTCCACTTGCCTGATTTTTTCTGAATAGGAAACACTGGAGAGTTCCAAGGACTAAAAAATTATTCATTATGTGCCTTATCTAACTGTTCCTTAACTAATTTATAGATTGCCTCCATTTTTTCTTAGGTTAATGGCCACAGTTCAACCCAAACTGGAGAGGTCATAGTCCATTTAAGAGGAATGGGTTTGGGTGGTTCAGGAGGCTAGACAGATCAGTGGCCCTTATGGAAAAGATGAATATCCTAATCCTTTATGATTACCATGAGCTGTGGGATCTATTGGTTTAACAGTTCCCTGGTGGTGCTTACCCAATCCTAGCCCTGGAACATGCCCCTGTTTCCTTATTACTTTTTTACTTTGCTTAATCTATTGGCTAACCTGGGGAATATAAATTTCAGCCTGCCATTGATCTAATAGAGCATGCCCCCAGAGATTAAAAGGCAAGTCTGCAACATCAGCTGCAGGGTGGCATATTGTCCATCAGGCCCCAGACAATGAAAAATTTGCACACTGTTTTAAACCTGTGAGAGCGCCAAGTCTCACAACAGAAATAGATGCATCTTGTAATGGCCAAGCAGAGGGCCAATGGTTAGAACTAATGTTAGAAACATCAGCTCCAGTATCAATAAGTCCTTTAAACCATTCGTTCAGAATGGTTACTTCACAAATGGGATGAGGTTCTAAAATTTTTTTCAGTTAAGAATTTTCCTGTTATTCCTGTACTTCCAAAACCATTTTTCCCTTGGACTTTCTCACTAGCTCCTACTGGAACATAAGGGAGCAACAACAATTGTGCTATGTGCTCTCCAATATCAGCTTTCAGGTAGACAGAATAACCTGAATCTCTCCTTGATAGTCACAATGTGACTCACATACAGTTACTCCTGTATGCACCCTAACTCCCTGGGAGGTGAGACTGCTCCTCCTGAGGAGAATTCTGACCATACCAATTGGTAAATGTTCCCTTATTCCCATTTTTACACAGGTGGGGGTATCCCCTGGAAGCAAGATAACAGCTTTCGCTGTAGGGATATCTATGGCTGCGCTTCCTGCCTTGGTGGGGGATAAGTCAAGGGCACTGTGGAGTGTGAGGATTGCTAGGCTGAACTGGGAAAGCTCCCTTTTGGAATAGGGCAAGGAGCAGGCCCCACTGGAAGTTTCCCAACAAGAGAGTGCCTTTCTTATGATAATATGATAATTAGACTGACATTGGCTAACCCAATGATTTCCTTTACCACAATGGGGGCATGGCTCAAATGGTTTCTGAGCAGAAAAATTCTGTTTGGGCAGCATTGCTTTTCACTCACACTTTTTCCAACAATCTTCTCATGTGACCAATTTGTCCACAATTGAAACATTTTCCAGAGAACCTCTTATTGATTTCAATAGTCATATTGCCATAGTCTGAGCCAGCATAATAGCACGGTGGCCCTCTCTCCTTACATCCTGGCACAATTTAATATATCCAGTCAAATCCACTTTACATTTCATAATCCCAATAGCTTTCTGACAATCCTGATTAACATTTTCATAAGCCATTTGCTGCAAAATAGCATCAGCAGCTTCTAAATTATTGACCTGTTTTTTGACAGTCTCCTGCAACCAAATGGTAAAGGCAGGGTAAAGTTCTTTAGGTCCTTGTAATCTTTTTTGAAATGACACTGAAGGTTGGCCTTTGACCTCATTTTTTTCCCAGGCCCTTAAACAACAGCAACGGGCCTCTGTGATGGCTTGAGCATTCATTGTTAATTGCTGAGCTACTCCCACCCAATTCCCCACCCCTACTAACTAATCCAAGGAAATGGGGATATTATGGGCTTTACTGTGAGTGGCCTGAGTATCTCCATGATCTCTCCACCAGGTTTTGAATGGTGAAAACTCTCCAGACCCCAGGGTGATGCATGCTAATGCAGACCAATCAGCTGGGATCAGCCAAGAGCCTTCAGCGAGCCCCTGCACTGTACCATAGGTAAAAGGAGAATTTGGACCATATTGTTGCACTGCTACTGTTAACTCTTTCAAATTTTTAAATGGGAAGCCTTCATGAGTGAACTCATAAACTCCATTTGGATTTTGAGGATCCACTCCAGGAACTACTCTTTCTCACATGGTAATCAGAAAGGCCACTTGAAGTGCCTCTGAGTCACCCTCCCTTCTAGCCTATAAAATGCCTTGTTATAAAGCTGACAACTTTGGCTGAGTGTTTCTGGGCATAGGAGGGGGAGGAGGTGTCAGTAGAGGGGAAAGTGGCACTACAGTCAGTTAATGAAGACAAAATAACTCAAAAAATTCAGTGGGAGGAACTTCCTCACTTCTCTATTTTCATTTTCCTCTTCCTCATCTTCTGTTTGCCAAGGTTCCAAAACAGATTTAATAATTATACAAGTAGACCAAATAGTAACAGGGACTGGAACACCTTGTACATGTAGTTTTTCTAACTCTTTTCCTGCTCTTTCCCAGTCTTCTAATTCTACACATTCTACTGCTGGGAACAATGAGCAATATTTTTCTAAAATCCATAAAATTTCTAAAATATGAGACTTGCTGGCCTCAGCTCCTCCTGCCTTGAGTTGTTTGAGGAGACAGACACATGGGTGATATTGTGCTGAACGGTCTCTGTTTCCCACTGTATCCCTGCTAGAATACTCTAGAGTATTACTCAATGAGGACTTGGAAGGCCTCCTAAACCACTCAGAGGTCTATGCCATGACAACACCTTTAGTTTCAATTGAAGTGATTCTTCTTCCCTTCATGCCCCATGTTGGGCACCAGTTGCTGAAACCAGCTCAGCAACAGGTTTGCATGAAGGGAAGGTGATGCAAAACTAAAGAAATAAAAGGACAGAAAGAAAGACATGAGAGAGGAAATAAAAATGAGACCAGGGGACACACAGCTTCTGAAACTGGGAGCCTCAACCATAGTTTCCACATCATATTTATTTAGGAACTAACAAGCAGCTATTTGTTATTTACTATAATAAGGGACTGGAGCAACATTTACGATAATAAGTTACAGGTCATAAAAAGTTCAAATGGCTCCTCACACAAAGATTTTTTCATGCTGACCAGATTGTGTTCCATCTAGTCAAGGCCAGGTGATCCTAAGCCTGCACTTTTTGTCTATGTTATGGAAATGTTTCAACTTCAAACTCTGTTCTTACTATTTTCCCACAACAGTGCTGGGTTTCTCATGTGGGTTCTTTTGGTCCAGAGGCAGCAATGTGGCCCCTGTGAGCATGCTGGGGTGCTTGTAGGACAGTGCCAAACTATCATTCAGAAGTCCAAGAGACAGAGCAGGGGAACATTATCTCATATCTCAGGTTCACCTTCACATACTCCCTGAGAGCAGGGAAACTGCTTGCAGACAACTACGGACTAGGGTACTGTGGGAGACAATTAAAGTAAGATAAATTAGATTCTTGGGTAGAGGCTTTGCAAGCAACTTTGGTGTCATAGCATAGCTATAGCTAACACAAAGAATATTAATGACTTAAAACTTAGCCTTCACAGGACATGATTGCTCACTCAAGCATAACATACACTAAATATGATGCAATCCCACAGTATTTTCAAGGTAGGTTGCATCGTTTAATACTCATATGAGCAATATGTGAGAATTGTCTTTGTTCACATTACACATTAACATTTTACATTGTTAGGTATTTAAATATTTTCTGGTGTGTTGAGTGCATAGATTCATACATGTATATATATACACACACACACATATCCAGTTGATAGTGATTTTATGCTTTACTATAGCGGTACTATGGATATACTCTTCTGTTAAATTCCTGTCTACATTATATATGACAGGTACATTCGTTCAGTTTGTTACACAGAAATTTGTTCCTTCTATATCCTTTGAAAAAGAGAAATTTACAATTCTAAGATAATGAAATCTATCAACTTCTGTGTATTAGTCAGCCAAAGGGGCTGTGAGGCAAAATATCAGAAATTGGTTGGTTTTATTTAAAGGATATTTAATTGAGGCAGAAGCTTACAGTCACCAGGCCATAAAGAATGAGTTACTTCCTTCACCAAAGTCTGTCACCACATTTTGGAGCAAGATGGCTGCTGAAGTCTGTAAGGGTCAGGCTTCCTGGGTGCCTCTCTCCACAGTGCTTCTTTCTCTCTGCACTCAGCTGTTCTGCTTTATCCGCAAGGCTAGCTGTAGACTATCAGGCAAATAGTTCATCTCTCTTCCTGGGACCTCTCCTGTGCCTCATCCTGCCTTCTCTCTGCTCCTCTGTGTCCTTACTTCCTAAGCTCCAGCATCCAAAACTCTAAACTTCCTTCTCTGATGTGTGGTTTCTCTGTGAGGCCCTGCCCACCAAGGCAGTGGGAGCTCAAGATCCTACTGACATGGACCAATCAAAACCTCAGTCATTATTTAATCAAGTAAAATTGAAACCTTTGAATCCAATACATTTAATATGCCCAGGGGAAGGAAAAAAACAAAACAAAACAGTTTACCAACATAATCCAATATTTCATTTTGGAATTCATCAATAATATAAAACTGCTAAGATCTGACACATTCTGAAGCCTTTTTATGTCTTTTAAAATAACTATACCTTTGAGTTTCCTTTCTGTTCACTTAGTCTACATCAATTATGTATGGGGTTAGGTAGGTGTGAAACTTTGTTTTATCCAATATTACCCAATTGCAGAAGTGTGATTTTCTGAAGAGTACATAATACTGTTAATCTATTTTCACACATTACCTCTGCCATATATCAAATGCCTGCAGCCATGCCCTTTATTCCATTGCTGTGTCTCCTTGTTTATTTCTACAGTCACAACACATCAATTCAAATGAATTAAAATTGTTTTTTAATTTAGGGAAATTTTATTTTTGAGAGTTTTAAGAGCTGAGCTGAGCTGTGGTGCCAGGTGTCAAGGCAGCTAATCAAAACAAAGCAAAAAAGTGAGTAAATAGGGAAGACTTTATATCTTTACTGTGATAATTTATGCAAGATTTTATCTCAGGAAACATGCTGATTCACCCCTGTTTAATTTCTTCATGAAATGACACTACCATATGAGGGTCATATAAATCAGACTTGGGGATCATCTCACTATTGAGGGTCTGTCTCCAAACAAAGAATTCCTGTAGTTTTATAGACCCAAAGTCTAGGACAGATGGGGTATCTAAATGAGCAAAACTACTTAGTCTTTATGGAAGAAGTATTCTCAAAGTCTGCAGCTCCCATCCTTCCAAATAAGGCATTGTCTAGTAAATCACCAAGGAAGGCCTTGTTATGAGCCCTTGATAGAGAGGTCTCCCAATGGAGGCATCTGTCCTAGGAATGCAGCTATGAACATCAACATGACTAGCCAAGGGGGTCTAAGTTTTTTACTACACTTTTGTTCAAAGATTTCAGTTCACTGACTGTGAAACAAGTCTGTGTGGTATAGTATGGGGGCATTTTGGAGATACTAGAATTGTCCTAAATGAAGTTGCAATGACAGATAGAGGCCATTATACAACATGTCATAACTTAAAATTTTAAACCATAATTTAAACTACAACAACATAGTGACAATGTGTTCATCAATTGTAACAAATGTACCACACCAATGTTGCTAATGTTGGAAAGTGTGGGGAGGGTAGGGGATGGTGCTTATTGGAATCCACTATGTATTTTATATAACATTGGTGGGATCTATGTACCTTTTAACAATTATTTTTAAATACATTTTTTATATTTGAATACTTTTTTACATTTAAAAATTTATTGATTCATATAACTCATATATAAACATACATAAACAATAAGTGTATAGTAAAAATTGTGAACTTACAAAACAAACATGCATAATATTATACAGAGCTCTCATATCTCATGCCAACCCCAATACCTTCCATTTCTGTGAAATACCTTCTTAAAATGATGAAAGAGTACCCTCAAAATATTACTGCAAACCAAAGTATCTTGCATTTGGTGTATTGTTTCCCAAAGCCACCCTATTTTAATATCATTCTTACATGGACATACATAAACAGTAAGTGTATGGTAAAAGTTATGAACTTACAAAACAATCATGAACATGTGTAGAATTCCCATATAATACCCCTTATTAATTTACCACCATGTTGTGTAACCTTTGTTACAGATAATATCATCAGATTATTACCACCAACCATGGTCCATAGCATACATTTAGCACACTGTTTCCATACTCCCCCATTATCAACACAGTACATCTTTGGCATAGATGCATGAATAGTACAGTATTCTTATTAACCACAGTCCATTGGTCACCTCAGTTGTATTTTCCATACTTCTTCACATTCCTTACACACAGCAATATTGATGGACAGCTGCTTTAGCTGATAGGACACACTTGCATTTTTTATTTTTAAAAGATACTTAGATTACATAAAATGTTACATAAAAAAAATATAGGGGATTCCCATATGTTCCACTCCCCACACCTCCCACTTTTCCCTACAATAGCAACTTCTTTCACTAGTGTAGCACATTCATTGTAATTGAGGAACACATTTTGGAGAATTTCCACACAACACGGATTATAGTTTACGTTGTAATTTACACTCTCTTCCACTCCAGTCTGTAGACTATGAAAGGATATATAATATCCTGTATCTGTCTTTGTAATGTCATTCAAGAAAATTCCAAGTCCAATAAAGGCCCTCATATTACACCTCTTTTTCTCACTCCCTGCCTTCAGCAACCCCAGTGGCCACTGTCTCCACCTCAATGATATAATTTCTTCCATTGTTAAAATCACAGTAAGTCTATAGTAGAATTCCAGTAAGTCCATCTAGTCCATATTTTATTCACCAACCCTGAGGATTCTGGGATGGTGATGCCCACTCCACCTCTTATTGAGAGGGGACTTTAATCCCATATGGCTGGCAGATAAGAATCTCTTGCTTGCAGTTGTAGACTCTCTCAGTTCCTTGAGGTGGTGCTAGTCCACCTTCACTTCCTTGTTGGTTGTCCTGGGTGAGTCCAATGACCTGGAGAGTAGGTATTGCAGCTCTGCTGAGGCTCAGGGTCCAGCTGGTACATGGACGACTAGCTGTTTCTGCTCTCAGTCTCCATGTATTACTCTCTCCCAGCCCGCTTCTCTCACTCTCAGAGCAGAACAGGGGCTGAACAGGTGAGATGGTCCTGCAGGCCTCAGAACAACAGTACCTAGAAACCAGTGACTTTGAGAGGGTCTCATCTCCAGGAAATCTCCAGGGGCCAGTGCCAGTGGTTCCCACAATCCTTGGGTAGTCTTCAGGGACTGCAGAGGGTTAGTTCCCTGACTTTCTGCTGAAAGCAATGCAGGGTAGGAAGGAGAATAGGCTAGTGCCCTGCCTCCTTCCCATGGCAGAGTTAGGTCTTCTGAGCAGGTAAGAGCATCCACAGGTTTGAAGAGGGCATCACCACTGCATCAATCCTCTATTCTTTATTGCTTGGCCTGCAACAAACCAGAAATATCAATCCTGGACACCCCCAAACCATGCCACTGGCATCAGTGGATGCCTCCCTCTGGTTGTAACACAGGCCTGTCTCCACCTAACTCTTGGCCCTACCTTTATATTAACCTCTAAACACAGAGTGACTGCCACAGCACCACCTGGTCAATACTAAGCCACATAGGGGCCTCAACCTTGGCTGCATCATTCTCACTTCCTGCTAACAAATTGACCCAATACTTGATGGTGAACTTTAGCCTCCAGGAAAACTCTTGAACCTACAAATGGCACACTGTCCCTGCCTATCCAGAAGGACACAGGGTGAATGTGAAGCTTGCCAAAAACCAAAAGCCTGACTCCAAACCACGAGGAGCCTGGGCCCTCATGCCACTTACCTGGAAGCTTAGGCCTGTTCCCAAACTGGACATCCTTGATGGCCCTGGCACGTCTTACTCTGACCTCTGGAGGAGGAATCCTTGGAACCACTGATAGTTAGCAAATAAGCTGCAGACCTGCTCAACCTTAAAACTAATCTCCAGTGCCAAGTGCTCCTGCCCAGGACAAGACATCAAGCCAGTCCATCTCTACAAGGGCAGCCACAGCAGCACATGGGGGAGCTGGAGGGCTGCCCACCTACACATTCACAAGTTTTCTACCAAGTTCCCATCTGGACAAGTTGAGAGATGTAGCCCCTGTTGCATGGAGCTGACACCCAAGGGGAGCGTCTTTGGGAACAGCCCCTGCTGCCCATGTGCCACCCCCCAGATGGCACCCAGAGGTCATTTGAAAAGCCCCAATGTCATGGGGCTAGCAGAGGGACTCCCCTGTGGAGGGTACAAACCATCCCCGGTGGGGCACACCTCCATGTATGGTTTTCCCCAGGTGTGGCCAAGCCCCCAGGCCCTCTGGACCTAACCTGGTGATTTTTGTATCTATGGTGGAAGAACCAAACATCAGAGAATAGCAAGGATGATATGAGGCCTCCTACTCTAGTGCAGGCTGCCTGCCCCTCTGGCTCTCTCCTTTCCCCTGCATGGTGGTCCCTGATGGGCAGGACCCCCAACTGCAGTGCTCACATCTCCTCATGGACTTCTCTCCCTGGTGATCCCTTGTTTGGTCTCCTTCCCCCCAAGTTGTAAGTGCTCAGGGCCTAAACACAGGAGATGCTTAAGGTGCATGGGCTGAAGCCAGATGACTGGTGATGTTTTGGCTCCATGTGGCAAAACAAAGTCTCTGCTTATGCAGACTCCTATCAGGGCTGGAATGTCTATCAGACAAGAGTCCCTGTCCTGGGACCACCAGCGCACAGTAGTTGGAGAACTCTCAGGAGACTAGAGGAAGTCTCTGGAGTGGAGACACCTGGAAAGAGACCCCTGGGAAGAACAGTCTGTGGGAAGCATGCTAAGAAGAGCATTCTGGAGGAGATGCAGTTTGAGGGAACTTCCTGGGGTTCAGACTGTCAGTATGGAGCTCAACAGGAAAGGACAGCATAATGGAGAAGCACTCTGGGGGAGGAGTGTCCTGGGGGGTTCATCTCATGAGGGAACACTTTGAGGGGGAGAAGCTTGTGGGGCTGTAGTCTAGGTGGAAGCTTTCTAGGGAGGCATCCTGGGGAGAAGCATCCCAGGGAGGGTATAGCCTGGGGGAAGCAGCCCCAACTTTCACTCTCATCCTTTTGGCCTTGTTGGGCCTGTGCCCACACCCAAGGCAAAATCCTGCATCTTCTGGTAAAATGCTCTTGGATATTCCAGCTCTTTAGATCCTCTGGACACAGAGAGGAGGGCAATGGGTGCCTGGAAAAAGACAACAAGGAGAAAGGTCATGAGAACAGGAGCTTCCAAATCTGCTCCCTCCTCAAGGCCCCCAAGGAGGCAACTCTCGAGCTACCCTCTCTCCCCTCACCTCTCTGTCCTCAGTCTGGGGAGAAGGTGGGACCAGCTGCCTCCCATAGACTCAGAGGTGCATAGACAGAGGTGCTGGCCCACCTGCAGACCCCAGGGGAGGGCCACAGCTTCAGGGCCACAACAGGGCTCCTGATTCCAACAGGGTGCACTCCTGAGCCTGGCCCCCTCATGGGGTCCTTAGACCCTGCCCACCCCCTATACATGAGCTTGGCACTCAGTTCTGTCCTGTGGAAGAGGGACAGTCTAGTGGGCTGTGTGGCCAAAGGATCAGCTCTCAATAATTCAGCCTCTGCTCCCCCAAGAGTCCCCAAAGGTTGGGCCAGAAAGGGCAGGACCTGAGTGGACAGGACCCAGATTGGAGGAACCTGGAGTGAGAAGAATACAGAAGGAGTGAGACACAGAGTGGGGGGGACCTGGAATGGAGAGACCCAGAGTGAGGGGGACCTGAAGTAGGGGTACCTGGAGTGGGGTGACCCATTGTGTGGATACCTGGAGTGGGGGACACTAAGTGGGTAGCCTATTCTGCCTACTCATTGGCTCCTGGCATTCTCCACATTGGGCTGAGCTGTGTTCTGCAGCTGAACTCCCTGTCACTTTCCAGGACCAGCACCCTGAGGTGATGGCCTCCATCAGCCCCTTCTCTCACCTGTCGCTTGCTGGAAGAAGTACCTGCTCACATGCCACCCTCTTCCCTTTTCCTCTCAGGCCCTGATCTGGCTGCAGTAGTGCTGCAGTTGTGGGTTGCAGCATCACTCTGAACCAGAGCATTCTACCTCCCCTGGCCATCTCAGCTACTTCCCCCTGTCACCTCCCTGTTGCCCTCCTGGGTCCCTGGGGATCCTGGTTGGGGCCTCATCCTCGGGTCTCTCTGCCATGTAAATGAATCTCAGATGGTTCATTCATGCAGGTTCCCTATCCTTGTCCCATACCCTCCTCATTACCTGGAACCAGTGGGCAGTGACTGGTGCACCCACCCCCACACCAGTCCTGCTCCCTTTCACCCACTTGCAGGGCCAGGAAACAGGCCTCAAGGCCAGTGACTGCAACCCCCACCCCCACACCAGACCTGCTCCCTGTCACCCACTCTTGGTGGGTTCCCATGCATCCGCAAGTACTGGAGGGCCTGGGCCTTGAGCCCTGAGATCTGAAACCAACTCTCTCCTTACCCCACTTCACACAGACCCCAGGCCTCAGGGAGTCCATCCCCCATCACATGGAATCCTGTACCCTGCTCCCTTGTCACAACCCTGAGCTGGTCACGTTCACTTATGCTACCCACTCCCAAGCAAGGAAGGCACAGCATCATAGAATCATGGCCCACCTCACCAGCCACACCATAGAATCATGGCCCAGCTCACCAGCCATCTCCATCTGACATCCCTCCTGGACTGATCTCATCTGCTTGGCTTCCAGAACACCACACCTTCTGACGTCCTCTTATCTCACCCACCATGACCTCTCAGTCCCTCTCTGCTGACACCTCCATACCCATCTCTGCCTGGAAAGTTCCAGGTATGAGTCCCTGGAGGTCAGAGAGGCAGGGTCTCAGCCCTTAGCCCTCCTCCCCCCTCTCTCATTGTACCAGGGTTGAGCAAAACCTGACACAACAACACCAGCTAATAGTTGACAGTCATTGAAGCAAGATGACAGTTTCCATTGGTATTTTCTCTACTTCTGTGTACAATGGAAATTTCCATAAGAAAAACTGATGTACAAATAGTGAAGTTAAAGTGGAGGGGGAGATGGACAACAACATTTTTCACATATGTGGCCACAATGCATTCCAAAGGGCAGCAAGAACCTACAAGTCCATAAAGGGCAGATGGCTGGGCCTGTCTGTCAGGTCAACCCAGTGGTTTGTTCTGTCATTCTCATTCTCTCCATCCTGGCTGATCTTTGGCAGTTGCCCTTGTAATTGCCAGGCTGGTTCTTGCAAGCCCCAGCTGCTGTTCCTCCTTCCCTCTGCATATTACATCACAGGAAGACTCCCTTTAGTCTCTGGATGTGGGGTCCCCGACCATGACTTGCACCTTCCCCCAATGACCCAGGGGTGACGCTGCAGTTCTGCACACCTCACCCACTGCAGGAGGCTCTGGGTTTCAGAAAAGGGGCAGAAGACCCTGGACCCCCCCTTAAAAGAGCAGCATTCAGGGACTTCCATTGGGGAAATGAAGCAGGCTAGTAAGATAGGGAGTTAATAGGTGTATCTGGAACCTGGCAGAGAGTCCACGTGGACATTAGAATCCCCCAAGACGGCTGCTAGAAGACCCCCCACCCCCAGGATTCTGGTATCCAGAACAAAGACTTCTTTTGGATGCAAAGAAAAGCCCCGGATGTTCCCTAGGGACTTTATCATGGGGTCCTCACTAAGGGATTGATGGGTGGGGTAATCAATCCAAAAGGTAAACAGCTGGAACCCCTCCCCTGCCATTAGCAAAGGGGTGGAATAATTCGTAGTTTATAAAGCAAACCATGAGGGCTGAGTGCCCTCTCGCCCTGCTCTCTTGTCTCTGGACCCATTCCTGTCTTCTGTGTGCCACTCTCACCATTTTTTCTCTGCCATGTGGCCACACAAGTAACCCTGGGGATTTATAATCTACAATGGGGAAATGCAGCTTGTAAATCAGCCCTCTTTATCCCTTTTCACCCCCTTCCTCTCTACTGGGACTCCTGCTCTGTTATTTTCTCCCATTTCTCTTCCCTCCCTACCTGAATGAATTACTAATCTAACTCACATGGGGTGCTCTTAAAATTCATTTCTGCAGCATAGCCAAGAATCTAGATAAAATCCGGTAACAGAAGGGCTCCTTTCACCACTCACATTTGCTTCAGCACGCTTCCCCACGGGACTCTTGGGAGAGGTGGGGAGAAAGAGGTGGGGAATGGGGAGGGGAAGCTGGAGGCAAGACTTCCACCGTGCACGTGAGCCCTCTGACCCTAAAGACAGGAATTTAAGACCTACATGGATTCATTCCTGGAGGCCATTCTAGGCATGGGTATTTCAGGGGGAAATGGAGTAGAGGAAACCTCCTGGGCATCTGCCCTGCAGGAGAACCCACCTGCCCAGCACCTGGATGTCTATCAGGGCAGGCACACCGCGCTGTGTGGAAAGGCCTATGCAGGCCCAGCCGCATCCTGCTGTGCAGGTCCCACTTCACAGCGCTGATGGGCTTCCCTTCGGTCCCTGCCTCTGCAAGTTTCCCCAGCAATCCCCACCATTCTAGGCTATTCTGCTCTCCACCACCATTTCCACAGTCGGGGAAGGCCCGTGGGCCAGCGCAGCACTGCCAACCACAGCCCGATCTTGCCTGGTATTCGGAGCTGGAAAGGTGGTGCGGCGCCCGGGGCACCAATCCTGCCCCTGGAGGTTGCCCCTCCCCTCGACCCTAATCTGCACTGTTTGCTGTGCTTGGGACCTGGGGGCACCCTTGGCAGTTTGCAAAGCCCCACGGAATTGCATTTCCTCCGGAAAGGGGCTGGACATTTCCTACTGGAGCTTCTGGACTCCGCAGTGAAGTGACCTAGACCAGATCACACCCCACTGCCCTCCTGCACCCTCCGCCTATCTGCACCCCTATCCTGCTCATTCGCAGTGACCTCCCAGGCTGGTGTCTTACTGGTGGGAAGTCTGTCCTCAGGGCCCTGAAAGCACACTATTGGAACTCGGGTTCCTGGGAGTGAATGCTAGAGGGCAGGTGGGGGCAGAATAGCACACAACCCAGTAGGCTGTGAGGAAGCCAGGGGCCCCTGAGATCCCACCCCTTCATTGGGAAGTGGGTGGAGGAGTATGAACTACTTTGAACAACCCCCACTCCCTTGACTCCAAGATACTCTGCAGAGGCAAGGTTGGTTTTGGAGATGCTAGTTACAGAAGGGCCTGCGATAGGAAATCCCTTGGTCCGTAGCTCCATGGCACCAGCACCCCTTGCTGACTGTGGACAGCACCATCCCCTCTGGCTCCCAAGGACCCGCACAGGAGGAAGACCACACCTATGCAAACCCAGACCCCAAGGAGGCAGGGGGACGGGCCTGAGCAGAGGCTCCAGTGGAAGATGCTGGTTCTTCAACCTGGGGATTAGCATAGGGATCCATGATGGAAAAGATGGAGTGGGGACTTCTGGAGCAGGACTCTGCAGTATGAACTTGGAGTCTTGGAGCCTTTGAACTTTGCCCTGACCCCCTTAAGGACAGACAAGTCCCTGACCCTGGACATAGAGGGTCAACTGCTCAATGGAGAGAAGGAGTGAGGATGTCCTGGGGACCTTAAGGGTTCTCCATGACCTGATCAAGTAACTGTTGGATAATTACTAAACTGCTAAAATCCTGGCTTGAGGCAATTTCCAGGGAATAAATGAATGGTGAATACCAGCCTATCTTGTGGACCTTGCTATTTTAAGGAGCAAATTAAAGGTCAAGTTTTAGGCCTCCACAAGCAGGGAAGACCTTCTCAAAGTGAGAGATGGAAGCTTGCCACTGGCTTTTAAATTGGGGCCAGCGCTACCTGCAAACAAAGATTTTTGACTTCATGGCTTTGTGTATGCAAAATAATTAGGTAGGAAGGTAAACTTTCAACATTAGCTCAAGTGAAAATCTAGGAGCACTCCATGGTCCTGTGGCATATTGCTACATAAACCATGGTGTGTGAAGAGTGGACCTGGAGTCAGAGGAAGACCACTTCATGGCATGAAAGGTGATCATTACACATTGTACAATAACAGTGGTGTCCTAGGAAAGAACTTTCAAGAAAGGAGCCCACCTGAAGAACACAGAAGTAGAATGATATGTGCCAAGATATTAAACTTGGTTGCTCCTGGAGGGATGCATAAGGAATATTCATTTTCTCCTTTTCTCCTTTTGTTTATCAATCTTTTCTAATTTTTATAAAATGATAATATCATGGTTTTCTATTTTTAGGTAGTGGTAAGGCAAAGAAAGGGTATTAGCAGGTTTGGGTCAGAGCTATCATGACCAACTGTACGAGGCTCAAGCACTGGGACAAGGTGGAAAGTGGATGGAAATGAGAGGATTTCAGTCTGCATTTGAGTATCTCTTTTGCTGCAGCAAATTAACCACTTACAGTGAAACTTTCTGCAAATGTGGTCATAATGTCTTTCGCTAGGACACAGTAGATGTTCAGTGAAGGAATTTCTCATCACCTATACATCACTAATGAATTTCAACCAGCAATGTTCCCTGCCCAAATGTCAAATAAAGTACTGTGCACTATTAAATTACATTTTAAAAAAATTACATAAATTCTATGAATCTAATTTTCATTGTTTGAAAAGCAGTTACTTGTTTTGGTTGCTGTGAACTCAGTAAGTTCCAGGTAAGATGTTTCTGTTTATGAACAGTCACTTACTTGACATTTTGAGCTAGGCTAACTATTCTCTGTTTACCATCAAGAAACAGGTCCAGTAAATTTTAAAACACTTTCCAAAACACCTCTGCCAGTAAGTGGCAGCTCAGATTTTGAACCCATGATGTCAAACTCTAAAGCCCACTTCCTAAACTCAGCACTTCAAAACAAATTCTTTATAAACGTCATATCAAATGGAGCTTGGTATACCAGCAAAAGGCTGTACCAACATGTTTTTAACCAATGTCCAATGCAAACCTAGGCTTTCTTTCTCCTTCTCTGTGCTCTCTAATGTGAAATGTAATTATTAGCACATCTTGAACATACTTGCCCAGTATTTCTCAATCTTTTATTCTCACCTGAACTCAGATTAGATTGGGGTGGATTCGCAAGTCAATTTCTTAGGAGCTGTGTGTCTTTGGGCATCTTACTGTATCCCTGTAAACTAGGGATATTGGTAGGATGTATTTCACCAAATTGAGAACATTGGAATCATGAAAATCATCACCATTTGTTTCCTGTATGAACTGTTGATTCTTAACACATTGAGCATCTAGTAGGGCAAGTCCTCCCTTATTACTTTTCCTCTTCAGAAAATTTCTGGCAGTTGCTATTCATTCTTCCATCAGAGCTGAACATATTTGTTTTAACTCCTGATGACTGAAGGCTAAACAGTCTCCTAATGAGCCCACCTCTCCAGTCTACAGAATTAAGTTCTTCAGTGTCTTTCCCTGAGGAAACCCCTGACCAGGCTGCCCACCTTGAAGCCTTCCCAATGGTCCTGGGGTAAAACCACTTTGTTTCCTGTATACAGTGCTTATTCTTAACAGTTTATCCAATATCTGATACGGTATGTTCCCCCTTATTCCTTTCCCCCTTCATAAATAATCTGACCCCACCTACCAGGCATCCCAATTCCTTTTGGGGCCTGAGAGTTGCTCTGCACAGAAAGTCCCTTTGAACTTCCTGCTGCATCCTGCCTGGGTGGTCCTGCTTCACTGAGCTGTGGTGGCTCACCCTGGGCCCTCACCTGCCCACATCCCAGATGCCCCCAAAAGAACTCACCTGGGGCTCTAGGCAACACCACTCCCTGCTAATAAATCTGCCATCAGGGCTGAGCAGTGCTCCAGGCACTTCCTTCTGCTCCCAAAGTGGGAGGCCCAGGCACTAAGGTGGTGCCACAGCCAGAGCAAGCTGGGTGGGCTACAAAGTGTGGGCTGCGCAGGTGCACCAATCCCCCCCTGGGAGGGGCTACCGTGCTCCTCCAACTGGGCTTCCATGTTTCCTGCATGGGGCTCAAAGGATAGAGGAGAGGGGGTGCATTTGGTAGTTTGACAAGACCTGCAGAGTTGGGTTGCCCCCAGAAGGATCCAAGTGGTTCCCCCTGCAACCCATAGCCCCATGCCCACTCTCTGCCTCCTACCTTGTGCATTCACATGATGGAATGCCATTCAGACATATAGAAGAATAAGGTTCTGATATATTAATTGAAATCATTATTGTGTGACATAAACATGGCACATAAGGAAATAAAATATATGATTCCAGGTTATGACATACCTAGAATAGAAAATTCACAGACAGAAAGTAGGTGTGCGGTTACCAGGAGGTGATGGGGAGAGGGAGGAACATGCAGTTGTTTGGTGGGTACAGTTTATGTAAGTTTTAGAAATTTTGAAAACAA
Organism: Dasypus novemcinctus; assembly: GCF_030445035.2. NCBI lineage: Eukaryota > Metazoa > Chordata > Mammalia > Cingulata > Dasypodidae > Dasypus > Dasypus novemcinctus. Next base: position 619,487 of record NW_026688151.1, read on the forward strand.
ATAATAAAACAAAATCTAAACCCAGCTAAACTACTGACTAGATTGACTTAACCTCCCATACCAATGGCCTAGAAAAGGAGGTATGAGCCTCACGGAACATAAATACTATTCATCTCACTTTTACTGTCATATAGAATATGGCTGACTTTTGCCCAAATATTACAATAATAATTAAGAGAAAAAAAATAGTGTCAGTAGAGAATGACCTCAACAAAACTGAACTCAGATAAACTCAAATTTTGGAACTATCCAACAGGGAATTTTATTCTTTTTATTCATAAATATTTATTTCCAATAAGGAATTTTAAATAACTATAAATTGTTTTAAAGTCTCTAGTGGAAAAGTTGGATTACAAGCATGAACAGTTTGAAATTTTAGCAGAGATGGAAACAACAATAATCAAGTAGAAAGGTAGGAAAAAATACAATTCCCCTCTCCCCATCAACATGACAGAGATGAAAGATGCTTTCTAAGTGTGGGCCCATCACTAAACTCAGCTCTACCAATGAAAGAATCATTGAGGACAGTTCAATACAGGCCAAAAGAAGCTATACAAACAGAAATGGAAAGAGAAAACTGCCAAATGAAACAGAACAGGGCATCTAAGAGCTGTAGGACCATACCAAATGACCTAGCAATTGTCTAATTCGGATCCCAGAAAAAGAGCAAGAAAACAACAGAATAGTTGAAAATAACTTGAAATTTTCTAAAAGAAATAAAAGTCATCAGACTACAGAGTAAGGAAACTAGGAGCATATCAAGCAGGATAAATATCAAATATACACACACACAAGCACAAAGCTACTAAACATATAATTAAACTGCTGAAAATATGACAAACAGGGAAAAAATAAGGAATAGAATAGACTTTTGTCAGAAACTATGCAAATTGGAGGATGATCTTTAAATTCACTTAAAGGAAAGCCACTTTAACCAAGCAAAAATACTTTTCAAAAATGAAAGAAGATTAGGAATTTTCATAAAGACAAAACCTTTTAAAACTGAAAGGTTGCAAATCATGCAAGATATGCTAAAATAATTCTTCAGACAAAGAAATTACACCAGTCTAAAACTTGGTTCCACAAAAGAAATGAAGAGCATGGAAATGGTGAAAATGAAAATGAAAGTATTACATAGACTTAGTCATTTTTAACCACTCTGGAAGAAATCTGATTGTCTAAAGAAAAACTTGGTGGTGTCTGGTGTGTTATGGCATAAGTGAAAGTCAAAAGTGTGACAGTAAAAGCTCAGGGTGGATGGCCCAGTGGTTAGGGCATCCGTCTACCGCATGGGAGGTCCGCGGTTCAAACCTCGGGCCTCCTCGACCCGTGTGGAGCTGGCCCATGCGCAGTGCTGATGCGTGCAAGGAGTGCCGTGCCACGCAGGGGTGTCCCCCACATAGGAGAGCCCCACACGCAAGGAGTGTGCCCCTTAAGGAGAGCTGCCCAGCGTGAAAGAAAGTGCAGCCTGCCCAGGAATGGCACTGCACACACGGAGAGCTGACAGAGCAAGATGACGCAACAAAAGAAACACAGATTCCTGGTGATGCTGAAAAGGATAGAACCGGTCACAGAAGAACACACAGAGAATGGACACAGAGAGCAGACAACTGGGGGGGGGGGGGGAAGGGGAGAGAAATAAATTTAAAAAATAAATCTTAAAAAAAAAAAAGCACAGGGGATGACAGGGAGGAAGTGGACATGGGCTGTTTTTTAAGTTCTTACACTACTCATGGGTTGGTATAATGTTCTTGAAGATGGACTGAGTGTGTATCATAAACCATGTGGTAATCACTAGAAAATGAAAAACTAAATAGTGGTGTAATGCCTGTGCCCTTATGTAGATTAGGTAGCCTGAGTAAGGCGTCCAGTACTTATACCCCATAAAAGAACCTGGACTCTAAGCTGCGTGACCCCCTCCCTACATCTGACTTAGAATGTGAGGAAAAGAAGAATTACAGCCAAAGAAAAAAATCAGTGATGCTGACCTGCCTGTATTTAACATTTTTATAATTTTGTCATCATGGGTTCTTTGGCATTAAGTTCAATTTTTTAGAATATTGCATCAAGACATTACTTATCTTGGTAACTCAGTTATTTGATGCCTCACTCACTTCACCCTGCTCCAAGGCCTGTTTGGAAGAAAAAACGTATTTAGGGAAGCCTGGTCCGGCTCTATTAACCCAGGCTGCAGGGAGGGTGGACTCCCACCTGCTACATCCTTGCTCCAAGGATTGAGGCTGGAGCCCAGTATGACAGAGGAGGCACTTCATGGGGTGCAACCCTTGTGACTCTTCGAGCAAGGTTGTAAGTGTGAATTATTTCTGTTACAGCAAGAAAAAAGGCCATTCCTAATTATCTGTTTAGTGTTCCAGCTCCTGTAAATTGAGGCTACACCTTTCCCATTCCCTGCCCCAACCCAGTCTGCATTCTAAGGACACTGTCCAGCCCCCCAGAAAGGAAGGGCTCAATTACTCCCTCAGACTCCATCTATGTTCCCTCTGGCCTCCATGAACTACTACCCTGGATATCAGGCACCCTCTCTCCTATCTTGGAAGGTGTCTATGTCACACAGAGCTACCCGAAAGCCTGGGTCCTGGGGATTTTGTTCCAGCAAAGGGACCAGAAGGACTGTGCCCCACAAAATTGATACATATTAATAAGTCATACAAATCATCCAAAGTGTGCAATCTATGGTATTTGGTATAATCACATGGTTGTGCACTTAATCATTATTAGAACATTTTCATTTTTTTTTAAGTTTTTATTCATTTTTTAAAAAGTATTACATTCAAAAAATATGAAGTCCCATTCAACCCCACTGCCCCCACCCTCCACTCCCCCCACAGCAACACTCTCTCCCATCATCATGACACATCCATTGCACCTGGTAAGTACATCTCTGGGCATCGCTGCACCCCATAGTCAATGGTCCACATCATAGCCCACACTCTCCCACGTTCCATCCAGTGGGCCCTGGGGGGATCTACAATGTGTAATAATAATAATAATAAAGAAAAAACAGGTAACCAAGCAAGAAAAGTCATCACCTCTCAATTTCTCTATACTTTTTCTTCTATATACAGATGCTATTTCTGGCTATTGCAAAATTTAAAAAAAAAATTGTGTACTCATTACCAAAAAATATTAGATCAATTTCATTACTCCAAAAAGAAAAACTCCAAATCCCTTAGCAGTACTTCCCCATCCTTACATAACTACTAATCTAATTTTATCTTTATAGATTGATTTATATTTGTATTTTATGTGAAAGCAATCATACAATATGTAGTATTTTCTGACTGGTTCCTTTCATTAGCATAATATATTTTGTGTTTTTTTAGTCTGATATGAACATCTTGTAGTATTAACATATTTGTTCAACTTCAAAGAAAAATAATCTTAAATAGGCAATTTTACCCATATTCATATGTCACATGTGGAGAAACTATGCTGTACAGTTTCATATTAAATTTTTTAGCTTTTCCTTTTTAATTTTTTTGCTAAATTGTCTTTTCTTTTTAAGATAAATAGATCATAAAAAGGTTACAGTAAAAATGCAAGAGTTTCGCACATACCACACACCTCACACTCCCACTCCTCCCACATCAACAACTTCTTTCATCATTGTGGCACATTCATTGCAATTAGTGAATATATTTTGGAGCACTGCTGCACTGTATGGATTATAGTTTACATTGTAGTTTACACTCTTCCCCAGTTCATTCAGTGGATTATGGCAAGATATATAATATCCAGCATCTGTCCCTGCAATATCATTTAGGACAACTCCAAGTCCCCAAAATGCTGACACATTGCATCTCTTCTTCCCTCTCCCTGACCTCAGAAACTACCATGTCTACTTTCTCCAAATCAAAGCTACTGTAGCTTCCATTAATAGATACAATAGTTCTATAGTAGAATACCAGTAATTTCACTCTAATCCATATTTTATTCCTCCATCCTGTGGACCCTGAGTTGGTGATGTCCACTCCACCTCTATATCGAGAAGGGGCTTAGGTCCCACATGGTTGATGAATGCAATTCTCTTGCTTGGAATTGTAGGCACTCTTGGTTGCCTGTTGTGGTGGTTGATCATCTTCACCTCCCTGTAAGCCAACCTGTGGCTAACCTGCGTAAGTTCAACAAATAAGAGAGTAGGAGTTGCAACTCTGCTGAGGCTCAGATCCCAGCTGGTACATGGCCAGTCCAGAGATTGAAATCTCCTGGGTATACACCAAACCCAGCACCAACCACAGGTTCTGTAAAAGTGACAGAAGGGGTCTGCACAGAAAGGCCACATCTGAGTCCAACTCCATCACACTCTGGAACACAAATTATAAAGTGGGGCCCACTCACAAGGCACTGAACTCAAGACCCAACTGCCATGACCACAGAACATGTGTGTCTCCATAGCCCTCAGAAGCACCAGTACCAGGGGTTGTATCTACTTTGACTGTCTCTGGAATCCTGCTAAGGTGTGATTAAGCATGACCCCTTTGAAGCCTCCCTGACTCTTTTTAGAAGACTCTTAGCTATATAAACTCATTTGTCTTTTCCATTTCCCCCTTTTATTCAAGGTCTTTTTTATTTGAATCACCAGTTAGTGATTGGTAGTAATCCCTCAGTGCCAGGTAGGCTCATCCCTGGGAGTCATATCCCATGGTGGGGAGAAGGTAATGCATTTACATCCTGAGTTTGGCTTATAGAGTGGACACATTTCAGCTCTCAGGAGAAAACTCTTAGGCACCCTGCAGCTCTAGGCCTAGTTCAAATTTCAGGCACACAGGCTCAAAAGCATAGTCATCGGTATCAAGGGCTCATCACTGGAACATCCTTCTTCATTGGGGGATTGTTGCTTTTCCATTGGTGAATATGACAGAGCTCCCTTGGCCAGGAACTCAGTACTCCTTCAGTTGTCATTTGTAACTCTAACTACTATGAAAACACCCAACATATATCTGATCATTTTTATGTACTCTATATACATGCCCTGGAGAACTCTGTCCCAACCATGTATCCCCCATCAATAATACCCCACACCAGCATCCCTTCCCTGCCATAGTGGAACCCCTCTGTGGTCCAAAACTTCTTAAAAAGTGAAGCCAAATATATGGCCAAATTCAATTAAGAGGAAAATGAAATAGTAGTGATAGGTTTAAATATTAGAAATAGAATACAGACTAATCTAGAAGTATGAAAATAAAATAAAAATAAATTGGGGTATTAAAAAATGAAAAACATCATGCAACTTTTTTTTTGACATTTGGCTTTTGATCAATCTAACAGGTGTTGCCCTGAATGTACAGTGACAAGGCAAATTATTTCATTTCTTCCTCAGTGTCTACATCCTTTCTTCTTTTTTTCCCTAATTTTTAATTTTGTCTTCAAAATAGTTCTTGGTCACAGTAAAGGCACATATACAATATAGGGGACTCCCATATATCCAACATCAAACCCTTTTCCCCCTTCCCCAGTAATGATCTTTTTACATGTTCATGTTATATTTGCTGAAACTGATGTACAGATATTAAAACACAGCTGTCAAACAAGTTTCCATTTTGGTTTATATTTTAGACTGTATAATTTTCTAAATTTTTAGTTACTTTATATTTTACATTATGGTTTCCATTTTAGCATATAGACTTCCCTTTTAATAATATACATGGTGTGATAGTTAGGGTAATGTGTCAACTCATCCAGGTAATTCTGCCCAGTTGTTTAGTCAAGCAAGCACTAGGCTAACTGTAATACAAGGATTTATTTGGACTTTAGACCCCATTGACCTTATTGTAGTAAGTAATCACCTGATTACAATTACATCAAGCAGGGAAAGTGCCATCAGCAAGGAGTGACACCTGAACATTTGAATACCATAAAAGGCAAAGTGATTTCAGTATTGAGTGAGAATTTCCCAGTTTATCTTTGGACAGCCAATGTCTCCCAGAACTGATGAAGAACCTTCATTGGACTTTCATTGGAGCCCCTGGTTGCAGCCTGCCTGCAGAACCTGGACTTGTGCATCCCAATGGTAACATGAGAAACTCATAAAATTTCATACTACTGACATATCTCTTGTTGATTTTGTTTACCTAGAGAACCCTGACTAATGGAGTTTGGTACCATGAGTGGTTCTTGAGGAACAGAGTCTTAAACATGGAGTGTCTGAGGTGGTTCTGGAAGTTTTGCAATTGACTGCCTACTTTAATTGGATTCAAGGTTACTGACAACACCCTTTCCAATAATGAAGAGGCTGTTAACAGCCCATGGTGAGAGTTGGCAATCAAGATACCCAAAATATCATCACTTGATTCCCCTACTTCCTTGCTTATAAGAAACAAGGATCTGGATGAGAGTGTTTAAAACACCTTAACTGAGTTTTGTGAAGCGAAATGGTATAGTGATGTTGGCTGGCTCCTGCTAGATACTGTGGATACTGCTGCAAAATAAAGAGATGAGTTAAAGGCATCAAATTTGAAAATTAAATGCTGCGTGAATGATGGGAAAGTTTCTATGTGTGCTCTGAGTGAAAATCTTGTCTCCTGTAGCCACAGGCTCAAAATATCTGAGAACCAAACTCAGACTCTCATTGTATGAGTAGCAGAGTTACAGAAGAACCTAAAATCTCAACCTCACAGGGTTTGTGCATTGATTGGAAAAGAGTAGAATCCAGATAGTTGGGATGGAGACCTATGGGATGAGGATAATATTGGTGGTGACATTGTGAAGCAGGCTAGTAAGATAGGGAATTGATAGATGGATCTGGAACCTGGTAGAAAGTCCACATGGACATCAGCAACCCCAAGATGGCTTCTGGAAGACCTTCTCCCAAGATTTTGCCATTCAAATGAAGACTTCCTCTGGAACCAGGAGTAGCTCTGGATATTCCACCAAGGACTTTGTCATTGGGCCCTCCTAGGAGATTGATGGGGGAAATAAGCAATCAAAGTGGTGCACAGCTGGAACTCCTCCCCTGCCATTAATGAAGGGGTACAATAATTAGCAGTTTAAAAAGTGGTGCTGGGCCTGCATTATCTCTCTTGTGCCTTCTTGCCTCTGGACCAGGGCTCCAGCTGCTTCTCTCCTGCTTGGATCACCACGTAAGTAAAACCTGGGCATTTATAACCTATAATGGGGAATTGTATCCTATAAATCAGCCCTCTTTATCACTTTTCAGCCCCTTTCTCTCTACCTGGGACCCCTGCTCTGCTATTTTCTCATAATTCTCTTCTCTCCCTACATGAATAAATGATTGGCCTAACTCACCAGATGTGCTCTTGAAATTCATTTCTCCAGCATAGTCAAAGAACCTAAATGAAATCTGGTAGCAATTGGAACCCTGAATTTTGCTGAAATTATTGCAGATAAGGCTATGACGGCCTGCCCTGTCCAGACCACACCTTATCAAGCTTGTATCATCCAGCCTTCAGTCTGACCCAGGGAGTCTGAAACAACTTCTAGACCTGAGGTGGGTACCAGCCAAACTGATACCTTCCCTGCCAGCATCTGGCCTGCCCCAGGGAGTCTGAACGTCCTCCCAGCCCTGAGGTATGTACCAGCCTAACTCTAGCATGCGCCACTGAGCTTACAGTCTGTCCTGAGGAAACTGCCTTCAAACCCCTGCCTGAAGAATTTAATCCTGTCTCACCAGAAGAAAATGTAAATGAATGCCCTGAGGTCAGTAGCTTGCAAGGTATTTCTAATATTTCTCCTTATGCACCCCCACCATCTCCCTTGTCATGGAGACCTATCATTACTAGACTAAAATCACAACAAGGTCCAAAGGTGAAATACAAAGTGTTATGCATGAGGAAGTAAGGTATATTCAGAAAGAACTGCTTACCTATGTAGATCAATTTATTGGATATTGGCATAATAAACATGTTAGATTGTCCAATCCACGAATGCATTATTTTCTATTGATTTAGACATTCTTTGATTTCTTCCACAAATGTTTCCAATTTGAGTATATATGTCAACATGTTTTTTGTTTTTGTTTTTAGATTTAAACTGAAGTATGGTCTACCCTTAGAGTCATGTAAATATGTAAATATCCATAATTGTATGTGTAAATATATTTTTAATTTTGATTTCAAATTTCACAGTGTACATTACTAATATAGAAATATGATTGATTTTGATGTGTTGACTTTGTGCCCTGCATTTTTCCTCAACTCATTAATTCTAAAAGTTATTTTATTTTAATTTTTGCCTTTATTTCAATTCATTTTCATATTCTATATTGGCATTCATGTTGTATTCAAATAAAGTGCATTTTATATTTCCTTTTTACGATCTAGTTGTATGCTTCTATTGCTTGTTACACGTACTTGGACTTCCTTGGGTCATTCTATTCCTATTTTGCTGAGGGATTTTATTATAAGTTATGAAATTTATCAAATGCATTATTTTTATCAATTTATATGGCTATTCCATTGATCCTCTTTAGAATAAAATATGTTAAAATATTTTGGATTAGTTTGATAGATTTTGAGTTATCTTTAGGGCAGAAAAACAATTATTTGTATTATTTTTTACCCTTAGCAGGGTTTCTTACTATCTCCTGGATTAACTGAGAATCAACTAGCACTTTGAAAGCAATTTATTCAAATTTTTGTGAATACCACAACTGGATTTTCCTTTAAGGGTTCCTCCTTCCCTTTCCAGAAAATGCAATAACTTCAGGATATATCCTTTTGGTATTCAAGTTACAAAATTATTTGGTGTGTGGGACTTTTGTTGCTCCACAGAGTGTAATTTTAAAACTTCTCAGGCTAAGTGATGCAAAATTTGGAAATTCAACCTATGACATTCTCTTCTTCCTTGTATTCACCCTTGCATGCATATATTAGTTTTTGTCTAGAATGGCTAGATAGGCATTTATTTGTTCTAGGTTTTATTGTCATTTTATGTGTGAAAGTTGGCCCTCTGGAAGTGGAAATTCTGATTATTTGTGAATAATTATTATCATTTTTTAAAAGGTTGTCTTTACTTTAATTTACTTAATATACTTCTGCATAACCCAAGGTCCTGTAGATGCCTCCTATGTTTTCTTCTGGAGTATTAAGGTTCTGATCATTATATTTAGGTCTTCAATCCATTTTGAGTTTATTTTTGTATGTGGTGTGTGATGACAGTCCACCTTCATTCTTTTGAATATGCAGACTCAGTTTTCTGAGCAACATTTGGTGAAAAGACTATTTCTCAATTTATTGGACTTGACAACCTTGTCAAAAAAATTTGGCCACATATTTAAGAGTTGACATCTTGCCTCTCAATTTGATTAAAATCTTTTATAAATATGACCTTCTGACAGTACCATGCCATTTTGATTTTGCAGTTTGCACTTATTAACCTTATCCATATACTAATGAAACTAAATCTAACTATAATTAATGCCTAAAAGTTAACTCCTGAAAACCTCTTTATTACTCAAATGTGGCCACTCTAAGCCAAACTCTACAAAAACCTCACCATATTCCATACAACATGGGACATGATTCCTGGGGATGAACCTTGATGGCACTGAGTTTAAGATTGGGAAGTGTGGGTCTTCCAAGGCTTTTCATATTTTTCAAGATGACTTTGGATATTCAAGGTTATTTACTCTTCCATAAAATGTGATAGCTTTTGTTGTTGTTTTTTTTTTACTTTTGCAAAGCAAGCTGTTGGAATTTTGATTGGGAATGTGATGAATCTGTAAATCACTTGGTTAGAATTGGCATTTTAACAATATTTAGACTTCCAATTCATGAGCACAGATTGTACTTAGATTTTCTTTTATTTCTTTAGCAATTTTTTAAATGGTATAAGTTCTTTACAGCCTTAGTTAAATTTTTTTCCTAGATATCTGATAATTTGTAAATTGAATATTTTCTAAAATTCCTCCACAGATTGATCATTACTCGTGTATAGAAAAATTACTGATTTGGGGACATTATTTTTTCACCTCACCAATTTCCTGAACTCATTTATTAGCTCTTAGAGTTTTGTTGCATATAATTTAGAAATTTCAGTATATTTTATCTTGTCATCAGCAAGTCCATTTGATTATGGTAAATAATTCTTTTTGTACGCTGTTGGATACCATTTGCTAGTATTACATTGAGGACTTTTGCCAGTATGTTAGTAAAATTATTGATTTATACTTTTCTTTTCTTGTAGTATGTTTATCTGGCTTTGGTATGAGGGTTATGTTGGCCTCATAGAATGAGTTAGGGAGTGTTTACTCATCTTCAAATTACTGGAACATTTATATAAGGATTGGTAGTAGTTCTTGGAATGGTTGATAAAATTCCTTTGTGAAGCCCAGCAGTCCATGTATTTTTGTTGTTGGGAGATTTTAATTCCTGATTCTGTCCCTTCATTAGTTACTGGTTTACTATGATGTAATTCTTGATACACTGTAGTTCATGTGCATCTAGGAATTTTTCTATTTCATCTAGGTTAGTGTAAGAAAGAAATCTTCTGGAAGAAATAAGGCTCACCTACCTGATTGAGGAGAAGAAAAAAATTATTCTCAATCTTGTAAGAAGGGGCGCACAAACAGAAAATGTGGCTGGCACCCCGAACAAAGAAGAATGACACAATTTATACCCCTAAGCCTAGCATGCAAGCCCTTCCTCTGTTTCTCTATAGATTGGATACTTCAGAGGTTGCAACCTATCTGAGAAGATATGACTTTCCCCAGAAAAGTTTGTGATTAACTGCTTCCCCCATTACATTCCAACCATATTAGTTTTTACCTGTTTCCCTTTGTCAAATAAGTAATGGAAATTAGTGCTGAATTGGTATTGACTTAGCTCTTTCCTGGGCATCTTTTTTACTGCCTATAGGACTGGCTTAAGCTGGTTTCCTTTGTTCCTGTTTAACCTGAGAGTGGGAGACTGAGGCAATAGGCTGCTAGGTTACAGTAATTAATATTTTCTTTCTTTATGTGAAGACTAAACTAATCTTCATTTCTTACAATTGCCCCTCTTTCATTTAAACTCTTTTTAGTTTTCACATTTCCAGTCTTCAAATTTTCTAAGCACTATCTCACACTATTCATCATAGGGATCTCCTTCTTTAAGGGGGTAGAAATTGTTTTGCCTATACTGTATGGGCATTTGTTTGGTTAGGGTGCTTTCAGTGAGTCTTTGAACTAGCCCTTGGGAACATGGAGTAATACAGCATCTGACTGTGGTAAGCATCCCAGCTGAGATAATGAAGGAAGTGAAGATGGACAGTGCAACCCCTTTCCATTTTCCAAACTAATTTTCAAGTCATCCTGTGATTGAATTGCTAATGCCAGAATTTTCAGCTAATTCCTCAGATAAGGCTGTTAGGCCTTATAAAGCTTTAGTGGTAGTTCCATCAGAGACAGTGTTATTGGGGATGAATGTACAGCAACTACCTCCAATCATAACACAGACTCCCCCTTTCTCAGCTAGCATCATATCTAAGGCCATTCTATTTTCCCATGTCATTCTGCTAGTAGCATTTAATTGCTCTGCAATTCCTTTAACTGCATTCCTGGTATGATTAATAAATCTCTGTTGATTATAATAAATATAATTAATCCAATGTAAATTTTTATTAATCGTTACCCACCAGAACAAGAATGACTCAAACCCAACTGCTACCTGATTTCTAGCCTTAAATTCATCTGGACTCCTCAGAGAACTCCTATATTGTCTAGATAGATTTGCTCATCAAAAGAATCAAGTAAATTTCTCTACTCTCTCCCTCTTTGGGATGTTATTTTCACTTCTTTTCAAATGCCAAGGTAAATGAGATAGCCAATTGGACCAGAGTACAGCTTCTGCCCCACCTCCCAGGCAGTATTGGTAGGAGAACACCGTTTCCACAGTACCACCACAGATCCGCTCCAGGTCTGACCAAACTGGAGAAATTGTCAATATGATCACTGCTTGCATTCCACACTTGTGTACATGAGGCCATAGCTCCAAGGTCCTGGAATACTTTCCCCTGTCAAGAGAGACAAGCAGAGTGATTCCCTAGGCCCAGATGGTATGCAGGTATGGCCTTGATGTTTCCATTTTTAACCAGTGGGAAGAGATAGGACAACGTACTATAATTTTCACCAGGAGTAGCATTTTGGAAGAGGAGTATCATGTACGTAAACTCCTTTTCATGCTTTTCCATACCTAGTGGAAAGGGTACAATATGAACTATGGGTCAGCCTGTTGCACAAGCATAACAGTTGCTTTTGTTTAGACTCTGGACTGTATATTTTATCCATTCTACCCAGGCATTAGTTTCCCCATATCCTGTCTCTATTTCTTTGGATTGTTTTAAATCTTCTGCCTTAAGTATCCTGACTGCTTTGGGATCATTTTGAATTGGGGAACTGGCTTTTGGTTGTTTTTCCTGTGGTATTTCTGAAGGGTGAGCTGGAGAAGGTGTTATCAATGTCATATCCACAGGGGAAGGAAGGACTTGGATACAGAACTGCCCCAGAGGATCTTTACCTGTAATGTCTGCTCCCATTCCATAGACTCTATCGACTACTTGGTCCCTGGTGCTGCTCCTAGTTTCTAATTTGTCTGCTTTCTTAATAGTTATTATTACTGGATTGCACTGATGACTTTTGCAGTCTGGCAGGGTATTATATTTATAAAAGATTATCTTACCCTTTAATGGCCTCAAACTTGGTAAGACCCATCCCATATTCATGGTCCATCCCTTATACTGGGTATTCCACCATACATCATCCCAGGAGGGGCAGGGGGGTGGGGCTCGACTGTAACCATTCCCAACTGGCTCTGGGCATAGGTATTTATTTTCCCCACTCAGACATCGGTGGTGCTCTAAATTCCCACAGTCTATTACTTGGCAGGCGTCAAACTGCACCATCTGGGACTCCAGACCTTCAGTCACATTTATAACTAATTTGATGGGGCTAGTTGCTTCTCAGGTTTGAAACATCATGGCTAGTAAAATTATTTTCACCTCTAACTTAAGGTCTGAATTTCTCCTTTGGTATTGTGGTAGGACTAGGGCCATTGTTGACTAGGATGATACAGCTCAATCCCTTCCCCCTCCCCCATTAATTGTTTTTCCAGAGTGATCTTTAAGGGACCTGCAGTTGAAATTATTTTCCAAGACTCAAATGAAGCTGTTGGGTACTTATCGTCCAGTTCAGGTACTGATCCTTTTACTTGAGTATAATGTGTCCAACCCTTTTCTGCCATCCGGCCTGCTGTTTCAGTTGTCAGCAAGACTTGATAAGGTCATTCCCATGTCAGTTGGAGTTTGGACTCTTTCCTCAACTTTATTAGGACCCAGCTGCCAGGTCGGTGTTGGTGGGCTGCAAATTCAAGAGGCGGAGTCAGAGCCAGCAAACCCCGATGGCTGAGGGATGACAAGGTAGAAGACAAGGCTAGTACATAATTTTGAAGAAAAAGATCCTTCAACTCAAAGAAGGGGAATTCTCCATACTTCACAGGGAAGGGCAGACCAAAGAGCATTTGGTAAGGAGAAATTCCCAGTTCCACCCTAGGGGCAGGTAGGATTCTTAACAGAGCTGTAGGTAAACATTTAACCCATGGTAATTTGGTTTCTAAGACCAATTTAGAGAGTTTTTTTTAAGGTTTGGTTCATTCTTTTCACTTTCCCTGAGGATGATGGACACCAGGGTGTATGGAAGTTCCATATGACACCTAGACCCTGCATAATATTTTACAACACTCTGGATGTAAAGTGACTACCACTGTCTGAATCTATATTTTCTACTAACCCATATCAAGGAATGATTTAAGGATAATTTTGAAGTCCCTGATGCTGTAGCTGAAGCAAGAGAGTATGTTTCTACCCACCCTTTTGGGTGATCCACAATAACCAGCACATACGTTAGTCAACCTACAGGGGGCATTTCAGTATAATCAACCTGAGTGCTCTGGAATGGTCTGAGGCCAGGCTCCCTCCCCCCTGGCACTTGCTTTCTTAAAACTTTTTTATTACCTTTGTTTGACTATAGTATAAAGAAAGGCCCACACACCCAAAATACTTGAGGACCAGGTCACACATGGCCTGTATTCCCCAGTGACTCTATTGGTGCAATACTGCTAGTACTTCCCTCATTATTTGCTTATTCAATATCTGCTGGCCATCTGAGAGGAGCAACTTCCATTGGCTATCTAAGGTTGCCCCCAATTATTCTAGTTTTTTTACTTCCTTTTAGGAGAATAAAGGAACTCCAGTTTCTTTGGGGATGGAGGATCATCATTTCCAGAGGGGAACAAAGTGAAGCCTCTTTGGCCTTCTCATCAGCCAATCTGTTACCTTTTGCTTCAGAAGTATGATATTTCTGGTGTCCATTTATATGTATCATGGATATTTCCCTTGGTAAGAGCAGACTGGGTAACATTTGTTTTACCAGTTCCACATGGACTAATTCAATCCCTCAGCTACTGATCAATCCCCTTTGTTCCCAAATTTTTTCAAAGATGTGGACCACACCAAAGACATATTTATAATCTGTGTAGACTGTAATTTGTTTTTCCTCTAACAATTTAAGGGCTTGATTTAATGCATACAGCTCACAAGTTTGAGCTGACCAATCATTGGGCAATCGGCCAGCTTCTTTCACTTCACAAGTTAGCCCATGAACAACAGTATAGCCATTGTGCCTTTTTCCTTCTAGGACCCTAGAAGACCCATTTATAAACAATTTTTCCCCCAATGTAAGGGAAGGTCCCCTAGGTCAGGCCAGACTCGGTTTTGGTATTCAATTGAGTCTAAACAATCATGTTCAGGAGTTTCTACCTGGTAGGGACCTTTCCAAAGGAAAGAAGCTGGGTTCAAACTATGATCAATTATCAGTATTAAATCATCTTTTTCCATTAGAATTTTCCATTGCCTCATATTTCAGAATTTTGGAATCCATTAACCACCTTCTTGCTTTTTGAGACAAAATAGTTCTGACCTGATGAGGGGTGCTAACAACTACGGCCCCTCTAAAGGTTAGTTTCCTGCTTTCTTCTACTAAGAGAGCAGTTGCTGCCATGGGCTGAACACACCCTCACCATGCCCTGGAGATGGGGTCCAGGATTCTGGAAAGGAGGGCCACAGGCTTCCTTTGGCCTCCCCAGATCCGGGTTAGGATACCCAAGGCTGTCCCCTTATTTACTGTAACAAACAGATGGAAAGGTTTCTTATGGGAGGGGAGGGCTAGAACAGGGGCTTGCACCAATGCCTGTTTGAACCCCTCTAAGGCCTTTACTTCCTCCTCCTTCCACTCTAAATTGTCAGGCTCCTCCTCCAACAGTTCTTGGTATAACCCTTTGGTTTGGGATGCATAAGAACCTGTCCATAATCTACAATATCCCACCAATCCCAAAAATCTTCTTAACTCTCTTTTTGTCTGGGGTAGAGGTAATTCAGTAATGGCCTGAATTCTTTCTGGATTATCTTCCTCCTGCCCTCATGAATGAGATAACCTAGGTATTTGATTTCCTTTTCTACAAATTGTTGCTTACTTTTTGACACTCTTAGTCCTTGATCTCCCAGGAAATTCAATAAGCTCTTTGTAATTTGGACCACTATCTGCCTTTCTTCACCTGATAATAGCATATCATCTACATATTGTAAAAGGGAAGTTTCAGATGGGACTACAACTTTCTCCAATACTTTTCCCAGTTTCTGCCCAAAGAGGTTGGGGGATTCTGTAAAGCCTTGAGGTAAAACTGTCCACCTATATTGCTGTTTTCTTCCTGTAGAGGGATCCTCCCACTTAAATGCAAACAAGTCTCTCCTCTCTAGATCAAGTGGACAGGCCCAAAAGGCATCCTTTAGATATATTACACTAAACCATTTATGATGGCAGGGGATCTTACTAAGGAGAGTGTATGGATTTGGGACTATTGGCTGTTGAACCTGAATGATTTGATTAATGACCCTTAGATCCTGTACTATCCTCCAACTACCATCCTATTTCTGAATGGGCAAGATAGAATTGAAGGGGGACATGCAGGGCTCCAAGAGTCCATCAAAGGAGGCCTTCAATGATGGGTTGAAGTTTCTGCCTCCTGTTAGGGGGAATGGGATATTGTCATTGATAAATAATTTCCCCTTCCTTTTTCAATTTGATTTTAATAGGGGGTACCTGCAAACCCCCTCTATTCCCTTCTCTTACCCACACTTCTTCTCTGATATCTTTTTCATCTTCTTCAGTGAGCATGGCTAAACTATTTCTATCTGCCCATCCCTTACTTCCAAATCCAAACCATGAATACTATTAAGTCTCTTCCCAACAAATTACTCCTGGCTTCTGGGATGTACAACAAAGGGCTTACAATTTGATTGTCTGCCCAACAAATATTAGTGGGAAAAAGAATGGGGACCTCAAATCCTTCATCTTTTACCCCTGAGACTGTACAGGAACTTCCAGAGAATTTGGTTCCTCTGGGGAGATGAGTCACAGAGGATCAGGCTGTGCCAATGTCCACTAGAAATGTAATTTCTTCACTAGAAATGTAATTTCTTCCTGATACGGACCCACCCTTATATTTACTAAAGGCTCCCGGTGGGCTTTAGAAGTGAGGAGCCTCTATCATCTTACTCCCATAAGATTGGCAGCTATGAAAAAAACAGAATACAAATGCTGGAGAGGATGTGAAGAAAGGGGAACACTCATCCACTGCTGTGAATGCAGAAGGATCCAACAATTCTGGAGGACAGTTTGGCGGTTTCTCAAAGAACTAACCATAGATTTGCCATATGACTCAGCAATACCATTGCTGGGTATATACCCAGCAGAACTGAAAAAAAAAGACACAAAACGATATATGTACACCAATGTTCATAGCAGCCTTGTTCACTATCGCCAAAACTTGGAATCAACCCAAATGCCCATCAACAGATGAGTGGATCAATAAAATGTGGTATATACATACAATGTAACACTACTCGGCTGTAAGAACAAATACACTACAAACACATGTGATAACATGGATGAATCTTGAGATCCTTATGTTGAGTGAAGCAACCCAGGCATTGAAGGACAAATACTACATGACCTCAATGATATGAAATAAGCAAGCTGCCTCAGAGAGCTAGAGACTGGAAGATAGGCTTACAGGAAATCAGGGGGTGGAGGAAGGATGTGAGTCAACGTCTACAGGGGTGGAATTTATGATGAACTGGCGGTAAGTATGAACACAAAGAAGAGATAAAATGGGGGCAAGGGGTTGCCTTTGGGAGGGGCTTTGTGGGTTTGAGGGGGGCTGGGGATGGGCGGATGGGTAATATTGCCCAAAAAGTGGGGGGAGGGAGGGGCAACATACAAACATAGGAGAGTGTCAGGTGTTGGTTGAGAGTAAAATGCTGAGAAAATCGTATCAAGATATAATTAGGAGGGTTACCTGTTTAGGATGCTCGGAGGGGATGGTCTGATGCGGGACGGGCTCCTGGGGAATATCTGAATGCTCATTTTGCCAGGGTGGGTTGTACCATTGGGTAGAGACCCAAGTAGTGAGAGTGGGGGTGAGCCCACACCCTGGGGAGGATAATGCCATCAAATAGAGGGAACTGTATCTCTCGAGAGAAAGGGTGGCTCGCAGGGCATTAGGGCACTTGAGCAAGTTAGGCCCGGAACTGGATGTGGCTCCTCAGGAAATGGAGGTTGACTGTCACTGTGGGCCCCAAGGGGAGGGGAAAATGGATGTTAAATGTGTGGAACCAAGGTAAATGTGGGGTAAGAGAGGAGTTTCGCGAGAATACACAAGGATGGATATAAAACATGTAATATTACACCATAAACAAATAGGGGATGACAGGCTAATAATGTAAACTATAATGTAAAACATAGGATAACTAAAAATTTAGAAAACTGTATATCCTAAAGTATGGACCACAATGTAAGCACAGATGTCACCTTGTTTGAAAGCTATTGTCTCAGAGTCTATAATCCATTTAAGTAAATATGATATGAATAAGTTATAAGAATATCGCTGTGGAAGGGAAAAGGTTTTATGGTAGATGTGTGGGAGTACTGTATATTGTATATATGAATTACTGTGATCTAGGACTCTTGTGAAGAGAAGCTCAATAATTAGGAAAAAAGAAAAGAAAAGGATAGGATGTAGAATTTTTCCAAATCAACACGTATTCTATATCTAACCTTTAAACCCATCGCTATATTCCATTTTACTAGTATGGGATCGTGACATTATATTGGGCTTCTCTTTTCAGGAAGTTTTGGATCACAGAGTGGTTCAACAATGGCAGTGGAGGAATACTGGTATAGGATACTATTGACAGGTGATATATGGCTGACAGGGAGCTATACAGTGCATATGTCCAGGGTGCATGGTAATGTTTGGATACACCCATAGTGGCAACAATTAAAAACTACATTTGGGGGGGTACTGGGTTCGGGGCCGGGTGTGCTCTGTTGTGGTCCCTAGGGGAGCAGCGGCAGTCCCCCAGGAGCAAAGGTAAGGACCAATAAGGAATGAGGGTCCAACAGTGAGACCATGAAACTAATGACTATGCTTGTGAGCCTATATGCCTGAAATAAGAACAAGGCCTAGAGCAGCACTGTGCCTAGGAATTTCCTCCTGACAGCGGTCATGTTACTCAAATGTGGCCAGTCTCAAAGCCAAACTCAGCATGCAAATGCAATGCCTTCCCCCCAGTGTGGGACATGACACCCCGGGATGAGCCTCCCTGGCACCGAGGGATCACTACCAAGTACCAATTGATGATGCAACTAGAAAATGACATTAAATTAAAGGTTCAATGCGGATCAGCAGAATATCCATGTCTACATATAACAACATGACTTTAAAATGCTGTTTGACCTAAGGTAAGGGGGAAATGGAAAGGACAAATGAGTTTCTATGGCTACGAGTCTCTAAAAAAGAGTCTGGAGGTTGTCAGAAGGATTGCCCTTATGCACAACTGAGCAGAGTCTAAAAGACAGATAAAGTAGATACAACCCCAAGTATTGGTTCCTTTGAAGACTAAAGAGACCCACAGGTTCTATGGTCATGGCAGATGGGGTTCACTGCCATGTCAGATGGCCCTTCTTTGGAGCTGGTGTTTCTGCATGATGAAACTGGACTCAGATGGGATCTCTTTTCACAAGACTTTCATGCTACTTTATTGGAATTGTAGTTAGTGTTGGGGTTTAAGATATATTTAGGGGATTTGAATCTCTGGACTAACAATATGATAGCCAGGCCCTGAGCCTCAACAGACATCAGTTCCTACACTCTGATTTATTGGACTCACCTCACGCCGCTAAGATGGAGTTGAAGAAGGACAACCACCACACCATGGAGCCTAGAGTGCCTACAACTGAAAGCAGGAGGATTGCATCCAGTATCCATGTGGAATCTGAGCCTCCTCTTGACATGGAGGTACAACGGACACAACCCATCCAAGGTCCACAGAGAGAAGGTGGCATTGGTGTGGGAAAAGTGGCCATGGTGGCTGATGGGTTTGCGGAATGGCAGGAAGATATGAGATGTGGAGGCGTTTTTGGGACTTGGAGTTGCCCTGGATGGTGCTTCAGGGGCAATCACTGGACATTGTAAATCCTCCCAGGGCCCACTGGATGGAACGTGGGAGAGTATGGGCTATGATGTGGACCATTGACCATGAGGTGCAGAGATGCCCAGAGATGTACTTACCAAATGCAATGGATGTGTCATGATGATGGGAGTGAGTGTTGCTGGGGGGGGGGGGAGTGGTGGGGTGGGGGTGGTGGGGTTGAATGGGACCTCATATTTTTTTAATGTAATATTTTTACAAAATGAATAAAATTTAAAAAAAAAGAAGTGAGGAGCCTCAGACCTCCCTAATCCTCAAAATTCATGAGGAGGATTACCAGACTCTTTTTCTAACTTGGTCATTTACTTTTGAAATGACCAGACCTCCCACAATGATAGCACCTGGCTGAGACTTGCATTCTCCTTGCCCCCTTATCTAAATAAGCCCATTTTGCATTATTGTCTTTTCTCTGCCTGTTCCCTCCCTGACTCATCACCAATCTTTTCCAAGCCATTTGGTCAACTGTGCTTATCATACCTTTGCTTTCTGTTTCTGCTTTTTCTCCTCTCTCCTTACATACACTTTCTGGGACTCTCTGTCAATGGCTTTTCCATCCATCCTTCTTTTTTCTGAATCTTCTTCTGAATGTCAGGCCAAGACACTTTTTTTTTTTTATATTGCAGGCTTAATTTTAATGTATCCACGCAAATAGATTCTAGAAATTGGTCATGCTAAAAATAATTTAAAATATAACAGAAGGAAATATATTCACAGTTATTACCAGTAATAAAATAGTAAATTAACAAACACCTATGTTAATTTTACTCTTTGTATAGTTCACTTTCTATGGACTAATTTTTGAAACTAAACAATAATAGTCAAATCAATTTATACATAATTAAATATTTCAAGGTATTTCAAGATAAACATAAAAGTAATGAAAACAGATGGAATTCTTATATATGGAGTTATGCCTAACTCTGCCTAAATACTTATATCCAAAGTAGCCATAGCCTTGTACTGAGCCTTCATGAGTGAAATTGCCAGTGCTAGGAACTTAAAGGGGTTCAGTAAATGGTAACCCTCAGCCCCACCTGAATTTAGAAAAATTTGAAGATAGACAAGGAGTAAGTAGGGCAGATAGAAAACAAAAAAAATCACACATTTTACTGAAATGGAAGAGGTCACTTATATCTTTCAGATAGTGGACTTTCCTAATCTGAATCCCAGAGTTAAGGCCAAGACACTTTTGCATAGCTGACTTTTAACATTCCTTGAGCCACAGAATCATCAGGGTCCATTCTTGAATATTTCCTCACTTGGTTCCTCAATCATTGCAGGTAAGCAGAAGGAGTTTCATCTTTCTCCTGGGCTACTTCAAAGACCTTATTCCAGTTTTGAGATTTGAGTATGGCCAATTCGATCCCCTATATAATGAGGTCTCTAAGATCTTTCATTTGTTCTCTGTCTCCGAGGTCATTATTATCCCACTTAGGGTCTTGTGTTTGAGAACTTCTGTTCTGCTGCCATTACCCCTGTCCAGGTGGATGCTGCCTTTCCCACTCTCATCACTGCCCTCCCCACCATTCCTCTTTCTTCTCTGATAAAGAGGATATTCAGTATGAACATAAGTTCAGGTCATGTGTATAAACTAGGACCTAGGAATTGATCTACTTGTTCAGCCAGCGCTACTGGATCTTTTATTAGTGATTTCAACTCCTTTTTGAAGTTTCTTACTTAAGTACTTGTCAGTGGGGCATTTACATAGCCAATCTCCCCTGGCCCCATTGGTACTTCTCTCAATGGATACAAAGACTCAGTGGAATTTTGTTCTTTCACTCTCTTCTCAGATGCTCTGGGGAATGGAAAATTTTGTATATCTTTCTTACACTGTTCCAATTCTTTTCTCAGATGTTTGGGGGTTGTAACCCATGGGGCTGTTGGCCCTGCTTGATTCTCTCATTCCCCAGGGTTTACAGTGGGTTCTATTGGGCCCTCCAAGTCTAAAGGCCCTTCTTCTGGGAGGGGAGGGGTAAGTTAAGGAGTAGGGAGATTAGACAAGGGTCCCAGGGTTTAGTTTCTACAGCTTTTGCTTTTGCAGCCTTAGTTTCTATAAGCCTAGTCTCAGGTCTAGATTTTCAGCTTTCATTGGATAGAAAGTGGCCCCCTTTCCCTTTAACCATCACATGGCACAGTCAGACTCTTCTTTGGAGAAGGGTGTTTTTCCATTAACATACAGTACAAGGTCAGCACAAAGCCAATCCTCATTTGCCCAGTATTTTGGCCAGAATATGTCAGGTGGTAAAATACTTTCCTTGGTCCAGATACAATATCAGTATTCAATCATTTTCTTCTTGTCTTTTCCCTTGATCTCATCATTGTCAGTCCAATGCCTTAACATCCTCCCTAATGGACTATCTGAAGGAATGTCTCCATCTTCCCTAATGGACTATATGGAGGAATGTCCCTTTACCCTTTTTCCCAGTCAACTGACTGCCTCTATTTCCCATTCTGAATCTTGTCTGGGTCTCTTTTTCTTGAATCTTTTGCTTTGTCTATCTCTGGCCTTTTCCCTCACGGGAGAAGGAAAATGTGAACTGGGACTCTGCACTCACTTCACATCATATGTCAGGTGTCTCATGCATGCACAGTTAACCTCAGACTTATCAGAATTCCTGACCACCAAGGTAATACTTAATAGCTTTTGTTCTTACTTTGATCCATGCATGGAGTCATCTGGTCAACAAGAGGCAGATTTTCCCTTCACTTTTTCTCATCCATAATCAGCAGATCTAAGCATCTGTTCTTGGGTCTCTTGGCTGTCAGAGGCAAGGCCCCAGCCAATGGAGTCCAAAACTGCTTAAACAGTGCGGCATGCCTCCCTATCTTCCACCCCTGAAGCTTCAGAATCCTGGGTGAGCCCCAAAGCTGTAAGAAAGGAATCTTCTGGAAGAAAATAAGGGTCACCCAAATGTGGGGAAGAAAAAAATTTATTCTCAATCTTGTAAGAAGGGGTGCACAACCAGAAAACATGACTGGCACCTGGAACAAGGAAGAATGACACAATTTATACCTGAAAGCCTAGCAGGCAAGACCTTCTTCTGTTTCTCCATAGACTGGATACTTCAGAGGTTACAACGTATCTGAGAAGATCTAACTTTCCCGTGCAAAAGTTTGTGATTAACCACTTCCCCCATTACATTCCAACCATTTTAGTTTTTACCTGCTTCCCTTTTCCAAATAAGGAATGGAATTTAGTCCTGAATTGGTGTTGACTTAGCTCTTTCTTGGGCATCTTTTGGACTGCCTATAGGACTGGCTTAAGCTGGTTTCCTTTATTCCTATTTAACCTGGGAGTGGGAGACTGAGACAGTAGGCTGCCAGGTTACATTAATTAATATTTTCTTCCTTTATGTGAAAACTAGACTAACTGTTTTTTACAGTTAGCTAATCTGTTGGCATGCAGTTTTTTCTTAATATCTTCTAAGAGTCCTTATTTATTTCTGTGTTAATGGTGGTGGTGAGGCCCCCCTTTTTAATTCTGATGTGAGTTATTTGTGCTTTCTGTATTTTATTCTTAATCAGTCTAGCTAAAGTTTGTCATCATTACTTAGTCTTTTCAAAGAGCAACCTTTAGTTTATATTGATTTTATCTATTTTTAAATTCTATTTCACTTATCTCTGCTCAAATCTTTGTTATTTCGTTACTTCTACTTGCTTTGTGGTTAATTTCCTATTCATTTTCTTGTTTCTCCAGTTCATTTTGTAAAAATATTGATTGATTGGTTGATTTTTGAAGATGATTTAGATTACATATTACATCAATAATACAGAGGATTCCCATATAACCTTCCCCGTAGTTCTCATACAATTTTCCCATTTACAACAGCTTTCATTAGTGTGATACATTTGTTACAATTGATTAACACATAGTAAATTATTGTTCTACCAGGTATTATAGATTACATTATGATTAACACTTTGCCCTTCATAATTTTATGGGCTTTGACAAAATGTATAATAGTCTGTATCCATCATTGCAATGTCATGCAGGGCAATTCCAATGTCCAAAAAATGCACCCATGTCACACATATTCTTCCCTCTCTCTCCCCTCAGAAACTCAGTTGGCCACTGCCTTTGGAACAATGATATCAGTTCTTCCCTTGCTAGAATAATAAGTCTACTTAAGTCCATATTTCCTTCCCACCCTTATGTATGGTCATTTTTCAATCTTGAGGAATTTGGGATGTAGATGCCCTTCCTGTCTCTGACTATGAGAGCACTTAAATCCCATGGGGCAGATGGATGGAGCTATCTGGCTTGCAGTTGTAGATACTCTCTGTTTTTTCAGACAGGTATTTTCCATCATCATTCTTTTATTAGTTTTCCTGAGCAAGTCCAATGAACTGGAGAGTAGGTGTTTCTACTTTGCTGAGATTCAGAGCTCAACCAGCATATGAAGAGACTGAAGATTTAAGACTTTGTGACATGTATTTAACAAGTATAGTGCTAATTATTCCTTAGATTGTCAGCCCTGTCTATATTGTCTAGATGTTTCTAGAGTCCTCAGGAGCCCTGCTTTTTAAGACAGTGTTTATTATAGCAGTTAATCATATCCTGCTGACATGTGCATAAGCATAACCTCTGGAATTACCTCCTAACTCCCTTTGACGTCTCTTAGCCAGAAAAATTCCTTTGTATTTAATATTATTTTAGCAATACAAGAACTCCTATTACTGATATAAATGCAGTGGCCACTGGAGTATCTGAGGGCTAGGAGAGGGAAGAATAGGTGTAATAAGGTGTCATTTTTGGGACATTGGAATTGTCCTGCATGACATTCTTCCATTGCTAGAAAATTAATGTCTGTAGTAGAACAATAATGTCTACTTTAGTCCATTGTTCAATCTCCAATCGTGAGGATTTGGGGATGGTGATACCCACTCTGTTTCTAACTGAGAAGGAACTTAGCTCCCTTAGGGCAGATGGATGGAATTATCTTCCTTCAGTTACAGACACTGTCTGTTCTTTGGGATGGGCATTGTCCCTCATCTCCTTGTTACCCATCTTGGGTTAGTCCAAAGTTTTGTAACAAGTTTTTTATTTAAAGTCCATTTCATGTGATATGAAACGGCTACCCCAGGTGTCATTTTATTTCTACTTGCAAGGTATATATTTTTCCTCATCATTTTATTTATAGCCTCTTATATCATTGAATTTTAGGTGAGGGTTATAAACAGTATATATTTGATATATGATTTTTATACAATCTGGAAATCTGACTCCTTTGGATGCAGAGTTTAATTATTTTTGCATTCAAAGTAATGATAATGCAGGACATTCTTCTTCCATTTTGCTATTTATTCTTTGTAATTCATAATTTTTGAACTTCAAATTTCCCCTTAATGTCTAACTTTATAGTTATTTAATTTTTGTATTATACTATATTGAATACATTTTCACTTCTTTCTGGACATATTTTTCATATATTTTCTAAGTGTTTTCTATGGAATTAAAATATAACAACTTAATTGTATCTACTTGTATTTAATAACACCTTAATTTTAATGGCATACTCATACACTCCACTTACACTCTGCTATCCCAGCACTTTTTTGGGTACTTGTTTCAAATTATATCTTTGTATCTTTTATGTACAAAAGCCTAGATTTATCATTATATTTTATAAGAATCAAGAAGTGGAGTTATATAAAACCAAACATACATACAATATTAATTGCATTTATAGTTACCCAAATGGTTAACTTTAACACAGTTCTTTACTTATTAATGCCACTTTGATCCTTTTCTATTGGTCTGAAGAACTCCCTTTAGTATTGCTTGTAGGACATACTTAATGTTAAAAATCTTCCCAGCGTTTTTTTGTTTGTTTGTTTGTTTTGTTTTTTTCTGTGATTATCTTAATCTCTCCTAAATTTTTAAAAAGGAAGACTTACAGGATATGAAATTCTTGATTTACAATTTTTTTAAAGGCTTTAAATATTTCCACCTACTGCCTCCTTGCTTCCATGGTTTCTGATAATAAATTGGTACTTAATGTTGGGGAATCTTTTGCTTGGGACAATTGCTTTAATGTTTCAGCTTTAAGTACTCACTTTTGTTCTTTTGTATTTGACAATTCTAAGAGAAGTATATTTCTCTTCAAGCTTATCTAATTTAGTCCTTGATGAGCTTCAAACACTAAATTAGATAAATATTGGTCACATATTTTACCAAATTTCAGAACTTTATGTCATTTCTTTGAATATTCCTTCTGCTCCTTTCTGTTTCTTTTCTCTTTGGTACTCCCATATTACACATATTGGTATGCTTGATGGTGTCCCACAGGTCTTTTAGGCTATTTGAGATTTTTATACTTCTTTTACTTTTTTGTTCCTAACTTTTGTCTTTGAGATCACTCTTTTTTCTTTCAGCTCCAATCTGGTGTTGAGTTTCTCCTGGGAGTTTTCAGTTCAATTATTATAGTCTTCACCTCCAATATTTGTTTGTCTTTTTCAAAAAGGAACTCAAATCAGTCATTCCTAGCCAGAACAAGGCTAAGGTTTCACAAAGGAAGCATTATCTTGTTCCAAACTGCCCTGGGAAAGGAATGAGGGAGAGACCAAGAAGGGTTTTAGGATCCTGTCATATCATTTTTTGAAGATGCATTTTCTTGTTTCCCCACTTCTCCAATACATGCAGCTCTTTAAGTGTATTCTGTGGTATTGAAGAAGTGTACTTTCTTTACATCTCTCCTGCTACTTTTGCCTGAGGTTTAATTTGTAAAAGCACCTGCCCTCAGAGGCATTCTGCCAGTGATCTGAATTAGATAATTAAAAGCAGTGATCAGTGATATGACTTCATAGCCCTATCCTTGGAACTAAATCTGCATATCCCATTCTAGCATCAGCAAGCTTCAACAGGAGATGGAATTGAGTACCTCACTGCTGCATGCCAGAGGTTAAAGGGATGAGTGACAGTGGCCAATGCACTGTAAATACAATACATT
Organism: Dasypus novemcinctus; assembly: GCF_030445035.2. NCBI lineage: Eukaryota > Metazoa > Chordata > Mammalia > Cingulata > Dasypodidae > Dasypus > Dasypus novemcinctus. The sequence goes on from NW_026688151.1 coordinate 645,997, forward strand.
GGTATTTACTGCAGTTAACTAGTTCTTTTCCCACTCTTTTGGGGCTTATGTAGTGTTCTACTAGACTCTGCAGTTATAAAAATAATTTATTCTTTGAATTCCTGGCTAATTAATAGTCATTCTGGTGGAGGATGATTCTTATTCCATTATCTTCCATCAATTCTCTGCACAAAACCTTTCCCAAATTTTACTTATATACTAAATATGTATGTTTAAGTATTAGTGAATGTTAAACATAGCTTATATTATTTTGTATTTGTATAGAATATGGTAATTTAAGAATAGTTTTTTAAACTATCATGTGCAAGTTGAGCTGCATAATTCCAAAAGTTAAGCAGATAAAGATATATAGCTTGCATTGATGAGAAAAATAGATTTCAGAGAAAGTGTAAAGCAAGAGCACATTCAAAATGAGCATAGGAATAGAACCAGAGGCCATATATACTAGATTACAATTTTTTAAAAATTAACTTCCTCATTTCATTGTCTCCACATATGCACCTTCCCATAATTTGCTAGCCTTTGCCAATTGAAAAAATAGGCAATATGAAGAAAACTGTGAAAAATGGTCACAACTAATCCACCTATGTAGAATGTACACAATAAGCATATAACATCTCATACTCTCTTGAGCACAAATTTATATATTTATGATCATTTACAATACAAGATAATTTTCTGAACATAACAAAGAAAAAATAATTGTTTTCCTAGAAATGATAAAAAAAATACTGACACAAACAGCAGTATGAATATGAAAATTAAAATTGACCATAAATCCAATGCTTACAGGCACTAGTAAAAACAATTTGGTTTATTTTTCATGGTCTTTTTAAACATACCTATTTCTATTGGATCTATGGAGAGTGATAGTTTTACATCTTCCCTGTCATTTTTGATAACTTCTATTTGATTTATTTATTTATTTCTCTCCCCTCCCCGCCCCCCCCCCGTTTTCTGCTCTCTGTGTCAATTTGCTGTGTATTCTTCTGTGTTCACTTGTGTCAGCAGCACCTGGAATCTGTGTTTCATTATATTGTGGCATCTGTCATCTTGCCGCATAAGCTCTCTGTGTGTGGTGCCATCTTGCCGCATAAGCTCTCTGTGTGTGGTGCCATTCCTGGGCAGGCTGCACTTTTTTTGCTCTGGGCAGCTCTCCTTATGGGGCACACCCCTTGTGCATGGGGCTCCCCTATGCAGGGGACACCCCTGTGTGGCATGGCACTCCTTGTGTGCATCAACATTGTGAGTGGGCCAGCTCATCACATGGGTCAGGAGGCCCTGGGTTTGAAACTTGGACCTCTCATGTGGTAGGTGGATGCCCTATCCATTGGATCAAATCTGCTTCTATTTGTTTTTATTTCCTAATTGCCATCAGTAAATCATCTAGTGCAACAGTTAATAGAAGCGTTGATAATTGACACCCTTGTCTTATTCCTGATCAAAGGTGGTAAGCTGTATATATTTCACAATCAAATATAAGAGCAGCTGTGCATATTTCATAAATGACTTTTGTCAGGTTTAGGAAGTTTCATCTGTCCCTAGTTTGTGAAGTGCTTTCATAATGAAAGAGTATTGAATTTTGACAAATGTTTTTTCTGTGTCGTTTGAGATAACCATGCTTTTCCATTTATTTTAAGAATGTGATGTGTGATTATACTTTGAGTGATTCTTTTATATTAAAACTCCCTTGAGGGAAGCAGACTTGGCCCAATGGATAGGGCATCTGCCTACCACATAGGAGGTATGGGGTTATGTTTATGTGTGCAAGGAGTGCCATGCCACACAACGGTGTCCCGCACATAGGGGAGCCCATGTGCAAGAAATGTGCCCAATAAGGAGAGCCGCCCAGGGTGAAAGAAAGTGCAGCCTGCCCAGGAATGGCATCACACACACAGAGAGTTGATGCAGCAAGATGATGCAACAAAAAGAAACACAGATTCCTGGTGCCGCTGATAAGGATAGAAGCAATCACAGAAGAACACACAGCAAATGGACACAGAGAGCAGACAATGGAAATAAATAAAAAATATATCTTAAAAAAACACAACTCCCTTGAATTCCTGGAATAAATCCAAAATTATCATAGTATATAATCATTTTAATAAGTCACTTAATTCAGTTTCCTAGTATTTGTTGTGGAATTTTGCTTTAGATTAATATGGATATATTTCTCTAATTTACTTTTCTTCTTATATAATTATCTTGTTTGGGTATCATGATAGAATCAGCCTTACAGAATGGGTTAGGAAAAGATTCCCTTTCAATTTTTTGGAAGAGCTTGAGAAGGGTTGACATTAATACTTCTTTAAACATTTGATAGAATTCAGTAAAATTAATTGTCCTTGGATTATCTTTTGGGAAGGTTTTTGGTCACAGATTCAATCTCCTTTTTCCCTTGACTTGGTTTTGGGAGTTTGTATTTTCTAGGAATTATCCATATCATCTAGGTTTCCTAATTAGCTTTCATAAAATTCCTCACACTATCCACTTACAATACTTTTTATTTCTTTAGAGTCAGTTGTAGCACCCTAATTAATTTCTGATTTTACTTATTAGAGGCTTCTCTTTTTTCTTTCTTTTTTCTTATCAGTTTAGCTGACGGTTGAAGAAATAAATAATTTTGTTTATATTCTCTGTCTCTTTGTTATCTATTTATATCTCCATTAATATTTAGGTCTTTTGTTTTATTTTGATTTCTGCAAATTATGTAGTTAATATTTGGTTAAAACTGGAATGTTTTCCATGTAAATTTAAGGCAAGTCAAAAATTATGCATTTCAAAATTTGTATTCAACATTTTATTGCATATTCTATTTAGCACAGTAAAGAAAGTAAGGATAAGAGATGAAACTAGATTCAACAATATAGAAACAACTTCATATTTTTTTCACAGACAACATTAATATTTAAGAATCCCTGGAATATAGAAATAAACTATTACAAGTAGTGTGAGTTTAGCAAGTTTATAGGCCACATGATCAATGTACAAATAATAAGCATATATGCTAACAAAAAATCAGAATTTGATATTAATAAAAACAATATAACTTATATTAGACCAAATCTGATGGAAAGAAACAGCACTAAAACTGACAAAATATGAGGTAGACCTTTCTTCTGAAAACCAAAAATATTGTTAAGACAAACTAAAGAAGACAAAAATATATTGATGGATAGAACTTGTCATGAGTTGTAAGACTCAATGTATTTAAAATCTCAATATTCCTTAAATGACTAGATACTTATCCCAATTCTAATTAAATTCTGAACAAGTTGGTTTTTGGGGAAGGGAATTGACAAGTTAATTCCAAAATTCATATAAAAATGCAAAAAGATTAATATAGCTAAAGTCATTTCTACAAATACATTAAAGTTAGATGATTTAAAGAATCTCACTTAAAAAGCTTTTATTATAAGGGTATTGTATTGAAGAAAATATGGCACTAGCATTGGTGATGGACAAATAAATTAATGGAAGCCAAATGAGAGCCCAGAAAGAGAATTACATTTATGTGGTCAATTGGTTCCCAACAAAGGAGCAAAGGCAAAAATGGAGCAAAAGTAGTCATTTAGCAAATGGTGCTTAAACAACTGCTAAAGCCTCATGAATAGGAAGAAATTTGGTCCATGCTTTATATTATATAAAATTTTTCAAAATGAATTTTAGACTTACATTTAAGACCTAAAATTTTTAAACTTCTTTAAATATACATACAGTATAGTAAACATGGTTTATACCAGAGTTTGGAAAATTAAGACTCATGAGCCAAACCTTGACTATAAACTTTTCTGTATACTAAGTTATTTTGGATTTCACCCATGTAGGCATCAGCTCACAACCTTCCTCTTCCCACCGATTTCCTGTAAGCCTATCATCCAGTCTCTAGCTCTCTGAGAAAGCTGGGTTTCCTTATGTCATATCATAGAGGTCATGTACTAGTTGTCCTTTAATACCTGGCTTACTTCACTCAAAATAAGGTCCTGAAGATTCTAGAGCTGCAGGGTGCCTAAGAGTTACCTCCTGAGAATCTCCATGTTGCTCAAAACTTAAAGTACTTACTCTCTGGCCCTTTGTAAAAAATGTTTTCCAAACTCGGGTACAATAAATATTTCTGATATATTACATGAAAATTATTACTTAAAATTTTTGATAAATTGTATATTGAAAAATATTTAAATAATCTGCAATACAAAAGATACATTTAACTGATAAAAAAGTCATTGACTAAGAGAAAATTTTTGTATATTATATGTGATAAAAGTTTTGTAGCTGGAATACAATTGTTTCTTCAGACTCAATAATACAACAATATCTGCCTAATTAAAAGTGGACAAAATATTTGATTATAAATTTCTTTAAAGAAGATGTATAGATGGAAACAGAACACATTAAAAGATATTCAACATGAAATAATTTTACAAAAAGTATCTACAACTGCAAACAAGACAGTTCCAACCATCTGTCTATTGGATGAATGTGCCACAATCATGAAAGAAGTTTTTGGTGTGGGAGGAAGCAGAGTGGGCATCACCCTCCCCAAATTCTCATGATAGAGGATTAAACAAACATAAGGAGGAAATGTAGCTATGAACTAAAGTAGACTTATTCTAGTAATAGTAAAATATGCAACATTGATATAAAGGCAGTGGTTACCAGAGGTTCTGAGGGGAGGGAGAGGGAAGAAACAGTGCAACATGGGGTATTTTTGGGACAATGCAAATGTACAGCATTATATTGCAATGATGAATACAGGCTGTAGCACTTTGGTAGTGTGTATGAATTCCAAAAATAGGTACTAGATTATGTTTGTAAACTGTTCTGTTCTTTGGGTGTATCATATTATATTGGATTCAGTGGTTTCACTTTTATTTAATTAAACAATTATTAAGGCTTTGATTAGACCACATTGGTAGGACATTGATTCCCACCCCCTTGCTTGGTGGGGACTCACAGGAAACTACATGGCAGATATGTAAGTACGTGTTTGATATTGGAGCCCTTGGAGGTTAAGATTCGGAAAAGCAGAAATGTGAGGAGAGAAAGAAATCTCCATTGAACATGGCAGGGGCCCTAGAAAGAGAGATGAGCTCTTTGCCTGATAATATACAGCCTGTCTTATGGAGAAAGCAGAGCAAATGAACTTGAAGAGAAATGAGCCCTGGGAAAGAAATGAAAATTATCCTAGCCTAAAGTGGATATCGGAAGAAGGTGGGACCATGTAGTGTTAAGAGGAAGAGAAAGAGGAAGCCTGAACTCTTGCACATGTCAGCAGCCATCTTGTTCCAACATATGACAATTGACTTTGGTGAAGGAAGTAACTTATACTTTATGGCCTGTAACCTTCTACCCCAAATAAATACCCTTTATAAAAGACTAGAGATATCTGGTATTTTTCATCAGCACCACTTTAGCTGACTAATACACAGGATTTTATATATTTTGTCAAAACCTATAAAATTGTGCTGGGCAAAGTATAAACCATATGTAAAGTATAGATCATGGTTAGTGGCAATACTTCAATATTTGTTCATCAATTGTAGCAAACATATCACACTAATGAAAGATATTAATTTGCCTTGAATGTCAAGGTATTTGGATGCATATGTACAAGGTTAGAGCCTAACAAAATGTACACTTTAAATAAGTGCTGTATATGGGAAACGGACTTGGCCCAGTGGTTAGGGCATCCGTCTACCACATGGGAGGTCCGAGGTTCAAGACCCGGGCCTCCTTGACCTGTGTGGAGCTGGCCCATCCGCAGTGCTGATGCGCGCAAGGAGTGCCCTGCCACGCAGGGGTGTCCCTCGCATAGGGGAGCCCCACGCGCAAGGAGTGTGCCCGTAGGAGAGCCGTCCAGCTCGAAGGAGGGAGCAGCCTGCCCAGGAATGGCACCACCCACCCTTCCTGTGCCCCTGACCACAACAGAAGTGGACAAAGAAACAAGACGCAGCAAAAAGACACAGAAAACAGACAACTGGGGGAGGGAAGGAGAATTAAATAAATAAAAATAAATCTTTAAAAAAAATATGTGCTGTATGTAGTAGTTCTGTTATATTTAATAGAATTTTTAAAACAAATCAGTGAAGTAAAAGTACATAGTACATTCAAAGAGCTATAATAATACATATTATATGTATTATAATGTAACTCTTCAACAGACACAAAGAAAAGCAGAATATAATAGACTAGAGATTTGAAGTGAGTAATGTCCTTCATGTTTATAGGTAATATTAAGATATTTTTGGATACAAAAGCAAGATAAAATTTCATTAATAATTCCCAATTGTGCCTAGCAGCAATGAGGATATCACCTTACAGCTGCTAAAAGGGACTGAATGTGAGTGTGCACCCTGGAATTTTACAATCACCTGCCAGTAATAAGATGGTAGCCTCTTCCCTTACTAGAAGAGCATTTAAATAAGCCATTTAAATCAGGTTTAAATAACATCTAGAGACTCATAATAAATTATTGAAAATGTCCACATTTCTTTTTAAAATCACTCACTATGCCAAGAACTGGGAAGATCTCAAACTGAAACGTTTGGAGAAAATACAGCACTTACTGGGACAAGGAGACTGATTTTGCTATAGATAAAGAATGTACTGAGAAGCTCTCCCAATGGAGGGGGACTGAAGAACAGACTTCAGCCCCCCCCCAACAGTGTGGTGGGTGCCTCAAGAGAGACTTCAGCCCACTCCTGGAAGGGGGGGATTTGAACTTATACAGAAGTATCCTAGGTGGGGAAATGATAATTGGTGGGAGGGGTTGAGGGTCTGAGAGGGGACAGGGACCAATAGGAAGCACTAGAATTGAAAACTTTCCCTGATAGTGATGAGAAGATAGTGGGTTAGGGAGTTATGGTTTCTTGGAATGCTGCAAGAGCAGAAGTTTCTTTGATCTGTAGGGATTTTATCTCCCTCTGATATTCAGGTAGGGAAGGATTTCATTTCCCTTTACTCCTGTTTTTCTGTGGTTTCATTGTTTAACTTGTGGGGAAGTGCCTTGCCCTTGGACATGTAGACTTATGGGGGATATCTACTAAGCTACAGCTTGTTAATTATTGTAAGCCTCTAACAGAAGCATAAATACAATCAATACATATCAGCTTTGAGACGACAGAAATAATATTATCTGAAATAGATTTTGATGAAGCCATCATAACAATGTTACAATGAAACATTATGAACAAGCATAAAACAAATATATTTTTAAAGAATAGTTTTAGCAAATAAATTGAAAATATCAGCTTAGAATTAGAATATATGTAGAAGAACCAAGTGGAAATTTTAGGAGTGAAAAATACACTAATCTAATAAAAATCAATAGAACAGAGGACAAAGAAAAATGTATCAGTGAACATGAAAAAAGGAAAAACAGCAAATATTTAAAACAGAAAGTTTATATGCTCAAAAGAAAATTGAGAATCTTATGAGCCTGTGGAATTAAAACAAGAGTAGAGATTTGTATCATCAGAGTAATGAAAGGAGAGGAGGAGGAAGAAGAGCTAATAAAGAATTGAAAGGAATAATGTCTGACAAATTCCAAAATCTGGATAAAACATTGTATCAAAAGATTCAAGTAGGATAGTAAATCTGAACAGAAAAATGCAAAAGAAGTTCACACAAACACCATATCCAAAACAATATTCTGAAAAATAAGGAAAAAAATTGAACTCATTGCCCCCTCTTGATACAGATGTGGAGGGATATAACCATTCCAGGGTCCCTAGGATGGAGGAATAGAGTATGGATTAAAGTGGACTTACTGATATTCTATTCATGAACTATTATGATTAGTAATCAAAGAAAATGTAGCATTGATGTGGAGAAAGTGTGGCCAGGATAGCTGCTGAGGGTAGGGTGTGGGGAGAAGAAATGTGATGTGGGGCATTTTCAGGACTTGGAGTTGTCCTGGGTGGTACTGCAGGAACAGTTACTGGACATTGTATGTTCTCCCATGGCCCACTGGGTGGACTGGCAGAAAGTATAAACTATAATGTGGACCATTGACCATGTAGTGCAGCAGTGCTCAGAGATGTATTCAGCAAGTGCAATGAATGTCCCATAATGATGTAGGAGGTTTTGGTTATGGGAGGAGTGGGGTGAGGTGGGTGGGGGTATATGGGGACCTCATATTTTTTAATGTAACATTAAAAATAAATAAATAAAGACAAAAAAGATAACAGAAAAAAATTCTCACGCCTGTGAATTCCTCTATAGAAACAATGGAACTTTGAAAATGTGTCACAATACATTTTGAATGCTGAAATTTAATAAATTAACTCCAGATTCTATGAACACTGAAATGAACCTTCAACCATAAATGAATATCAAGATTCTGAAATGAGGTAACTAATGAGAATTATTCAACAGCAAACTACAGTGACAGAGTAGCTAAATGAAATTCTTTAATAAGATAAACAATAAAAGAAGTAATCTTAGAACAGGAAAGACAGGGAGGAGGAAAAACCAAGATACTATAATATAGGTAAATAAAATATAATTTCATTCTCTTCTTGAGTTTATAAATTTAAGTTTATGTAGAAGAAATCCTTAAGGATACTATTTTTTTTAGATCTTAACTAAATTAATTATCTGAGATCTGCTTAATAGGTATGCAGGGTGAATTTTGGTTAAAAAAAAGAAAGTATTTTGTCCTAAAGTAAATAGACTGATTGTTGCATTGTTAAAAACACGGAAGTAGAAGATAAAACCTGAATATATATAAAATTGTAGATGACTTGTGGAAATCCATCTTGGTCAATGCTGACTAAGATTTGATATGTTTATTTATGAGATATTTAAAGAGATTTCATGTCAAACATTGTATTTGCATAAAACTACAATTTGGTTTTCTGTTAAAATGAAATTTTCTTGAATTATTGGTATTATCTTAGCCAAAAGTCAGAAAAGGGTTTCCATAATCATTAGAGGAATCTGCCTAGAAAACAAAGATTCTATGTCTTGTCAGAATAATATCCTCTGTTACTTATATTGACCTCATCATTTTTTTTCTTTATGAGAACAAGTATTTTCATTTAAAAAATTTTTTGTTTCCTTTTGTATATAATCATGTTAACTCCTATATTTTCTTTGCTTATCTTTTATTGTCACTTTAGCTAAAGATGTAACCAATTGTTTTTATCAGTGACCTATGATCCTAGTTGACCAGGTGTTCAAACCATCTGAGAAATTTTCAAATTTTGCTTTAACAAATTCATACCTGAGATGATATATATTTTTAAATTACAGACTGTTTTTCGCGTTCTCCAGAGGTCCATAGGAAAATCACAAAGCATTTTCCTTTCTCCCATAACAACAAAAGTTATATATATATATAACTATATATATATAGTCAGTTTCATTGGATGTTATGAGTCGCATGAGAAGTGTTTTCAAATTAAAAGCAATTTTTAAATTTCTTTTGGTTAAATTTAAATGACTATAATTTTATAAATTATATAAAATTCCTGGAGATTTGACAGTGTTTTCATTGTCCATGACATGTTCTGGTACTGATATGCATATTAATAGAAAATACTATAATGTTATTGGTCAGTAATTTTTGTTATTTTTTAAATGTTACATTCCATAAAACAATCAAATTTCCTTGTCAGTTACATGGATTTATTCTAATGTTTCTCTGAAAGTATTTGCAATCAACAAGTCAGAACTTCATCTTCACCAGGAAAAGGAATGGAGGAATTGAATGAGAATAAATAAGACTTTATAAGTAATGACCCACTTGTCAATTAACATAACACTTGTAAAACTGTAAAAGTGGAATATGGTCAAATACATCAACTGAAAGGGCCTATTTGGATATCTTCAAATGAACTTTATACAGCCACCCTCTCTTATGATATATGTATATGAACTTAATTTCTATTAGTTTGGTGAAAAAGTAATTGCGGTTTTGCCTTGTTGAAACTTGCTGTTTGAGATTAGAATATATTCTTAAGTAAATGTGGTTATGTTATACATCATTTTAATTCTCATTTATGCTTTTTTGCTAGTGGCTTATTACTTGCTCTTTATTTTATATTTATTTTAGTCTATGGGAATGATGTTAGAGAAAAAGAAATTCAAGCAATTTTCTTATCTGAGTTCAAAATGGGTAAAAAAAAGCAGTGGAGACAATTCACAACATCAACAAAATATTTGGTCAGGCACTGCTAATGAGTGTACAGTGCAGTGGTGGTTCAAGAAGTTTTGCAAAGGAGACTAGAGCCTTGATGATGAGGAGCATAGTGGCTTGCTATCTGTAAGTTGAAAATGACAAATAGAGAGCAATCATCAAAGCTGATCCTCTTACAACTACATGAGAAGTTGCCAAAGAACTCAACGTCAACCATTTTGCAGTCATTTGGCATTTGAAGCAAACTGGAAAGGTGAAAAGCTCAATAACTGGGAACCTTATGAGCACCAAAAATTTTTAAAAAATTGTTGTTTTGAAGTGTCATCTCCTCTTATTCTATACAGCAACAACGAACTATTTCTCAACTGGATTGTGATGTGTGATGAAAATTGAATTTTATGTGACAACCAGTGATGACCACCTTAGTGGTGGGAACAAGAAGATGCTCCAAAGCACTTCCCAAAGCCAAACTTGCTACATAAAAGGTTATGATCTCTGTTTGGTGATCTACTGACTGACTGATCCACACCAGCTTTCCAAATCCCAGTGAAACCATTACATCTGTGAAGTATGTTCAACAAATCAGTGAGATGTGCTGAAGACAGCAATGCCTGCAGCCAGCATTGGTCAACAGAAAGGGTCCAATTCTCCACAACAATGGCCAACCACATGTCACAAAAAAAAAAAAAAAACCACATCAAAAGTTGAAGAATTGGACTATGAAGTTTTCCCTTATCTTCTATATTCACCTGATGTCTCACCAACTTACTACCACTTCTTCAAGCATCTTGACAACTTTTTACAAGGAAAACACTTCCACAACAAGGAGGATGCAGAAAATGCTTTCCAAGAGTATGTCAAATCTGGAAGCATGGATTTTTATATTACAGGAATAAACAAACTTATTTCTCATTAGCAAAAGTGTGTTGATTGTAATGGTTCCTATTTTGATTAATAAAAATTTGTTTGAGCCTAGTAGTAAAGATTTAAAATTCATGGTCTGAAACTGCAATTCTTTTTTCATTTTTTTGGATGGATAGAGACTTTTGTTTAATCAAAGCTACTGCCATCACAGTAACTTAAAAAAAAAAAAGTAATACTTTTAGACTTTGTTTTGCTTTGCCACCTGGGAATTTTTGCTATTTTCTCAAGTGATAGAGGATCCCAGGAAATTTTTGCTATTTTCTCAATTGATAGAGGATCCCAGTTCTTGGAACTTTAATTAAGGAACTATGCAAGGTCTAACAAAGCAATAAAAATTTCACTGTCTTTTACATTCTCCATTGTGAGGAAAGGCAGGAAGAACAAATGGTATAATATAACTTTTACTTAATATCTGTATCCCTCTCTCAACCTATGCCTACACTTCTTCCTTTATTCTTTACATGGTTTACATAATATTTAGCCCTTTGTGAAAACACCTACTAACCTCCTATGAAATCATAATAGAAGACCCATGAGGCTTATTACTTGGCCTACTTTACTGAACTTCATCTTATTAAAATGTGAAATTATTGTAAGGAACCAATTTCATATACCCAGTTCCATCATTCATAGAAATTAGCAGCTTTTCCTGTGATTCTTGTACAACTTTATCTACAAGACCTTCAACCCAGAGTTTAATATTATGGAAGAGACATCAGCATAGTCTGCTTTAGGTCCTAGATTGAAAGGACCTTCTCATCTTATTGACCAACACTATGACAGTGAAAATACAGAGATTTGTTCTCTGAGTCTACCTACCAAAAATAAAAGGTTCTCAAAATACTTGAAGGTTACTCCAATTTCTGACCATAAGCTAAAATTGACATGAGGATTCCAGAAGCAGATTGTATCTGATACAGACAGCTTAGCTTCTGTACCAGATGTTGGAAGAAATAGGTAGTGCCTGAGATCATGGATCAAGACACACATTAATATCCTTATCATATTCCATATCCCTTCCTTTATACCATCTATCTAAACATTCTGTTTTTCATCCTATATATCTTAAAATGCCAAGCTCTATTCCCCAATCTCTATCCCTGATATCCTACATTCAACATGACTTTCCTTTATCTCCTCTTTACCCTATTCTGTCCTATTTACCCCTCCCTTGAACAAATTTCCTTTATCCTTCTATCACACCATACAACAAATAAAACCAATGAGACTAACTTCTGGGAGATTGACTATATGCCACTTAATCCCAAAGCAAGTACTCCCCCCTACACATATATAATGGGCCCTGACAGGAAACATCAGATATACCCAATCAAAAAGATATCTTTTTGATGTTTTGCCTTTCATCATTGCTATAGGTGTTTGTACAGTGGTAAGGCAATTTCTTTCATTTTTTTCCTCAATGTCTACATCATTTCTTTATTCTTTTATTCTAATTTTTAATTTTGTTTTCACAAAAGTTTTAGATCATAGTAATTCACATATACAATATAGGGGACTCCCATTTATCCAACATCAACCCTTTTCCCCCTTCCCCAGCAATGATCTTTTCACATGTTCATGTTAAATTTGCTGCAGCTGATGTGCAGATATAGAAACATAGCTTTCAAACATGGTTCCATTTTGGTTTATGTTATGATTTATATTTTATACTGTACAATTTTCTAAATTTTTAGTTACCTTATATTTTACATTATAGTTTACATTTTAGCCTATAGACTTTTATATATTTTTGGTGTAATTTATCATGTCTTATTTCCATCATTGCATGATCTTGTGGAACACTTCCATCACCCCTCAGTTACACTGATTCCATCTATTCTATACCTCTCTCCCCCTCCCCACAGGTCCCATAGTGACAATCAATCTTCACTCCCTGAAGGACCAGATTCACAGATACTTGCAACAATGCTGAGAGCTTGATATACTAGACTGCCTTAACCCACTGGGAGCCACCAGTTCTCTCTTGAGACACACTTTCCTCTGTTTGAGAACATTAAGCCTCCCCAGGGGCTGAAAACACCTTCACACTCATTGTATGGTTTTCCATTCAATAATATAACACTCTGACAAAATGAGTACTCACACAGTCTATAGAATCCTGCCCCTATGCCAGATGCACCCCCTTAATCACCTTAAACAGATAATCCTTCTTTATTATATTTTCTAAAGATTTTCTCAAAGTTATAATTTCAAAGACATATCTAACAATCTCTCCTGTTCAACTATTCCCCCCAACCTTCTCCCCAAATCCTTGGACAATCTGATCCATCCTCCCAACCCTAGACCCTTCAAGCTCGCAAAACCCCAGCAAAAGTATCCCTATGCCCCCATTTTATCACTTCCCTGTACAAATACTTACCTCCAGCTTATCATAGATTTCACCCATGTAGGCATCAGCTCACAACCGTCCTCTCCAGTCAACTTCCTATAAGCCTATCATCCAGTCTCTAGCTCTCTGAGACAGCTTGGTTTACTTATTTCATATCACAGAGCTCATGTAGTATTTGTTCTTCAATGCTTGGCTTGCTTAAATCAACATAAGGTCCCCAAGATTCATCCATGTTATCCCATTTGTTCGTACTCTATTCCTTCTTATAGCTAAATAGTCTTCCATTGTATGTATATACCACATTTCATTTATCCATCCATCTCTTGATGGGCATTTGGGTTGATTCCAACTTTTGGCAATAGTGAATACTGTTACTATGAACGTTGGTGTGCATATATTGGTTTGTGTCCTTGTTTTCAATTCTCCTGGGTATATACCCAGCAGTGGAATTGCTGGGTCACATGGCAAATATATAACTAGTTTTTTTTTTGAGAAAACACCAAACTTTCCTTCAGAATGGCTGGATCCCAGAGACAGCCAAAGTAGATACAACCCCATGTACTGGTTTTCCTGAGGGCAACAGAGATATACAAGTTCTATGGTCATGGCAGATGGCTCTGGAGTTCAGTGCCATGTCAGTTGGCCCTGCTTTGGAGTTTGTGTTTCTGAGTGTGATGGTGTTGGGCTCAGATGTGACCTTTATCCACATGCATTTTCTGTCACTTTTATTGAATGTGCGATTGGCGGTAGGGTTGGTGTATGCTGAGGAGATTTTAATTTCTGGACTGTCCATGTGCCAGCTGGGCTCTGAGCCTCAGCAGAATTGCAACTCCTACCCTCTGGTTCATTGGACTTACCCAGATCAGCTAACAAGGTGATGAAGATGGTCAACCTCCACACCAGGGAACTTAGAGTGATTACTACTGCAAGCAGGAGAATTGCATCCATAATACATGTGGAATCTAAGCCCCCTCTTGATATAGAGGTGAACAGATATCACCATCCCAGGGACCACAGCATGGAGGAACAAAATATGGGTTAGAGTGGACTTACTGATATTGTACTATGGAACTATTGTTCCATAGAAGAAATTGCTGGGGGCAAGGAGAAAGAGAAAGAGGTGTGGTGTGGGAGTGTTTTCAGAACCTGAGTTGTCCTGGGTGGTTTTGCAGGGACAGATGTTGGACATTGTCCAACCATGCCATGGCCCACTTGGGGAGAATGTGGGCTGCAGTGTTGGCTGTTTTCCATGTGGTACAGCAGTGCTCTGGTGTGTTCACCAGGTGCAAAGAAAGTGTCATGATGCGGGAGGTTGTTGATGTGGGAGTTGTGGGGTGAGGGGGGTATGGGGTGTATGGGAACTTCTTATATTTTTTTAATATGACATTTTCTGTGATATATTAATCTTCAAAAAATACAATTAAAAATTGATGAGGGTGGGGTGGTGAGGAGTGGTGTATATGGAGCCTCTTAGGGTTTTTTGTGTGAAATATTGACTTTAAAAAAGATAATTAAAAATGAAAATAAAATAAATTTTAGCAAATGTTAAAAAAAGATATGTTTTAAGATATTATTCTGGGCTTCATCTTAAGAGTCTCTGAGACTGGGGATAAGTGCAGACTCTCTGACCCAAGGGATATGGTGCTTTTATGAGAAAGAAAATAGTTTAAAAAAATGGCAAACTTATAGAGTACAGTAAATGTTCAGTTTCTGCATGTCAAGTATCCTTTTACTTTCAGGAGACAAGACTATATTGTTGGGGTGAGAGTCCCCTTTAGAAGTACATTTTCCTCAAGCACCTTAAGATTTTAATAAAATAAGTAATTATTCTACTCAAGGTACCAATTTCTGGAGGCTGAAAAGCCAGGCAAAGGATAATGTTGGTTAAGTGGGACTAAGAGGGAGAGGCGGGGTAAGTTGTCATCTGAGTGATGGCACCTCATAATCTCTCCTGCAAAGAAGTGGCTAAGTAAGGTTGGAGTCCTGCTGGACAGGGCTGTTTTGGGTGTTTGCAGGGCAGAAAGTGTCTGGATGTCAGTTTGGTGGGATGGTGACAGAGGAGATTCTTGAAAGAGGTAGAATTTTGGGTCTCTTGCATGGAGGTCAGAGGTTTTGGGTGGGACCCTTCCCCTGGGGCTAGTGGCCCAGATGTGGTGATTCCTGAAGGCTTTGTTGTGCTGGAGTGTTCCCCAGCCCTGAGTGGGCTGTTTTGGGGGCCTGCAGGGTGGGAGGTGTCTGGATGTCCATTTGGTGAGACAGTGATGGAGGAGAGTATTGTGAGAGGTGGAATTTTGGCTTTCTGATACAGAGGTCAGAAGGTGTACATGGAACCCCTCCACCTAGGGCTGGCAGCCCAGCCACCATGATCCCTGAAAACTTTGCTGTGCTGGGGTGTTTCCAAACCCTGAGTGGGCTGTTTCAGGGGCTTATAGGGTGGGAGATGTTTGGATGTTGATTTGTGAGACAGTGACAGAAGAGATTCTTGTGAGAGGTGGAATTTTGGGTTTCTGACATGGAGGTCAGAGGTTGCGGAAGGGACCCCTCCCCCTAGGGCAGGTGGCCTGGCTGCGGGGATCCCTGAAGGCTTTGTTGTGCTGCAGTGTTCCCAGGCCCTGTGTTAACCAGATGCGTGGTTCCCAGGCCTGTGTCCCCTAACCCCTGGTGGCCCATGCTCCAGAGACTCACATAATTTGAGTCTCACAGACTTCCCATCCCTGAATCCACCACACCCTGAGGTCCATCTGAGGTTCTTGTTTGCCTTAGCCCTCCAAGTTTTTTGTTGTTGTGTTTTTTTCTCTTTCTCTCCTCGAGCTTGGAAGAGTGTACCAGTTGACTTGGGGAGAGTCTGGGAAGAAAGGAGAGGCAAATCTGCTGAGAAAGCCCAATTTACCTAAACATCCTGGGATCGGAAACTTGGTCTCAGAGAAGGTGGAGTCAGAAATCAATTAGACCTCCCCTAGCACACCTAAGGGGGAGGGACTGTAGGAATTGCTATCCAAGCTTCCAATAGCATATCTGGGGTTTCTGGTGAGGTGTAGGTGCTCTCACACTGGAAATAAAGAGTCAGTCTTCTGTGTTAAGTTGGTTCAACAAGGACCTACTTGTATCTCCTAACGGACCTCTCAGGCAGCTTTCTGTGGCTCTGGGAGAGAGAGAAGTGAGGAAGGGAGAAAGGGGGAAGATCAGATCCCTAAGCATATTATTTAACTGCAAATCTGGTCTTTTCTCCCATTTTCTCCCCCAAGGTCCTTTTTCATTTATTTGGGTTTTTATTTCTCTTTTTCTTTTTCTTGCTTGTTCCCCCCTTTTCTTTGCCCCCTCCTTTTTCTCTTCTATTTTTTTTTCTTTTCTCTCTTTTTCTTCTTTTTTATTTTACTTTTTTTATATAATAGGTGCTGCAGGGAGGACTTCACATTTGCTGTGTTTTTCATCCTCCATTTCCTCTTTTCTGTGTCTATTGATTTTGGCCACCTACAGTATCCCCTTTCCCCTACATCTTTCTATCCTCCATCATCTACTGTTTCACTTACATTCCACCTCCCTATTTTTGGCCCTCAGATTGTCTGACATTTTATTCTAATACATTTGTTCTGTTTTCTATCTTTAATCCACTCTCAACATTATTGTCTTTCATTTCTCTTTCCCTCTCTCTTGAAAACACTGACCTTTTAACTCATACTATATTCCTCCCCATATTCAGTTGACAGTCTCATTATAGATACTCTACTTACTGCTATAACTCTAAGACAACTTACATGAATCTAATATCCATTCTCCTAGATCTCACATTGTTGCTCTGTTAGCATTTATTACCAATAATACTTTATTGATTTTCTTTTCTTGCTCATCTTGCTTCCCCTGGCCCTAATATTTTCCTTCAAAGTGAAATTAGCCAGCACAAGAAAATAGAGTAAGAAGAACAAAGTGACAAAGAGAAGACATAACACACATGCTGTCACCTCCACCTTTTGGAGGGGAACCCTGGCCTTTCCCACCGCTGGCCTGAGGGCTTCTGCCTGGGCTCCCTGCCAGGCCTGGAGAGGCCTGTCTGCCAGACAGGAGAGGCTCAGAGCCTTCTTCCCGCTTTCTTCTCAACGACCTCTCTTTCTCTGTGTCTCTCTTCTGGGATGAGAGGGGCCCCTGAGCACCCATACGACCCTGAGCAGTGAGCCCGCCCCTTCTCCTCTAGCCCTCCCTTTGGGGACCGTACGAAGGAACAGTTTTCTTTTCTCTGGGGTCGGGGGACGCAAAAAGAAGCTGCTTCCCTATTGCCTTGTGAGACTTTCCAGTGGAAATCACGTCTGCTCACTCGAGGCACGGCGGCCAAGTGGGCTTACACCTCCAGGTGTTCCAGGTCCATTATAAGCAGCCCTCGCGACCGTCAAAGCGGATGTATGGTTTGTTTGGGCATGGACTCCAGTCATAAGCATCGGTTTCTGAACAAAATGGAAAAGAAGAACTCATCCTCTTCAGCATCCCTTGCCCTGCGGGAACACGCCACGCAACCAGGTGGTTTTCCTATGGATCGCCGGGCCAAGCTAGCAGAGCAGGCCATTCGACAGGTGTCCTGTCCAGATTTCCAAGGGAAAGCAGATACCCCCTCTGGCCGAGGGGCAGTGGCCTAGTCGGTAAAGGCCCAGGCACTGGCGCTCCTGAGGGCTGCGGGGACACCCAGTCTACGCTGATGACAGGTGACTCTGGGGTTCAGGATCCTGCCAGGAGGCCCTTCTTCGGAATCCGTGCTCTTGCATGGGGTGGGGTCGGTTGCAGGTGGGGCCTCCCTACACATGCCTCTTCAGTCACTTGGGCTGAAGCTGAGCCAGGCACTGGGATTTGCGCATGCTCAGGAGACAGATTTGTGCCTGTCTCTGGACAGGCCCCGTGCCAGCCTGGAGCCGAGCCTCAGCACACTAGCCACCTCTTCGCTCAGGTTTGTTGGGCTTGCCCAGGTCAGCGAAGAGGGAGGAGAAGCTGGTCGTCGCCACAGTGGCGAGCAACAGTGCCGACACCTGGCAGCGGGAGAACCGCATCCAGCAGCCCTTTGGGATCGAAGCCCCCTCTTGCTCCCTCCACTGATCCGTCCCGCCCCCTGTCGTCGGGGTGCCCAGCTGGCACCGGGGGCACGCCGCGTGCGTCTCGCGCTGCCGGAGCCCGCTCTGGGCCCTCCGCCCAGCCGGGACCTAAGCTCAGGCGCCCCAGCGCGCAGGTCCAGCCACGCGCACCGCCGACCGGGCACTAGAGGCACGGTGGCCAAGTGGGCTTACACCTCCAGGTGTTCCAGGTCCATTATAAGCAGCCCTCGCAACCGTCAAAGCGGATGTATGGGTTGTTTGTGCAATGAATCCAGTCATAAGCTTTGGTTCCTGAAGAAAATGGTAAAGAAGAACTCATCCTCTTCAGTAGCCTTTGCCCTGCCAGGAGACGCCTCGCAACCAGGTGATTTTCCTATGGATTGTCGTGCTAAGCTAGCAGAGCAGGCCATTCGACAGGTGTCCTGTCCAGATTTCCAAGTGAAAGCAGATATCCCTCTGGGTGAGGGGCAGCTGCCTAGTCGGCAATGGCTGAGGTACTGTTGCTCCTGAGTGCTGCGGGGACACCCATTCTACGCTGATGACAGGTGACTCTGGGGTTCAGGGTCCTGCCAGTAGGCCCTTCTTTGGAATCTGTGCTCTTGCATGGGGTGGTGTTGGTTGCAGGTGGGACCTCCCTACACATGCCTCTTCAGTCACTGTGGTTGAAGCTGAGCCTGGCACTGGGTTTTGCGCATGCTCAGGAGACAGATTTGTGCCTGTCTTTGGACAGGCCCCGTGCCAGCTGAGACCCGAGCCTCAGCACACTAGCAACCCCTTTGCATAATGTGGTGTGTCAGTTGGTACAGATGAAATAATATCATGTGTTTGTTAAAATGTCCATAATGTATATTTGGCTCACTTTTTCTGTATTGCCTCTTCGTATCAACACAGTACATCTTTCACACAGATGCAGGAATATATGTTATTACTACTAATCACAGTCCATAGGTCACTCCAGCTGCATTTTTCCCATGCTTCTCCACATTCCCAACACCCTGCAGTACTGATATACATTTGTTTACCCATCAAAGGACCCTCTTTTATCTTTATCATCTATCACAATTCTCACCCACCTCTTAGTTTACTATGCTACTCATTTCCTAGATTATCTCCTAGCATTCTGTCAATTGGCATTTACATAACTAGACTACCATTTTCAGCCACATCCCCATTTATAAAGTAGCTGTTACTCACTGTGTGTTACCATCCACTCTATACATTTCCATACATTTACAGTAAAGCTAATTAAAACTTCTACATACATTAAACATGAATAGTCCACTCAGTCTTTTCTTACCTCCTTTAAGAATCCACCAACCACCACTATGTTTTTTTTTCTTTTTTTATTGACTTTGTAATAATATTACATTAAAAATACATATGTGAGGTCCCATTCAACCCCATCCCCCCAACCCCCTCTCCCCCCCCCCCCAACAACACTCGTTCCCAACATCATGACACATCCATTGGATTTGGTAAGTACATCTTTGGGCACCTCTGCACCTCATAGACAATGGACCACATCATGGCCCATACTCTCCTCCATTCCATCCAGTGGGCCCTGTGAGGATTTACAATGTCCGGTGATTACCTCTGAAGCACCATCCAGGGCATCTCCATGTCCCAAAGATGCCTCCACCTCTCATCTCTTCCTGCCTTTCCCCATACCCATCGTCCACCATGTCCACTTTTCCCAATCCAATGCCACCTCTTCTATGTGGACACTGGATTGGTTGTGTCCATTGCACCTCTATGTCAAGAGGAGGCTCAGATTCCACATGGATGCTGGATGCAATCCTCCCATTTTCAGTTGTAATCACTCTAGGCTCCATGGTGTGGTGGCTGTCCTTCTTCAACTCCATCTTAGCTGAGTGTGGTAAGTCCAATAAATCATATTGTAGGTGCTTGAGTCTGTTGAGGCTCAGGACCTGGCTATCACATTGTCAGTCCAGAGATTCAAATCCCCTAAATATATCTTAAACACCAACATTAACTGCACCTCCATCACATTAGCATGAAAGACTTATGAAGGAAGATCCCATCTGAGTCCAGATTCATCACACATAAACACCAGTTCCAAAAAGGGGCCATCTGACCTGGTAGTTAACCCCATCGGCCATGACCATAACTCCCATGGGTCTCTTTAGCCCTCGAAGGAACCGATATCTGGGGGTTGTATCTGCTTTATCTGTCTCTCTGACTCTGCTCAGTTGTGCATGAGGGCAATCCTTCTGCCAGCCTCCAGACTCCTTTTTAGAAACTCGTAGCCATATAAACTCATTTCTCTTTTCCATTTCCCCCTTACTTTAGGTCGAACAGCATTTTAAATTCATGTTATTTTATGTAGACAGGGATATTCTGCTGATCGACATTGAACCTTCTGTATAAGGTCATTTTCCAGTTGCATCATCAGTTGGTAGTTGATAGTGGTCCCTCGGTGCCAGGGAGGCTCATCCCCGGGTGTCATGTCCCACGCTGGGGGGAAGGCATTGCATTTACATGCTGAGGTTGGCTTCGAGACTGGCCACATTTGAGTAACATGAAGGCTGACAGGAGGAAATTCCCAGGCACAATGTTGCTCTAGGCCTTGTTCTTATTTTAGGCTTATCAGCTCACAAGCATAGTCATTAGCATCAGGGGCTCACTGTTGAACCCTCACTCCCTGCTGGTCCCCGCCGCTGTACCTGGGAGACTGTCGCTGCTCCCCTAGGGACCATGACAGAGCACCACTGGCCAGGAACCCAGTACCCCCCCTGCTGTGGTTTTTAATTGTTGCCACTATGAGTATATCCAAACATTACCATGCACCCTGGACATATGTTCTGTACAGCTCGCTGTCAGCCATATATCACCTGTCATTGGTATCCCATACAAGTATCCCTCCACTGCCATTGTTGAAACACTCTGTGATCCAGAACTCCCCGAAATTTGAAGCCCAATATAATGTCATGGTCCCTTACTAGGGAATGGCATATAGCGATGGGTTTAAAGGATAGATAAAGAACTTGGATAAAGTTAGATAAAGAAATTAGATAAAGAATGTTGACTTGAAAAAATTCCACATCCTATCTTTTTCTTTTTTTTTTTTCCCCCCCTAATTATTCAGCTTTTCTTCACAGGAGTCCTAGACCACAGCAATGCATATATATAATATACAGCACTCCCACACATCCACCAGAAAATCTTTTCCCTTCCACAGTGATACTCTTATGCCCTATTCATATCATATTTACTTAAAGTGATGTACAGAGTCTGAGACATTAGCTTTCTAACAAAGTGACATCTGTGCTTACATTATGGTGCATACTTTAGGATACACAGTTCTTTACATTTTTAGTTATCCTATGTTTTACATTGTGGTTTACATTATCAGTCTGTCACCTCCTATATGTTATGGTGTAATATTACATGTTTTATATCCACCCTTGTGTACTCTCAAGAAACTCCTCTCTTACTCCCCATTTACCTTGGTTCCACACATTTAACATCCATTTTCCCTTCCACCTTGGTGCCCACAGTGACAGCCAACCTCCGTTTCCTGAGGAGCCACTTCCAGAGATAGATGGAATAGTGTTCATGGCCTAACTTGCTCAACTGCCCCAATGCCCTGGGAGCCACCCTTTCTCTCGAGGGATACAGTTCCCTCTATTTGATGGCATTAGTCCTCCCCTGGATGTGGGTCCACCCCCACTCTCACTATTTGGGTTTCTACCCCATGGTGTCACCCACTCTGGCAGAATGAGCATTTAGACATTCCCCAGGAGCCCGTCCTGCATCAGACCCTCCCCTCCGAGCATTCTAAACAGGTAACCCTCTTTATTATATTTTGATATGATTTTCTTGGCATTTTACTCTCCACCAACACCTGACCCTCTCCTGTGTTCGTATGCTACCCCTCCCTCCCCTCACTTTTGGGCAACGTTACCCATCCGTCCCTCCCCAGCCACCCTCAAACCCGCAAAGACCCAACCAAAGGCAACCCCTTGCCCCCCTTTTATCTCTTCTTTGTGTTCATACTTACCACCATCTCGTCTTAAATTCCACCCCTGCAGACATCGGCTCATATCCTTCCTCCACCCTCCGATTTCCTGTAAGCCTATCGTTCAGTCTCTTGCTATCTAGGGCAGCTTGTTTATTTCATATCATTGAGGTCATGTAGTATTTGTCCTTCAATGTCTGGGTTGCTTCACTCAACATAAGGTTCTCAAGATTCATCCATGTTATCACATGTGTTTGTAGTGTGTTTGTTCGTACAGCCGAGTAGTATTCCATTGTGTGTATAACACATTTTATTGATCCACTCATCTGTTGATGGGCATTTGGGTTGATTCCAACTTTTGGCAATAGTGAACAATGCTGCTATGAACATTGGTGTACATATATCGGTTTGTGTCCTTGTTTTCAGTTCTGCTGGGTATATACCCAGCAGTGGTATTGCTGGGTCATATGGCAAATCTATGTTTTTTGAGAAACCGCCATACTGTCCTCCAGAATGGTTGGATCCTTCTGCATTCCCACCAGCAGTGGATGAGTGTTCCCCTTCCTTCACATCCTCTCCAGCACTTGTATTCTACTGTTTTTTTTTCATAGCTGCCAATCTTATGGGTGTCAGATGGTATCTCATTGTAGTTTTGATTTGCATTTCCCTGATAGCTAGAGATTTGGAACATTTTTTCATGTGCTTTCTTGCCATTTGTATTTCTTCTTCGGAGAAGTGTCTGTTTAAGTCTTTTTCCCATTTTTTAAATGGGTTGTTTATCTTTTTATTTTCAAGATATAGGAGTTCTTTGTATATGCAAGTGATGTTTCTTATCAGATATATGATTGCCAAATATTTTCTCCCACTGTGTGGGCTCCCTTTTTACTTTCTTGACAAACTCCTTTGAGGTGCAGAAGGCTTTAATTTTGAGGAAGTCCCATTTATCTATTAGTTCTTTTGCTGCTCATGCTTTTGGTGAGATATTCATAAATCCATTTCCTATTACAAGGTCTTGTAGATGTTTCCCTACACTGCTTTCTAAGGTTTTTATGGTCTTGGCTCTTATATTTAGATCTTTGATCCATCTTGAGTTGATCTTTGTATAAGTTGTGAGATGGTAATCCTCTTTCATTCTTCTACATGTGGCTATCCAGTTCTCCAGACACCATTTGTTGAATAGGCCACTCTCTCCCAGTTGAGAGGGTTTGGTGGCTTTATCGAATATTATGTGGCTGTATATGTGAGGTTCTATATCAGAGCTTTCAATTCGATTCCATTGGTCTATGTGTCTCTCCTTATGCCAATACCATGCTGTTTTCACCACCGTAGCTTTATAGTATGTTTTGAAGTCAGGTAGTGTGATTCCTCCAATTTCGTTTTTCTTTTTCAGTATGTCTTTGGCTATTCGGGGTCTCTTTCCTTTCCAAATAAATTTCATAGTTAGTTTTTCTAGTTCCTTAAAGAAGGCTGCGTTGATTTTTACTGGGATTGCATTGAATGTGTAGATTAGTTTGGTAGGATAGACATCTTAATAATGTTCAGTCTTCCTATCCATGAACAAGGAATAGTCTTCCATTTATTTAGGTCTTCTTTGATTTCCTTGAACAATCTTGTATAGTTCTCGGTGTATAAGTTCTTTACCTCTTTAGTTAAATTTATTCCTAAGTATTTGATTTTTTTATTTACTATTGTGAATGGTATTTGTTTCTTGATTTCCTCCTGATCTTGCTCATTATTGGTGTACAGAAATGCTACTGATTTTTGCACATTTATCTTATAACCTGCAACTTTACTAAACTCATTTATGAGTTCTAGAATCTTCGTTGTAGATCTCTCAGGGTTTTCTATGTATAGGATCATGTCATCTGCAAATAATGAAATTTTGACTTCTTCCTTTCCAATTTGAATGCCTTTTATTTCTGGTTCTTGCCTCAGTGCTCGAGCCAGTACTTCTAAGACAATGTTAAATAGGAGCGGAGACAGTGGGCATCCTTGTCTTGTTCCTGAGTTTAGAGAGAAGGAGTCTAGGATTTCTCCATTGTAAACAATATTGGCTTTAGGTTTTTCATATATACTCTTTATCATGTTCAAAAAATTCCCTTGTATTCCAATCTTTTGGAGTGTTTTTATCAAGAAAGGGTGCTGTATTTTGTCAAATGCTTTTTCTGCATCAATAGATATAATCATGTGATTTTTTTCCTTCAATCTGTTTATATGGTGTATTACGTTGATTGATTTTCTTATGTTGAACCATCCTTGCATACCTGGGATGAATCCCACTTGGTCGTGGTGTATAATAAGTTTAATGTGTTGTTGAATACAATTAGCAAGTATTTTGTTAAGTATTTTTGCGTCTAGGTTCATTAGAGAAATTGGTCTGTAATTTTCCTTTCTTGTGATGTCTTTGTTTGGCTTTGGTACTAGGGTAATGTTGGAATCATAGAAGGAGTTGGCTAATGTTCTTTCCGTTTCGATGTTTTGGAATAGTTTCAGCAGGATTGGTGTCAGTTCTTTCCGGAATGTTTTGTAGAATTCACCTGTGAAGCCATCTGGCCCTGGGCTCTTCTTAGTCGGGAGATTTTTAATAACTGATTCTATCTCTCTGCTTGTGATTGGTTTTTTAAGATCATCAATTTATTCTTTTGTCAATATGGGCAGCTTATGTGTTTCTAGGAATTTGTCCCTTTCCTCTAGATTGTCATTTTTGTTGGAATATAGTTTTTCAAAATATCCTCTTATGATAGTCTTTATTTCTGTGGGGTCAGTGGTGATATCGCCTTTCTCATTTCTTATTTTGTTTATTTGCATCTTCTCTCTTTTTTTCTTTGTTAGTGTTGCTAAAGGTTTGTCAATTTTGTTAATCTTCTCAAAAAACCAGCTCTTGGTCTTGTTTATCTGTTCAAGTGCTTTCTTATTTTCTATTTCATTTAGTTCTGCTCTTATCTTTGTTATTTCCTTCCTTCTTCTTCCTGTTGGGTTACTTTGTGGTTGTTTTTCTAATTCCTTCAAATGTGCAGTTAGTTCTTCAATTTTTGCTCTTTCTTCTTTTTTGATATATGAATTTATGGCTATAAACTTCCCTCTCAGTACTGCTTTTGCTGCATCCCATAAATTTTGGTATGTTGTGTTATCATTATCATTTGTTTCAAGGTAGTCATTGATTTCTTTTGAGATTTCCTCTTTGACCCACTGTTTTTCTAAGAGTGTGCTGTTTAATTTCCAAATCGTGGTGTGAAATCTGGGCTTCTGTCCCTTGCAAATCTCCAGCTTGACTCCACTGTGGTCAGAGATAATGTTTTGTATGATTTCAATCTTTCTGAATTCGTTCAGCCTTTCTTTGTGGCCTAGCATATGATCTATCTTGGAGAATGATCCATGTGCGCTTGAGAAAAATGTATATCCTGCTGTGTTTGGGTGTAGCGATCTATATATGTCTATTAGATTGAGCTCCTCTAATATACTATTCAGATGTTTTGTTTCTTTGGTGATTCTCTTTTGAGATGTTCTGTCCAGAGTTGATAGTGGTGTATTAAAATCCCCCACTATAATTGTAGATGTATCTATTCTTTCACTTAGTTTTTCCAGCATTTGCCTGACGTATTTAGAGGCACCCTTGTTAGGGGTATAGATATTTATGATTGTTCGATCTTCTTGACAGATTTTCCCTTTCACTAAAATGTAGTATCCTTCTTTATCTCTCACAATTGTTTCACATTTAAAGTCTATTTTGTCTGATATTAATATAGCTACTCCTGCCTTTTTTTGGTTATTGTTAGCTTGTATGATTGTTTTCCAGCCATTCACTTTCAATCTCCATGCGTCTCTGGGTCTAAGATGTGTCTCTTGTAGACAGCATATGGATGGGTCATATTTCCTTATCCAATGTCCCAGTCTGAATCTTTTGATAGGTGAGTTTAATCCGTTGACATTCAGTGTTATTACTATCAAGGAATTATTTGTGTTAGCCATATTTTGATTGGATTTGTGTTTGTCATATTTTGTTTGTATATTTTTTTTGTCTTTTTTGTTGTTGTTGTTGGTCTTATACTCTCCTCCAACTTTGCCTTTCCTGTTTTTTCCTTTCTTCCTGCAGAACTCCCTTTAGAATTTCTTGAAGGGGAGGTTTCTTGTTGGTATACTCTTTCAGTTTCTGTTTGTCTGCGAATATTTTGAACTCTCCATCATGTTTGAATGCTAGTTTAGCGGGATAGAGTATTCTTGGTTGGAAATTTTTTTCCTTTAGTACCTTGACTATATCATACCACTGTCTTCTTGCCTCCATGGTTTCAGAAGAGAAATCAGCACTTAATCTAATTGAGCTTCCCTTGAATGTGATGGTTTTCTTTTCTCTTGCTGCTTTTAGGATTTTCTCTTTGTCTTGAGCATTGGATAATTTGACAAGTATATGTCTTGGGGTGGGCCTGTTGGGGTTTATGACTTGTGGAGTGCGCTGTGCTTCTTGGATATGTACATTTGTCTCTTTCAGTAGATTTGGGAAGTTTTCAGCCATTATTTCCTGCAACACTCCTTCTGACCCCTTTCCCTTCTCTTCACCTTCTGGAATGCCTATAATACGTATGTTTGAGTGTTTTGCATTTTCATTCAGGTCCCTAAATCCTAATTGGATTTTTTCTATCTTCTTATTGACCCCTTCTACTCTCTGTTTGATTTCTGTTGTACTGTCTTCCACATCACTAATTCTCTGCTCTGTCTCTTCTAGTCTGCTGATATTTGCTGCAAGTGTATTTTTGATTTCTTGAACTGTGGTGTTCATTCCCATCATATCTGTTATGTTTTTGCATATGTCTGCAATTTCCCCTCCAAGTGATGTCTTCATGTTGTTAACCTCTTTCATTACTGCATCAAATTTGTCGGTGATAAATGTTCTGAGATCTTTCATTGCTTGTGCCAAATTTTGCTCCCCTTCGTGATTATTGGTTTGTTGACTGGATTCACCCATGTTTTCCTGATTATTGGTTTGTTTTGTAGATTTTTGTTGCTTTCTGGTCATCTCTTTATTTTGACGAATTTAATCAGTTCCTTAGCTTCTTTGTCTGCTCTTGGAGGTTAATTAGTTGTTATTTTTGCATAGGTGTTATATCTTCTCTTTGTCACTTTTTTCTTCTTATCCTAGTTACTTGTTGTTGGTTAAGTTCACTTTAGAGGAAAGTATTAGTGTTGGGGAAAGGCAATTGTGTAAGCAAGGGAAAAGTGTAAAGTAGTATTGGTGATGTATGTTAACAAAGCAAGAATATGTGATCTGGGAGGATGGAGGTTAGATTCATGTAGATTGTATAGAGTTATAGCTGTAGGTAGAGTACCTTTTATGAAGTAGATGACTGAATATGGGAGGAATATGGTATGAACTACAAAGCTATTGTTTTCATGAGAGAGGGAAAAAGAAAAGAAAGGTAATAGTTTCAAGAGTGGATAACAGACAGAAAACAGAACAAAGGTATTAGAAATTAAGAGTTAGACACTTTGTGGATCAAAGAACGGGAGGTGGGGGGTGGAATATAGGAGAGACAGTAGATGATAGTGGATATCAAGATGCAGGGGAAGGGGGATAGTGTAGGTAGCCTAAATCAGTTCACACAGAAATGAGGCAGTGGATGATGGGAAAACCCAGCAAATATGAGGTGTTCCCTGTAGCACCTATTGTATACTTGCATTAAAATAAAATAAGTGGAAGATGAGGGACAAGAGGGAAAGAGAAATCCGAAAAAAAACTAATTATAATAAAGAAAAAAAGAAAGACAAGAAGAAAGGAAGAAAGAAAAAGAGCATGGGCAAACGGTGGGGAACAGATAGGGGGAAGAGAGATACAGGTATACACGTGTCACCATTGCAACACTATCTAAAACAACAACCAAAAAACCCCTAAATAACTGTATAAAAAAAAAGGACTTTGGGGGACACGCTAGGAGAAAAGACTAGGGGATAATGCAATATTAGCAATCAGGGCATCAAAAAGAGTAAAAAATAAGATAAAGTGAAAATAAAAACAAAACAATATGAACCAATAAAGATAAAACGCAAACGTTAAGGTCCAGGGCACTCAAGGACCCGAGGTAGACCCCAGGGCGTGATGGATTCAGGGGTGGAAAGTCTGAGACACTGAAGACTCAAGAGGTGTGAGTCTGGGGTGTGGACCGCCAGAGTCCAGGGGACCCAGACCTGGCAACCTCAAATCTGGTCCACAGAAAGCTTAGGAGCCCCGCAGTGCAACACAGCCCTCAGGGATCCCCGTAGCTGGGTGCCAGCCCCGTGGGGGAAGCCAGGTCTGCGAACTCTATATTGAATGTCTGATCCCTGCAATTCACCTACTCCTCAGGGTTTCAGCCTCTGGACAGCTCCCTACCTGTGCTCCCACAAAACGGCCACTTGAGGGCGCCTCTACACCACAGCCAGTTCAATGACCCAGATCCCAAGCCCCGCCGGGTGGGGTGGGCTTCAGCTGGAAACGCCGAAAACAGACTCTAAGATCCGAAATCCCAAACTTCGCAAAATATTCCCCAATCGGCTTCCAGACGTGTCCTCCTCCCTCACTGCACCCTACAACAGTCTCCCAATTGTGTCCCCTTATTGCCTAAAATCCAATTCCGTTGCAGATCGGCAGCCGGACCTGTGGGGATGGGGCTCCAGGTGGAAGCGCTACCCCCCCTCTCTGGCGACCAAAACGTCCCCCGCTTCACAACAAAACACCGTCTGTCTCCCCAAATTGATCTGCAAAGGAGTCTTGTCCCAACAACCCCTCACCAGCCGGCCAAGTATCCGCGAATTTCTCAGCACCACAAAGCCTCCAGAAAAAGGAAAAAAAAAACCAAAACCCTGGCTGCCGCGGCTCCTGATATCATTCTTAACACAGCAATGAAAGATATTCTTGTTATAGTTAAAGTCTAATAGCTCAAAATATCTTTAAAATGTGTTTTAAATGTAGTCACTCTAAAAAAGAACAATAAACATCATGACAATGCTGTCAAATTCAAGAAACATCTCTGAAACACTCAGAATTGCTTTAAGGACCTGAAGGACACTCAGTTAAAATTTTTAATCCAAGAAGAAATGATAAAACTGACATCTCAATTCAATAAATAAAGGATTGCAATGGAACAAATAGTGATGGAAAATTGCTTATCTGTCTAGTAAAGAAGAGTTAAACTCCTACCAAACATCAGAATATGGGCATATCTCCTTTTACTGAGTTTTGCTTTATTGCACTTTGCAGATATTGTGGTGTTTTTTTTTTTAAATAAACTGAGGGTTTGTGGCAATCCTGTCTCAAGCAAGTCTATCAGTTCCAGTTTTCCAACAACGTGTGCTCGCTTCATCTGTGTCACATTTTAATTGACGTATATACATTTACAAATAAAAATAATGCTTTTGCATTACTTAAAAGACTATAGTATATGTGCACTGGGAAACCAAAACATGCATGTAACTCACTTTATTATGGTGGTCTGGAACTGAACCTGCCAAATCTCTGAGGTATACCTATATAATAAATCCCAGGTGGATTAAAGATCCAATGGGGAAAAATTAGTAAATATTTGCACTAACACATATTTGGTGAAATAATCTTATGCATGATGGGTGAGTCAGGAACCATTAAAAGACAGGTAGATTCAGTCACACAAAACTTAAAAACACAAAGCAGTAGAAAGATGAATTAGGGAGCAGGAAGGCAATTCCTAGGAAATACAAATGGCCAATAAACATTTGACAAAATGCTCAACTTCATTATTGCTCACTCAAATGCAATTTAAATACATGACAAGACATCCTTTTCCACTGAACTGAGTGGCAAAAGCTAAGAGGACTAAAAAACTGTGCATTGGAGGTGGGGGTGACACAGCCACCTTCACTCACTGCTGGGGAGGTGTGACATCTACCATTCAGAGTCACTATCTACTGACATTACACCA
The DNA here is from genome assembly GCF_030445035.2 of Dasypus novemcinctus. NCBI lineage: Eukaryota > Metazoa > Chordata > Mammalia > Cingulata > Dasypodidae > Dasypus > Dasypus novemcinctus. Next base: position 676,388 of record NW_026688151.1, read on the forward strand.
GTGATCCCACTCTTAACATTCTAGTCTGCAGCTTACAGGAGCATGGGCCCCAGTAGAATGACATGCAAGGGTGTTTACTACAGCACTGCGGATAGAGGCCAAAGGTGGAAAGAACCTGAAAGATCATAAGCTGGGGAACTAGTAAGTCCCATAAAATACTGCACCGCTTTGAGAAAGAACGTATTTGATCCACACACATTGGCCTTAAGGAAGTTCTATATATACTGGACATAATGATAAATTGTATGATATACTGGACATAAAGAGAAAGGAAATTGGTTTATATATTTGTGTATGTTAGGCTTAGAAAGCACAGAGTCAAATTTGCTATTTCAGGGAAGGGAGGTGGTTGGGGTTAACTAATTTTAGTGTTTATATGCCTTGGCATTGTTAAAAATTTTTTAAAAGAAAAGAGTAATGACTTTCCATTTCTTTACCTTATACCAAGAATATGATCCTGAGTCAAGTTTGAAGGACAAAGCAGAAGGTGATGAAGTCTGGTGAGACTATTTCCAATCACACAAAAAAGGTGTGCTGTGAAGTTTATGAGAGTGAATCTTTATAGCACAGACACCACCTAAAACAAAGTCTACGAGAGAAGACTGAAATTTCTGGCTTGGTTTAAAAATGCACTCAGAAATAATTAGGATTTGTAGAGTTCAGAGATTCAGACTTTTTAATCAAATGGCTATTGTGCATGCTAAACCCTTTAAAACACTTGAAGTGAATCGAGGAATACGAAGACTCATACACTTCAACACTTAAAACCATCTAGAAATCTCATACAGCAGGAACTGGTCCTATAGGACAAGACAGAAATGGGGTCAATTTACCAAAGAAAAGGCTAGCTGTTGCACCTAGATCCAAGTAAATGAAAGTTTTCCCTTTTAATAAAGTTATTCAGACAGGTCAAAAGAGAAGTGACTTAGTTTTCAGAAGGGGCACAAGAAAACTGTTCGCCCTCAGTGAAATAATGCCATACACTTTTTGTTTTTACCATATAGAAAGGATATTCTAGGACTGAGGATAAGTACAGTTGTGTTAGTTGTGATAGACTAAATATGTCCAGATATGATTCTTCACCTGAAATGAAAAGTATCCCAATCAGTTACATTTGAATTTTAGTACATGTAATGAAAAAAATCATAAACATACAGAACTAATTCATTCATTCCAAAAGTGTGATGGATTTTTAAATGACATTAGGAAATGAACTTGTTAGAATTATGCTCTCATGCTTGCTTAACCAATGACATCTCATTTTGACTTCTATGAACCCAAGCTCCTAACTTCTGCCCCTTGGTGGGATTCAGGCAGCTACAGTGGCAGACCCCTGTTAATGGGAGCATCTTGATGATCCCCCACAGGAGCATGAATGGCCCGTTGATGTGCTGATGTCTTCCACCTACGGGAAGCACATCCACCAGCTCATCAAGCCAGTGAACCCTGACCACAGCTGTGGCAACCACATGAGGGCTGACTTCTACAGGAAGAACGACATCCCCAGCATCAAGGCTCCTGGCTCTGGACACTTTTCTCCAGTCTGAGGTTCGCCCCAGGCCCCAAAGTCCCAGGGGCTCCTTTCACAGGGATTGGGGAACCTGCGGACTTATATCCTGGTTGTATTGACTTCTAGAAACTGCAGGGATGCCCCTGTCTGGCCTTATGGTGGGGACAATGAAAGACAAGCAGCTTTCCTAAGGGGCCTTGGTCAAGAGTCTGGCAGACACCTTTAGGATGTAGGCACATCCAGTAGGTGGATTTTTACATGAGACTTTCAGATTACGTGATGCTGGTGACTCATTGACTGCAAGCACCTTCACAACATTAAAAATATCCCCCCACCTTAAGTGACTGGGATTTTGTTCATGGATTCTCTGCATTTGTATTTGGGGAGGGGTGTGCAGTTATTTTCTTAACAGTCACAGAAGCCACTACTACCTGATATTATCTCTAGTGTACCTAAAACAATGCTTGCATTTTACTTTCTTCAAGAGGAAATATCAGGAAAGTTACATTTAGGCACAATTGAACTCTAGATATACTGCAATGCACTTTCTCCCCAATGATCTGAACTGCTAATAATGGAATTTTGTTCACTCGAGGACAAAAATCCCTAGGCAGGATGGATGGTTCTGGTGTCCAGCATTTTCTGTTGTCACCCTGAAAGTGAGAAGCAGCTGAGGTCATGAAGAAAGCATTGGGCTTGGCATTCACCAGGGTTGAGTAAAATTCTGTCTCCTCCTTTTTCTAGCTCTGAGGTCTCTCTGAGCCTACATTCCCCCATCTTTACAGTGGGGGATGCTAACTTCATCTGTCTGAGTCTGGCTGGTCAACTGTAACATATACCATAGGCAGCAGGAATTCAGTGTCTCAGGGTTTGGAGGCTAGACACCAAATCCTGCTGGTGGCTCAGCCTCTGCTCATCACATGGCCATCTGAATCCTGTGGTCTCCACTTCTGCACAGGTGTTCATGTGTCTAGATCCTCTCCTTGTGGGGTCTCCAGTCCTGTAGGATGAAGGCCCTCCTGGCTCAATTTGGTTTTATCTTAATAGGATTTTTGAGATTCTTCCAAATAGCTCCCACCCACAGCACCAGGGACCAGGATTTGAATGTGTCTTGGGCAATATGAGTCAGCCCCCATCACTAAGTCTGTGGGGGGCTTGGTGAGCTCCCAGAGTTGGTCATAAAACAGGTGGCCCTGTGGTACACCAGCCTGATCATCAATCCTGGTGATGACCATCAACTTTGGGTGTTTTTTAAGCAGTCGCTTTTAACCTCACTTGGAAATGTTTACTTTGGATAGAATTTGAAAAATTGTTTGAGTGTTAAGATACCATCTATATTTTTAATGAAGTGATCCCTTGGAAGAGATAATCCCTCATCTTTTGTGATTAAATTCTCCAGTTTAGTAGTTGATGGGTAGGTGATTTAGTTGATTTCAACCCTGATTCCTCAATCATTGGTTTTATTGTTTTGAAGACCAGGTCATTCTCAAAGGACCCATGACATTGAATTACTGGTAATTTCAAGGCTGAGTGACTTCTAAATATATCTTTATTAATTAGAAACCAGCTTTTTTTCACAATATGTGCCTTTTATTTTTTTCAAACAATTAACAATATTTTATTCAGAATGCCTTTGGGTCCATTATATCATATTAGTAATACCATAAAAAATATGTAAATTTTGGGTTATAGATATTTTTATAAATAACTCTTTCTTCAGTCTAGATTACCAAGAAAAACAATGCATCTGTAGGAGGTGCCTTCATCTGAAAGTGAAAGCAATAAATTAATTTCAAAGTTAAGTTATTTTCATTTAGTTTAAAATAGACCTTTAACCTTTTAGTGCTTACTTTTAATAAGCAGGGTTTGAAATGGGCAAGATTTCAAAAGCTCTCATGTTTGTTAGACGGCTAGGGAAATTAAATGTATTTCTGTAGATGAGACATTTTCAACTTAAATGTGTTAAGTATGCCCATTAAAGCCATATCAAGCAGAAACATATTCTAAGATTAAAATAATGTGCTTTACTTAATCAGATTTCCACCACTAGTCGAAAATGATTTTTCTATTGTTAGACATATCTAGAGCAAGGGGAAGTGGAGGGGTTGCTGCCTTTAAGAATTGCACATTGAGTTTGGAAAAAGAATAATATAGAGGATTCAAGATAAAGCCTAGTAATTTCTAAACAGATGTTTTGAAATACTGGAATTTTAAAGGGTGTGGGCTTAAAGTGTTTGTGTGTTTTCTAAAGATTTTATTATTTATTTATTCATTCATTTATTTTATTTATTTATATATTTCTCACCCTCTCATTATTTGTACTCACTGCCTGCTCTCTATGTCTAGTTCTTTTTTTTTTTTTTAGGAGGCATCTGGAACAGAACCCAGGATCTCTCATATGGGTGGGAGGTGTTCAGCCACTTGAGCTACATCTGCTCCCTGCTTGCAGCATCTTTTGTAGTATTTCCTCATTGTGTTGTCTCGTTGTGTCATTTTGTTGTGTCAGCTTGCTGCACCAACCCTTTGCATCAGCTCTCTGTCTTGTTAGTTTTCTTAAAGAGACACTGGGAACCAAACCTAGGACTTCCCAAGTGGTGCCCAACTGCTTGAGCCACATATGCTTCCCCTAAAGCACTTTTAATGAAAGAATACTTCCTACAAAGCTTAAGGGTTTAGGAGAACTTTGAGTATGGGGATTTTTACTCACCTATGGATGTCAGTGTTCATTGGCTTGACAGAAGTGAACTCCAAGGTTTCTGATTTGCATTTTTAGCTCACAGAGTTGTTTTCAGTTGCCTGAAGCTTTGGGTAGGTTTTACTCAGTCTTAGAATTCAGGGAAGAGGCAATTTTTCATTCCATTCTTGCCTCAGGCACTGGCCAACTGTGAAAATTTGGAGAAGTCCCTTATCCTCTCTGCAACTCAGTTTTGTTTTTGTAAAATACAGGGACTGGTCTAGTGCCTGGATTCTCAGCCACAGGGTCTCAAGAATGACCTTGAATCAGAGTCTCCTGGACAACTGTTAAATAAAACAGCCTGGCCCATCCCTGGAGTTTCTGATTCAGCAGGTCTGGATCTGGGTCTGAGAATTTACATTTCTAACAAATTGCCAGGTGATGCTGTGGCTGCTGGCAGGTGGGTTGGGGGAACCCCACTCAGCCAGGCCCTTGTATGCACAGAGTTTCATCAGGTAGACTCTGATCATAATGCTGATTGCTTTTAAGGCCTATTGGTTAGAAAGACTGCTGATAAATCCTCAGGAAAGAAAAATCTTCCTTTTGTGCTCTTTTTGCCATAAACCCCAAATTGAGATAATCTCTTGGGGGGAAATGGGAGGGACCATATTTAAGAGAATTTAGCAATCACTGGCTGTGGATAACTGAAATTAAAACTGGGTGAATTTAGTCTGAAAGTATTATTTAAGTGTAAATTCTAAACTAACCTTTCCTTTGTTTATGGTTACTTCAAGCCTAACCTCACCCCTTGCCTTTGCCTATGGTTATTTCATAATAGCTTCTGCCCCTACAGGCCAGAGAAGAGCTGGGACATCACTGTCTCCTGTCCTGGTATTAGAAACCCTCTCTCTCATGAATTCAAGTGTAAATTGAATAAATTGCTGCCTAATGGCCTAAGGTTAAATGACCACTGGAGTTTTATTATCTCCAAAATTAAAAAAAAAGGCAGGGGGAGGTGGAGAAGTCTCTTGTCCTGACTGTCAATGTTCCTAGGAGTGGCAATTCATGAGAGAAACCAGTCTGTCTCCCTGAGGCTTCAAATAGCCTCAGTAAATATATATAAAATTAATCTTGTTGCTTATCCAAATTTCTGCTAAATTCAAAGTAAAATATAAAGCTCTGAATCAAAAAATGGTGCTAAAGCATTGAGAACATTTTGATTACAATCCATTAAATAAGAAAGAAAATTCTTGTGTAAAACTGCAGTCATAGTGCAAATTAAGAAAAGTTTCAGGAGTCTTTGTAATGTTTTGCAATTACACTTGTTTTGTAAAGATTAGAAGTTTAAAGTAACTAAAGTTTTGTTTTTGTGTCAAACTATTTATGTCTGCCTATTTGCTCAAATTGTTGAGGTTAAATATGCATTTATATAAGTAATATATATTTCTGGACCCCAAATTAAACTAAACAGTATATAAAATAATGCAAATTATAACATCAATGAGTTGTGTTTCTGTGTCTACCTTTGTGTCTGCCCATTTGCTCAGTGTATATCTTCATACATCAAGATAATAATATCAAATTAACAAATGAAAATTCTTAAAAGAGCTCTATTCAAATTGTTAAAATTAAATATGCAGTTATATATGTAAATAAATATTCTTAAAGCCCAAATTAAACTAAGCAGGATGAAAAAGTAGTATAGAAATCTGATTATAGAAACAATTAGGAAAGGGCCTCCTTTTGCAAGAGCTTTAAAGGCAAGACTAGGTGTGGCAGATTAAACCTATCTACTAGGCTAGGGAATTAAGAATCAGTTTGCCCTGTCATTTCCCAGTTTAAACCTTTTATCAGCCATAAAATGTAAAAAAACAAAACAAAACAAAAACAAAGATTAGGTTAGTTTTCACACAAGGGGAAAAAATGTTGATTGGTGTAACCTGGAGGCCTGCTGCCTCAGTCTCCCACTCCCGGGTTGGACAGCAGTGGAGGAGACCAGTTTAGGCCAGTCCTATGGGAAGTGGAAGGATGCCCAAAAAGGAGCTAGGTCGGTTACATTTCAGCACTAAATTCTATTCCTTATCTGACAAAGGGGAGCAGGTAAAAACTAAAATGGTTAGAATGTGATAGAAGAAGCAGTTAAATCACAAACTTTTGTGAGGGAAGGTTAGATATTCTCAAATAAACTGTAAATTTAGAAGTATCCAATCTATAGAGAAACAGAGGAAAAGCTTGTGTGCTAGGCTTCAGGATATAAATCATGTCATTTTTCTTTGTTCGGGGCACCAGCCATATCTGGTTCTGCATCCCTTCTTGCAAAATTGAGAATAAATTCTTTTCTTCTCCACAATCTGGTAAGCCTTATTTTCTTCCAGAAGATTTCTTTCCAACAACAAAAAGGTAATTAGTGGCTCTATTAACAAATTTCAGTCAGTAATAATGAAAAGTCCATAAAAACTATGGAAAGATCTTTCCTGGATTATGATTAAACAAATTAAGTAATTGTGTAATGTGTTTTAAAGCCTGGTAGTCAGTATGCTTTTAAATTATTTATTTTCATAACTTAAACAAAGAAAAGAAGTTTTTAGCTTCCTGTAAGGGAAAAAGAGAACATTCCTTACATAAACTATAATGGTTTCAATTTTATTTAACTTGAGTATAATCTCCCATAGTCAATTTATAAACTAAATTAACATTATATGTATGAAATCTTTAGAGTAATGAAAATTGTGAGTTCACATTGGTGAGGCTAAAGGAAAAAGATTGTAGATAAGCTCTCTTAAATAAATTGAGTCAATTTCTTTAGTTGGTAATTATAATTTAAAAAGTTTATTTAAACATGAGGTGGCTAGTCAATGTGGTTATAGTCAATTATAAAGAGTTTGTAAAACATCTTCCAAACTGAAAATGTTTAAATTGTTCTAGTTCTAAAAGTCATTGTTAACTAAAAACTTAGATTGGTATTGGTTGCAAAAATAACTCCGTGATAATAAAACCTGTCTGAAGACCACCGCAAGGTACATATTTAAGTAAATGATAATAAAAAGTTATCTTGATTCTATTGGAAATCTTCTGTTTTCATTTTAACAATGAAAAATATTTTTTTCCCTTTATCACTGAAGTAAAGTACCTATTGTTATCTTCATAGTAAAATTGTGTAAGTAAACAGTCATTTGATATGTGTTGCATTAAATTGTTTAAAATATATATAAAAACAAGGAATAAACATTAACATTGTCAAACTCTTTTGTGCATTCAAACCAGGCCTTGAATACATGACAGGTTGCCTGTCCATGTGAGTTATTGGCTAGGCTGGTCACTGACCCCTCAATTAAAAATATTTGCTATATCAGCCTCTGGTTCTGCTCCTGAAGTCGATGGAAACTACGTTGCAGTTTCAAGCTCCTGCAGCAGTCAATGATGACTCGGTACAGCCAAGTGTACAATGGATATCGCCTCCAGACTGGCACTGTTCCATAGTGTCAGAGAGCACTATGCACCAGTCTAGTAGAATACTAGAAAATCTCTCAAAGATCAAGGATGCTGCAACTTGCTCACTGCATGAAGAACATGCTAAGTGGAGCCATGATACCAGGATACTGTAAGTAAAACTTAAACACAATTGGAATTATGGCCTGCTCTCATGGAGAGATAACATGTAAAGTATTACAAACCTGAAACTTAAAACTATTAATTGCAACTCTAAATCCTTTGCATTAGGTAATAATACATTAATTAATATCAAGTGCTGTACTCTTATCCTGTACTAAATATATGCCTAATAATTATAACATTATCTTTTCTATTTTGGATCAAGTGCGAGAGTATATTGGACATGTTAAACTCCTAGTGAATTCATTTTCTAAACAGTTAATAAACATGTCTGTAGAATGGGGTGGCAGTCTCAGCCAGGCTCAGTCAACTTACTATATTCTACTGTACTCTACTGTGTAGCAAGAGTGAGGCTTGCTTGCTGATGGTGAGTCACCTATTTCACAAGTCAAAATTACTAGAAATTGTACAATTAAAACCAAGGTGTAGAACACCTTTATTCTGTAGTTCTGATCACTCCCACAGCTGAAAACTAAGGGAATTTCCAACTTGGTGTTCTAATCCTGAATGAAGCCAGTGGCCCAGGGAGTGCCAGCTCACCAGGAGCATCTGACAGAGTGAATGAGTGCCAATCATTGAACAGGTTAGAATGTGTCTTCAGACAAAGCTAAGTGTCTGTTGCAATTTCTCTCTAAAGATAAATAACTTTAAAATGTATATATATATATTGTTCCAACCAGTTTTTTAAAAAGGAGTGCCATCTTTATAAGCACCTAACCTTGTCTACCTCTGTAATCCAATGAGCTTTTTAAAAATTCCAAATTTTTAATTAAGTTTGTTTTTTTCAGAATGAACATCTTATTAACCATATGAAAACTTCATCCAACTTCATACAGAATGCCAGATCCATCTTTCTCCAGTTAAAATAAAATAAGAGTTTTGCACCTTGTTAGGCAATGACTACAGCCCATGGCCAACAGGAAGCAGTTACAGAAAAGAGATCATCTCCCTTCAGCACCCATTTTAGATTAAAGGTGTAAACTCTTTAAGGGTAAAATAAAATTAATAGATGGACCTGGAACCTGACTGGAAATCTGCGTGAGCGCCGGTGGCCCCAGGATGACTACAGGGGCCCAAGCCCCAGGATTCTGCTCTCCAGAATAAAAACTTCTAACTCCTAAAAACAGTCCTGGATGCTACACTGAAGATTGATAAATAATCAATTAAAACAACAAACGGCCATCCACCTCATAGCTCCAACAATATAATGCCAAAGCTTAGTGAGTTAAACTTTAGCAAAAGGGGGAAATGATGTGGGCTATGGGTGGGAGGCTCTTTGTCTCTTCAGAGATAACCTAAGCTGTCTGACTTGTGGGTGTGAAATGGTAAGAGCCTGCAGTCCTGCCCTTGGTAACAATGGCAATGACTCCAGTCCCAGGAAACAGTTTAACAATGCAAGGTCTGTAAACTTTAAGCATTTAGGGGAAATGCAAACCAAATATGCTAAAAGCTTATCTAGAATATATGAATCCATGATAAAAGCTTACCTAGGATGTGGAAGATATATGCTAATTCAAGCCTATTGAGAACTGAAACAAAGGGACCATTTAACGTTTCCTCTCTGTATAAAAGGGATTCAAAAATCTTGTTTGGGGCTCGGGATTGAAACAGAAAGCTCCTGAGTAGTCCGTCAATAAACCATTTTTCCTTCTCAAAATCATTCCTGAGTCCTGGCCTCTCTATACACAAATAATTGAACCTCTCTCAAATTCTACAACAGTATCATACTATTTTCTGTCTTTTTACCATTTATTTTACCATTTGTAATAATCTTCATTTCAACACTATTCTCCAAGTCTCTCTTTTTTTCCCTTTCAGGATGCAGTAGTTCCTTTTGTATCTCTTGTAAGTCTTTTGGTAACATATTCTATTAGGATTTGTTTTTTTTTCCTATGAAAACTTTGGACTCACCCTCATTTTTGAAGTTCAGCTTTGCCAGATACAGAATTCTTGGCTGATGGTTTTTCTTTTTAAGTACATTAAGTACTTCATACCACTTTCTTCTCTCCCCATGGTTTCAGATGTGAGGTCAGCACTTAATCTTACTGAGGTTCTATTGTATGTGATGCTTTTCTTTTGCTGCTTTCAGAATTCTTTTTATCTCTTATGTTTGTCATTCTGAATAGTAGGTGTCTCAGAGTAGGTCTATTTGGATTTACTCTACTTCTGGTGCATTGTCCTTCTTGGATTTTGATATTTATATCCTTCATTGGATATTAGGATCCTATCAGATAAATGGTTACTAAATATTTTCTTCCATTGGGTAAGCTGTCTTTTTACTTTCTTGATAATCTCCTTTGAGGTGCAAAATGTTTTAATTTTGAGGAGGTCTCTATTTTTTTCTTTTGCTTTTGTGTTTTGGGTGTGAAGTTCATGTAATGATTTCCTATTACAAGTTCCTGTAGATGCTTCCCTACATTGTCTTCCAAGGTCTTTATGGTCTTGGCTCTTATATTTATATCTCTGATCTATTTGAGTTGATGTTTGTATAAGGCATGAGTTAGTAATCCTCTTGTTCTTTTGCACATGGATATCCAGTTCTCCAAGGACCATTTGTTTAAGAGGCCATTCTTCCCAGTTTAGTGGGCTTTGTACTTCCTTGAATATCAGATGACTGTATATGAGAGGATATATGTCTGAACTCTCAATTCAGTTTCATTGGTCAGTGTGTCTATCCTGCCAATACAAAGCTGTTTTGACCACTGTAGCTTTATTGTATGATTTAACATCAGGTAATATGGTTCCTCACATTTCATTTTTCTTTTTCAAAAGTGTTTGACTGTTTGGGGCCTCTTTCCCCTCCAAATAAATTTCATAGTTAGACTTTCCAATTCATTAAAAAATGCTGTGTTGATTTTTATTGTGTTTACATTAACTGTGTAGATGAGTTTGGATAGGATAGTCATCTTAATGATGTTTATTCTTCCTATTCATGAACGTGGAGTATTCTTCCATTTATTTAAGTGTTCTTTGATTTCTTTTAAGAATATTGTGTAGTTTTCTGTAATATAAGTCCTTTACATGTTTAGTTAAATTTATTCCTGGGTATTTGATTTTTTAATTGGTATTGCAAATGGTATTTTTTTCTTGATTTCCTCCTCAGATTGTTTAATATTGCTGTAGAGAAATCTTACTGATTTTTACATATTGATATTATACCCTGTGACTTTACTGAACACATTTATAAGTTCTAGAAGCTTTGTTTTAGATTTCTCATGGCTTTCTATGTAGAGAATCATGTCATCTGCAAACAGTGACATTTTACCTCTTCCTTTCCCAATTTGGATGCCTTTTGTATCTTTTTCTTGCCTCATGCCCTACAAGGTACTTCTAACACAATTTTAAATGGGAGAGGTGATAGCGGGTATTCTTGTCTTGTTCCTAATCTTAGAGGGAAAGATTTTACAATTTCAGCATGTATATGATGTTAGTTGTGTGTTTTTCATATATATCCTTTATCCTGTTCAGAAAGTTTCCTTCTATTCTTAACTTTTGCAGTATTTTTATTAGGAAAGGGTGGGTATTTTGTGAAATGCTTTTTCTACATCTATAGATATGATCATGTGATTTATATTTGACCTGATTATATGGTGTATTACTCTGATTGATTTTCCTATTTTTAGGTTTCCTTGCATACCAGGGAAGAAACCCACTTGGTCATGGTGTATAATTCATTTGATGTGTTGCTGAATATAATTAGCAAGTATTTTGTTAAGGATTTTAGTATCTAGGCTCATTTGAGAGTTTGGTCTGTTAATTTCCTTTCTTGTGGTGTCTTTGTTTGCCTTTGGTATTATGGTAATGTTGACATCATAGAATGAGTTACACAATGTTTCTTTTATTTCCATTTTTTGTAAGAGTTTAAGCAGAATTGGAGTTATTTCCTTCCAGATGTTTGGTAGAAGTCACCTGTAAGGCTGTCTGACCCTGGGCTCTCCATAGTTGGGAGGATTTAATGACAGATTCTTTCTCTTTACTTGTGATTGGTTTGTTGAGATCATCAATTTCTTCTTTTGTGAATGTCAACTGCTTATGTGTTCTTGTTGGTATATAGTTTTTCAAAATATCCTCCTATGATTCTTTTTATTTCTGTGGGTTTAGTGGTGATAGCCCCTTTCTCATTTCTTATTTTGTCTATTCACATCTTTGCTCTTTTTTCTGTGTTTAAAAAAACATGGGAAAAAGCTAAGGGTTTGTAAATTTTATTGGTTTTCTCAAAGAACTAGCTCTGTTTTGTTTATTTTTTCTAGTGCTTTCTTATTTTCTTTTTCATTTAGTTCTGCTCTGGTCTTTGTTATTTCTTTCTTTCTTCTTTCTTTGGGGTTATTTGTTCCTTCAATAATTCCCCTAAATGTGCAGCTATTTGTTCGATTTTAGCTATTTTTTCTCTTTTGATATATGAAGTTATGGCTATGAATTTCCCTCTCAGTACAGCTTTTGCTGCATCCCATAAATTTTAATATGTTGTGTTATCATTTTCACTTATTTCAAAGTAGTTGCTTATTTCTTTTGAGATTTCCTCCTGGGCCCACTGTTTGTCTAAGTGTGTGTTGCTTAACTTCCATATCCTTGTGCCTAATCTGGTTCTCCAGCCCTTGCAGACTTTCAGTTTCATCCCACTGTGGTCAGAGAAATTATTTTGTATGATTCCAATCTTTCTGACTTCATTGAGACTTTCTCTGTGGCCTAGCCTGTGGTCTGTCTTGGAGAATGATCCATATGCACTTGAGAAGAATGTATTTATGCTGTATTTTGTTGTAGTGTTCTGCATATATCTATTAGGTTCAGATCCTCTAATATATTATTCAAATCTTTGTTTCTTTATTGATTCTCTGTCACGATGTTTTGTCTAGTGATGATAATGTTATATTAAAGTCTCCCACAATAATTGTGGAGTCATCTATTCCTCCATTTGGTTTATCCATGTTTGCCTCATGTATTTTGAGGCACTCTGATTAGGTGCATAAATATTTATGATTGTTCTTTCTTGATAGATTACCACTTTTACTAATATGTACTGCCCATTTTTGTCTCTCACAATAGTTTTGTTTTTAAAGTCTGTTTTGTCTGATATTACTATAGCTATTTTTGCCTTTTTTGGTTATTAGTTACTTGTAAAATTATTTTTCAGCTATTCACTTTCAACCTTCTTGAATCACTGGGTCTATGGTGAATTTCATATAGACAACATATAGATGGGTCACATTTCCTTATCCATTCTGCCAATCTGTGTCTCTTTACAGGTGAGTTTAATTCATTAACATTCAGTGTTATTACCCACAAGAAATTACTTCATTAGCCATATTTTCTTTGAATTTGTGTGTGTCATATGTTGTTTTTATTTCTTTTCTGTCTTTTTGTTAGTCTTAAACTGTTCTCCAACTCCGACTTCTGTTTTTTTTCTTTCAAGCTACAGAATTCCCCTTAGTATTTCTTGAAGAACACATTTATTATTGGCATACGCTGTTTGTTCCTGTTTATCTGTGAATATTTTGAGCTCTCCATCAATTTTGAATGCCAGTTCTACTCAATAGAGTATTCTTGGCTGAAAACTTTTTTCTTTTAGTATCTTGACTATGTCATACCACTGTCTTCTTGCCTCTATGGTTTCAGATGAGAAATCAGCACTTAATCTAATTGAGCTTCCCTTGTGTTGAATGGTTCTCTTTTCTCTTGCTGTTTTCAATATTTTCTCTTTGTCTTGAGCATCGGATATTTCACAAGTATGTTTGGACTAGGCCTTTTGGGATTTATATTGTTTGGGTTGTGCTGTGATTCCTGGACATGTACCATCCATCTCCCTCAGTAAGTTTGGGAAATTTTCAGCCATTATTTCCTCCAAAAAACCTTCTGTCCCCTTTCCCTTATCTTCTCCTTCTGGGATGTTTGTGTATTTTGTGTTGTCATTCAGATCCCTAAGTCTCTATTGGATTTCTTCTATCTTTTTATCTAATAATTCTACTCTTTTTCTTTATTTCAGATACATTGTTTGCCACCTCAATAATTCTTTCCTCTGCCTATTCAATTCTGCTGTTATTTGCTTAGAGTGTTTTGTGATTTTTTTTATTTCTTTGTTTGTGCCATTCATTACCCACAAATCTGTTATCTTTTTCCATATATTTACAATTTCTTCAGTATGCTCTGCAAGTGTTTTCTTAATATCATTAATCTCTTCTTTCACTTCTTTATACTGATCCATGATATTAGTTTGGACATCTTTGTTTAGTGTTCAATGTTCTGCTTCTCTTCCTGGTTTTAAGTTTGTTCATTGGTGTGGGCCATGTCTTCCTGATTATTGGTATGTTTTGTAATTTTTTGTGGCTCTCTGCTCATCATTTTATCTTGATGGGTTTCTTCAGTTGGTTATCTCCTCCATGTAGTCTCAGGTTTTATTTAGGTGCTGTTTTTGTGTGTGTATTAAGTTTTCTATTTTACACTTTGTTCTTCTTATTCTATTTCCTTGCTGTTGTCTAAGTTCCCTTGAATGAAAAAGTTTACATTTAGGGGAAGAAAAGAAGTAAAAAAATAAAAAAAAAATTTAATAGTAATATTGATAGTAAATGTTAGCAGAAGAATCATATAAGACCTAAGAGATTCAATATTAAACTCATGTAACAGTGTAGAAATACAGGAATAAAAAAGTGGTGCACCTACAAGGAAATGGGAAACTGAATATCAAAAAGAATATAATGTGAGTTAACAGGTCAGTGTGATGAAGAGAGAGGGAAAGAGAAAAGAAAGGATAAAAATAGAAAGTTAATAAAGGTTAGAAAACAGAATGGTTAGAAATAAAAAGTCAGTAAAATTGGGGACTAAACAAAGGTAATTGGAATGTAAGAATAACAACAGAAGGGGGAAGTTAGAAAGATGCAGGAGGGAAAAGAGACAGCATTGATTGCCAAAATAAGTACACAGAGAAATGAGAAATTCAAGGAAGTGGAAACACAACAATCAAGAAACAAGCTGGCAGCATCGAATTTTGAAAGGGAGGGATAAAAAGGAAAGGTAAGAAAGAAAAAAAAAACAGACAAACCCACAAGCAAACACTAAGAACAAAAAGACTTCCCTCTTAAGCCTCTGTGGAACTTGTCAGGCTACAGGTGTTTATCAATCAATTACTCTGCAGTTTTCTCCCTGCAGATTTTGAAGTGGGTTTTAGTGAGTGTACTAAATTAAATTATATAACAAAAGTAACCTTTTTTTAGGAAAAATAAGAGACCCAAGGGAAGCTAACACAAGGGTACTTTCTCTGCTTTCCCTGTCCTAAATTATCAGCTAGATGTTTCATATCCCATTGAGTCGCTACTCTAAGAGGAGCCAGGAATTGAAATACAGACCTTGTATATTCAAGACTGAAACTCCTACATGGAGACAAACTTTCCTGCTGGGCTGATTAGCTCTTCAATATTGGGGAAGGATTGACTCTTTGGAATTGGATAAATTGCAAATTAGTAATCTGTCCTTGTCCACCTTTTTTTTTCTAACTACTTTATCTCCCAGGGCAGCATTAAGCAAAAGCCTGTGTGAGAGTTCCCTTCTGAAATTCAAATGGGACCCTGTTGACTTATCTCACCACAGGCAAAAAAAAATGACTCTCAGTCTCTTTGAAGGAGAGCACCCACACCTTGCTGGGAACCCTAAATATGCTCTTGGAAGCTTATTAAGCACTTCCTACTGCCCCCCTCCCTTAGATGAGTTGCACAGGACTAGTTAATTGCCTGGCTCCTCCTTCCCCCAGACCAATTTTCCCTATCCCAGGGAGGCTAGGTAAATCAGACTGCCTCAGCAGATTTACCTCTCCCTTCTTCCTGGTTTCTCCACAGGCCAGGTGGTATGCTTCTCAAAGCTAAAAAAAGGGGGGTCCAGACCATGGA
Source organism: Dasypus novemcinctus (assembly GCF_030445035.2). NCBI lineage: Eukaryota > Metazoa > Chordata > Mammalia > Cingulata > Dasypodidae > Dasypus > Dasypus novemcinctus. Next base: position 692,058 of record NW_026688151.1, read on the forward strand.
ACACACACTCAGGGGATCCCTCTCCACCTTTCACCAGAACCCTCCCACTCTCAGAATTTGTCTCTTCTAGCTGACTGACTGGCAAGGGTCAGGGAATGCTCTGGCTCCAGCCCTGAGGGAGGGGCTTAGCTGTCCAAGAGCTCCTGCCTGAAGCATCAGAAACTCATGGTTTGACCTTGCACAATCACGCTTTTTGTTATGCTCTCTGCAGATGGATGCCCTTAAGCCTCCTGCTTTTTGGGTTCCCAAAACAGCTCAATCAGGAAGGATTTTGCTGCACTCAGTTGTTTTATTTAGGAGAGATGATGTAGGTGCACTTAATCTGTCACCATCTTGCCCCTCTCCATTTTTTGTTTTCTTGATTGAATTCTTTATACAAAGGCTTTGTTAATTTCAGAAGAAAATAAGTTAATATAGGAAGGAAGAGAAAGTGGGAAGAGTGCTGGTGAAGGAAGGGATGGGTCAGTGTGAAAGGACCTTTGTGCAGGAATGCCAAACCCAGCAACTAGACAGGGTGAAGGACATGTCACTGCCATTTGATAGGATTTGTCACCTTGTTGGTGAATGAATAGCAATTGCTTATAGAATTTTATCATATCACAGTTTACATAATGATTTCAAGTACTTTTCCCAAGATCAATTTTCTCAGTTTATTCAACTATTTTAAAAGCAGAAAGCTGGGAATGATACTTACCCTTTCCCCCCACATACCATCTAACTCTGTAGAGTACAGCTTTCTACTGGGATTCCCTCATTTTTGCCTGGAGCCAGAGCCCTCAGGCCAGATGAGAAGTGGCTCTTCTCATTCAAGACCCCCAGCCCTTGCCCTCTAAATTTGAGTCATTTTCTGGTTGCATAGCAAACAGGAAACCTGCTTCTCCTCCCTTGGGTCTGACCAATGCCACCAGACATTGAGCAGTGGGGCCAGGGATGATGAGGCCACAGTATGCAGTAGCCATGTTTAAGGGTAAAGAACACATGTTGAGTCTGGACCTCAGAAATTCAGGGTCACCCCATTCCTCTCTGCACCCCACATTGGTCTGCAGGCAACATCTTCAGACTATCACACATAGCTTCAGAGAGAGGGAACCCACCCCATTCCCCACAGACAAAGCACAAAAGTTCAGCCAGAGTAGGGGTCCTGAATGTGAAAGAGAGTCCAGTGCTGACCCTGGCTCTTCCTTGCCTCTTCAGGTTTATGAGTCTTGGTCTGTCCCTTTCCTTCACATGGCCTCAGTGTCCCCATCCCTAAATGAGGACCTAGGGCACACATGTCAATTGTAGAATTGGAATAGAGCCTGAGGGACCTTTGTTGATTCACTATCTTTTACCTAATCTATCCTTGAATAAGCCAGGATATGCAAACTATGTCTAGAATTAAATTCATGATCATCTTTGGGAATGGTTATTATGAAAAGGAAAATAACATTTTAATCACAGATATTTCTTTGTTTAAAAATTATTTCTAAACTGTTTTGACTCTTGACCCCTAACTGAAATCCTAAAATGACTGGGTATAAATAAGACATTAACAGAGTAATGGATTTATTGTTCTTTTATTATTCTCCCAATTACTATGAACAATTAAAAGAATCAGGGAGTTATTGTTAAGTAAATACAGTTCAGGAGAGTGGCTGTGGCTCATGTGTTGAGTGCCTGCCTCCCACATGGGAGATCCTGGGTTTGGTTCCTGGTGCCTTCTAAAAAAACACAACAAAAAAGAAACACCAAGGAAACAAATGCAAAAAAAAAACTCAGAGGTTAAGTGATGGTTTCTCACTTAAAAGGTCCCAGGTTCAATCCCTGGCCCTGGAACCTCAAAAAACCCCACCACATCACAAAAATTCAAAGCCATTTACCTGGTAGATCAGTCACAGAAATTCCTCTATTGTTTTATTTTTCCATGAATAATATAACACCAGTTTGTTGTTTCATTTATATACCAAACTCTCCTAACTGGCTCTCCTGTTCATAGAATTCCTTTAAATAAAATACATACCAAGAACTAAAAGCATCTGTAAGTAGTTAAGATTTCTACTTTGAAATCATCATCAGGACTAACAGGGATGCCTAGGCCCACCATGACCCTGGACCACCACATGGCATTAATCTGCATCTTCTGCCCACAGGATCAGAGCTGTGAAAGGAGGGCTGTGTATCTATCTGTGGGTCTCGGGCACAGGAGGAACAGGACTCAGAGAAGATGACCACTCAGGGGATGGCTGGTGGGGAAAGACAGAGAAATGAGCAGGATTCTGCTGACCAAAAATAGCATTTGTCCTGAGCTTATGGAGGGATGGGAGGGTTAGGGAATATATAAAAAGGACAGGGAGTGGGAAAGGAGTTGTCTTAAATTGTCATGTTTCCATGCAAATAAAATCATGTACAATTGTGTCAAAGCACCCATAAACAGAATGATACAGAGGCTATATTGTGTACTTTTAAGTTAATATGCATAGACATATATAAATAGGTAGACATTAATACTGGTGTGAATGTGTCTGTAGGTAAATATAGCCACAGTTAGTTTGGCCTCACTGGCCCCAGGGCCTATAGTCAGCCTTATTTAGGCAACTGTCTGGACGTAGGAAACAGGGTTGTGGTCTGTAGACCAGGACAGAAAGTAGTCATAAGAGACCCAGGTGGGACTTTGCCTTGATTTAGGAGTCCCCACGAGAGTTTACTTTAAGAAAGTCAGTTGACTTTAAAAAAAGAAACAGAAAGCCATTATAAATGGCATTATTTGGCCTGGAATTGTCTCTTAATAAACAAACATCTATCTACTGTTATAGATTAGTGATATTGACCAGACTCAGACTTCGAATAAAGTTCCAGTTGAGAGCTTTAGCCGTGCTGCGACTGTCTCATCCTACATGGAGGAGAGAGCAGCCCTGAGTTAAGGGAAGAGGTGTTTTTATAGCCTTTCAAGAGGGGGGGTTACTAGCAAGCAAGCAGGCACAGAAGCGGAAAACTGTGGTTAGCTGAAGATAGAATATCTATTTTTTTCTTTTTTCAAAGTCCTTTCTTGTGAGCTGTCCCATGTTATTTATTGGCCCTTTTCTTGGGGACAGCCCTAAGTTATTTATTGGCACTCTCCTTGGAGACAGCCTTAAGTTATTTATTGGCACTCTCCTTGGAGACAGCCTAAGTTATTTATTTATCTGAAGGCACTTGCAATTCCTATTTCCTAATGTAGTTCTATTCCTATTTTCCCAATGTGGCCTTACCCTTACACTACCAAGAAATGAAAGGCCTTCCAAATGGTGTGTTTAACTCTCATGATGATTGTCATCCTGTGCACCAGCCCTTGGGGATGCATCCCTAGGAGGAGGCTTCCCTAGGAATCCCTCCACATTGAAAGCCCTCAGCACAGGGTCAGGGACAAATCATTTGTGGGAGGGGCTTAGCAGTGTTGGGAATGCTGATGAGTCATTTCAGATATAGTAGCTTTAAAACTCTCATGACTGGCTTGCCTAGCTGACACTTTTGCAGAAAATCCTCTTGAGAAATACCTGTGAATAAATAAATTTATTTTGAGATCTTTAGGGCACAGCTAAACTAAAATAATTACACTTGCAATTGTCTTAAAATTAGCCCAATAAACATGTTTTAGCAATTTAGCATTAACTGTCTTTGCATACCCCAGGAAACTAGCCCAACATATGCTCTCAATTTGTAGGTAGTCAGGGATGTTTATAGGGTCCCAAGCTGCCTTGGCACTCTTTGCCCTGCTTCCCCTTCAGGGAACTCCTTCCCACCTGTGGCCTTTGGAAGCTTTTCTGTAGGGGTCGGTCCTACAAAACAGTCAATACCATGCCTGATGAATAGATTGTCACTGCCATTTGGTGGTTATGTCTTCTGGGTCAACAACAAAATCCTCCATTTAAATTCCCCACAGTTGCACATCCTGCTCAAGTGCTTCCTGTGTTCCCTGAGCATGTGAATTGTAGAATTTCCTTTCTGACCCCCAAAGGGTCTTCACCTGGTGTTCCACTGCTTTTTCCTTAGCTGCCCCAAGGGTAGAGAGGGGAGCTGTGCAAGGGGAGCAGATACTTGGATCCTGGCCCCAGATTTGGACAGGAGGTTTGTCCCAAGTGGGAAACATGTCGTGGGGAGTCAAGAAGGAGGAATAAGTGCCAGAGAGCATCCTCCCTTCACTCAGACCCTTCTGTCCATATTTTATCCCAGTTCCAGCTGTCATGCCCAGGCTCTGATTGTAGCACCGGGGACATCGATCAGACATATGTGATGTTACACTGGACCACCACTTCACATCACCCTCCTCCCCCCAGGTGCTTGGCTCCCTCCATGGAGTCCCCACCCTCTCAGAGCCCTCCCTCTCTTATGCCCATCAACTCTCTGCTGTGTCCTTTAGGAAACATCCACAGAGATCTAGAAAGTTCATCTGGGTAGAAGCTAAATGTCTGCCTCCCTGCCAGTGATTCTCTAATAGGGCTAGGAATAGTGAGGAATGGGATTTGCCCCAGACTGCAGAGTTTCCCAGATGCCCTCTAATTTTTAAACTGCCCCCTGGGGGGGTAGTTGAAAGAAGCCTGTGACTATATCCCATACTCCATTTACACTGATGCTCCTAGCTTTCAGAATGTCTGCATTTGAAAGAAGTGATTGAAATCTGCTATGGGTTTGGGAGCAAATGTAAGGGATTGTATCTTTTTTTTTCTATCTGGTGGCACCATCCTTTTTTTGGTGCTTCATTTTGCATGTGGGGGCAGGGGCTGCACCTCACTGCACAGGTCTGGGATGCCTTTATTTTTTAACAGGAGGTTCCAGGAATTGAACCTGAGTCCTACATATGGTAAATGGAAGCTCAATTGCTTGAGCCACAGCTGCTTCCTTAGAGTTGCATCTTAAACGATCAACCAAGCCTGAAGCCATCTATAGGAAATTATTCTCAGATAACTAAAAGAACTTCATTAATGCCACATTTGGGAACCTGCACTAAATTCCTGTGACAGGTGACATCGTTCCATCTAAGCTCAGAAGCCTCCTGTGGAATAAAAGTGTGACGACTGGTCTCTAAAGGCAAGTTAATTCTTCAGCTGAAATTCAGCAAGTGTTTTAGGCAAAGTCCCCATGGTGGTGACACATTTGGGGATGAGACCTTATCCTGGGACTGCCCTTCATATATCTCTGCTTTGGGATCTGGCTTTGGCTGAGAAAATCCTGGGGAGGCCTGTGGAAGGAGGTTGGTAGGGGAAGACCATAGGATGGCCAGCCAGTGGCCACTATATGGAGCTGATGCCACCCTTGACCTGAGAACGCAGAGACCACTGATCCCTAGATCTTGGGGAAGGGCAAATGGGAACCATCCGTGATCTTATGTATGCAATTGTCAGGGTTTCTGTTTATTCCAGGCAAGGTATTAAAACATCAATAACAATACTCAACAGACTTCACCTCCTACACTCTGATTTATTGGACTTACCCCACTCAGCTAACAAGGAGTTGAAGAATGTCAACCAGCACACCATGGAGCCTAGAGGGCCTACAACTGAAAGCAGGAGGAGTGCATCCAGTATCCATGTGGAATCTAAGCCCCTTCTTGGCATAGATGTGGAATGGACACAACCAAGCTAAGGTCCATAGGAAGGAGGAATACAGTAAGGATTAGAGTAGACTTAATGATATTGTATTCATGAACTTTTGTGGTTAACAATCGAGAAAGTGTGGCATTGGTGTGGAAAAAGTGGCCATGGTGGCCGTTGGGTGCGGGGAATGGGAGGAAGAGATGAGATGTGGAGGCATTTTTGGGACTTGGAGTATTCCTGAGTGGTGCTTCATGGACAATTGCCGGACATTCTATGTCCTCCCATGACCCACTAGATGGAACGTGGGAGAGTGTGGGCTATGGTGTGGACCATAGGCCATAGGGTGCAGCAATGCCCAGAGATGTATTCACCAGATGCAATGGATGTGTCATGATGATGGGAGAAAGTGTTGCTGTGGGGGGAGTGGTGGGGTGGGGGCAGTGGGGGTGAATGGGGGCCTCATATTTTTTGAATGTAATATTAAAAAAAATGAATAAAAAAAAACAATACTATGGGAAGTAAGAGCAATAGAAGTGACTACTAGTCACTGCTGTTGGATAACAATTGTTCCAATAGTCACAATTCCTCAAGGGGGCAGGGGACTGGGCTTTTTATATAGGATGAGGAGCCAGGGACCCCCCCCCCAAAGGGGTGTGTGGGCCCATGTAGAGTGGGTGCCAGGGTTTGATCTGTGACTGATGTGTGACCCTCCCTCCTGCTGATAGCTCACCTGGCCCAAGGCTTGCTGGCAGTAGGAGCCTTGGTTGATCCAGGCTGCCTGGTAACATGGGCAGAGGGATTTCCTCACAAAAAATGTTCCATGACTGTGTCAAAGGGGCCTCCCCAAGGCTGGAGATATACTCAGTGTATCTTCTATCACAAGGCTCAAAGAAAATTTCTGTCCATACCATCATCTCCATCTTTTTATGTAAAAACCTGTCCTTAGGAATTGTTGATGGGAATCTGCCTTGTCTATCAGCCAGATCTGCAGAGAACTGTCTCTCTCCTTTTGTATGTAAATAGAGGAGGGCCTCAGAGTCTTTAGTGTTAGGAGTCAATTGCCTCCCTCTCTTTTTTTTCTTGGATGAGAGGGGCCACTCACACCCCCAATTACACTTACCAGCTGCCCTTTCTCCTCATTCCCCTCTTTTTCCCCCTGTTCATGATCATTTTTATTTTTTTTGAGTTCTTGTGACCAAGAAAACAGCTGCTTAAATATTTGTGTACAAGATTGTATGTGGAAATATTTTCCATTCTCTTGAGTAAATATGTACAAGTGGGGCTAAAGGACTATTTGTTAAGTGTATGATTTACTTTAGAAGAAACTGATATTATATTCCAAAGTGGCTGTTTTGTTTTGTTTGGTATTCATATGAGTAAAACATATGAGTTCCTGTTGTTCTGCATTCATGCCACTATTTGATATTCTCATTTTTTTCAAACTAGTGGTAGTGGTGTTTTACGAGGTTCTAATTTGATTCCCTCATGGCTAATACATAGAACTTTTTTCATATATTATTTCCCACCTATGTATTTTTTTAAAAGGTACTATTAGGATCACTTAGCTATTTCTAAAATTAGAATGTTTGTATTCTTATGGTTGAGGGTTTTTTTAATGGTCAAAGAAGAAGCTTCCTTCCTTCATTTTTCTCCCCATTGAAAGTAACTGTGACATTCAGAACATAGCCTGCTGCAAACACACAATGAGACATTTAATCATGAGCTGTACTAGGTTAGACATGCTTATGATTATCCAGGAAAATAAATTCATGTGTTATGATTCATTGTTAATTCTCCATCAAGGCTAGAAACAGGAGAATATATGTGGTTAAGTTTTGAGTATTCTTTGTATATATCTCTAAGGAAGAAACACAAATGGCCAAAAAGCACATGATAAGATCCACAGTTCTTTGGTAACCGCTCTGGTCAAGGGCAGCTGGGGGACCTCCCTGAAAAAAACCCTCTTCCGAGTCCCGAGCTTATACCGACCTGCTTAGGTTAAGAGGCGCCGTGTGTTCCCACAAGGGACACAGCTGGAGATGGATGAAACAAAAGGCTGAGTGAGTGTTGTGCAGTGTCAACACACAGAGGAAACATGGGAAGCACACAAAGTAGGACCCCATTAAGTTGTATGCGGAAAAATTTTCCCTGAGTTTTCCACGAAGATGTGGCATAAAGTTCTAGCCAGGAAATGTTAGAATGCTTTGTGAAGTAGAATGGCTGACTTTTGGCATGGGCTGGCCTCAGGAGGGCACCTTTGACCCCGGATCATCTGTAAAGTTCATGAGATGTTAACCAGAAAACCAGGGTGCCCTGGCCAGTTCCCCTACATTGATGCCTGTCAGGACACTGCGAATCAAAGTTCGCCCTAGTTAAGGAAATGTACGACTAAGGAAGCCAGGATTTGCCTGATACAAAAGCCCACAGGTGCTGTCTCAGGAACCAGGCCAAAAAGGTGCCTTGCAAAGGGTCCAGAGAAAGTAAGCCCCAAATCTAGTGCCAAACCACCCATTCTAGGGGGGCCAGATGAAGATGACCTCCCACCACCTTATGTGATTGTTCCTACAGTGCCAGTGCCGAGGAGTGGGGATGAGCCAATTTTCCTAAGCAATGCAACCTCGCTGCCCCCACAGCCATCTCCATTGCCATCCTCCCTGGGCAGCATGACCTCGCTACCCTGACAGCTGTCTCCCTTGCCATCCTTCCTGAACAGCGTGACCTCACTGTCCCCGCACCCACCGTCCTCCCTGAGCAGCACTTCCTGGCAGCCATTCCTGCAGCCGCTCCCACAGCCATTCCCACAGCCGATTCTGCAGCTGCTTTCTCCAAGCAACACAGCCCAGCTGCTCCTGCAGCCACTCCCACAGTCCTTTCCACAGCCGGTTCAGTTCCACGGCAGCTTTCTCCAAGAAACAGGAGCCAGCTGCTCCTGCAGCTGTTTCCACAGCCGGTTTCGCAGCTGCTTTCTCCAAGCAGCACAGCGCAGCTGCTGCAGCAGCCGCTCCCACAGGAGGTTCTGCAGGCAATTTCTCCAAGCAACATGGCCCAGCCGCTTTCTCCAAACAATGCAGCCTCTGCACCTCTGCAATGGCTGTCTCCACCAATCTTGACCCCTGGCAGCATAGTGCTGGCCATCACTCAGGAAGGAGTCCCTGAAAGATGACAACTCAGACCACAAGGAGCCCCAGGGACAGGTGGAGCAGGGAGAAGGGCCACCCTGCAGCTCCCTCTCTCTGAAGCCTGGGCTCCAATTTATTATGATGCTGATGGCCATATACAAGGAGGACACTGAACATTTGGTTACCATCTCTTCACTACTACTGATACTACTAACTCTTTATCTGGAAAAGTCATGCCCCTCATACTTGGAGAAGCCTCAGGTCATGATGGACCTCTTCCAGTCGATCATTCAAACCCACAAACCCACCTGGGCTGAATGTAAGCAGCTCCTTATGACCTTACTCAACTTCAAGGAGAGAATGTGAGTCACAAAAGGAGCTTCCACCTGGCTCAAGGAGCACCCATCTGGGGGAAGCCTGGACAGGGATCAATATGCCCACACACAGTTCCCAGGCAAGGACCCCCAATGGGATCCCAATGACATGACCAGGCCCAACTGATTAGAAATTTTCCATTGGGCCTTAGTTGAAGGGTTTAGAGCTGGGAGCCGAAAGGCAGTAAACATGGCAAAGACCACCCAAGTCCTACAGACTCTCGAGGGAAGTTGGCTCAATTCTGACAGGATTGACTCCTGACATTTATTTCAAACTTTGGGATGTGATACGATACTACTTTTGTTGTTGATTTTCAATTTGTTCTACTTTTTAGCCATGGTAGCTCTTTCCAGGGCACCCTATTGCTCTTTACTATAACCCCATCATTGAGGGGTTTATTTTACACATATTTACTTTTTAGTACTACAAAATATTCAAGGTCCTTCTTGCATATTCCTTCCTAGAAAGAGCAATTTCTCTAAGAAGGCATTTATTGGAGAATGGTTTTAAAACCTAAAGTCTGGGCATTATCTCTGCTCATTGTTACTGCAGCCTTGAGGGCCTCTCTGCAGAGAGTGTAAGGAAATATATGTGTATATACTAAGATGTGTACATGCACATCTTTAGAAATATGTGTGCATACAATCTTCTGTATATTTATTCACCTACACATGAGTCCATACTGATTTGTCTAACTCTAAACCATTATCACATAGAACTTCCTAGCCTCCTCCCCTTGCTTATCTGTAAGCTCTCACTTCATAGTGAGAAAAATATCCCTTTAACTGCCATCTATCTATGGATTGCTTGATTCTAGTGGACAATTTCAGGATTGTTAATCCATACATGGTGAAATGGTATTTTATCAACTAGAGTACAGTACTTATACCCAATTTCTTTTGACTTAATTTTACAGGCTCTATTCATATCCAGTACTACTCTCCAGCACCTTTGCCTTCAGCCCCTCCTGTCAGGGCAAATTATACATTTTTTATAAAGTTAGATTTGCAACAGATTTATTCTATCTGAGATTCCCTTGACCTTGTAATTGATTTTTAATTAGCATAATTAAGGTACATTCTTTGTGTTGACAAGTTAATTGTCTTTTAACAAATATACAATAACATGTATCTATAATTATACTAATACAGGATAAATTCAGTTTTCTAAAAAGCCCCCTGTGCTTCACCTATTCAACATTACTCTCTACTCAGGCAACTAGTGAATATTCTATTGTCTGATTGTTTTGCCATATCCAGAAAGTGATATAATTGATATCAACATATGCAGCATTTTAAAATTGGTATCTTTAAGTTAGCAATAACCACTTAAGACACGATCAATACATTTTATGACTGGATGGAATATTTCATTTTTCTCGGTAATGTTCCTTTTTATAGATATAGCACAGTGAATTTAACTTTTATCCTATTGAACATCTTCATTGCTTTCAGATTTTGAAATTACAAATACAGGTGCTATAGACATTCATGTGTGTGTTTATGTATGAAATTAAATTTTCATATCTATGCCTAGAAATTTTCATATGTATGCTTAGAAGCACAATTGCTGGATTGTATGGTGTGTTAGTCAACCAAAGGGGTGCTCATGCAAAGTACCAGAACTCTGTTGGCTTTTATAAAGAGTATTTATTTGGGGTATAGGCTATCAGTTATAGGCTCTAAACAGTCCAATTCAATGTACAGTAAAAGGTACTTTCTCACCCAAAGTCTGTTGCCACATGTTGATACAACATGGCGGGCACTTTCTGCAAGGGCTCAGCCTTCCTCCCTCTTCTTAAGGCTCCAAGGCTCCAGCTTCTTCTGATCTAAGCTGTAAACTGGCAAAAGGTCTTTCTCTCTTCATGCGGCTCATTCCTTTCTGGTCTCAGCTGCTCTGGTCTCTTCACAAGGTCAGCTGCAGACTATCAGACTCAGCTTTCTTCAGGGACTCACAAATCCTGTCTGAAGACCTGTTTCTCTTCTCTGTGTTCTTCTCTGTTTTCTCCTTCACCATATGTTTACTAGAGTGTGAGAGTCTGTTTTACCCCCACCAAAGGGTTGGTGACTGAATCATGTATGCTCTAATGACTGGTCAAATAAAACCCCTGATCTTGATTTAATAAATTAAAAGTGAAACCTCTGAATCTAATGTAATCTAATATGCCCAGAGGAATAGAGCTTACAAACACAATTCAATATGTATTTTGGAATTCATTAATAATACATAAAAATTCTACATACTGTAATACTATGTTTATTTGTATAAGAAACAGCTAAAGTATATTCTGGTTGCACAATTTTGTGTTCTCACTAGCACTGAATGCAAGTTTTATTGTTCCACATTCCTAATAAAAATTGGTAGTGTAAGATTTTAGGTTTTTGTCTATTTTAATAAGTGGATGAAGATATATTATTGTGGGATTTTTAAAATGTATTGAATTTTTAAGTTATGATTTAAATATAAAAAATATCAAATTTAATTAATTTACAGCTATATTCTGGGAATTCTTCACATAGTATGAAAACAGTAGGGGGAAATGGAAAGGACAAATGAGTTTATATGGCTATGAGTTTCCAAAAAAGAGTTGGGAGGTCATCAGAGGGGTCACTCTTATGCATGCCTCAGCAGGGTGCCAGAGACAGCCAAAGTAGATACAAGTCCAGGTATTGGTTCTTCTGAGAGTTACAGAGACCCACAGGTTCTATGGTCATGCCAGATGGAGTTTGGTGCCATGTAAGTTGGCCCTGCTTTGGAGTTGTGTTTCTGAGTGTGATGGAGTTGAACTCAGATGTGATCTTTGTTCACCAGCCTCTCCTGTCACTTTTACCAAACCTGTGGTTGGTACTGTGGTTTGGTGTATGCTCAGGGGAGATGAATCTCTGGACTGTCCATGTGATAGCCAGGCCCTGAGCCTCAACAGACCTGGAACTCCTACCCTCTGGTTTAGTGAACTTACTCCAGCCAGCTAACAGGGAGGTGAAGAAGGTCGACCACCACACCAGGGAGCCAGGAGTGCCTACAACTGTAAGCAGGAGAATTGCATCCATCATCCATGTGGAATCTAAGCCCCCACTTGATATAGATGTAGAGTGGACATCACCATCCCAGGGTCCACAGGATGGAGGAATAGAGTATGTATTAGAGCGGACTTACTGATATTCTATTCTGGAACTATTGTGATTAGTAATGGAAGAAAATGTAGCATTAATGTGGAGAAAGCGGCCATGGTAGCTGCTAAGGGTAGGGAGAGAGAAGAAGAGATGTGATTTGGGGGCATTTTCAGGACTTGGAGTTGTCCTGGGTGGTACTGCAGGGATAGTTGCTAGACATGGTAGGTCCTGCTATGGCCCACTGGGTGGACTGGGGAGAGTGTAAACTACAATGTAAACCACTATTCATGCGGTACAGCAGTGCTCCAAAATGTATTCACCAAATGCAATGAATGTGCAACAGTGATGAAAGAGGATATCGGTATGGGGGGAGTGGGGTGAGGGGGTGGGTCTATATGGGGACCTCATATTTTTTTAATGTAACATTAAAAAAATAAATTAAAAAAATATTAAAGGCCACAGTGTCAGTGTGTATAATTTTCAGCACTCAAGTAGCTTTTCAAACAAGCAACAAAACTCTTTTCAGCATGTCTCCCATTTAAAGGTATCCCTTCTGTTTAAAATATAACAAACTTATGCATTTTCCTGGTATATTTGCACCAGAATCATTTATACTGGAATGGCAAGACTTAGAAAGGTTTGACAACACCAAGTACTAGTGAGGAATAGAAGGAATGGCACTCTCATAAATTGCTGATGAGGGAATAAATTTGTGCAACTACTATGGAAAGCTGTCTGGTAGAATCTACTAAAGCTTAATATAGTAATACTCTCTTCTTCAGAATTTCCACTCTGGTTATATATCCAAGAAAAGGAATATATATACGTGTGTGTGTGTGTATGTGTGTGTGTATGCCAAGAGATATGTTTGGGAATATTGAAAGCAGAATTATTTGTAACACCCAACACTTAAAACAAACCAAATATCTATCTACAGTAGAACAGATGCACAAATTATGGTATGTTAATGCAATGGAATACCACATAGGCATGAAAAACTTAAACTACTAATATTTGGGACAAATGAATGAATGTCCTTATGGGCATAATGAGGAGCAAAGAAGTCAGGCACAAATGAATAGTTATTGTATAATGCCATGCAAATAATATTTAAAAAACAGGCAAAACTAACTTCTTGAAATAGCAGTCAAAAGTGACTGTCAGGAAGTGAATGTGGTTCAACAGATAGAGCATCCACCTACCATATGGGAGGACCAGGGTTCAACACCCAGGGCTTCCTGGCTCATGTGGTGAGCTGGCCCATGAGCAGTGTTGATGCATGCAAGGAGTGCCAGCCCACACAGGGATGACCCTGTGTAAGGGTGCCCCCCAATGCAAGGAGTGGCCCCTGCACAAGGAGAGCTGTCCCATGCAAAACTGTAGCCCACCGAGGAGTGGTGACACACACACACAGAGCTGATGCAGCAAGATGACACAACAAAAAGAGACAGATCTCCAGTGCCACCTGATGAGAATACAAGTGGACATAGAAGAACACACAGTGACTGGATACAGAGAACAGACAATGGGGGAGGAAGGAGAAATAAATAAATAAATGTGTTTTAAAAAGATGACTGTCTATTATTATTTAAAATTTTTTTAATATAATGGGCTTTATTTTAAAAGAGGTTTTATTTATAATTATTTTTAATTTTGTTGCTTTAGATTACAGAAAAGTTATATCGAAAGTATCAGGTGTTAAAAACTGCTTTTTGACCTTGAATAAAAGGGAGATATGGAATGGACAAATGAGTTTATATGGTATGAGTCTCCAGAAAAGAGTCGGGAGGTTATCAGAAGAGTATTGCTTATGCACACCTCGGCAGGGTCCCAGAAACAGCCAAAGTAGATACAACCCCAAGTACTGGTTCTCATGAGGGCTACAGAGACCCACAGGTTTTATGGTCATGGCAGATGGCTCTGGAGTTCAGAGCCATGTCAACTGGCCCTACTTTGGAGTTTGTGTTCCTGAGTGTGATGGAGTTGGACTCAGATGTGACCTTTCTACACAAGCTTCTTCTGTCACTTTTTCTGAACCTGTAGTTGGCACTCGGGTTGTTGTATACTCAGGAGACCTGAATCTCTGGACCATCCATGTGACAGCCATGCCCTGAGCCTCAGCAGACTTGCAACTCCTACCCTCTGGTTTATTGGACTTACCCTGGCCAGCTAACAGGGAGGTGAAGGTCAACCACCACACCAGGGAGCCAAGAGTGCCTACAACTGCAAGCAGGAGAATTGCATCTATCATCCATGTGGAATCTAAGTCCCCTCTTGATACAGATTTGGAGTGGACATAACCATCCCAGGGTCCACAGGATGGAGGAATAGGGTATGGTTTATAGTGGACTTAGTGATAATCTACTATGGAACTATTGTGATTAGTAATGGAAGAAATTGTAGCACTGATGTGGAGAAAGTGGCCATGGTAACTACTGACGGTAAGGAGAGGGAAGAGAGGATATGATGTGGGGGCATTTTCAGGATTTGGAGTTGTCCTGGGTGGTACTGCAGGTATAGTTGCTGGACATTGTGTGATCTGCCATGGCCCACTGGGTGGACTAGGGAAGAGTTTAAACTCTTCCCATGTAAACCATGTAAACCATTACCCATGTGGTGCAGCAGTACTCCAAAATGTATTCACCAAATGCAATGAATGTGCCATGATGAAAGAGGTTGTTGATATGGGAGGAGTGGGGTGTGGGTGTGGGGTATATATTGGGTCCTCTTATATATATATTTTTAATGTAACATTTAAAAAAAAAAGAGAGAGAAAATGTATGAGAGATTGCAATGTAAGCTCTCCATCCCCCATACCACCCTCCCTTTTTCAAGGTAGCTGTAACATTTATGATGTTCTATTTGTAAAAGCCATTCATTAAAAAATGCACATTTGAAAAAAATGACTCTCTTGTGGTAAAGACTAACCTACTTATAGCAATAATCTAAAAAATGAAAGCATCATTGTGACATTTATCACCACTTCACCCATCTAACAAATACTGAAAGAGGCAACTGCTATTGTTATAACCATTTTAAAACCAAAATCTTGAGCACAAATCAGAATTAAGAGAAACTACAGAATTTTCACATTTGCATGTATTTTTAGCTGAACTTTCAAAAATTCCACATATAATAAAACCACAACATTGAATCAAAACATTTAAGACTTGTGACAAAATTACTCTATAGAAGCAAGGAAAAGAGAGTGGAAATTTAACAGCAGTATATTTCTAGGATAAAATTCAATCAATTATTTCCTTTATCAAAAAACAAAAGTCAGTGAGTCAACATTTTAATAACAGTAATCAAGTTATTTACTATTCAAGAATTTGCATTTTAATTTGTACCTTTAATATGTATCCACCCATATACTTAGATTAAATTAAATTTGGCCATCAAAAACACTTCACTCAGAATTCTAATCTTAACCATAAACCATAACTTTTCAAAGCATAGTCAAAAACTATACAATAATGCTACCATTTAGATTTATATGCTTCATCTGAAAGTCTTATCTTACAAACAGCAGTTTTGCCCTGTTTCTCTAGAATAAATATCCCTATGTCTAAACCTTTAAATGATAATAAAAAAGACAGATTCAAATAATTCATGCTATGCATTTTCCTTCATCGGAGTTTAATAAAAACAGAACCATCTGGTGGTGGAGCATCACCTTCCTTCCCAGTTAGTCTCTACCATCCCAGAAGCAGATGAGCGCTCTTTATTATATTTTTGGAAAAAAATAATACTTTAGAAAATATCACCCCATACATTTTTATAATGTGTGATTTCACATTAATTTAGCTCATTGTTAACATCTGCCTTTATTTATAAGAATAGTATTTCATTGTGTTTTACACTTGTGAATTTTATTTGCATGAGGCAGCATGGTTTATCAATTTTTGCTATTTCTTTGGCATAAACCTGCGATGCTCAGGACAGCTTTGGTCATCTTTTCTTAGGACTTCTTATTAATGTGTTGCTCTGTTGTCAGTCTTTCTGATAATCTGTTCTTCTGACTGCAAGATTTAGCACCGTACGTAATAGTCTTTCAGATGAATAGCTGCATTTCCATTTGTTTTTGGAGTTCTTGTGATTTCTTGGAAATCTTGTAGAATTCAGGGCAGAGTGGTGAATGTGATTTCTCAGCCATAGAAATTCCCAATTTAAATGGACAAGTACTGGCTTAGCTCTGCTAAACTACCCAGTGACCAGCTTTTTCCACGAAAGAACCAGCGTTGGTGCCAGATTGAATGTGTTTGGATGCCAGTGCCTCTCCTTTGAACCACCAGGCTGTTTCTTGTTTCTATTTCTAAAGCAGATCTTGCTACAACTAAAAATTACCAGTCCTGGGAAATAGTATTTTTATGTCTAAAATGTAGCTTTTGCCAATATATTCTGAGGTCTCATTGAGGTAAACAAAACAAGCTTAACTGAAGGGTGACTTTTACTTGTAAAAGCCGAACTTGGTATGAGTGAGAATAATATATTGCACTGTTAAAGCAATATCTGTTATATTTAAAATATAGCATTTGCCATAGACACTGACACCTAGGGAAATAGAATTGGTAAAATAAAGTGGGATTTTATTGTGAAAGTGCAACTTCACATGTTCAAAATATGCAGGAACCTTTAAACCAGAAGTGCCAATGCCTAAAATATCACATTCTAGCTGTATCTGGAGTTTGCTATATCCCAGCATTGCTCAGATAAATGAACAAAGTCTAGGCAAATCAGGATTTGTGCTTATTATCCCAAACTACTTAAGAAATACTGAGCTTGGCTAACCCAACGTTTTTTAGCGTTTATTTTTTATTGTGTTATTTGAAGATACATGGATCACAAAAAATGTTACGTTAAAAATTATGAGGTTCCCACATAACCCACCCCCCACCCCTCCACTCCTCCCACAGAATGCTTACTTGGAAGGGTATATATTCTTAGCTTAGGATTCTGTTAAGATCTTCTGACCATTTTTTAAATCAGCATTTGCTTTCTTATTTTGGGGTGTTAGGGCTTCTTCGTAAATTTGGATGTAAATCATTTAACAGGTGTGTTTTGTTAATATTTTTTCCAAATCTGTAGATTTTCTCTTCAATCCTTTATCAATGTCCTGCATAGAGCAGAAATTTACATTGAATAGAAACAACTTATAAATTTTCATTTCTCATAGATCATGCTTAGGGTGCTTTATCTAAAAATGCATTTCTACACCCTGGGCCCCTATATTTCCTATATGTTTATTCTAGAAGTGTTATGCTGCATTTTACTTTTAAGTGATATGATTCATTTTTATTTAATTTTTATAAAATATTTACAATCTGTGCTTCAGTTCCTTTTTGTTTGGCCTGAATATAACTTATTGTTCCAATACCATTTCTCGAGAAGACCAAACTGTCTACATTAAATTGCCTCTGTGAAACACCTATTGAACACATTTGCAGGGTGTTTTATTCTATTTGTTTATTTGTCAACAGGATACTGTTTAATTATTGTGTTTTTATATTGTGTTGCAATTAGGTAATGTATTTCCTACAACTTTGTTCTTCTTCTTCTTCACTATTTTGTCTCAGGTACAAAAAGACTGGTCATTAGGTTTGTTGATTAAAATAAAGTCTGAGATAATTTGTAGTGGCATAGTGTTTTTCATTTTGGATAAGTATGGCTAGTCAGAAATTATAAAGGGGAAACAGGAGCATTTGATTTCCCTGACATTTTTAGATAAGGGAATTAAATCTATATAAAATCTATAAAAATATAAATATAATGTGCTTTTAAAACTAATCACACCATGTATTATATTTTTTATGATTACTGTGTGTGGCTAAATTTGCATTGCTCTGTTATCTCTTCTAGGAATTTCATCCTCTACATGGAAACAGAAAACCAAACATGTGTCTTAGATTTTGCCCTCCTGGGTCTCTCAGATGATACGGGAGTGCAGCCTCTCCTCTTTGGGCTGTTCCTGTTGATGGAACTGGTCACCTTCCTGGGAATCTGCTCATCATCCTGGCCATCATCTTGGACTCCCACCTCCACACATCTATATACTCCTTCCTCTCCAACTTGTCTTTTAAAGATATCTGTTTCACCTCCACCACAGTCCCAAAGATGCTGCTGAACATCTAGACAGAAAGGAAAATCATAACTTTTGAACGTTGCTTCAGACAGATATATTTTTTCATACTTTCTGGACAATTAGATAACTCCCTCTTGACTGTGATGCCCTAAGACCACTTTGTGGCCCTCTGTGACCCCCTGCACTACATGGTCATCATGAACCCCTGGCTCTGTGTCCTCCTGCTGCTGACATCCTGCTTATTGAGTGTTTATACTCCCTTTTATAATGCTTAATGGTTTAGCAATTACTTTTTTGTTCAGAGTTGGAATTGCCCTACTTTTTCTGTGAACTTAATCAGGTAGTCGACTTGCTTCTTCTTGATACCTTTCTCAATGACGTTGTGATGTATTTTGCACCTAGACTTCTGGGTTTTATTCCACTCAGTGGGATCCTTTTCTTTTTCTCCAAGTTTGTAGCCTCCATTTTCAGAATTTCATGAACTGAGGGCAAGTATAAATCATTTTTTACTTGTTGGTCTCACATCTCAGTTGTCACCCTGTTTTATGGTACAAGTCTCAGAGTGCATCTTAGCTCTACTGCTCCTGAAAACTCAAGGACAAGTGCATTAGTCTCAGTGATGTACATGGTGGTCATTCTTATGCTGACTCCCTTTATCTATAGTCTTAGAAACAAGGACACAAAGCAGGCCTTTAAAACACTGAGACACATTCTCTCTATAAAAGGATTCCTGTCTCAAGTTTAGAGAATTGCTCATGACTAATAGAGATCAAACACTGGGAAATCTAAATTTAAATTCTTTATAAGTATATAGAAAGATAAGCTGTTATTTGTCTAATATCAGAACTCTATTTCTTTAATTTTTTTTATATCAAGGACACCTGTTTCTTTTGTATTATTTTACATCTTGTGGTCTTTCTTATTGTATTCCCTGAAATCAGTATTGAAGGTAGAAACTGCTGCCAGGATTTTCAATAGTGAAATATTTCACACAGGTAATTCTGTATATATAAAATTAAAGCAGGTGCTGGAGTGATGAAGGTGTACTGCAGTCACTGCCAGCACTTGTGTTTAATGGCTTTGGTGAAAATAATCTCTCTTAGCAAAGGCTGTGTACCAGCTATCAGGGTTTTTATTCATTGACTCCAGAAAGATGTCACATCCTGAACTGGAGACATCATCTAATTGGTTTACAATAATTCAAATTCCATCTCTGATATAATCCCTTCTCCTGCACATTCTAAATCATAAGTTAAGTGAGGTTGTAATCAAGAGCACAATCTTTGATCCTTCAAACACTGATGGTCTCAATAATTTCTGTATTTCTCCCCAGTGATGTAAGGTTACCCCTTAAAACTTATTTTCATAGTTAAGGACTTTTTTTCCGGTAATTTCACTAAGCCCTTCCTACAATAATAATTCATATTTACAGATCACAAAAATAAGGTGCATGTTTTCCCTATTTGCTATGATACTTTTTCTCAAATATTAAACCCAGATATTAGGACACAATTTTAGATTTTTATGGAGATTTACTGTGGTTGCATAAAAATTTTTAAAAATTAGATTTTTTAAAGTACACCATTAGTGAAATATAAAGAGGATTTCAACTCTGTTATCTTTTCCTAGAATGTACCTACTTACCTAGACCTTTACTCACTCCCCTATTCCTGCATCTTCAATTTTTCTCTCAAAAAAATATATTCCTGGTTTTATCAGTAGATTTTTAGCCTTATCCAGGACACTAAAATATGTGGAAACAATGATTCACTCTAAACTAGGACATAAATTTGCTCTCATGGAAAACTAAATTTATTCCTTAAGAATCTGTACCAAAAAAATACAAACATCAAGATACAAGAAAAAAAATCATATTGTGTGTTATTGATGAAACTAAACTGCATTTTGGGGTTTTTAAAAAATGGGAAACCTTGAAGAACAGCCTTAAAATTTGGCATTCAACTAAAGAAACTTCAATAAATTGAGTGAGAGATAAATACCAGGTTACAGAGGGAAACAATATTTTTTCCTAGAGAAGTGGGAGACTTGATTGCTGCCTGTAAACCACGAAGTGTTTTTTAGACAGAAGTAAGTGAAGACTCATTGTGAGTGAGCTCTGTTCTCTTCAATTGTATTATGTTGTGTGTGTAAAATAATTATCTACTGGGACCATACCATGAGAAATTTAGAGAAGATGAACACTGTCAATTGAAGATTAACTGTCCAGAGTGGGGGAAGTTGAATGAACACCCTCAGGTCCAGGGAACATCATTTAAACTAAGACACAGTAGAAAACTATAATGGAGTCTTTGCCTCTTATAATTTACTGTAATAATGTAGCCAGTGTCTAAGTGACAATATTTCAAACATGGCAACAATGATTCCTTCCTCCACTGCCAGGAGCTGAGTTTCCAATAGAAGCAAATTCTAGGGTAACAGTACTGAATAAGAAGGTCCTGCATTTCACCTCCTGGTGTCTTTCACCAATGCCACTCTTTCCATTTCTCCTCAATATCAGATCACCCTTCTCAGAAGAACTGGAAGCACCCACATATTAAGAGCTCTGAGATACATCATCCTAAGTGTGGTTCATATATTTCATCTCCTGGAGTTTCCAGAATAAAGACATTTTGTATTTATTCACTATCCAAGGATGAAATCACCAGTGGAACAAAAAAATCACTGGAATGAGGCACAGAATTTCTGTTTTGCTGTGGGAAGATAATATCATGGGAGGGAATGCTTTACTGGCAGTAACTGCAGGGATACAGAAAAAGCCTCAGGTGTAAAAGTTCACAGATATAAATTTGTTTTTTTCTCCTGATTCCTCTCTGAGGTTGCAGGGGACTTTGGTTTTCATGGTAGCTAAATTTCTCACAGTTCAACTACATAGAAATTTTAAATTTTCAGCATTGTATATTTCAGCTTTAGAGGTTCTATTTATTTCATTATTGAAATATGTTTATGCCACTTTATATATTTGCAATACTCTTTTTAATTTTATAAAACTCATTAAAAAGTGTTGTTTCATATACTGTGTCTGAACAATTTCAAACTCTGAAACAGTTAAAGGCTTTTTCCCACTGTTTGCTTTTCTTCTGGCTCTTAGTCATGGTAACTTGTTTTCTTAGTGTTTATCTGTATTTAAGATTGTGTTAAGTTCATTTGTTGGGCCCATATTTGTGTGAATTCTTGGAGGTCTTGATGGAAAAGAGAGGATTTACATTTGAAATTGTTTTACCCTTAGGAAGTCAGAATCACTTAATGCTAATTTTTCCACCTACAGCTTTTCAGGCCACAAAAGGGTTTTGATTTCAAAGGGCACACTGGCTTATCATCCAAAGGGCTTTCCCAACAGGTAGCACCAGTGTCAGTGCAAGTGTTTATCTTGATATCCATATTGCATTAGTGTGTATATACATTCTTAACCTTTAAAATTCTGCTATAATTCCAAAAATATTACTTTTATACCGTAATATATACTGTATAAAACTCTTACCTGAGTTTTGACTTATGAGAATTTTGGACTTCATTTTCACGTGAAACCTATTCACTAATACAGAATCTCAAATTCTTCAGTGGGGACTATCTTCTAAAATGACAGCTGTCATTTGAAATCTACTATCCATCATGGTCCATTTTGTTATTTATTTTGTGGCTAAATTGATTTCTTTTGTTAGGCTAGTTTAGGGAGGAATTTAAAAGATTCAGGAAAACTTACAGGTGTGAACCCTCATATTTTAAAACATCGCAAATCAATAGCCTAACTACAGATTTGCAGTAACTAAAAATGAAGGGCAAACTGAACCTAAATATAGTAGAAGGATTTAAATAATAAATATTTACATGGAAAGAAATGAAATAGAATAAAATAATTGAAAGAAGCAATGGAATTGATTCTTGGAATATTTCAATAAAATAGACAATGTTTATTTAGAATGGGAAAGAAAAAACAGAGAGGAATGAAATCACTAAAATTCAGAATGAAACCAGGGATCTTGCTAGATATTGGTGATATTAAAGGGATTATGAATGACTATTATGGACAATTGTCTGCCAATATCTAGAAAACCTGGAAGAAATGGACCAATTCTTAGAAACACACAATTTACCTAAATTGGCTGAAAAGAAATAGATCTCACCAAAAGTGTAACAAGAAAAGAGATTCAATAATTCATCAAAAACCTCCCCAAAATATGTGTAGAATCAGACAGTTTCCATAATGAAATCTATGAAATACTCAAGGATGAAATACTTATAATACTCAAAATCTTCCAACTTGAAGTCAGGGTATCTCTCCAAACTCATTCTACGATCCTAAAATTATTTTGATACCAAAGCTACATAAAGACATAAGGAAAGAAAACCAAGGAATAAATTTCTCTAAAAAAATATGGATCCAAAATCACTCAGCAAAAATTGGCATACCAAATCCAACAGAATATTAGATGTATCCATGTCCTAGTGAGATTTATCTCAGTACTCAAGAGTGTTCAAAATAAGGAAATCAGTGTAATATACCACATTAACACAACGAAGAGAAAAATCACATGAAAATCTCAATTAGTGCAAAAATGTGAGTGATAAGTTCCAACACTGTTTCATGATAAAAACACTCAGGATAATAAAAATACCTTCCTCAACATGATTAACAGCATATATGTGAGAGCACAAGTAATCTTGTCCTCAATGCTGAAAGAATGAAAGCCATCCTCTTAAGCTCTGGAACAAGACAAGAATGGCTTCTTTCTCTATTGCTATTCAGTAATGTACTGGGAGTTAGGAAATTAGGCCATAAAAATAAATAAAATGAATCCAAATTAGAAAGGAAGAAGTAAAACTATCTATGTTCATGATGTCACATTCCTTTAGAGGGAATATGACAAAGTATCCACAAGAAACCTCTAGATCTCATAAATGAATGCAGCCAAATACAAGGTATGAGATATTTTTTTTAGTTTCTGGGGGTCAAGGATTGAACAATGAAGGTGTTCTAGCACCTGAGCCATACCCACTCCAAGCTGTGAAAGTAACATGCAAAAATTTGTCCTGTTTTATACACCTGCAAAGAACATTCTTAATTGTACATTTTAAAAATCCATATACCATAGCATCTAAAACAACAAATTACTTAGGAATAATTTTAACTGAATAGGTGAAGGACTTACACAACAAAAACTAGAAAATACTGTTGCAAGAAATTAGAGAGGGTGTAAGGAATTGGAAAAAATAATCTGTGTTCATGGATAGGAAGAATTCCTATTATTAAGTTACCAGTACTACCCAGCAATCCATTGCTTCATTTTTATCCCTGTCAAAGTCCCAGGAGACTTTTTAAGCAGAAACAGAAAGGGAAATCTTTATTCAGATGGAATTATATTTTATCAGGACTGAGTGTACTATGTTAAGAAGATCTATTTATTTTCATGTCTTTGGCCTTTTTAGACTTGGAGATGTTTACGATCAAGCACAATATCTTATACCTTTCATCATCCCCAGGATATAGTTTAGTGCTTACCTTACAGTATTCTGAAAAAATATTTATTTAATGACTGAGAAAACAAACAGTTGAGTGAGTTGAACAGATATTGTTAACTATGCTGGAGAAAACAGAAGCAGTGAGACATGAGGAAATCTTGTTTAGAGAGGATGGCCTCATGAATGAGAGCCAATGCCAGAAGACACAGGTAAGATTCAGAAGAGATTTTAGTGTATCCAGAATCTCTCTCCGGACTGAGCAATAGGGAAATCATTCAGGGGAATCTTGCAGTCCAAGAGCCCACACCTAAAGAGAGGTGACCTACTCCTGGGAGGAAGGAGTGCACTGGGAAAATAAATGAACATGGAGCTCCAAAGCTGTTTCACAAAGGTCAAAATTGGCACAAGATTTTATTGTGTTTTACTTTCTTTCATCTGGAAAATGAAATATCTCATGGAGGAGAAAAGCAAAAGAATACTTCATTAACGATGCTCACGGGAAAGACATCCTTCAAGGTACAGAAACCCTAAATGCTTCCCTAAACTACTGCAAGTCTACGTTTCTCTGATGATGAGGAAACACAATTGTATTTTCTAGAGACCTTGTGAGTGGGAGCATCTCCCTGACCTTCCTGGGAGCAGTGCTTCCACCTTCATCTTCATTCAAGAAAGAATTGGTGAGCTTAGACCCTTCCTTGGTAACTTCAGAGATTCCTCACAGGTACTGCGGGAATGTGTTATGGCTAAAAGTAACCCTGTTATTAGTGGTAACTTGAGACCTAACAGGGTACATACATAAAGGAAGCAAAATATTTCAAAGTTCTGCCTATCTAAACAGCCTGAGTGCAAGTAGATACTGGATACCTAAAATATCTTCCTTCTACAGTCTGTCTTTTCTGCCCTTAGCTCTCACTTATGGGGCTTCCCTTTCTTAGCAAGATTTTTTCTTGTTTCACTGCTTCTTCTTTCTCCACATTTCTTAGATGTGTCTGTTTCTTCACTTTCCTCTTTGTAGATATTACCAGTAGAGAAGTTGTGAGCTTAAAAAACAATCATCAAAATGGACACGATGCCCTCACAACACTGCTCTGAGACCACCTTACTTTGTTGTGGAATATTTGCTACAGATTGAGTTAATAAGAGGTGTATGCATTGGTGATGTGTCATTTTTTACTTTTCCGCTTAGGCTCACTGTATTGTATTAACTAACCCCCAAATCACTGACCTGCTCTTAAAAAAAAAACAACAAGAAAAGAGGAAGGAAGGAAAGAAGGAAGGTAGGAAGGAAGGATGGAAAAGGAAAAAAGCTTTATATTGTGTTAATACTTTTTGTTGATCAAATCACAGGGAAACATGTACTGTAACTGAATAAAACATGTATCAAATTGTTGGTGTAAGTATTACTAATGGGTAGAATTACACAGCAAATATCAGATCATTCCTTGTATAGGACAATATGCCACTTAAAATAAATTTGAGATGAAAAGAAAAACATAATTTCCAAGCAATAACAGTACTTTATTATTTTAGGAAATGTGGTAGTATCTTCTACCACATGAACACACAGTTTGACAATTAGAAGGTGCAAAAGCTTTTGGAATACTTTTAAGAATTTGGTGTGGAAAGTTGACAAATGAGATGGTTCTTTCACTAAATAGTAACTAGGCCCATCATACCTTTTATTTATTTGGGGTGGTCTTTTTATTATATCTGACAGTTGAAGGTATTTCTGTCATAGCTGTAAACAAACTTATCATAAATATGTTAAAACATACTCTGCATAATATGATTTGCATATCTTTTTGACCTGAAAATCTGAAGGCTAATTCAAACTGGCAGGTTTTAGACATTTCAAGAAAATCAAAACCTATTTTAATACCAAATCTTTAGATTTCCTGAAGAATTTAGTGAGAAATGATAGAACATACATTAAAATTGACAAAATTTTGGAAGTTCAATTCAATAAAATATAATATAACCTTCAAAAACCTTTCAGATATTGTGTTTGAGGTTTTGTAATGTTTAAGTGATTTATGTTAAGCATAGTGCAATATCGTGAATTCATTTTTACCAGTAAACTATGAAATGCAAATTTTTGAGTTGCATTTATGTTACTATAATAAAAAATTAAAATATACAAATAATGTTCTTTTTAGTCTTTACTAAAATAAATTACACTTGATCTATTAACTAAATAATTTGAGCATTTTTAAAGTATATGGAGGAAATTAACTGAGACATTCACTATAAGATACATGGTATCTAAAAATCTCTCAATATAGTTCTCATAATCAGCAATCATTTTATAGATGAGGGGCTACATTATAGGTCTTAACATGTTACAAACATAATATTCCTAATAGATTTGGAATAACATGATCAATTAAAGGGTTTTAGCAGTTATGATTTTATGTCAGATGAACACAGATCTCTACTTTCTTGAAGAGAATGGCAATTTTCTGATAGTAACTCCTAGAGTACACTGTACCCAGAAACCATGCCAGTGATTTGTAAAATCAAGAGACCTAGGGCACATGGGCCCCTCAGTGTTAACTTTTGGAGTAAATTTTAAGTCAATGTTGGAGGTAAGTTACTACCAGGTTAGAGGTGTGGAAGAGAGGAAAGTTCTTGGAAGAGGAATAGTAAACTCTTGACTTCCCTGACTCATAACCCGGTGTTTGGAGAAGAGAAAATCAAGAAAAACAGTCTCCCTCCCCAGATCAATGTCAAAGAAGGAAATGATCAACAAAAAGGCAGATGCTCCCTAATGAGCAAATATCTCCTCTGCTGCACTCAGTTATCGTATGTACACTCAGGCTGGATGGCTTATGGGTGTTTCTTTGGGGTCCCAAGTCTGGTTTAAGGACTGATGCCCGACTCTCTTCTGCTGTCTTTTGTGGGGGTACAGCCTCAGTCTCCTTCACCAACCAAGGACTTTGGACTTCTACAGAAATACCATCTTACCAATTCCATCCAAGTGAGTCAGAGGGCTCAGCAGAACATGCAGGGAAGATTCTGGTTGGATGGAATTTGGGAGTTTTGACTTGAGCTCATCTGGGATCTACTCCAGCCTGACCCAGAGCTGAATGATCATTGTACTAGTTCTCAGGCCTGCTAAGATAAATGGATTTTTTTAATGTTAAAAATGATTGTCCATTTGAGTCAGAAATACAGGATACATTACAGATGACTAAGAAAGGAGAAAGGAAACCCATTTAGAAGGGGGAAAAGCAGGGATAAAGCAGTTCCAGGAAAAGGGAAATACCTGTTCAAGGAGTTTTGTAGTTAGGTGGGAATAGGGGAATGGGCTAGTAGCAGTGGCAGAATGTTCAGTGAATTCAGGCATTACTTTTTTTTTGTTTTACATTTAGGATGAGGTATATTTAAGCAAATGTCTCTTTGATAGGAAATATCTAATATAATGGAGGTAGATATTTCCTTTCAGTAGCATTTCATGAGGCATATACTCACACATTGGATAGTCACATAAAAAAAGTTGTTTTTATATAATGGGTGGAATTTATATACTACAACATTTACTCAGTGACCTTTTTTTTTTTTAGAAAGATCAGGTCTTTACTGCAAAATTATTCAAAAATATCACAGCAGCACACCCTTTAAGGTATTACAAAGCACTCTTCAAGACCAGAGGCCCACAGTTTATTTCATAAAAGCACAATTTATTAATAGTGTGGGCTCCTGCACACTCAGGGACCTGGGGCAATTCTGGCTCTGTACAAGCCGAGTTTGTGGTTTGGCCTGAATGTTGCTGTTGGGGGCTGGAGAAAAGGACCTATTTTATTGTTTAAGAGACTCTGGTTTTCTGGTCACAGGCTTCCAGCTTAGGGATAGAGAAGCTGTGTGGCAGCCTCCTCCCCCTGCACCTCAGCAATTATGCCTATCGGGCAAGTGACATATGTTGTCCGTTGGTCATTTACATTCCCCATTGCAGCTTATTTTTGCAACTCTCTACCTTTATATATTAGGGTGTATGTCCTTCTTCTTTATAAGTAAACTTTCAATCAAAAAACTGCAAGTTTTTCCCTTCAACTTTGCTCTTTGCCATTTAGTTCTTCTATGTCTTTATAAACACTTTTGGAGGAATGTGTTAATGTCTATCATTATATATGATGTTCACCTCATTATTTTTCAAACTTAGAAAGTTCTGCTTCCATTAGATTAATAGATCAATTTTTAATTGCATTACCATCTGTTTTTCCTCATCGTGCCTTTTGCGGTTAGATCTACTTCTGAAATTGCATCACTTTCTGCCATCCTTTGGAAGGCATTTTACTTTGCAGTGGACCACAGGTTGCTTTTATTCTTTACATAATCTGGAACAATTTTCAGTCTGCTCTTGCTGGAAAAGCAACAATGGAACTGAAATAAGGCTGTTGAATAGGCTCTGAGAGATGCAGAAAGAATGACAATTGAGAGTCTAAAATTCAAAATAAGACATATCTGATTCCAAAAATTTTGCCCTTAATAAAATTTAAAAAGACATCAAATGCACCATATAAACATTCCCAACATTGTTGTACTAGTTACATATTTTCAGTTGTGAAACATTTGTTTATTCCCATAGGTCATTTTATGCTTGAAGCGACCATTCTATTAAGTGTCTTGTCATTGTAAAAAGATATCACTGCCTTTGTATTTTTTGTTAATTTCTTTTTGTTCTTTTTTTAGTTTTTCTTGGCTTCAAGGGTGATAAAACTGGAATTGGATTGCCATCAGAAGCAAGAAAGGATTTCTTCATCACAATTTCTCATGTGATGCTTGAGTTTTTATCTTTCAAGTCTATTTAATTCTTTCCTGTCTTATTACTGAGCAGATATTTTATGTTCCTTTATTTTATTTATTTATTTATTTATTTATTTATTTTATTGACTTTGTAATAATATTACTTTAAAAATATATATGTGAGGTCCCATTCAACTCCACCCCCCCACACCACCTCTCCCCCCCCCAGCATATGTTCCTTTAAATAAAGGGAATAAAGTGATCATAACAAAAGGGAGCTCTGTGTTTACATGAGCATGGGAGGCTTGTCAGCTAGAATTTAAGAGCACCATTTCTAAATACTTGGAGAATGGAAAAACTGATGTTGTCAGCTTGCATTTTATTTACTCCTGGATTATCTGTGCGGCTGAGTATGAGAAGAGCATGATGTTAACTCCTGCCCAATGATGCTAAGGTGTGCATTATGTGTGTGTGTGTGTGTGTGTGTGTGAAGTGTGTATGGGATGTGATGTGTGATGTGAGCAGTCCTCAGAGCAGTGGTATCTAAGCTCATATATTACAATAGGTGTCTTCTATAGTACAGAGCCTGGAGGCTATTCTAAAAAGGCCAATAGGACCTGTTCCATTCCATTTGGTGGGATAGCTTTGCATCCAAATTAATGAATAGTGAGAGGTTCAGAATATGGATGAAGACCTCCCTGAATTTGAAGATTCAGCAGCAACAAGGCTGCCTTGTTCTTAAACTTCCTCTGAAATCATCTCTATTCACTATCCTCTTAATCATTTCCCTGCCACACTGACCTCCTTGTTCACTCTGAACATTGGAAAAAAGTCATTTTTAGGGTCTTTTTCCTAGAAGTTATCCCACTGGACACAAATTTCCCCTTACATCCTCATGGCTACTGCCTTCTTTTCCTTTAGGTGCCTCTTTGAATTTCACATCATATATGGGACTTTTCTGAACACCAAGTGAAAAACAACTCCATCATTTCACTTTTTTTACCTGCTTTCTTTTCCTTAAAGCATGTGAAATCATCCCCTTTGTAATATGATTGTGTTTTAATTGCATGTATTCTATGTGTGCTGATGGTTGGGACTTTTGAGTTACAGCATTGTAAACTCATTGCCACAACTCTACTTGCCTCTTAGTCACAACTCAATACATATTCCACAAATGAATGAATATCTCATGAAATCCATAGTGTTCATGAATTCTTGGTAAAGGGCTGAGTTTGGGGGATGGAATTCCTAGTCAGAGGTGGCACTACAAATACCCTAAAGGGATAAGATCTATATAAATAATATAATATTAAATTTATCACTGAAATAGGCAATGTAACATTTCTGTTTGGATAGTGCTACTTGCTTTGTGAAACTATCCATGTTCCTTTTTGTTTCTTCTTAGTCTCATCAGGCACATGGGATCTGGAAATGAAATGCAAATTTCAGAATTTCTTCTCCTGGGATTTACAGAAGTTCCAGAAGTGCAACCCCTCCTCTTTGGGTTTTTCCTGTCCATGTACCTGGTCAACATTTTTGGGAAACTGCTCATCATCCTGGCCATCATCATTGACTGTCACCTCCACACACCCATGTACTTCTTCTTCTCAATCTTGTCCCTTTGTGATATTGGTTTATCCTCCACTACTGTCCCAAAGATGCTGGTGAACATCCAGGCACAGAGTAGAGTCATAACCTATGCAGGCTGCCTCACCCAGATGTATTTTTTCTTGCTCTTTGGAGGGTTGGATGACTGCCTCCTGGCCGTGATGGCCTATGACCGCTTTGTGGCCATCTGCCACCCCCTTCACTATACAGTCTCTATGAAACCCCAGATCTGTGTCCTGATGGCTCTGGGGTCCTGGTCCGTGAGTGTTATGGAATCCTGTTTACAGAGTTTATTGGTGTCACAACTGTCCTTTTGTTCAAGTGTAGAAATCCCAAACTTTTTCTGTGAGCTTCGTCAGATGGTCCAACTTGCCTGTTCTGACACTTTTCTCAATTACTTAGTAATGTATTTAATAGCTGGAGTGCTGGCCGGGGGTCCCCTTCCTGGAATCCTTTTCTCCTACTATAAGATTGTTTCCTCTGTATTTGCAATCTTGTCAGCTCAGGGGAAATATAAAGCATTTTCAACCTGTGCATCTCACCTCTCAGTAGTCTCCTTATTTTATTTCACGACCATAGGGGTGTACCTCAGTCCTGCTGCTTCACACAACACACATTCAGGTTCACCAGCCGCGGTCATGTACACTATGGTCACACCCATGCTGAACCCCTTCATCTATAGTCTGAGGAATAAAGATATAAAGAAGGCTCTGAAAAAATGCTTTGGGAGGAAAGACTGCAAAGTGTCATTTGTCTTGCAGCAGCTGAAAGGCCAGTTTTAGCAGCTCCTAAACCTTCAGAGCTACATATTTCCTTTCTTTGTTCAGTAGGTGCATATAGACCTGCCTAGAGTCAAGATGACCTCAAAAATGAAGAAGTAAAATTTTAAAGTACACATTGTGTTATAGAGCAAGATTTTATTTTTGATAAGGAAAGAGTTCTCCTTGAAGTATGCATGATTCATGTACATGTTTAAGGAGTTTTTCAGTGTTGTTCAGGAATGGATTGCATTTTCTGAATAATTTCATTGGATCACCTCTTGTTCCTGTTTGAATTCTACCAATGCTGCCTATGAATATCACTTCTTGATTTCCTCTGAATAGAATATCTGCTTTTGTTCAAAACTGTCATAAAATTTAAAGAGGTGACAAATTACAACCTAGGTATTTCCTCTTTCAGTCAGTAATTTATCTCTTGTATGTTCAAATCGCTAATCTATATTCTTTTCTTAAAAAAATCAAATTTATTGATACAGCTTAATAAAGCATACAATCCACCCAGAGTGTTCAATTAATGGTATTTGGTTAATCACATAGACCTGTATTCATTATTTTCTAATAAATATTCTTGATCAGATATGACTAAACACAGGAGGTTGACATTTTGGCTATCATACCTCTGTTAATGGAGTGTTCTGATTTGCAGCCATAAATTGCTACTGCACAAACCTCTATGCCATTGCAAGTACTTATGGCTACCTAGATGGTGACATTCATTGTATGATATTTTAAAAACAATTTTATTAAATAATAATCACACACTGTACAATACATACAAAGTGTACATTCAGTTGCCTTTGGTATAATTAAAGGCTTCTTCATCACTGAAATCAACTTTATTTACTTTTACAATTTATTTTATTTATTTATTTTTATTTATTTATTTATTTTTAATTTTCTTAAATTTTTTATTTTTTTATTCATTTTTTAAAATATTACATTTAAAAAATATGAGGTCCCCATTCACTCTCACCACCTCCCTCCCCACCATTCCCTCCACAGCCACACTCTCCCCCATCATCACGACACATCCATTGCATTTGGTGAGTACATCTCTGGGCATTGCTGCACATCCTGGTCAATGGTCCACATCATAGCCCATACTCTCCCATGTTCCATCCAGTGGACTGTGGGAGGATCTACAATGTCCGGTAATTGTCCCTGCAACACCACCCAGGACAACTTCAAGTCCCAAAAATGCCTCCACATTTCATCTCTTCCTCCCATTCCCTGCACCCAGCAACCACCATGGCCACTTTTTCCACACGAATGCCACATTTTCTCAATTACTAACCACAATAGTTCATGAATAGAATATCAGTAAGTCCACTCTGATCCTTACTGTATTCCTCTTTCCTGTGGACCTTGGCTTGTTTGTGTCCATTCCACATCTATGTCAAGAGGGGGCTTAGAGTCCATATGGATACTGGATGTAATCCTCCTACTTTCAGTTGTAGGCACTCTTGGCTCTGTGGTGTGGTGGTTGACATTCTTCAACTCCATGTTAGCTGAGTGGGATAAGTCCAATAAACCAGAGTGTAGGAGCTTGAAGTCTGTTGAGGCTCAGGGCCTGGCTATCATATTGTCAGTCCAGGGATTCAGATCCCCTAGATCGATCTTAAACCCCAGCATCAACTACAATTCCAGTAAAGTAACAGGGAAGGCTTGTGAAAAGAGATCACATCTGAGTCCAGCTCCATCACGCAGAGAAACCAACTCCAAAGAAGGGCCAGGTGACATGGCAGTGAACTCCATCTGCCATGACCATAAAACCTGTGGGTCTCTTTAGCCCTCAAAAGAACCAATACCTGGGGTTGTATCTACTTTATCTGTCACTGAGACTTTGCTCAGGTGTGCATAAGGGCAATCCTTCTGACAAACTCCAGACTCTTTTTTTAGAGACTCATAGCCATATAAACTCGTTTGTCCTTTCCATTTCCCCCTTAATTTAGGTCAAACAGCATTTTTAACTCCTGTTATTATATGTAGACAGGGATATTCTGCTGGTCCACGTTGAACCTTTAATTAAAGGTCATTTTCTAGTTACATGATCAGCTGGTACTTGGTAGTGATCCCTCTGTGCCAGGCAGGCTCATCCCCGGGTGTCATGTCCCATGCTGGGGGAAAGGCAGTGCATTTATATGCTGAGTTTGGCTTTGAGACAGGCCACATTTGAGTAACACGGAGGCTGTCAGGAGGGAACCCTTAGGCACAGTGCTGCTCTAGGCCATGTTCTTATTTCAGGTGTGCAGGCTCACAAGCATAGTCATTAGTATCAGGGACTCGCTGTTGGACCCTCATTCCTTCCTGGTCTTTGTTGTTGCACCCAGGGGACTGCTGCTGCTCCCCTAGGGACCAAGGAAGAGCCCCCCCCCCCACCGGCCAGGAACCCAGCACTCCCCCAGTTGTTGTTTTTAATTGTTTCCACTATGAGTATATCCAAACATTTCCATGCACCCCAGACACATGCCATGTATAACTCCCTGTCAACCCTATGTTCCCTGTCAATAACATCCCATACCAGTATTCCTCTGCTGCCATTGTTGAACCACTCTGTGATCCAAAACTTCCTGAAAAGTGAAACCCAATATAATGCCAGGTTCCCCTAATAGTAAAATGGAATATAGCGATGAGTTTAAAGGTTAGATACAGGATACATATTGATTTGGAAAATTCTACAGCCTATCTTTTTCTTTTTCTTTTTCCTAATTATTGTGCTTCTCTTCACAAGAGCCCTAGATTACAGTAATTCATATATACAATATACAGTACTCCCACATATCCAATATAAAATCTTTTCCCTTCCACAGCAATAATCTTTTAACATATTCATACCATATTTACTGAAACTGATATACAGATATTGAGACAATAGCTTTCAAACAAGGTAACATTTTTGTTTACATTGTGGTTTATACTTTAGGCTATACAATTTTTAAAATGTTTAATATCCTATGTTTTACATTATGATTTACATTATTAGTCTGTCAGCCCCTATATGTTTTTTGGTATCATATTACATGTTTTATATCCATCCTCGTGTACGCTTGTGAAACACTTCTATTGCCCTCACTGTTACGTTGGTTCCATCTATTCAATATCTATTGCCCCCCCTCCTTGGGGCCCACAATGACAGTCAATCTTCATTTCTTGAGGGCCATGTTCAGAGATACTTGCACCAGTGTTGAGGGCTTGACATGCTCAACTGCCCTAATGCCCTGGGAGCCACCATTTCTCTTGAGAGATACAGTTCCCTCTATTTGATCGCGTTAGTCCTCCCCAGGATGTGGGTATACCTTCACTCTCATTATATGGGTCTCTACCTGATGGTATAACCCACTCTGGCAAAATGAGCATTCACATATTCCCTAGAAGTCTGCTTTACATCAGATTATCCCCTTTAAGTATCTTAAACAGGTAACTTTCCTTATTATATTTTAAAAGGTTTCCTCAGCATTATACTCTCAACCAACACCTGATATTCTCCTATGTTCATATTCCCCCAATTTCTTGGGCAATATTACTCATTTGTCCATCCCTAGCCCCCCTCAAGGCCACAAAGGCCCACTCAAAGGTAACACTATGCCCCCATTTTATCCCTTCCTTGTACACATACTTACTGCCAGCTTATCATAGATTTCCCCTATGTAGATGTCAGCTTATATCCTTCCTCTACCCCCCGATTTCCTGTAAGCCTATCTTCCAGTCTCTAGCTCTCTGAGGCAGCTTGGTTTACTTATTTCATATCATTGAGGTCATGTAGTATTTGTCCTTCAATGCCTGGGTTGCTTCAATCAACATAAGGTTCTCAAGATTTATCCATGTTATCATGTATGTTTGTAGTGTATTTGTTCTGAAAGCCGAGTAGTATTCCATTGTATGTATATATCACATTTTATTGATCCACTCATCTGTTCAAGGGCATTTCGGTTGATTCCAACTTTTGGCAATACTGAACAATGCTGCTATGAACATTGGTGTGCATATATTGGTTTGTGTCCTTTTTTTCAGCTCTGCTGGGTATATAGCCAGCAGTGGAATTGCTGGGTCAGATGGCAAATCTATGGTTAGTTTTTTGAGAAACCGCCATACTGTCCTCCAGAATGGTTGGATCCTTCTGCATTCACACCAGCAGTGGATGACTGTTCCCATTTCTTCACATTCTCTCCAGCATTTGGATTCTTCTGTTTTTTTCAAAGCTGCCAATCTTATGGGAGTAAGATGGTATCTCATTGTAGTTTTGATTTGCATTTCCCTGATAGCTAAAGATTTGGAGCATTTTTCATGTGCTTTTTAGCCATTTGTATTTCTTCTTTGGAGAAGTGTCTGTTTAGATCTTTTTCCCATTTTTTAAATGGGTTGTTTATCTTTTAATTTCAAGATATAGGAGTTCTTTATATTTGCAAGTTATAAGTCTCTTATCGGATATACGCTTGCCAAATATTTTCTCCCATTGTGTAGGCACCCTTTTTACTTTCTTGACAAACTCCTTTGAGGAACAGAAGGCTTTAATTTTGAGGAAGTCCCATTTATCTATTTGTTCTTTTGCTGCTCGTTCTTTTGGTGTGATGTTCATGAATACGTTTCCAATTACAAGGTCTTGTAGATGTTTCCTTACACTGCTTCCCAAAGTCTTTATGGTCTTGGCTCTTATATTTAGGTCTTTGATCCATCTAGAGTTGATCTTTGTATAAGGTGTGAGATGGTAATCCTCTTTCATTCTTCTACATATGGATATCTAGTTCTCCAGGCACCATTTGTTAAATAAGCCATTCTCTCCCAGTTGAGAGGGTTTGGTGGCTTTAGCGAATATTATACGGCTATATATATGAGGTTCTACATCAGAACATTCGATTCAATTCCATTGGTCTGTGTGTCTCTCCTTATGCCAATACCATGCTGTTTTCACTACTGTAGATTTGTGGTATGTGTTGAAGTCAGGTAGTGTGATTCCTCCAATTTCATTTTTCTTTCTCAAAATGTCTTTGGCTATTCGGGGCCTCTTTCCTTTCCAAATAAATTTCATAGTTAGTTTTTCCAGTTCCTTAAGGAAGGCTGTATTGATTTTTATTGGGATTGCATTGAATGTGTAGATCAGTTTTGGTAGGATAGACATCTTAATAATATTTAGCCTTCCTATCCATGAACAGGGAATATTCTTCCATTTATTTAGGTCTTCTTTGATTTCCTTGAACAGTCTTGTGTAGTTTATAGTGTATAAGTTTTTTACATCTTTAGTTAAATTTATTCCTAAATATTTGATTTTTTAATTTACTATTGTAAATGGTATTTGTTTCTTGATTTCCTCCTGAGCTTGCTCATTATTGGTGTACAGAAATCCTACTGATTTTTGCCCATTGATCTTATAACCTGTGACTTTACTGAACTCATTTATGAGTTCTAGAAGCTTTGTTGTAGACCTCTCAGGGTTTTCTATGTATAGGATCATGTCATCTGCAAATAATGAAATTTTGACTTCTTCCTTTCCAATTTGAATGCCTTTTATATCTGGTTCTTGCCTCAGTGCTCGAGCAAGTACTTCTAAGACACTGTTAAATAGAAGAGGAGACAGTGGGCATCTTTGTCTTGTTCCTGACTTTAGAGGGAAGGATTTTAGGATTTCTCCATTGTAAACAATATTGGCTGTAGGTTTTTCATATATACTCTTTATCATGTTAAAAAAATTTCCTTGTATTCCGATCTTTTGGAGTGTCTTTATAAAGAAAGGGTGCTGTATTTTGTCTAAAGCTTTTTCTGCATCTATAGATATAATCATGTGATTTTTGTCCTTCAATCAGTTTATATGGTGTATTACATTGATTGATTTTCTTATGTTGAACCATCCTTGCATACCTGGAATGAATCCCACTTGGTCGTCATGTATAATTTGTTCAATGTGTTGTTGAATACGATTAGCAAGTATTTTGTTAAGCATTTTTGTGTCTAGGTTCAATAGAGATATTGCCCTGTAATTTTCCTTTTTTGTGGTGTCTTTGTTTGGCTTTGGTACTAGGCTAATGTTGGCATCATAGAATGAGTTAGGCAATGTTCCTTCTTTTCGAATTTTTGGAAGAGTTTCAGCATGATTGGTGTTAGTCCTTTCCGGAATGTTTTGTAGAATTCACCTGTGAAGCCATCTGGCCCTGGGCTCTTCTTAGTTGGGAGGATTTTAATGACTGATTCTATCTCTTTACTTGTGATTGGTTTGTTGAGATCATCAATTTCTTCTTTCGTCAATGTTGGCTGCTTATGTG
Organism: Dasypus novemcinctus; assembly: GCF_030445035.2. Lineage (NCBI taxonomy): Eukaryota > Metazoa > Chordata > Mammalia > Cingulata > Dasypodidae > Dasypus > Dasypus novemcinctus. The sequence goes on from NW_026688151.1 coordinate 729,158, forward strand.
TTTCTAGGAAATTGTCCATTTCCTCTGAATTGTCATTTTTGTTGGAATATAGTTTTTCAAAGTATGCTGTTATGATAGTCTTTATTTCTGTGGGGTCAGTGGTGATATCTCCTTTCTCATTTCTTATTTTGTGTATTTGCATCTTCTCTCTTTTTTTCTTTGTTAGTCTCACCAAAGGTTTGTCAATTTTATTGATCTTCTCAAAAAAGCAGCTCTTAGTCTTGTTTATCTTTTCAAGTGCGTTCTTATTTTCTATTTCCTTTAGTTCTGCTCCTATCTTTGTTATTTCTTTCTTTCTTCTTCCTGTGATATTACTTTGTTGTTTTTTTTAATAATTCCTCCAAACATGCAGTTAGTTCTTCAATTTTTGCTCTTTCTTCTTTTTTGATGTATGAATTTATGGCTATAAATGTCCCTCTCAGTACTGCTTTTGCTGCGTCCCATAAATTTTGGTATGTTGTGTTATCATTATCATTTGTTTCAAGGTAGTTATTGATTTCTTTTGAGATTTCCTCTTTGACCCGCTGTTTTTCTAAGAGTGTGCTGTTTAATTTTCATATCTTGGTGTGAAATTGGGGCCTCTGGCCCTAGCAGATTTCCAGCTTCACTCCACTGTGGTCAGAGATATTATTTTGTATGATTTCCATTTTTCTGAATTCATTAAGCCTTTCTTTTTGGCCTAGCGTATGGTCTATCTTCGAGAATGGTCTATGTGCACTTGAAAAAAATGTATATCCTGCTGTATTTGGGTGTAATGATCCTTATATGTCTATTAGATGCAACTTCTCTAATACACTGTTCAAATATTTTGTTTCTTTAGTGATTCTCTTTTGAGATGTTCTGTCCAGAATTGATAGTGGTGTATTAAAATCTCCCACTCTAATTGTAGATGCGTGTATTCTTTCACTTAGTTTTTCCAGTGTTTGTCTCACGAATTTAGAGGCATCCTTGTTAGGAGCATAAATATTTATGATTGTTCGTTCTTCTTCAGACATTGTCCCTTTCACTAATATGTAGTCTCCTTCTTTGTCTCTCACAATTGTTTCACATTTAAAGTCTATTTTGACTGATATTAATATGCTACTCCTGACTTTTTTTGGTTATTGTTTGCTGGTAAGATTCTTTTTCAACAATTCACTTTCAGCCTTCATGAATCTCTGGATCTAAGATGTGTCTCTTGTAGACAGCATGTAGGTGGGTCATATTTCCTTATCCAATGTCTCAGTCTGAATCTTTTTTATAGGTGAGTTTAATCCTTTGACATTCAGTGTTATTCCTTTCATGGAATTATTTATGTTCGCCATATTTTGATTGGACTTGTGTTTGTCATATTTTGTTTGTTTTTCCTTTCTTCTCTTTTTTCTTATTTTATTGCTCTTGAACTCTCCCCCAACTCTGCCTGTCCTGTTTTTTCCTTTCTTCTTGCAGAACTCCCTTTAATATTTCTTAAAGGGGAGGTTTCCTGTTGACATACTCTTTCAATTTCTGTTTATCTGTGAATATTTTGAACTCTTCATCATTTTTGAATGCTAGTTTAGCTGGGTAGTGTATTCATGGTTGGAATTTTTTTTCTTTTAGTACCTTAACCATATCATACCACTGCCTTCTTGCCTCCATGGTTTCAGATGAGAAATCAGCACTTAATCTTATGGAGCCTCCCTTGTATGTGATGGTTTTCTTTTCTCTTGCTGCTTTTAGAATTTTCTCTTTGTCTTGAACATCAGATAATTTGACAAGTATATGTCTTGGGGTGGGCCTGTTGGGGTTTATGATGTTTATGGTACGTTGTGCTTCTTGGCTATGTATATCTGTCTCTCGCAGTAGATTTGGGAATTTTTCAGCCATTATTTCCTGCAACACCCCTTCTGACCCCTTTCCCTTCTCTTCTCCTTCTTGGATGCCTATAATATGTATGTTTGTGCGTTTTGCATTGTCATTCCTGTCCCTAAGTCTTAGCTGGATTTTTTCTTTCTTTTTATCAATCAATTCTATTATCTGTTCGATTTCCGATGTACTGTCTTCCACAACATTAATTCTCTCCTCTGCCTCTTCTAATCTGCTGCTATTTGCTGCAAGTTTATTTTTGATTTCTTGAACTGTGGTGTTCATTCCCATCATATCTGTTATCTTTTTGCATATGTCTGCAATTTCCTCTCCAAATGTTTTCTTCATATTGTTAAACTCTTCCCTTACTTCATTAATTTTGTCATTGATATATGTCCTGAGATCTTTAATTAGTTGTCTGAAATTCTGCTCCCCATCTCATTTTTTAGTTTATTCATTGGATTCAGCCATGTTTTCCTGATTACTGGTTTGGTTTATAGATTTTTGTTGCTGTTTGTTCACCATTTTATCTTGACAGATTTAACCAGTCCTTAGTTTCTTTTTCTAGTCTTGGGGATTAATTAGCTCTTGTTCTTGCGTAAGTGTTATATCTTCTCTTTGTCACTTTGTTCTTCTTATTCTAATTTCTTGTTGCTGGCTGAGTTCACTTTGAAGGAAAATATTAGGGACAGGGAAAGGCAATTGTGCAAAAAAGGAAAATGTGTAAAGTAGTATTGGTAATAAATGTTACCAGAGCAACAATATGAGATCTGGGAGGATTGGTATTAGACTCATGTAAGTAGTGTAGAGTTATAGCAGTAAGTAGAGTACCTATAATGAGGTGGTCAACTGAATATGAGAGGAATATAGTATGAATTAAAAAGCCAGTGTTTTCATGTGGGAGGGAAAGAGAAAAGAAAGACAATAGTATCAACAGTGGATAAAAGGCAGAAAAGACAACAAAGGTATTAGAAATTAAATGTTAGACAATTTGGGGACCAAAGAAAGGGAGGTGGAATATAGGAGAGACAGTAGATGATGGAGGATATCAAGGTGTGGGTGAAAAGGGATAGTGTAGGTGGCCAAAATCAATTCACACAGAAATGAGGCAGTGGAGGATGAGGAAACCCAGCAAATATGAGGTAGTTCCTGCAGCACTTAATGTATTATTAAAATAACATAAAATAAGAAGAAAAAGAGGAAAAAAAAAAAAAAAGATAAGAAAAGACTAGGAGATAATGCAATATTAGCAACCAGGACACTTTTACGTGAACCTTCTCTGTCACCGTCCCACCAGATCGATGTCCACACACCTCCTGCCCTGTAAAATCCCGAAACAGCCTGGTCCTGAAGAATTTCCAATGCTGCCCAGCCACTTCTTTGCAGGAGAGACAATAAGGTACACTCACTGAGACACCATCTTGCCCCACCTCTGACAATCTGTCTTTTATATGGTTCTTAATGATTGTAATGTCTAAGAACTTTTGTCCACTTTCAAAACTTCTTCTCACTTCTAAACTCTTTTACCTCTGACCAATTATGGCCTTATTTACTCCTTGGTCCATTAGACCACTGACTCCTACGCTTTACTGTGCAAACAAATCATACCTCAATCCTGTAAAATATAGATTTCAAATAAGAAGGTGTGGGATGGGGTCCTAAAGTCTGAATTTCCGAAGAGGTCGTAGGTGAGGCTGATCCTGCTGGTTCTTGGACTCTACTTGTGATGCATCAGAAGGTTGTGGGCTATATTTCCACCACATTAATAAGTTAATGAAGGAGAACTTTTCCTGGTGGTATGTGCTACTTTGTGAACAAATCTCTTAGTCTTAGACTGATGTCCATCAGGCAAGAAGACCCCACCCCATTATTCATCACATACACAGATTTTGTTATTATAAAGATGATCTTCTTGGTGGAAATGGGCTCTTGTCACTGATCACGTTCCTACTCAATCTATTTGCACAGGTCTTTGAAGTGAAAAAGATTTCCACCTCATAGTCCTCAGTTATGCCTATAAACATATCTCAGTTCAGTTTCTGACTCCAATATACCATGTTTTTGGATGTTTTCTTATTTTTGTAGCTCTTCTCTGGATGATTTCTACTGATGAGGAGTGAATATTATGTAACTCATTGTATGAGAATTCCCAATACCATCCATTCTGCAAAGGGTACATGGCACACACAAATGGACTGTTTGGTGATGTTTTCATAGATAGGGAGTATATAGCCTTGAAAAGATTAAAGTTTGCAGTAGACCTTTACAATTTAACTAGAGAGTGCACAGGTTGTGCCAGGCAGCTATGTGCTTCAGGCTGTGTTTCATTTAAGTGGATACATCCTGATCTCCTAGCTCCCACACCCCTAAATATGAGAAAAGATATTCAAGCTCATTCCTCTTAAAGGAAATTCACATTAAACTGCACTAATATGACACATTTCACCTATTATTAAAATAATCCAAGGGAGTGCTCTGCAGTACATATTTTCTGTGCCTGGCTGACTTCTATTCAGTTTCAGCCTCTTCCCTCCATTTCTAAGGAGACCTACATTTTAGGCTCAATTACCAACATAATCCCTTTCTTAGCATAAATCACAAATTGTAATTATGTGTCTGGAACAATATTGTGGGTGCCCAAACACTCACATCTCACAAGACGACAGGGGTAATTTGAACTATTAAGCATCTGGAAAATTATCCAAGGCATAGGAGTTGGAACTGCTGAGGGAGCTTTGGAGAAAAAATATAGGAATGTCTACTTCACAACTCCAAACAATCCAAAATAATTTACAAGCCACTTAGGTATATTTTATTATTGTTCTTTTCCATGCCCATTACAAATAATTCTGATGGTATAAAACTTTCTTCAAATTTACAGTCTCTTGAGAAAGTATCTTCACGAAGTTACAAACAAAGAGGATTGATTTTAAGAATGGAAAGTTGAAGAGAGTTAAGAGTGAGAGTTGTTTTTCAAGAGTAGAGGTGATTTGACCTAAAGAAATGAAAAGAAAAATTCCCCCATATTCCTTTTCAAAGTACTATTGTATCAAGTATCTCAAAATCACATAGGATCATGTTTTCTATCCTTCTTCCCCCTCAAAAAGTTGATGATCCAATGAGATGGAATAATAGTAACACAGTTAGTTGCCTTTGAAAGTCTTCCACATTTCTCGACAAAGCCTTATGTCATCTCTGTAGTCTAGACCTTAGAGAAGACATAGTCTCTTTTTTATATCAAATGAAAAGTGAAACAATTCACCAGAACTAGTGGGGAAGACAATTCTTAATATTATGTTGGTGGAGTTTTCTGTGCCTGTTTTTGACTATTGGAGATTAGACTAAGACTGTGATTCTCAATCTCTGGGTATATCAGCATATCCTGGAAGAGTTTCTACAGATTACTGCCCAAACTGGAATTTTTTTTAGGTCTGAGGTGGTGCTTGATAATCTTGATTTCAACAATTCCTCTGACATTGCTCTCTCTTGGTTAATGTATGGCCATGATTCTTTACAAAGGACAACTTTAATGCCACTTGACTCCTCCCATTTCCCAGCTAAAAGTCTTGATAGTCATTAAATTTCCCCATTTCTTCATCAGCCATATAGAAAATAAGCCCTGCTTTCTTAAGCCCTCCTTAAAGATATCCAGCATAAGGAAAAACCATAAAGCAAGCCTACTCTAACTCCCTTTTATGGACAAGTTCCATGCTTCCTCATGGGTCAAGCTAGCAAACCTAATTTCGTTTAATAAAAGTGTCTTCCAGGTGATCTGTACATACTACACTTTATTAATACTCCCAGCTGCATTCTTGATTTGTGAAAACTGGTGTTCCATTACTTGGTGCAAACCCATTGCAAAAGTAGCTTTCTATTATAATGGTATAAGTCATAGGGGGTGTGCAGGCAGTGCACTTTTGGCATTCATCCAAATCTCCAGAATGGAGTAAATAGTTCATTATCAAACCAGCCAAGTAGGTAAATACATATTCCATCTGTCTATGTAAGCTTGTCTCCAAGGTTAATCTGTGGTCTAATAACATAATTATTTAGAAGCACTTATTGAAAATATAGATTCACAGTCTTCTCTCAAACTCAGTAAATCAGAATTTAAAAGGTCAGGACTCAGAATGTAATTTTTTTTTCACAAAGACACACCATGTGAGTTCATTCATCATATATTTTTGGGGGGTCTGTCAGTAAGGATGGCTAGGCTAAGAAGATAAGAAGTTTCCTAAGTTACCAAGGGCTAGAGAAAAAATCACAGGGTGTTTTCTCTTAGAAGTAAAAGTGGGATTAGTGTTACACTGATAACTCCCAAGATTTCTCTCACTGTCAGATGAGAAGAGAAAACCACACCATTAATACACTGGTAAACCTTGGTGACAGAATGTGGAAAAGTAGAGAAAATTCAGCATCTAGCTATATGATTCACACATATTCCTAGCCTTTGCTTTTGATAATAATGCATGAAGGATGTTCTCTTTGCTTAGAAACATTTCTAAGTGTGAATTAGCAGTAATGATTAAAATCATAAAATGCAGAATGATCTTAACATTCGCTGTCATTATTAGAAGATTTAAATAAAAGAGTGAAGTCAGATGTATGCATTCAAATTACAGTTCTTTTTCCTGGTATCTTTGTGTACTCTATTAAGACCTTTTTTTAGAATCTCATGTCTCTTTCTATAGACCTAGTTCAGTTTTGGTGCCCCTAACTCCATTCTTATTTTCTTCAAGAAAATGCTTAATTTTGCTCACCAATACATTACTCTGTATTGTTCATAAAATACCATCTTCCATAACTTGACATAAATCCTATACTAAAAGAAAAGTGCTATTGCAAGTTGAATTTAGGGGACAAGGAGTGGAGATAATTCCACAGGTGACAGGAACTGTTGAAATCAGAAAAAGAACAAGAACTTAGTTCAGGATGTGGCATCGCTATGTTCACTTTCTGCCCTTTCAGAATTTGTGATATGAGTGTTCTTATGAGTCAGTTTCCTACAGAGCTGAACATGGCACTGTGTGTGTGTGTGTGTTTGTCACCACATAAATGTATGTTAAATGGATGAGCAATAAACCTGAGTGACACTGCCTGTTCATATTCATAGGAAAGAAAAGGAATTTGCTTCAGTAGGACTTAATAAACACCTTTTAGGAGACATGTAGGTGCAGTCCTCTTAAACATAAGGGTGAATAACTACTTCCTCCATGGCTTTCCCCAGGGGACATAGCTGATTAATAATTCTACTGTACATTCCATGTAATTTTGTGATCTTATAAAATGATTTTCTATCCTCTTGTTTTCTCTGAACAAATTTTAATCCAAATCATTCTTGAATTTAAACCCGTTGCAAATCTTCAAAATTTCCATTTTGGCCTGTTCTGTAAAATCCATTCAAAATGTTTACTATATTTACTTTCCAAAGAAAATCTATACATACTCATTTGATTGATATGCTTTGTGGACAAGAAAAAAGTGTATTCAACTAAAAAATAGTCATATATTTTAAAAATACTGCATGATTTTAGCTTTTTAATTCACAGGAAGCTGCTTATGGCCACAGGAATTAAATAAAAAATGGAATTTTTATGTCATTTGTCAAATGGAATGAGTACCCAAAACAAATATTATTCCTTAAAAATATCGAAGTAATACACAAGTCAATGTAGTTTTATATTATTTTGGTAAGGAGGTGGAATGACATAAAGTAGTCAAGTCTTCTGCCTTCTCAACCCATTTATCAATTCAGAATGTACTTCAATGAAGTTATGATTAAAACAATGGCAACAGATAACATGCACCATAAAATATCATCATCAGATGATGACATTATTTTCTTGTGTTTCCTTATAATAGATATACAGTATAAATACCATTATTCCAATTGAAAATTGAAAATAAAACAACTGAAAGTGGTTCTGAAATAACCCAAATTCATTTTCTGGAAACTGTTGGAGAAGAGATTCAAAGACAAATTTTCTGATTCCAAATAAAATATCTTTGGCTGTTCTTCTGCACATAATAGGAGAAGCTCCATTTCTATTTCTTTTTTCCCCTTTTTCTATCCAAACATGTTAACAAATATCTTTGCCTTTCTTACCACGAAATGATTGTAAAGCTGTGTTGAAAATACTCTGTCATAGAAGTGCAAGGTATACCAATTACTTCAGGTAAGTAAATGAAGTAATGGCACTGGCATGACTGTAAGATGTTGTTTCTATCCAATGGTCTTTCAAATATCTTTGGTGGAGAGATCATTTTAAAAGTGTGAAATTACAACTGGGGAACACAATTGAGGTGATGAAGAGGCTGTTGGCTGAAGTGAAAGTTCTCACACTCTAAAACCTTTAAAATGTGGTAGGAAACTCATAATACACTAGTCAATTATCTTGGCAATATTTAATTGGGATTACCACCAGTGCCACACTTTAATTATAAAATATTTTAAATTTAATGTCAAATTAGAGATGAATGGCTAGTATGTGTCAAGCTTTGATTTTCTGATTTTATCTTGTAATTATTACTTTGACCCTTTATCCCCCTCACCCTCTACCCCACAACAACCAACATGCACTCACCACTACTAACAACAACCAAAAACAAGTTGTCAGGAATATGCAGTTGGATATAGCTATGCCAAAATTTAGGAGACCAAAGAAGAGGAAGACTTTAGCAGTAATATGAAGAGAGGTCTCCTAAGTGAGGCTCAACAAGTCATCTGAATGCTTGACTACATAAAATACTTTTTTTGTATCTGGCAGGAAAATAAACTATTTAAACATACCCCAGAAAATCAAGACCCAACTTGTTGCCACTGTTTTAAAAGATGTTTCCTGACAGAATTCAAGGACTTGTAGAGTCCCTTGTCTTCCCTCATGTATTTCAGAAAGCTCGGAGATTTGATCTAGTTATAAAAGTCAGTGTAAATTGTCCTTATTACAAATATCATATTATTTTACTAGGAAAGCAAGTAAACAAAGAAAAAAACTAAAATTAAATCAACTGTAAGTTGATAATTTAGATATTCTCTAAATGTTTGAGTGCATATTTTCCTAGATATTTACTTAAGAAGCTCTGAAAATTCTAATACACTAATAAAGCTAGATTTCTATTAACCTAATTTTAGAAGTTTAATCTTTGCACTTAGTTCCCTGAAGGATATTTACCAGACCTTCTCAGTGTGCTTACAGGAATAAGATAAAGTTTAAAAGCAAAAGGAGACAGAATGGTGTCAGGAGCACCTTACGAACCAGTAAATCTGAATTTTCTCAGAGACACAAAGCTTGATATCCTTAAGCATTTGGCACAACTATATCAAAAGAATGGTTTACTAGCCGCTGAAGTCAAGGACAGGTTGAAGGTGCTTGAAACAATGCAGGACTGCAAAATTGCACATGTCCTCACCTCAAGACCCCAGCATCATTTGCTTTTTTTTTTTACTTGTTTTTCTTCTGACCTACCCCTCTCCTCTCCTCTCCTCTCTTCTCCTCTCCTCTCCTCTCCCTCTTCCCCTTCCTTCCCCTCTCCCTTCCCCTCCCCTCCCCTCTCCTCTCCTCTCCTCTTCTCCCCTTTTCCCTTTTCCCTTTTCTCTTTTCTCTCCTTTTCTCTTTTTTCTCCTTTCCTCTTTTCCTTTTTTTTTGCCTATAAAAATCCTAGCTCTCAATTTCATTCTCAACTCTTTAGGTAAGATTGACCCAATTATTTCCTGGCACACCTGTAATAAATCACATTCTCACTGAGAGACCTGTTTCTCCTTTGTGGTGCCAGATGGGGCAGTGCCTCTATTATTTTGTAACTGCACTTAGGGTAACAATTTTGGAGATCAGAGTCTAGAGTCATGTTTTTCTTGGAGGCAGTCCCTGTAGCATTCCTGTGCAATTTTTTGACAACCGCAGGGTTTCTCTGGAACCCTTAGTTCTATATCTAGCAGCTGCCCAGGGATTTCCCTTGAGGTCAGAAACTGGAGGATCTCATTGGGTTTTCTGCTGTTCATTGGCACTGGGTGCTTTGAGTGAAGGTGATTTTGATGCTGGATTTTCTCTGTGTTAGATAAGATTGTGAAATACATTCTTCTCCCTGATTTGTGCTTACTTGACTTTCTCATTCTGCTCCTGCCAAGAAGAGTATAGGATTGGTTTTGATGGCCTGCTCATACTGAAGGGACCATTGGATTGCCACTGTGGGTCTGCTCGTGATACGGGGACTGTTGAATTTTTAGTTGATCTGAACTGATTTATATGGACATGGTGGGTTTCCATCCCATTATCCATGATCTCAGATTTGGGGTCCAACTGTTGATTTTGTCATTGCATTTTTGCTTTGATGTGAGAAACTGTTGACTTTGAGGAGCCCCTGATATTGATGTTCTGTTTATTATTCCTGTTGGTGCTTGTGTGTGCAGCTATATCTCATCTGGGATGTGTTTTGGAAAATTGGTCTGTATTTGGAAAAGACCCTCTTAAGAAAAAGAAAATGTTTTTCTATTTCAACATTGTCTGGCCACAGTATAAATGATGGTGTAAAGTAACATTTAAATGAGCTTTTAAATTTCAATACTTTCTTGCAATTAAATTTGTTTTGTAAAAGAAATCACCAGTGGAATTGGTTTAACTGCTGGAGAAGCAGAAAGCCTTAGCAACATTGATGTTCTCAGTTTTGTTTCCATTTTAATTCTAATGGAATCTGTATAGCCACATTAATAACATTTGCATTGTTAAAGTTCAGTAACTTTTGAACTAGACAACTCTATGAAAGTAAAAGAGGGAGGAAAAAATAGAAACAATGTTAGCCGCTTTTCTAAGCCTGCAATTTTACCATGACTTAGCATTGACAATGTGGCTATAGAAAATTGTTCAGAAATGTGTCCTTGTAAGTTTTCTCAATACAGCTCTCTACAATACTGATAAAACAGTAAACTACCCATGAGCTATCTATGTTCTAGTAGTATTGGAAATGAAGTTATGTTTCCATATTACCAAATTGAATCATTTTTCTGGCAAATTTACTTAGTGTTAATAGTAATTGTTTGTTATAAGAGCTTGCTTGGAGACAGTTTCCAAAGACATTATGGTAGTTTAAGTAACTATTGTATATAGAAAGTCATTTTTTTAATTAAAGAAAAAGAAATTAATTTTCTTCTAAGAAAATGAAATGACTGGTAATAAAGAAAGAAGAAAATGTGGTACAAAATCTAAATGATACAGAAAATTCAGAACACAGAAAAATTTCTTTTATCATCAAACTTAGATAAAGATATGATGGGTCTATTTATAGTATTAAAAAGCCTTACCATCAAATAGTATACTCATGCAAAAATATAATTTGTTTTTTCTCTGTTATCATGACAAAGTTGCTTAAATCATTAGTATGGTTCAATAAAATTTCATTGATTTTTCCTCCTGAATAAGCAGTAAACAAAGCAGAAAGTCTGTTTTGTCAAAATAGCTTTTTGTGCTTTAACTCATTGTGTCCTTGGTTTAAGGGAAAACAGTCCTCTCACTTTAAACCCATAATGTCCAAGTAACAACTTTAAACATTTTGCTTTCTCAAAGGCAAATTCTGAAAATTATCTTTTTATTTCAAATGATTTCAAAATAGTTGTTCTTTCACCTTATAAAAAAGTAAAGTACAAAAAATAGTTAAGTTCATTTGATATACTACAAATTACATTGGTAGTGATTAGAAAGTGTATAAAAATTTTTAAAGTTTGACTTCAGTGCCATAAGATTCTCTTGTGCATTTAAACCAGGCCCCTAGTGCTGTGCATGGTACCTCCCAATTTCAGTTATTAGCTCGATTGGTCTCTATGACCCCTAAAACAATAAAGGTATCTACCACATCTCCTGGTCATGCTCTTGAAATAGATGGAAATATGTTGGTCCATTATATTACTTTGGCTCTGCCAACTGCAGATTCTTTGGCATTACCTCCATACTCACTCTGTTTCATTTACTAGAGATGCTGTGCACCAAGCTTGTGGAATTTAAACGTATGCGTATTTTAAGATTCCTGAAAAATATTTCCAACTTATCTTCCAAAATTGTTACTCTATTTATATACTATTATGAATGAACTATAGTAACTATTTCCACATCCTTTCTCTATGAGAGATTATTATTGTTTTCACTATTGCAAAATGGTTGAGGAGTGCATTGATTCAAGGCTGGATGTGTTTTTATATAGGCAAGTATAGGGTATTGAATCATGACCCCCAAAAAGGCATGTACTGGTCCCAAACCCTGGTCCTGGGTATGTGAACCCATTTGAAAACAGAGCCTTTGAAGAAGCTATTAGTTAAGCTGAGCCCAATTTGAATGACAGGAGCCTTAATCCAATATGGCTGGTGGCCTTAGATGTAAAAATAATTGAAAGTCATTGGGAGCAATCAGATAAAGGAAATCAACAGAACACAGGGGAGGAAGGAAAATATATTGTTATGTGCATTTCCATATCACAGAAAAGCCAGAAACTGCAAATGTTGCCAGCCTGTAAACCAAGTGATACTGATCTTTGGATTAAGCAGTCCTTAACCTCTGAAATCATGAGCCCATAAATTTCTTCTTAACCCATGCCATTATATTATATCTGTTTTTAAACCTAGTAAACCAATACAAACCAGTTATATTCCTCTTTTTCTAATTGCTATTGGAGTATTTAACTTGTTCTTATTGATTTATAAGAGTTTATAAAAAACATAATGTCTATCATAGTTTACCTTTAATATTAGACATTTTATTTTTTTATCAAGATGCAAATTATTTATTCTTTTATCAAGGGCATTTCTGGCAAAGGAAATCTTTAGTATTTATGGGGAATCAATTTCACTTATTTTGACCTATATGTCTTTTGGGGTTCATGCCATGCTTAGAAAGATCTTACAAAATCCATGGTAATTCTCCTGCATGACATTGCAATGAAGGATACAAACCATCATATATTTTTTCATAACTTACAAAATTATGCAGTATGGCGTAAACTATAATATAAACCATAGTCCATGGTTTGTAGCAATGCTTCAAAATGTGTTCATTAATTGTAACAAATGTACCACACTAATGAAAGATGTTAATATGGGAAGATGGGAGGGGGGGAAGGAGGTATTTTTTTTGTAAAATTTAGGCAATCTAAAGCTTCTTTAAAAATAAAAAAGTATTAAAAATGAATTAAATATAAAATCCATGCCTATGTAGGTAGTTACCTTTTTCCTTAGAAATTTTGCAACTTTGTCTAAAATCAATTGTCTACAGAAGCATAGGTTAATTTCTGAAATCTCAATCCTATTGCATTGGTTTAAATATCTATCCCTCTAGCACTCCAAAATTTTTACATGATTGTATATTTGTAAAGTTTGGAAATTAGTAACTGTCAGTCTTCCAAACTAGTTCTTATTTTTCAAGAGTATTTTGACAAACTTGGGACATTTTGTAACTCTAATTTGATTTTCACATTTTCTATTTCTGAAAAATAAAAAAATTAATGGGATTACATTAAATCAGCAGATTTCTTTGGACTTTAGTGATGTCTTAACTATATTCTCTTCAAAATCTTAAGGTTGTGAGGTTAAATAATAATTTCCTGAAAAGAAAATAACAATAGTTAACTGTTCTTTTAATGGAATCAGATAAAGACTCTGGAAAATTTAAGCTGAGCTGGAAAGGATGAACATGAATTACCTAGGTGAAAAGGTAAAAAGTACTTGAGGCTGATGGAAAGCTTATGCAAAAGGTCCTGCTAAGAAATACTTGGAGTGGATGGAAAACTGAAATAAGACCCATCCATTTGAAGTGCAGGAATGAAGTGGGAGAAGGATGGACAAGATTGCAGGAAGGAAAGGCTGTTATTGGTTAGGTTAACTATTAAATTTATATGCAAAAAACGGGAGAGGCAATTAATTGTTTTTAGCAGGGTGATATTGTGAGGCAATTTACATTTCTGAAAGATTGTCATAGCTGCTGTGTGAAGAAAGAATGAGGAAGAAGCAAGAGTCATTAAAGAGAAATGCAGAAAGAACACAAGATGGTGAATTAGGCTTTGGAAAGTATGTATCATGCATGATGAATCGATAATAGATTAGATGACTGAGATTTATGACTGAATTAAGGATGACTCTCCAAAGATTTATATAACATGGGTCATGAAGACATTTTTATTAACCCTTGAGACCCATGCAAAGGAAAAGAGGGGCTTGGTTGGGTCAGAACTTGAAGGAGTTTTAATGTTGTTCTAGGACTAAAGTATTTCTACTGAAAGTCATTGTCATGTCCTTCATCAGGTTCCAGTGGATGGTTTAAAGCAGGATGAGCTCAGGCACAAATGGGCAAGGCAAAGGAAAGAGAAGGTTATCTGGGCGATCAGAAGCCTGGTGTAGAGCAAATGGTTGTTTAAAATTGAGCAGCTACTTCAGGATATCAACTTCACTTGAAGTCCAAAATGCATGATAGCAGAAAAGGGGCAGGTGGGAAACGAACGGTATTATCAAGCGCAGCAGGGGAATAGAGGGAAGTCGAATTAAGCAACAGCAAAAGTGGATATGAAATTTATGCAAAGTTCATTGAGAGGAAGCTCTTGTGCCAGACAAGTGACAATTCCCACACTGTATTACTTCTGGCATTTAAGATTCACCCATTCTTATGATTGTCTCCTTCTATGTTACCTTAGTAATTAAGTGTTTCTTTCAATTGACTGAATCCTGAATCCAAAGCCAGCTTTTTGAAATTTTTAAAAAATCTTTTGGTAGTTTGTAAGCATTCCGATCTCTGTGTTTGATGTAAAAAAAAAAAAAAAAAAAAAGATAAATCTTCATAGACTGCAAATACATTCCAATGTATCTATAGGTGGACTGATTTATATTTATGTTACAAAGTAGCTCATATTGGTCATTTTAAGTGAAAAATATCAAGCTTACATTTTGGAAATTTCTCCCCCATTATTTCTTCTAATTTGGACTTTTTTGTTATTCACTGTATTCTTTCTTTCTGAAACTTTTTTAGTGACTGGAGCACTCAAGATTTCAATAAAATGCATTTTCTTTTGTATTTTTCACTTTTTCAATCTATTCTGAGTTCTTGGTTAATTCCACAGTTCTATGACAAATTCTAATATCTGATTACTATGTTCAGATCTGGTCTAGGTGTTCTGAATAGTAAATTTGTATCATTTATTTCAACTAGTTTATACATTTTTCCCTGATTTATGATTTTTCTTTTTCTTATCTGTTTTTGATTTTCATATGTCAATTTATTTCACACTGGGTTAATACACATAATATTCCTTACTTCTTTGAGGAGATTAAATATACTTCATTTATTTCAGATGCACTGTCTTCCACATCACGAATTCTTTCCTCTGCCACTTCAAATCTGCTGTTCTTTGCTGAGAGCATATTTTGGATTTCTTGGATTGTGCCATTCATCACCAACATATCTGTTATATTTTTGCATATATTTCAATTTCTTCTGTATGCTTGCCAAGTGTTTTCTTAATATCCTTAATCTCTTCCTTCACTTCATTAAATTGGTACACAACATTTGTTTTGAGAACTTTGATTGTTTAATATTCTGCCCCTCTTTCTGATTTTTAATTTGCTCTTTGGATTGGGCCATGTTTTCTTGATTATTGGTATGGTTTGTAATTTTTTGTTGCTGTCAGGTCATCATTTTATCATGTTGGGTTTATTCATTTGATTAGATTCTCTGCCTACTCTCAGAGTTTATTTAGATATTGTTTTTGTGTGTATGTTAAGTCTTCTTTTACACTTTATTCCTCTTACTCTATTTCCTTGTTGTTGTCCAAGTTCCCTTGAAGGAAAATTTTAGAGCCAGGGAAAACAAAAGAGGTAATAATAGAAAAAGTATGATGGCAGTATTAATTGTAAATGTTAGCAGAACCATCTGAGACCTAAGAGAATGAATATTAAACTTATATAAGCTGTGTAGATTTATAACAATAAGAAAGTGGAGTACCTACAGTGAGATGGTAAACTGAATATGGAGAAGAATACAGTATGAATTAAAAGGTCTGTGTTGTTAGGAGAGGGAAAGAGAAAAGAAAGGAAAATAACATAAAGAGTCTGGCTCTCCAGCACCTACAATCTGATTTATTGGACTCACCTCACTCAGCTAAGATGGAGTTGAAGAAGGACAACCACCACACCATGGAGCCTAGAGTGCCTACAACTGAAAGCGGGAGGATTGCATCCAGTATCCATGTGGAATCTGAGCCTCCTCTTGACATAGAGGTGCAATGGACACAACCAATCCAATGTCCACAGAGAAAAGGTGGCATTGGAGTGGGAAAAGTGGACATGGTGGCTAATGGGTATGGGGAATGGCAGGAAGAGACGAGATGTGGAGGCATCTTTGGGACTTGGAGCTGCCCTGGATGGTGCTTCAGGGGCGATCACCAGACATTTTAGGTCCTCACAGGGCCCACTGGATGGAATGGGGGAGAGTGTGGGCCATGATGTGGACCATTGACCATGAGGTGCAGGGGTGCCCAGAGATGTGCTTACCAGGTGCAATGGATGTGTCATGATGATAGGAATGAGTGTTGCTGGGGCGGGGGGGAGTGGTGGGGATGGGGTGGTGGGGTTGAATAGGTCCTCATATATTTTTTTTAATGTAATATTTTTACAAAATCAATTAAAAAAAGACATTAAAAAAAGGTGAATCTATATAAAGGGAGTGCATGAAGCATTGATTTTCCTAGTCTTGTAATATTTCTGTAAGCTTGAAATTTTATCAGTTTTAAAACACTTTAAAACTGATGACAAATGTTTACCAGACTGTAAAGTAATTAAAGTATTATGTTATTTTTCAGGAAAAAAAAAGATAGATATTTAATTACGTTTGTAATCTGGTCTGTACCTGGGCATGATTAAATTATCATAGGACTTTGTTTGGGCCATGTCTTAGGGCACTGAGTCCCTACCCCTTGGTGGGCAGGGACTCACAGAAAAAAGGCTTGGCGAAGGACAGAGTTGAGGGATTTTGATGCTGGGGTTTTGAAGTTGGAATTTAATGCTAAAGCCTTAAACTGGAGCCCTGGGAAATAAGCTCATGGAGAAAAGAGAAGCCAGTCCCAGGAAGAAGCAAGCCCTGGGAAGAAAGGAACCTTGAACCCAGAGAGAAGCAAGACCCTGGGAGGGAGGAACCCAGGAAGCCTGAACCCTCTCACTATCAGCAGCCATATTGCTCCAACATGTGAAAATAGACTTTGGTGAGGGAATTAACTTATGTTTATGACCTGGTATCTTTAAACTCCTACCCCAAATAAATATAATTGATGAAAACCAACCAATTTCCGGTATTTTGCATCAGCACCCTTTTGGCTCACTAATACAAAATTTGGTACTGAGGAGTGGAGAAGTGCTTTTGCAATTACCAAAATGCTGGAAGAGTTTTATAAATGGGTAAGGGGTAATTTTTGGAGGAATTGTGAGATGCCTGGGAGAAAAGATCTACAGTGCTTTAAAGAGATTGTTGATAACAATATGGATGCTAAAAAGATTTTTATGATGCCTTAGATGTAAATGATGAAACTATTATTGGAAACTGGAGGACTGGCAATCCGTAATTAAAGTTACAGAGAACTTAGGAAGGTTAACTCCTGATGTTTTATGGAAGGCAGAATTTGAAAATGGTGAACCAGGGCATTTAGTTGAAGAAATTTCCAAAGTAAACCCAGAGAATGTGGCTTGGCTTCTGCTTGCAGCTTATAGAAAAAATGCTAGATGAGAGAGAGAGAGATATACCGAGGACTGAACTGTCAAGCACAAAGAAAACAGAAACTAATTCTGGAAATTCCAGGCCTCTGGAAATCAAGCTCCCAGATGAAAGTGCCCCATTCGAGGACTTAACTAAACTTGGAACTTGTAAATCAGAATTGAAGATGGAGTTATCTCAGAAAGACTTGTGGAATGTATGAATGTTTTATGGATTGGACCCCTGATTCTTGCATGCTAAACCAACAAGACTTTTTAAAATTAGTTTATTGAAATATATTACCCACACAAAAACATAAATAAACAATAAGTGTATAGTAATAGTTGTGAACTTACAAAACAAACGTATATAACACACTATAGGACTCTCATAACTCACCCTACCACCAACACCTTACATTGTTGTTAAACTTTTTTGACTAAGGATTAAAGAGCATTGTCAAAATATTACTACTAACCAAAGTATTTTCCCCCAACCATCCCTATAATTATTATCTTTAGGTCATTTATTTATGAAGATACAAAAACAATTAAGTGTATAATAAAAGTTGTGAACTTACAAAGCAAACATGCATAACATCATACAGGAATCCCACACATCAACCCTCCACCAACACCTTGCATTGTGTGAGATGTTTGTTACAAATTACAAATGAATATTGCCAAAATATTACTAATAATTATAGTCCTATCTTACATTTGGTGTGTTTTCCAACAACATACCTTATTACTATTTTTTAAATATATTTTTTATGACAGAAGTTGTAAATTTGCAAAACTATCATGCACATATGCAAAATTGCCAAGCAACACCCCTCTAACAACACACAACACTGTGGTGGAACATTTATTACAAATAAGATAATATCATCTGATTGTTACCATGTCCATAGTATACATTAGGCTCACATTTTCCATACTGCCCCATTATCAACACAGTACTTTTTTTGGCATGGATGCAAGAATATTATATTATTACTGCTAACCACAATCTATTCATCATTCCAGTTGTATTTTTCCCATGCATTCCCAACACCCTGCAGTCGTGATATACATTTGCTTTAGCTCACAAAGGACACTCTTTCATCTGTACCATCAACCACAATTCTCATCCACCTTTTGGTTTACTGTGCTATTCAGCCTGGATTATTCTCTAGCATTCTGTCAATTGGCATTTACATCCCTAGACCACCATTTTCAGCCACATCCCCATTTATAAACTAGCTGTTACTCACGATTTGTTACCATCCACTCTATACATCTCCACACTTTTACATTAAAGCTAATTAAAACTTCTATATACATTAAACATCAGTAGTCCATCTCAGTCCTCCTCTTATCTCCTTTAAGAATCACCACCTACCACCAGGGCTTGAAGATATTTTCCTACAATTTCTTCTAGATGCTTTATGGTTCTTGCTTTTATATTTAGGTTTTTTATCCATTTTGAGTTAATTTTTGGTTAAGGTGTGTGATACGGGTCCTCTTTCCTTCTTTTGTCTATGGATATGCAGTTCTTTCAGCACCATTTGTTGAATGGACTGTTCTGCCCAAGCTGTGTGGGTTTGACAGGCTAGTCAAAAGTCACTTGACCATATATGTGAGGGTCTGTTTCTGAACCATGAGTTTGGTTCCTTTGGTCTATATATCTGTCTTTATGCCAATACCATGCTGTTTTTACCACTATAGCTTGGTAGTATGATTTCAAGTCCAGAGATGAGGGTTTGCTTTTCCATTTATGATGTTTCTGGTTATTCAGGACCCCTTGCCCTTCCCAATAAATTTTCTAGTTGTGTTTTCAATTTTTGTTAAATGCTGGTGGAATTTTTATCAGGGTTGCATTGAATCTGTGCATCAACTTGAGTAGAATTGACATCTTAATGATATTTAGTCTTCTGATCCATGAGCAAAAGTCTTCCAGTTATTTAGGACTTTTTGGATTTCCTTTAACATTGGGTTGCAGTTTTCTGAATACAAGCGATTTACATCATTGGTTAAGTTTATTCCTGACTACTTGAGTTTTACCTGTCATATATTATTTTCACCACTCTGTTGACACTTCTAGTTACTTTTATTGATATAATATTCATTTCTAGAGCTTCTTCCAGGCCTCTCTCTCCTGTTTTTTCTTTTCAGGATCTAGCATACCCTTTAGTATTTCCTGAAAATCTGGTCCCTTGTTTAGAAATTCTCTCAGTTTCTGTTTATCTGTGAATGTTCTAATCTTGCCCTCATTTTTGAAAGACAGTCTTACTGGATATAAAATTTTTGGCTGGAAGTTTTTCTCTTGTAGTCTTAAATATAATAGACCACTTCTTGCCTCCATGGTTTCTGGTGAGAAATCAGCACTTAATCTTATTGGGTATGCCTTGTATGTTATGCATCGTTTTCTCTTGCTGTCCTAAGCAACAAGGTTTTTGAGAGAAGTGTATGAACAAAACCACTGTCAGCTTGGGCTAAAAGGGACATGTAAAGGAGAGATTGAAGGAGAAACAACTTCATGAGGAAAACCATGGAAGCTAAGATCTGGAATTAAGACATGACCTTGGGCCAAGAGAGCACCCCACCCATGTGTACAGAGAGGGTGAGTTTGCACCAGGAGTTGAAGAGGGTAGATGTTCCCATCTGATGTTCTGAGAGAGTTTTGCCACCTCAGGGCATTGAGAGAGTGGAGCATATACCCCAAGGACTATGGTGGTTAAGGTCAGCACCCCACAGGTCAGAGAGGGGTGGACCTGTCCACCATGGATTAGAGAAGGTCAGGTGGTCAACTCATTGCTCTGAGAGGGTTGAGCTTTTTTGCCAAAGGTTAGGGGGGATGTTGTCTTCACATCATTGTACTAGGGGTACTAAGAGGCCAACCCAAAGATGGAGTAATGTGTGGCAATCACCCCAACACTCTTGGAGGATGAGGTCTGGAGTTTGGTCAACACCCAGATGCTTGATGAGAGTGGAACCAAGAAAATGGCCAATGGGAAAGCATGTGGAAAGTGTGGGCTTCCCTAAGGAACCAAGGAGAATATATCATCATCTTAAGAATGACTCTCAGACTGAAATAGAATGGAGGATGCCCTGCCGGTTTAATGAACTACAGAGGAGCCAGGACTCATGTTTTCCACCCAGTTTCTCTTTATTTTAATGAAAATGTTTATCTTGTCTGTCCATTTGTGTATTGGAAACAATTAAATTATTTTGTAAGTTTCAGAGGTCTATAGCAGACAGGACTTTGCCCCAAGACACACTGTATTTCTTTAAATTGATTGTGATATGATTTAGTACTGGTATTTTTACTGATTTCAGGTTTTTTCAAATTTTGTCATGTCTTTTTGGAATTCTGATGGGGGAGTATAGCAGTTTGATGAGGTTATGAATTCCGAAAAAAGATACTGGATTATGTTTGTAATCTGGTCTATACCTAGGTGTGATTAAGTTATGATTAGGGCTTTGATTGTGCCATGTCATGGCGAAGGACAGAGCTGAGGGTTTTGATGTTGGAGTTTTGAGGTTGGAGTTTGATGCTAAAGCCTTAAGCTGGAGCTCTGGGAAGTAAGCTCATGGAGAATAGAGAAGCCAACTCCAAGGAGAAGAAAGCCCTGGGAAGAAATGAACCTTGAACCCAGAGAGAAGCAAAAGCTTGGAAGGGAGGAACCCAGGAAGCCTGAACCCTCACACTATCAGCAGCCATCTTGCTCCAGCATAGGAAAATAGACTTTGGTGAGGGAATTAACTTATGCTTGTGATCTGGTATCTTTAAGCTCCTACCCCAAATAAGTATCCTTCATAAAAACCAACCAATTTCTGGTATTTTGCATCAGCGCACTTTTGCCTAACTAATACACCTCGCAAGGGAAGTTCAAGAACCCCGCACTCATCTCAGCCACAGCTTTCAGCAGGAGCCCCAGCCATGGTGGTGGTGTTTGTATTTAGCATCTATTAGCCAAGTACCCACTGTAGGCCAGACTAGCCATCAGCGATAACAGAGATATACTGTGCCCCACAGAACTGCCAGCTGAGTGCAGAACAAAATGCCACCTTCTGAAATTGAAGCTACAATGTCACAGCATGATAGCATGTTAAATTATTTTCTTTTCCAAAGAAATGATTTAATCTCAAATTCCAGCTCAATTCTCTAGATAATTGGTGCCCTTTACTTCCAGAATCCCATATATGATAGCAAGTCATCTATGCAATTCAATCTGTGACACTTAGTGACCCCCAGGCCTGTCTCTAAGATAGTTTGGAGAGGTAGTTGGAGATTATAAAAGCATTTTTTTTCCTAGAGAAAACAAAACATTTGCTGATGCTTTCAGGAGGTCCTCTGCCCATGGGGGAAGGATGAGACTCTTCTCCTTCACCTCATGCATAGGAGAGGTGGAACTATGTCTCTATTCTCCAGGGACAATGTCTCCAAGTTTTCCCTGAGATTGATGAGTCCACAGGAGCATGGGAACATGGAGGCATGGTTCTCCAGGAAATCACGTGGCCGGATGAGTGCTGCACAGTGCTGTCTGAAATCCTGCCCACAGGACTTCTGGACCCCCAAGGCCACCTCAGTAGAGAGGTGCCTGGACTGAGGGGGCGAGCTACAGCATCAGGACCTGCAGGCAAGAAGGCCCCTGAGAGGGGTGCTGGTTGGTCCTGGCCTGAGAGTGACCCCTCCCCTGCCTGCCTGTCCACCTGCACTCCCTACTGCCTTCCCCTTCTGAAAGCTGCACTGTCCTTGTCCTCCCTTTCTGCCACCTGCACATCAATAGGCTAAGCCTCAGGGCCACCAAAGATGCTCTTCCCTCTGCCTGGAATAACCGACTATTCCCCAGATTTCACAAGTCTGGCTCCTCATTATCATTTATGTTTCAAGCCAGCCTTCCTAGAGCCGCCCTGGTTAAAGTATTCCCAAAGCCTGTTCTGTTCCCCTTCTCCTTTTTATTGATACACACACACATCCTAGCCTTTAGAGTTAAGTGAATTTTCGACAAAAGGAACGCACCTCTTGAACCAGCATTTGACTCAAGAAACAACAGAGCGCTGCGGAACAGCTCAGTTTTCCCAGATACCACTTGGCTGGATTCGATTTGTGCCGCTGCACACCCGCACTTGCCAGTACCGTGAGCGGTGGCACCTGGCGTTCACCGAGGCGCTGAAAACCGACTCGTTGCACGATGACACGATGCTGCTGCGGACACACTGAGTTAATGTACGATGGCAATGAATTCCACCCGAGTCTTCCACTTCTGTTCCGCGGCTCCTGGAGGGTTTCAGATGGTGCGCAGCCGTGGCCTGCACTTCTGCCGGACAGCCCGCTTGGATCCCTCGGCGAGCGCAAGGGCAAGAGCAAGGGCAAGCACAAGAGCAAGCAGGCGGAGGCCCCCAGTCCAGCTGACCCGGCTCCTCGCGTCCCAAGTGGGCCCTCCAGAGACCCGCAGTGGGACAGGAGGGCACGGTCCCATTCCCTTCCCGGTCCCATTCCCTTCCCGGCTGCGCACTCAGCCCTGCGCCCCTGGCCCTGCGCCCCAGCTCTGCGTCCCCTGCCCTGTGCCCCGCGCCTTGCGCTCCCCGCCCAGCTTTGTGACGCGAGGCTGCGGTTTCCTGGCAACTGCCGAACGCTGGCGCCGGGCAGCCAGGCAGGCGGACTCGGGCGGGGCCCCCGGCCTGGTGGGACCGACATGGCCTCGGCGGAGAGGGTGGACGCGGGCGGTCTGCGGAACGAGGAGGAGATCACCGTCGCCACGCTGCGGGGCAAGCCCCGGCCGCCGCCCATCTCGGCGCTGTCCGCCTTCAGCTACGTCCCGCCGCGGCGCCTGGACACCAAGGAGCGCAGCTATTTCTCCCGCCAGGCCCCAGGTGAGGCGGGACGGGCGGCACCGCGCCGCGGGGGTGAGGCGGGGCTGGGGGCAGGGGTCACCTGCTAGGGAGGGGCTGGGGCGGGGCTGTGCCACCCGCAGCGGGGACAGGAGACCCAGCGGCACCGCGTGGAAGGGGTCTGGGGACCAAGCAGGGCGTGGGGGCGGGGCCCGGGCAGGGTGGGGGATGCTTCTGTGGGGGTGGGAGCAGGACATCATAGTGGGAAAGGGCTACCCGGAAGGCCAAGTGGCGGTGGGGGGAGGGCGGCAAGGAGGGAGTGCTCACCAGGGAGGAAGACTCCATGGGGCGCCCGGGGGTGGAGGGGACAGGGGCTGCTCGGCGGGGTCGGTGAGATGGGCGCCTGGACCCGAAAGAGCAGAGCTTTTATTACTGCGAGACACAGAGGCACCCCTCCCCCGGGCTGGAGGGGACTCGCAGCAATCCAGGGGTGCTCGGACAGTCTAGAAGGGGAGCCCCGAGGCTATCCAGGGTGCGGGGTGCGGCCCCCTGAGCAGTATGTGCGGTGGTTCCCGGGGCTGTGAATAAGCAGCCAGACTGATGGACAGTCCTGGGCCCCGGGAACCCTCGGGCCGCCTTCCCACCCACCAAGAACCAGGAATAGGTCGCACCCTCTGGGCCGGCCCCTCTGGGAAGGTGTGCGTGGTGGGAAGACCTCGAGGGTCTAAGCAGCCAAAGCCCCCAAGAGAAGGCGGAAGGAAGGAAGGAAGAGAAGGGTGTTCAGAGTTGTCCAGGTCACCCATTCCTTACTTTTCAACATTGTTTCTGTCAGTCCTCAGGGTGTTCCTCAGGGCATCTGATTAGATAAAAGCCTTGCTTGGGGACGCTCAGCCTGGTGGACAGCTGGGCACCTGGGCTATCCCTCAGGCCTCCTGGAGGCATGGGACTGCCAGAAGAGGGACACCTCACTTTTCTCAGGCTGCTGTCACAAGTGCCACGAACTGGGTGGCTAAAAATACCAGGAACCGCTCTCTCAGCCCTGCAGGCTGAAGCCACAAGTGCGTGGGCTGTGCTGGTGGGTCCATCCTGGCCTCTGGGATGCCTGTCCCTTGGCCAGCAAGGCTTGGGTTTTCAGTGTCTCTTCAGTCACCCTATGGCCTGCTCTGTCTCTCTTCCCATGGCGCCCACTCCCCTTCTGTCTGTGCCCACACCCCCCTTCTAAAGACACCAGCCATCCTGGACAAAGGGTCCTCCCACTCCAGTTGGCCTCATTCAATTTAAATGATTCTGCTTGCAATAACGCTTTTGCAAAAAGTTTGTGTTGCCAGGTACCCGGGATTAGGACTTCAGGGTATCTTTTTGGGTACAAAGCTCAACCCATAATGTGGAACACAGATTCCCTTGGAAAGTAAGTTAATGGTGTATAAAATAATCCCACAAAATGCCTCCTTCCTCTTCTCCTAACCACCCACAATCAGTGGTGCCCAGGTGAGTCCCCAGTTCTGGTCAACTCTCGCTGGAGTACTGGTGGGAGGCCTCTTGAGTCTCATGAGCTTCACTTCACACACAGAAGTGTGGTTTCCAGTTGAAGCAAGCATGGCCCTCAGCCTGCCCCCCGGGATATCTCTTCCATCTGACGTACCCCTCTGCCTGGCTTCTAGCGTGTGGAAGGACTGGATGGAGGAAGGGGCCATCTGGGGCCATCTGACAAAGTCACTGTCTCTGCTGGCCCTTAAAACAGAAGGGGGATGGAACGGACGTGTTCCTGACCTTCAGCCAACACACGCCTCATCTTTTTTATTCCTGTGAGCAATAGGTTTTGAACAACTGTAAATAGTTTCACTTATTAAGTGGGGTTTACATTTTGAGTCTACAGTACCTATGATACTGCCAGTGAGTTGATGACCATCGTGAGATAATAGTCAAAAAGCCAGGAATCTTGGTGTATGAAGTTGCTCAATGCTTCTTTATTGAGAGAATATTAAATTCATCTGGATTTTCAGAATAACAAAGAGAGTTCACACTACACCGTTTAGTTTGTACCTTTGAGGAGTCCCTTTCCACAGCACCCTAAGGTGGACTGTAGATTGCTCCTTGATGGGGTGTCACTGATAGAAAGTACTGCTGAGGACTGCACAGTGGAGCTTGTGGCTTCTGAAGCTTGAATGTGGTAGAAATGCAGAGCAGAGCCCCTGCCCACTGCAGGCCAGGCCCAAGAGGGAGAAGGACAGAGTGACCCTGAAGACTCAGTGTCTCCTTCTTGAATTTGCCGGTCTTATAAGCAGTCCCACCTTCCAGGGCTGACTGAACAAGGGCCAGAGAGCAGCCCCAAGGTAGGAAGTGACTGGGGCTCTGCCCCTTGGAGGGAAATCAGGAATGAGCCATAAGCACACCTTTCTATATGACAGGGTCGGCACACTAAGGCCCGTGGGCCAAACCTGGCCGCCATCCAGTTTTGATAAAGTTTTATTAGAACATAGCCACACCCATTCATTTCTCTATCCTCCCTGTGTAGGATGTTGGGGTTGAGTGATAGCAACAGAGCCCCTGGGGCAGGAAAGTTCCCACCTGGCCCTTCACAGAGAAAGTCCCTGACTCCTGCTCGAATGCCTTACTGCCGCCTGGAAAATGGGAATTGTCTTTAGAATACATTCATTCAAATGGGATTTTACGTGTTTAAAGCATTTAAGGGCAGTTTTGATTAGCTGGGATTACAGGCAAATTCAAGTCCTGGGGCTTTGTGTATGCCAAAAGGAAATGATGCAACTGAAATAAATATTAATTAAAATCTAAAGAAAAGAATCTTAAAAGCAACAAGAACAGCAAAAGGCATTTCAAAGTCCATTTGTACCAATGTTCACACCATGGTATTGGGATTATGGGCACTGGTATCTGATCAACTCCAGGGCTCCAGGAGCAGTTTCTCTGACCTTGGGGCCATTGGTCATAAAGAGGGTGAATTCTGTACTACAGGTTTGCTGAAGGACCAAACTGCCCCAAAATTCATTGCAGGTACTTTCAGCCCCTAAGCTGATCAGATTACTTCCTAAGTCAATTTCCTTGGAGCACAGTTAACAGTAGTCAGTGTGTTGGTTAGCAGCCCAGGCTGAGCAGTCCTGGGTCGAAGTATCAGCTCTATGGTGACTAGCTGTGGAGCCTTCACAAGTCACAGCCTCTCTGTCTCACTTTGCTATTCTAGGACAGATCAAACAGAACCGACCTCATCGCCACTTATGAGAATGAATGTACTTAGTCCGCATACAGTGGCTCACGGTAAGCCCTGGGTCAGTGGAGCTCTAATTACTGTTTTGTTTTTAATTTTTAATTTTCTAATTATCTTTTTTTAAAGTTAATAGATCACACAAAACTTTACATTAAAAAACATAAGAGGTTCCCATATACTCCACACTCCACCCCCATCAATTTTTTAGTTGTATTTTTTAAAGATACATAGATCACAAAAAATGTTACATTCAAAAAATATGAGGTTCCCATATACCCCCACCCCCCTCACTCCACTCCTCCCACATCAACAACCTCTTTCATTAGGGTGGCACATTCATTATATTTGGTGAATACATTTTGGAGCACTGCTACACCCCATAGACTAATTGGCTTTGGCTAGTGATGGTCAGTGCCCTTTTGCTAAGGATTGGGTCCACAGGGGCAAGCCTTTCCTTCCTGATCTGATCACTGTCAGAGAGGCACATGATAGAACCTTCAACCTGGGGGCTTAAATGAGTGGTTCTGGGGCATTGTCAGAATAACCCTGGCAAACAGAGACAGTGGCTAAAAGTAAAGATAGACTTCCCATGCCAAGGTGTGTGTGTGTGTGTGTGTGTGTGTGTGTGTGTGTGTGTGTGTGTGTGTGTGGCAGGGAGGCTCTGCTCAGTCCAGTCTCAGGAACACAGGTGGAGGGAGGGTCAACAATCAGGCTGTGGTCCTTTCAGTGTCAAGTCTCTGGAGCTCCTGGCCATGGGTACTTACATGCTTCTGCCTGAAGAGTCACACATGGCTCCTTGGTCACATGCAAGCACCTAGCAGAGGAGCAGGGACGGTTAATCCTGTGGGTGGCCGGGAGTGGAGGAGAATTGGCTATTGTTTCCGTCTGCCACTCAGCTGATCCTGAAGAGCCCTCCAGGGTTGGGTCTCTGGCTCCATTTCCCACTGTTGGAAAGTCCTTGCTTCTCCTACCAAGTGCCCTTTCTCAGCCAGCAGCTCTAACTGCAATAGCAAGCTCTCCTCCACTGTCACGTCCATTTCCTACCCCCAGCACCAACAACCTCAGCAACCCTCCTTCTGTGTCACCCTCCACTTTGTTCACACCTCAGCTATTTCCTGAGGGAAAACTGATGGTAGACAACAAGGGCCAAACCAGTATCAGGAAACACTCAATTTCAACAATACTCAAAACACAAAGGGCCAAATGGATATCAAGAGAGAAAGGTAAATGGGGTTTGTTTTGCTTTGTGTTTTATTTTTTTAAATTCATTTGTTAAAATATTACATTAAAAAAATATGAGGTCCACATGTACCCCCCATCCCCCTAACCCCACTACTCCCCCTATAGCAAAATTCTCCTCCATCATCATGACACATTCATTGCATTTGGTGAATACATCTCTGAGCATCGCTGCACCTCATGGTCAATGGTCCACATCATAGCCCACACTCTCCCACGTTCCACCCAGTGGGCCATGGGAGGATCTACAATGTCCAGTGATTGTCCCTGCAGCACCACCCCGGACAACTCCAAGTCCCGAAAATGCCTCCACATCTCATCTCTTCCTCCCATTCCCCACACCCAGTAGCCACCATGGCCTCTTTTTTCCACACCAGTGCCACATTTTCTTCGAATACTAACCACAATAGTTCATGAATAGTATATCAGTAGGTCCACTCTAATCCATATTCTATTCCTCCATCCTATGGACCTTAGATTGGTTGAGTCCATTCCACATCTATGACAACAGGGGGCTTAGGTTCCACATGGATGTTGGATGCAATTCTCCTGCTTTCAGTTGTAGACATTCTTGGCTCCATGGTGTGGTGGTTGACATTCTTCACCTCCATGTTAGCTGAGTGGGGTAAGTCCAATAAACCAGAGTGTAGGAGCTGAAGTCTGTTGAGGCTCAGGGTCTGACTATCACGTGGTCAGTCCAGAGATTCAGATACCCTAGATATATCTTAAACCCCAGCACCAACTACAATTCTAATAAAGTAACAGGAAAGGCTTGTGAAAAGAGATCACATCTGAGTCCAGCTCCATCACACAGAAACACAAACTCCAAAGAAGGGCCAACTGACATTGCACTGAACTTCATCTGCCATGACCATAAGACCTGTGGGTCTTTGTAGCCCTCAGAAGAACCAATACCTGGGATTGTATCTACTTTATCTGTCTCTGAGACTCTGCTCAGGTGTGCATTACGACAACCCCTCTGATAACTTTTTTAGAGACTGATAGCCATATAAACTTTAGAGAGCTCTTTTTTAGAGACTCATAACCATATAAACTCATTTGTCCTTTCCAATTCCCCCTTGATTTAGGTCAAAAGGCATTTTTAACTCCTGTTATTATATGTAGACAGGGATATTCTGCTAGTCCGAGTTGAACCATTTATTCAAGGTCATTGTCTAGTTACGTCATCAGCTAGTACTTGATAGTGATCCCTCGGCAACAGGGAGGCTCATCTCCAGGAGTCATGTCCCACACTGGTGGGGAAGGCAATGCATGTATATGCTGAGTTTGGCTTTGAGACTTGCCACATTTGAGCAACATGGAGGTTCTCAGGAGGTAACTCTTAGGCACACTACTGCTCTAGGCCTTGCTCTTATTTCAGGTGCACAGGCTCACAAGCATAGTCATTAGTATCAGGAGCTCATTGTTGGAACTTCATTCCTTTTTGGTCTTTGCCGTTGCACATGGGGGATTGTTGCTGTTCCCTTAGGGACTATGATAGAGCTCCCCTGGCTAGGAATTCAGCACTCCCTCAGTTGTTTTTAATTGTTTCCACTAAGAAAATATCCAAACATATATGCCCTGTAGAACACCCTGTGAACCATATGTCCCCTGTCAATAACATACCATACCACCATTCCTCTGCTGCCATTGTTGAACCCCTCTGTGATCCAAAACTTCCTGAAAAGTGAAGCCCAGTATATTGCCAGGTTCCCTTAATAGTAAAATGGAATATAGCAATGAGTTTAAAGGTTAGATATAGAATACATATTAATTTGGAAAAATTCTACATCTTATCTTTTTCTTTTCTTTCTTCTAATTATTAAGCTTATCTTCACAAGAGTTTTAGGTCACAGTAATTCATATATACAATATGCAGTATTCCCTCATATCCAACATAAAACCTTTTCCCTGCCACAGCAAAAATCTTTTAACATATTCGTACCATATTTACTGAAACTGATGTACAGATATTGAGACAATAGTTTTCAAACAAGGTAACATTTGTGTTTACATTGTGGTTTATACTTTAGGCTATATGATTTTCTAAATTATTAGTTATCTTAGGTTTTACATTATGGTTTACATTTTAGCCTATCAGCCCCTATATATTTTTGGTGTAATTTTACATGTCTTATATCCATCCTTCCGTACTCTATTGCCCTCACAGTTACGTTGGTTCCATCTATTCAATACCTATTTCCCCCTCCCCTTGGGGCCTACAGTGACAGTCAATCTTCATTTCTTGAAGAGCCATGTTCAGAGATACTTGTAACAGTGTTGAGGGCTAGACATGCTCAACTGCCCTAATGCCCTGGGAGCCAACATTTCTCTTGAGAGATACAGTTCCCTCTATTTGATGGCATCAGTCCTCTCCAGGATATGGGTATACCTTCACTCTCTTTATATGGGTCTCTACCCAATGATATAACCCTCTCTGACAAAATGAGAATTCACATATTCCCTAGGAGTCTGTCCTGCATCAGATTATCCCCTTTAAGTATCTTAAACAGGTAACTTTCCTTATTATATTTTTGAAAAGGTTTTCTCAGCATTATACTCTCAACTAAATACCTGACAATCTCCTATGTTCGTATGTTGCCCCAACCTCCCCCTAATTTCTTGGCAATATTACCCATCCGCCCATCCCTAGCCCCCCTCAAGCCCACAATGCCCCACCCAAAGTTAACCCTATGCCCCAATTTTATCCCTTCCAGGTACACATATTTACCTCCAGCTTATCATAGATTTCATCCATGTAGATGTCAGCTTACATCCTTCCTCTACCCCACGATTTCCTGTAAGCCTATCATCCAGTCTCTAGCTCTCCGAGGCATATTGTGTTTACTTATTTCATATTATTGATGTCATGTAGTATTTGTCCTTCAATGCCTGGGTTGCTTCACTCAACATAAGCTTCTCAAGATTCATCCATGTTATCACGTGTGTTTGTAGTGTATTTGTTCTTAAAGCTGAGTAGTATTCCATTGTATGTATATACCACATTTTATTTATCCATTCATCTGTTGATGGGCATTTGGGTTGATTCCAACTTTTGGCATGGAAAAAAATTCTACACCCTATCTTTTTCTTTTCTTTTCTTTTCTTTCCCCCCCCCCCCCCCAATTTTTGATCTTCTCTTCACAGGAGTCCTAGACCACAGCAATGCATATATATAATATACAGTACTCCCATACAACCACCACAAAACCTTTCCCTTCCACATCGATACTCTTACACCCTATTCACATCATGTTTACTTAACGTGATGTACAGAGTCTGAGACAATAGCTTTCTAACAAGGTGACATCTGTGCTTACATTGTGGTGCATACTTGAGGATACACAGTTTTTTACATTCTTAGTTATCCTATGTTTTACATTATGGTTTACATTATCAGTCTGTCATCTCCTATATGTTATGGTGTAATATTACATGTTTTATATCCATCCTTGTGTACTCTCACGAAACTCCTCTCTTACCCCCCATATACCTTGGTTCCACACATTTAACGTCCATTTTCCCTTCCACCTTGGTGCCCACAGTGACAGCCAACCTCCATTTCCCGAGGAGCCACTTCCAGAGATAGATGGAATAATGTTCAGGGCCTAACTTGCTCAACTGCCCCAATGCCCTGGGAGCCACCCTTTCTCTCGAGGGATACAGTTCCCTCTATTTGATGGCATTAGTCCTCCCCAGGATGTGGGTCCACCCCCACTCTCACTACTTGGGTTTCTACCCCATGGTGTCACCCACTCTGGCAGAATGAGCATTTAGACATTCCCCAGGAGCCCGTCCTGCATCAGACCCTCCCCTCCGAGCGTTCTAAACAGGTAACCCTCTTTATTATATTTTGATATGATTTTCTCGGCATTTTACTCTCCACCAACACCTGACCCTCTCCTGTGTTCGTATGCTACCCCTCCCTCCCCCCACTTTTGGGCAACGTTACCCATCCGTCCCTCCC
Source organism: Dasypus novemcinctus (assembly GCF_030445035.2). NCBI lineage: Eukaryota > Metazoa > Chordata > Mammalia > Cingulata > Dasypodidae > Dasypus > Dasypus novemcinctus. Next base: position 760,937 of record NW_026688151.1, read on the forward strand.
CAACCACCCTCAAACCCGCAAAGCCCCAACCAAAGGCAACCCCTTGCCCCACTTCTTTCTCTTCTTTGTGTTCATACTTACCACCATTTCGTCTTAAATTCCACCCCTGCAGACATCGGCTCACATCCTTCCTCCACCGTACGATTTCCTGTAAGCCTATCGTTCAGTCTCTTGCTATCTAGGGCAGCTTGGTTATTTCATATCATTGAGGTCATGTAGTATTTGTCCTTCAGTGTCTGGGTTGCTTCACTCAACATAAGGTTCTCAAGATTCATCCATGTTATCACATGTGTTTGTAGTGTGTTTGTTCTTACAGCCGAGTAGTATTCTATTGTGTGTATATACCATATTTTATTGATCCACTCATCTGTTGATGGGCATTTGGGTTGATTCCAACTTTTGGCAATAGTGAACAATGCTGCTATGAACATTGGTGTGCATCTATCGGTTTGTGTCCTTGTTTTCAGTTCTGCTGGGTATATACCCAGCAGTGGAATTGCTGAGTCATATGGCAAATCTATGGATAGTTTTTGAGAAACAGCCAAACTGTCCTCCAGAATGGTTGGATCCTTCTGCATTCCCACCAGCAGTGGATGAGTGTTCCCATTCCTCCACCTCCTCTCCAGCATTTGTATTCTTCTGTTTCTTTCATAGCTGCCAATCTTATGGGAGCAAGATGGTATCTCATTGTAGTTTTGATTTGCATTTCCCTGATAGCTAGAGATTTGGAGCATTTTTTCATGTGCTTTTTAGCCATTTGTATTTCTTCTTTGAAGAAGTGTCTGTTTAAACCTTTCCCCCATTTTTTAAATGGGTTGTTTATCTTTTTATTTTCAAGATATAGGTGTTCTTTATATATGCAAGTTATAAGTCTCCTATCCAATATATGGTTACCAAATATTTTCTCCCATTGTATAGGCTCCCTTTTTACTTTCTTGACAAACTCCTTTGAGGTGCAGAAGGCTTTAATTTTGAGGAAGCCCCAGTTATCTATTTGTTCTTTTGCTCCTCGTCCTTTTGGTGTGAAGTTCATGAAGCCATTTCCTATTACTTGACTCTTATATTTAGGTCTTTGATCCATCTTGAGTTGATCTTTGTATAAGGTGTGAAATGTTAATCCTCTTTCATTCTTTTACATATGGATATCCAGTTCTCCAGGCACCATTTGTTGAATAGGCCATTGTCTCCCAGTTAGAGGGAATGGTGGCTTCATCAAATATTATATGGCTATATATATGAGGATCTATGTCAAACTTTCAGTTTGGTTCCATTGGTCTGTGTGTCTCTCCTTATGCCAATACCATGCTGTTTTCACTACTGTAGCTTGGTAGTATGTTTTGAAGTCAGGTAGTGTGATTCCTCCAATTTCATTTTTCTTTTTCAAAATGTCTTTGGCTATTCAGGGCCTCTTTCCTTTCCAAATAAATTTCATAGTTAGTTTTTCTAGTTCCTTAAAAAATGCTGTGTTGATTTTTATTGGGATTGTATTGAATGTGTAGATCAGTTTTGGTAGGATAGACATCTTAATAATATTCAGTCTCCTATCCATGAACAGGGAATATTCTTCCATTTACTTAGGTTTTCTTTGATTTCCTTGAACAATCTTGTGTAGTTCTCTGTGTATAAGTTCTTTACCTCTTTAGTTAAATTTATTCCTAGGTATTTGATTTTTTAATTGTCTATTGTAAATGGTATTTGTTTCTTGATTTCCTCCTGAGTTTGCTCTTTATTGGTGTACAGAAATGCTACTGATTTTTGCTCATTGATCTTATAACCTGCGACTATATTAAACTCATTTATGAGTTCTAGAAGCTTTGTTGTAGACCTCTCAGAGTTTTCTATGTATAGGATCATGTCATCTGCAAATATTGAAATTTTGACTTCTTCCTTTCAAATTTGAATGCCTTTTTTTCTTGGTTCTTGCCTCAGTCCTTGAGCAAGTCCTTCTAAGACAATGTTCAATAGAAGAGGTGATAGTGGGCATCCTTGTCTTTTTCCTGATCTTAGAGGGAAGGATTTTAGGACTTCACCATTGCAAACGATGTTGACTATGGGGTTTCATATATACTTTTTATCATGTTCAAAAATTTTCCTTGTATTCCATTCTTTTGGAGTGTTTTTATCATGAGAGGGTGCTGTATTTTGTCAAATGCTTTTTCTGCATCTATAGATATGATCATGTCATTTTTTTTTCATTCAATCTGTTTATATGGTGTATTATATTGATTGATTTTCTTATGTTGAACCATCCTTGCATACCTGGAATGAATCCCACTTGGTCACGGTGTATAATTCGTTTAATGTGTTGTTGAATAGGGTTAGCAAGTATTTTGTTGAGTATTTTTGTGTGTAGGTTCATTAGAGAATTTGATCTGTAATTTTCCTTCTTGTTGTGTCTTTGTTTGTCTTTGGTACTAGGGTATTGTTGGCATTATAGAATGAGTTCTAAAATGTTCCTTCTGTTTTGGTTTTTTGGAAGAGTTTTAGCAAGATTGGTGTTAGTTCTTTCTGGAATCTTTTGTAGAATTCACCTGTGAAGCCCTCTGGCCCTGGGCTCTTCTTAGTTGGGAGATTTTTAATGACTGATTCTATCTCTTTACTTGTGATTGGTTTGTTGAGATCACCAATTTCTTCTTTCATCAGTATAGGCTGCTTATGTGTTTCTATGAATTTCTCCATTTCCTCTGAATTGTCATTTTTGTTGGAATATAGTTTTTCAAAGTATCCTCTTATGATAGTCTTTATTTCTGTGGGGCCATTGGTGATATCTCCTTTGTCATTTCTTATTTTGTGTATTTGCATCTTCTCTCCTTTTTTCTTTCTTAGTCTAGCTAAGGGTTTGTCATTTTTATTGATCTTCTCAAAGAACCAGCTCTTGGTCTTTTTTATCTATTCAAGTGCTTTCTTATTTTCTATTTCATTTAGTTCTACACTTATCTTTGTTCTTTCTTTCTTCTTCCTGTGGGGTTACTTTGTTGTTGTTATCTAATTCCTCCAAATGTGCAGTTAGTTTTTCAATTTTTGCTCTTTCTTCTTTTTTGATGTATGAATTTATGGGTATAAATTTCCATCAGTACTGCTTTTGCTGCATCCCATAAATTTTGGTATGTTGTGTTATCATTATCATTAGTTTCAAGGTAGTTATTAAGTTCTTTTGAGATTTCCTCTTTTACCCACTGTTTTCTAAGAGTGTGCTGTTTAATTTCCATATCGTGGTGTGAAATCTGGGCCTCTGGCCCTTTCAGATTTCCAGCTTCACTCCACTGTGGTCAGAGAAATGATTTTGTATGATTTCAATCTTTCTGAATTCATTAAGCCTTTCTTTGTGGCCTAGCATATGGTCTGTCTTGGAGAATGATTCATGTGCACTTGAGAAAAATATGTATCCTGCTGTATTCTCGTGTAATGATCTGTATATGTCTATTAGATCCAGCTCCTCTAATATACTGTTCAAATATTTTGTTTCTTTAGTGACTCTGTTTTGAGATGTTCTGTCCAAAGTTGATAGTGGTGTATTAAAATCTCCCATTATAATCTTAGAGGCATCTATTCTTTCTCTTAGTTTTTCCAGTGTTTTCCTCATGTATTTGGAGGCACCTTTGTTAGGAGCATAAATATTTATGATTGTTCATTCTCCTTGAGAGATATCCCTTCCACTAATATGTAGTACCCTTCTTTGTCTCTCACAATTGTAGCAATGCTTCAAAATGTGTTCATCAATTGTAACAAATGTATCACACTGATGAAAGCTGTTGTTAATATGGGAAGATGTGGGAGGGGAAGGAGATGTGGTGTTTCAGAATCCCCTATATTTTTATGTAAAATTTAGGCAATCAAAAGCTTGTTTAAAAATAAAAAAGTATTAAAAATGAATTAAAAATAAAATCCATGCCTATGTAGGTAGTTACCTTTTTCTTTAGAAATTTTGCAACTTTGTCTAAAATCAGTTGTCTATAGAAACATGGGTTAATTTCTGAAATTTCAATCCTATTGCATTGGTTTAAATATCTATCCCTCTAACAGTCCAAAATTTTTACATGATTGTATATTAGTAAAGTATGGAAATTAGTAACTCTCAGTCTTCCAAATTAGTTCTTATTTTTCAAGAGATTTTGTCAAATTTGGGACATTTTGTAATTCTATATAAATTTGACTTTCACCTTTTCTATTTCTGAAAAATAAAAAATATTGATGGGATTACATTAAATTAGCAGATTTCTTTAGACTTTAGTGAAGTCTTAACTATATTTGCTTCAAAATCTTAAGGTTGGGAGGTTAAATATTAATTTCCTGAAAAGAAAATAACAGTAGTTAACTATTCTTTTAATGGAATCAGATAAAGACTCTGGAAAATTTAAGCTGAGTTGGAAAGGATGAACATGAATTACCTAGATGAAAAAGGTAAAAAATACTTGAGGCTGATGGAAAGCTTATGCAAAAGATCCTTCTAAGAAATATCTTGGAGTGGATGGAAAGCTGAAATAAGACCCATCCATTTGAAGTGCTGGAATGAAGTGGGAGAAGGATGGGACAAGATTGCAGGAAGGACAGGGTGTTATTGATTAGGTTAACTATTAAATTTATACCCAAAGAAATGGAGAGGTACTGAATTGTTTTAGCAGGGTGATATTGTGAGGCAATTTACATTTCTGAAAGATTATCATAGCTGCTGTGTGAAGAAAGAATGAGGAAGGAGCAAGAGTAGTTGAAGAGAAACACAGAAAGAACACAAGATGGTGAATTAGACTTTGGAAAGTACTGTATGAATGCAGGATGAATCGATAATAGATTAGATGACTGAGATTTTATGACTGAATTAAGGATGACTCTCCAAGGATTTGTATAACATGGGTTGCTAAGACATTTTTATTAACTCTTGAGACCCATGCAAAGGAAAAGAGGGGCTTGGTTGGGTCAGAACTTGAAGGAGTTTTAATGTTGGCCTAGGACTAAAGTATTTCTACTGAAAGTCATTGTCATGTCTTTCATCAGGGTCCAATGGGTGGTTTAAAGCAGGATGAACTCAGGCACAAATGGTCAAGGCAAAGGAAAGAGAAGGCAATCTGGGTGATCAGAAGCCTGGTGTAGAGCAAATGTTTGTCTGAAATTGGGCAGCTACTTCAGGATGTCAACTTCACTTGAATTCCAAAATGCATGATAGCAGAAGAGGGGCAGGTGGGAAACAGGGCAGTATCAAGAGCAGCAGGGGAATAGAGGAAAGTCGAATTAAGCAACAGCAAAAGTGGATATGAAATTTATGCAAACCTCATTGAGAGGAAGGGCTAGTGACAGACAAGTGACAATTCCCACACTGTATTACTTCTGGCATTTAAGATGCACCCATTGTCATCATTGTCTCCTTCTATGTTACTTAGAAATTAAGTGTTTCTTTCCATTGCCTGAATCCTGAATCCAAAGCCAGCTTTTTAAATTTTTAAAAAAATCTTTTGGTACTTTGTAGGTATTCCGATCTCTGTGTTTGATGTAAAAAAAAAAAAAAAAAAGATAAGATAAATCTTCATAGACTGCAAATACATTCCAATGTATCTACAGGTGGACTGATTTTTATTTATGTTACAAAGTAGCACATATTGGTCATTTTAAGTGAAAAATATCAAGCTTACATTTTAGAAATTTCTCCCCCATTATTTCTTCTAATTTGGACTATTTTGTTATTCACTGTATTCTTTCTTTCTGAAACTTTTTTAGTGATTGGAGCACTCAAGATCTCAATAAAACGCATTTTCTTTTGTATTTTTCACTTTTTCAATATATTCTGAATTCTTGGTAAATTCCACAGTTCTATAACAAATTCTAATCTCTTGATTACTATGTTCAGATCTGGTCTGTGTTGTTAGGAGAGGGAAAGAGAAAAGAAAGGACAATAACATAAAGAGTGATAGAAAACAGAATAAAGGTGCTAGAAATAAAAACTCAGAAAAATCTGGAGCTAAACAAAGAGAGATGGAATTTAAGAGAAACAACAGAAATGGAAGATAGAAAGATGTAAAGGAAGGGGAATAGTGTTGGTAGCCAAAATCAGTACCCACAGAAAAGAGGAAATCAAGGACGAGGAAGCACAGCAAACAGGAAGCACTGCCTGCAACACCTAATACAAAAGAGAAAAAAAAAGGAAAAAAGGAAGAAAAAAGGAAAAATAAAAATAAAAAGTGGTGGGGGGATAAAGAGGAAGGAAAGTCAATGAAACAAATGAACAAAAAGGACCAGACAAGGCTTCAAGCAAGGAGTCATCTTTGCAATTGAATAAACTGCTTAGGAGTCTATCCTTCCCCCCTTCTCCCTTCCTCACTTCCCTCCCTCCCAGAGCAGCAGAAGGGCCATGTGAGAGCTCCTTTCTGAGATTCAAATGGGACCCTGGTGAACCAAATCACCATAGAAAATAATGACTCCTAGTCTCTTTGACAGAGAGCACCCACACCTTGCTGGGAACCCTAAATATATTATTGGAAGCCTACCAAGCATTTCCTACTTTTCCCCTACCTTAGGTTTGTGCACAGTTCTAGTTAATTGCCTTAATCTGCCTTCTCCCAGAGGAATTTCCCTTATCCCAGGGTGTTTAGATAAATCAGCCTCCCTCAGCAGATTCAACTCTCCTCTCTTCCTAGCATCTCCCCAAGACAGCTGGCATGCTCCACTAAAAAAAGGGGCAGGAGGTGTTAGACAATTGAATCTGCATTCCTCAGGCCCCTCTGCACCACAGCAGAACCCTCCCACTCTCAGAGTTTGTCTGATACTGGTGGGAAAGGGGAATGCTGGAGTTTTGGGGGGTGCTGGGTTCCAGGAATGTGGGCTTGGGTGAATGTGGGCTTGAGGAACACAGGGTCAGGAAACACAGGTTATGGAAACACAGAGTTTGGGGAATGCGAGCTTCTGGGAATGCATGTTTGGGGATCATGGGTATGTGGAACAAGAAGCTTGGGAACACTGTCATGCAACCAGGGGTGTTCAGGGAATGCTGTGGCTAGCAGCCTTAGGGGAAGGGTTTAGATTTCCCACAGCTTCGGGCTCAACAGTCAGAAACCCACACTTAAACCTTGAGCAAGCACTCCTTTTGTTGCACTCTCTCCAGATTGATGTCCAGAAACATCCTGCCTTGTGGATTTCCAAAACAGCTCTCTTGGCAGAATTCTGTCTCCACTTGGCTGTTTTATTGCAGGAGAGTTGACAAGGGTGTACTCACTTGGATGCCATCTTGCCCCACCTCAATATACTTTATTTAAATTCATTCTGAGATTCACCTTTTGGTTCTATTTTCTGTTGAGTGAATGCATCTCCCATTTTTTGCAGGCTGAGCAGTATCAATTACTAACAGTTTTCCTCATATCTTTCTCTCTCCTTCCATGCTCACTCCTCTCTACTTCAATCAGCACACAGGAACCTCTAACAAGTGATAGGATATTCATAAATATTTAAGAATAGTTTTTAAAATTCTGATCTTTCATAGGTAGGAGCCACAGAATTCCTTTGGAAAGACAGTTGCTGGAGGCAAGAAAGTAAGAGTGCTGAACTGCCCATCTTTGTGAGTAGTGGGCCACCTCATGGCCATCTTGCATGATATGACAGGATCAAGAGTGGTGATGAGCTGCTGACTATCCATGCTCTAGACTTGACCAATTTAAATCCCAGTGAGGTGGTGGCTATTCTGAAAGCCAGCGCTGCTTCCCCAGCTGTCACCCTTAAAGCTCTGGAGATGCAGATTTTGGAGGAGCCAACCCACGCCATGGAAGAACACCAAGTGTTTTCAGTGAGAATGAATTCCATGCCAGGTGGTCCCCATCATGTTGCTTGGCCTTCCAAGAAACCTGCATGATTGCCATGATACAGTTTTAAGAGAAAGCTATTTGGGATGTAGGGGCCTTAGTATTGTTGGTAAATATGAAGAATGCCACACCGATCAGCCTTTCTTCTTTTTAACTATCATCCTGGGAATTCCTGCTTATTATGATGGAATTTTAAATTGTTATTTAATTGAGATCTCATTGTAGCAATGAATGGCCTATCCACCATGGGAATAAGCCATTCCACATTAGTCCCCATGCTAAAGGAGCAGAGCAATAAAATCACTTTGACTGTTTTTCGTTGACCTGGAAGCCTCATGTAGATTTTTGAAGTTAGTTTTGAATTAAGCATCTTCTCTAGTGAAAAGAGGAATTTTTAAGGTAATTACAGTTGGTTGGTGAAGATCGTAAAATCTTCATTTACTTGAACAGTTCTGTAGCAGACATCACCTTCCCAGGGTCACATGATGGAGGAATAAAATATGGATTAGAGTGCACTTGCTGATATTCTACTGTGGAACTCTTGTGGCTAGAAATGGAAGAAATTGTGGCATTGATGTGGTGAGAGTGGCCATGGTAGTTGCTGAGGGTAGGGAGAGGGAGGAAGAGATGTGTTGTGGGGGCATTTGGGACTTGGAGTTGTCCTAAATGATATTGCAGGGACAGATGCAGGACATTATATATCCTGCCATAACCCACTGAATGGACGGGGGGGAGTGTAAACTGCAATGTAAACCATTATCCATGTGGTGCAGCAGTGCTCCAAAATATCGTCACCAAATGCAATGAATGTGCCATAATGATGAAAGAGATTGTTGATGTGGGAGGAGTGGGGTGAGGGGGGGCAAGGGGTATATGGGAATCTCATGTTTTTTTAGTGTGACATTTAAAAAAAAGAAAGAAAGAAAAAGAAAAATTCATTTCCCAAGTAATTTTTTGTCACATTGGAAAATACTGAAGCAGGTTTTGCTAAAAATCATTTCTGGAGTTTGTGTTAACTTATCAGCCATCTTGGCTGGAAGTCTTTTTGTGATTTATGCAACTAAAATGGATAATGATAAAACCATACCTCTATTAGATATAAACTCACACCTATATATCACAGCTGAGTAAGAGAAGGAGATCATTTATTTTATTCTCATAAGTGTCTTGCATGTTTTAGAATCCCTTGTTTTCCCCATTATTTCTTTACTTATGAACTTAATTCAAGTAAGAGATTGAAAATTTCTTTTTTTAAAAATCTGAAACAGTAGGTTTTTTAAAGAAAGGTTTATTTATTTATTTCTCTCCCCTCCCCCTGCCCCAGTTGTCTGTTCTCTGTGTCTATTTGCTGTGTCTTCTTTGTCAGCTTCTGTTCTTGTCAGTGGCACGGGAATCTCTGTTTCTTTTTGTTGTGTCATCTTGTTGTGTCAGCTCTCTGTGTGTGTGGTGCCATTCCTGGGCAGGCTGCACTTTTTTTCATGCTGGGTGGCTCTCCTTAATGGGGGCACACTCCTTGTGAGTGGGGCTCCCCTATGCAGGGACACCCCTGTATGGCAGGGCACTCTTTGTGCATATCAGTACTGCATGTGGACCCACTCCACACGGGTCAAGGAGGCCCGGGGTTTGAACCATGGACCTCTCATGTAGTAGATGGATGCCCTATCCACTGGGCCAAGTCCACTTCCCAATAGTAGGTTTTTGATGTTATCTTTCAATCAACTCCTGGTCATTAGACTATTTCATATTTTTGTAGTACTTTTGAAAGCAATGAGTACCCATTTTGCTGGCCCTTTATTCAATATGATTGTCCTCTGGAAGAACATAAAGAAGTGAATAAGAACAATTATCTTTATCTTACCAATATTATGCATAATTGAAAAAAGTTTCATTTAGAAACCAAGTTCAAAATCTGTCCTCATTTACAAATGACCTCTGAAGTAAATTGTCTGACCAGAAAATGTATTTCAAACACTGTATCTGTTTGAAGCATGACCTCTTTATTTCCCAACATAGTAGGTTCCTTGCTGGGATTTAGTGTATCTGCATGTCATTGATGATTTCAATTAGTTTAATAATGATTAAAAAAACATCTCTTTTGAATAAATGAGAAATGGGTATCATAATGCTTACTGATGTGTTCAACCCCTTTGTTACACTGTACGGTCAATATGTAACTGGGACACAGTGAAGTGACCCCTACATTATATTACTGTTAGTGATGATTGGCTTTTGAAGTAAGTTGACATTGGAAGGCTTTGATATTCAGATTGATGTGGAACAAGTTTTATTCCCACTCTTTGGGTAGAATTTTATAACCTACTTTGCTATTTTTACAAACATTTTATAAGAGTACATCTTTTTCTTTGGAAGTAACCATCCATCTACAAATATCACAACTACTGGTTTGTTATATATGAAATACTTACATTGAATCCCATGGTATAAAGAGCATTTTTGGAGGAAAATTTTTTCAATGTTATTTTTATCATGGAAGACTTGGAATCAGCTTATACCATAGGTTTTTTCACAAAAGACTGTTGTTACTGGTCAGAATGATGTTTGGTGTTGGAAACTTATTCATAACTTATTGAAACTATGTAAATATTTGGATTTTTCTCATTTTAAGCTTCTCTGGCTAAATATTTTCATTTGCTCTGTGCCTTCTTTGAATTATTTCAGGATTTTTCACAGGTGTTCAATTAATGATGTGTCTATTAGTCAGGGTTCTCTAGGGAATCAGAATCAACAAGAGATATTTGCTGAATGTAGAGGTTCTATAAGGGTCTTTCACATGACTATAGGTATGCACAAGTCCAGATTCCACAGGCAGGCTGCAGCCAGGGGCTCCAATGAAAGTCCAGAGACTGAAGTCCATGTAGCAGTTTGACAAAGTTATGAATTCCAAAAATAGATATTGGATTATGTTTACAATCTGGTCTGTACCTAGACATGATTAAGTTATGATTAAGGCTTTGGGCTATGACATTCAGGTATTGAGTCCCCACCCCTTGGTGGATGGGGACTCACAGATAAAAGGCATGACAAAGGACTGAGTTGGGGTTTTTCAATGTTGGAGTTTTGATGTTGGAGTTTAATACTGAAGCCTTACACTGGAGCCCTGGATATAAGCTCACAGAGGAAACAGAAGCAAACCCCAGGAAGAGAGGAACTCTGAGCCTAGAGAGAAGCTAGTCCTAGGAAGTGAGGAACCCAGGAAGCCTGAACCCTCACAGACATTGGCAGTCATCTTGCTCCAACACATGAAAATAGCCTTGTTGAGGGAAGTAACTTATGCTTATGACCTGGTATCTGTAAGCCAATACCCCCAAATAAATACCCTTTATAAAAGCCAACCAATTTCTACTATTTTGCTTCAGCACACCTTTGGCTGACTAATACAATCCATAAATGCCCTTGTATTACAATGTGTCCAGTGCTTGCCTGACCAAACAACCTGGCACATTTATCTGGCTGAGTTGACACATTAGCCTAACCATCACAATTTGATAACCATTCTGGATGGAAACAGAAGTCATCCTTTCCATTAAAAAAATCCTGTCCTTAATCATAACAAATTCAGGAGACCTCAAGAGTTACATTTGCATCACAAGTTCTGAGACTTATCCCCTCTCAGACCAAATGAGTTACTCCACAAGCATACAATATTTTACAGACACATGCCAATGCATGGAGTTTCAATCCCTCATCCCACAAGGTTCCACGTACTCCTACCTTAGGTGGAAAATAGAATAATCAAAATTTCAGTCATCAATCCAAAAATTAAAAGGAAAGAAATTCAGTTTCATAGATGGCCATCTTTGTTTCATCAGGAATTATATAAAGAGACATTGATCCTTGAAATATAACAAAGGGCAGGCCAGTTGGGCATGACTAGTTACATTTAAAATTTTTTTTTATTTTTTCAAAATATTTTAGATTACATACGTGTTCCATGAAAAATATAGGGGATTCCTATATGTCTCACTCCCTTCCCCTCCCACACTTTCCCACATTAACAGCATTCTTTGTTAGTATGGTAGATTTGTTACAATTGATGAACACATATTGAAGCATTACCATTAAGCGTGGATTATACTTTAAATAGTAGCTTACACTCTGTCCCACACAATTTAGTAAGTTATGCAAAATATATAATGGCTTGTATCCATCACTGCAATGTAATTTAGGACAATTCCAATGTCCACAAAATGCTTCATCTTATACCTGTTTTTCCCTTTCCCTACCCTCAGAGACTCTGATGACTATTGTCTCCATCTCAATGATAAAAGATCTTACATTGCTATAATAACAATAAATATATAGTGGAATAACCATAAATCTTCTATAGTCCATCTTCATTCCCCAATCCTGAGGATACTCTGATGGTGATGCTAACCTCACCTCTCATTGAAAGGGTCTTAGATCCCATGGAGCTGATGGATAGGACTAGCAGTTTCAAATACTCTCTGTTCCCTGAGATGGATGTGGTCCATCATCATCTCCTTGATACTCATCCTGGGTGAGTCCAATGAACTGGAGAGTAGGTGCTGGAACTCAGTTGAGATTTAAGGACAACTGACACATGGACAGCCCAAAGATTTAAGTCTCTTGGACATACACCTATCAAGTTTAGTACTAACTATAGGTTCAAATAGAAAAGGCAGAAGAGCTATGTGTAGGGAAACCACAAATGAGTCTAACTCTGTCTCACTGGGGAGCATAAATTCCAAAGTATGGCCCATTGGCAGGGTGCAAAATACAGTTACATTGTGAGAGCTCTTTCTGCCAATTCAAATCACTTGGATCACATACATCCCAATAAACTTCAGCATAATATTCATCTCCCCACACAATTGTCTCAATACCCTCAAATATTGTAATGAACTTACCAGTACCTATGAGTGCAATAAAACCACAATGGAACATGCGTTATGTATGAACCTCACTACTACCAGGGACGGAGAGATAAAGCCCCTTGTCTGTCCATGTTTTCTGATTTCTATAGTGTTATAGGACCCCTCCATCAACAGCCTCAAGGATCATTAAGTGGCCACAGTCAGAGGAGGTACATTTGATGTGGTATTTCCAAAGCATAGAACTTCCTGCCTTGACAATTGAATAACTTGTAAGTGTATGTGCCTGTGAGATGGGCACAACTTTAAATTCCCTTCCAAGTTAGTGGTCATAAGCACTTCATTTTTCACTCCAGGGTAATAAAAAATTATAGGTGTTGCCTGTGTCTTTGATGTTTGATATGGTAAAGAGTTTATGGTGTACTACTGTTCCCTGCTTTGGGGTGACAAAATTAAGTTTTTCTGACATAACCCTATGTTCCCATACAAGTGCAAATATTAGGGAAAACTATCTGTATGTGTAGAAATGAATCAGCATTACTTGCTGATCTGTGGTTTTAACATAGTTTACAGGGGCTAAGGAGTAGATAAGGGTGTCAAATTTTAGGAATTAAAAATGTAATTTCATGAGGGAAAGGCCAAAGTCAAGGATAATGCCAAGATTTCCAACTTGAGCATCATCCTTGACAAGTTGAGCAACTTGGTGAATGTTGCCATTATTTAATGAGATGGCATTGGGAAATGAATCATATCCCCACAAAGACACGTTCAAGTCTTAATTCCCGGTTCTGTGAATGTGAACCCATTTGTGAATAGGGTCTTTGGAAAGCCTATTTAGATGAGGTCAAACTGAATCTGGGGGGTGGGCCTTATCCATATGATGTGAGAACTTTTAAAGAGAGGAAATCTAGGCAGAGACACAGATGACTGAGCAGGAGAAGCAGAAGCCAGAAGTCAGGAGAAGCCAGAGAATGAGGCAGATGGCCATGTGGTGGAGGCAGAGACATAAGCCAATGGACCTCAGTAATTGCAGCCAGCCAGAGCCAGAACTCCAGACTCCAGGAGAAAGCATGGCCTGGTGAGAGCTTGATGTTGGACTTCTGGCCTCCAAGTGATGAGCCAATAAATTCCTGTTGTTTCAGACAAAAAAAAAAAATGTAATTTCATTTTTGCATTTACCTTAAGCTACCAATTTTAATTTTTGAATTTCACAAGACTGCTGCTTCCCAGGCAGAGAGATATTGGATCGTCGGTGTTTCCGATCACAGGAATGGTATGCAGATCTCTATTTACCTTATGAGGCATGTTGTTTGCCTAACCTGAACCATAGTTGTGTGAGGCTGTCCATCCCTCTGTTGGGCCATGGAGTGCATGATTCCAGGATGTCCTTAGCTAAAACCTGACTGACATAAGCCCTTTTTGACAGAACACCCTTCTGATGCAATGAGCACCAGTTTATTGATTGGGCCTGGTTGATTGACAAGGGATAGCACTAAATCTTTCTGGAGAGAAGGTGTTCCCTGGGGCCTCACTATCCATGGCCTTGGGTGAAATCATAGCACATAAGTATAAGGAGGATAATCCAAAACATATTTTCCAACTCTTGTTTTTCACCTTGGCACAGAACCTCAGATGCAGAACCCCAGGGCAAAAAGTTTTAGAGATCCCCCTGACATGTACCCATTGATTTTCATTTCCTGCTCCTGCAACTTCCCTTTCTGCATGGAGATTAACAGATCCTACCTGTTTCCAGAGAAAGAAACCCAGTGTATTTAGGGATAAAGATCTGACTATTGTGGGTTTTCTTTTCCCCCTTTATACATTTCTAACATACATTAGATTGGCTGAGCCTATCAAGGAAGTCTATTTGCAACAGTAAGTGCCTTTTTCATTACTTTCTGCATCATTGTTATGGTGAGCGATGCCTAGTCAATTTGCAGATGGCTGGATCAACTGCTCCACATTATTGTCCATGCCTTCCTACCTGCTCACCCACATCCCAGCTAGTGCTTAAATTTATGACTGATTTTTCCTTTCAAAGGAAAGTGAGACTATTCTATTTTTCTTCATTTTAGTCCTCATGACTTTCTCTTTTCCAATTCTGGAACATAAGGGATATATCCTTCTCCACCAAACTCCCCTCTCCCTGCCTCTCCTCTGGCCTTACCTGCCACCAGCAGTGGATGAATTTATATTTCTTAGAAACACAATCCACTGACATTAGGGCTTTGCTAGGAGGTTATAGAAAAATGCACCTCTTCCCCAAAGTAAGGGTCTGCTAATGATTCTTTCCCCTAGATATAATTGCTAACATTCCTACAAAGATGCCACAGATATCTGGGGTTCACTTGCATGGACAGATTTCTTACTGTTGACAGCTGGTTATACTTTGAAATATCTTTATATCATAACCTGCTTGTTATCCTCTCTGCCTCCTTGAGCTGCCAGACAGGACAAGTTTAAAAGATGAAGGATCTGTGTGACATTTTCCACTCCAGCATGATTCTGATTCATTTAGGTATTTAAGCTAACTAGGTTTTTAGATTTATGTGAATGCCATTTCTTTAGCCAATGGTCTAATTAATGAACTGAGAAATTAACACCTCAGGGGAACAGGTTTCAAAATTTAAAAAGGTTTTTGATGCGATTCCAAAGGGTACAATCAATGATATTTGTATAATCACATGGTTCTGTGTTTATCACTTCAATAATTATTAGAGCATTTTCATTATTCCAGAAATTGTAATAATAATAATAAAAGGAAATAATGGGAAAAATCATCACCTCTCAGTCTTTCTATGCTTCCCATGCCATGCCTAGGTGCTCTTCTATTTCTGTCTATCCAGTTTATTTATATTTACATTTTGTAAAAAATGGTCTTATACGTGCAATATTACCCATATTCATATTTCACATGAGTTTTTACTATGTTTTATAACCCAATGTTAAATTTTTTTAGCTATCCTCTAGTATTATACATTTTCCTATATTTTACTTTTTGTCCTTTATCTTATCCATATAACTCTGCTAGTTACTAACACTATGATGTGCATTCTCCATTTCTATTCATTTCCAAAAATTTACAAGCACCATTTTTACAATTCTGCAAAGATTAACCATCAACTATTCATTCTGTACTGTCACTCCATTTTCTAATTATTAACTCCATGAATTTGCACAACATAATAGCACAATCATACAATATTTCTCCTGTGTTAACTTCTATAGAAATTTTATAGATTTGTTCTATCTTTGCAATACTGTTTTTAAGACTTTTGCATTCATTGATAGAGATTTATGAACTTATTCACAGGAGACACAACAAATTTTAAATCTATTGCTATCATACATATTTTCCCAAAAAGCTTTTATAAGCTATTTCTGTAATATTGAAAAGCCATTGACTGTTGTATTTATTTGTTTGATAACTGCCTTATCAATTAAATTTCCTATTCACATTTTCTCTTGGATTTCCCATTTGAACCATCTTATCCTCAGCAAAATACTGTGCTCATTGCTCTTTCCATTTTTTATTACCTGTTATTTTATTGCTTTATCTAATAATGAGCAGTTTCCTTCCATTCTTTCAAAGATGTTGCAAGATGCTCCACAGGTCTCCAGGGATCCCCAAACAGAAGCCTTAGATAGTTCTGCGTTATTACTAACTGTTCTGTAGGACAAGCTGACACTTGGAGCTCCTTATTTTGCCACCATATTGCCCTATCTATCCTCCATTCACTTTTATTTCTTTATTTTATTGGATGCTAATAATAAAATCGTGTTATGAAGCAGGGTTCACATAGGTTCATGGATGCTCCCTAATTTGGATATTCTGTCTTTAATCTTTGGACAAACTTCCTCACAAAATGATGTCTCTTTCAGCTGCACCCATTTCTAAAGAACATGCAATTTAAAAATCCTGCTGGTGAGCAAATGAATTTGGATGAGGCAAGGAAATTGGATGCCTGGTTTGACATTATTAACTTTTGGAAATTTCCAGAAGGTTTTGGTCTTAAAGCTAAGGTAGGACAATTTGCCTTAGATGTGTCTCAAAATCAACAATATTTTGTATCTGAGGAGATGATAGAGTGGAACGCAGGATTTTCAGAGGTGAGTATCACCAAATCATCATAGTTTATGCATAAAGAAAATCTCTTTATGGGGGGTTACTTCCTCCTTACTGCTCAGTAAATGGCCACATCTGGGTATTCAACAACTTACCTTTCAATTTGAAAATTTTTCTTACCCATTGTCAAATGGATGGAAAAAAACACATTTATTCAAAAATATATTTATGAAATATTATTTATTTCACATGTACAATGAAAATGGTATCCTATCAAATAAACTGATTTATGTATTTAAAATTTAAATTTGTGAATAATTCTATACCCCTAACACTGTAGTTATTGGAGAGTTAAAGTCACAGTTACTAAGACGTATTTGATTTTCTCCCTGGACTCCCCACTCAGAATGCAGTGAGAAGTGTGTTTCTGGATTCATGAAAACCTCTCAGGAGGGAAAGCCTGCCTCCTGCTCTTCGTACTGTGTGCCCAGAGAATGAGATTTCCAATGAGACAGATAAGTTCATGCCCAGAAGAAAGTCCCCACTTCTCCTTTATATCTCCCACTCATACAAGATATTTAAAATTATTTAGGAAACTGCAGAGTCAAAATTCATCCTTCCTTTATTTAGCAATTTAATTTTATAATCAATAGTATTTTCCATTGATATGATACCCCTTCTCTGCACTTATCTAGCTTATTTGATAAGCTTTATACACATTGCTGGCAAAGTCATCTCTAAGAAACACTTTTCTTGACTCCATAATAGTAAACTATGTTTCATCCTTATATTGTAACTAATACATTGTTACCTGCTTTTCATCCTGTTTGAAAGGATATGTAAATTTTATCAAAAGCTTGGATCTTAACAATTTTCATGACTTACACTGAGATGAACAGATGCTCAGAAAGTTTGTGATGATTTTTAGAAATGTGTATTTCTAAAGTGTGCCACATGAGGACAATATAATGCACCCACAATGAATGGGTTTCAGTTTCTGTTCTCTCATATTTTGCAACTGATTTAGGAGACAAAACATAGGGACACTTTGTATACATCCTTAAAACTGTAATTTGTGCATGTACAGAAACTTATGGGGCAGCAAATTCATAGGTTTGAGTGGTTCCACAGAGCTTTTCATAGAGACAGTAGCATTAGTATTATGTAAGATGAATGAAAGGCAATAAATTCTTGGCAGAATTATTAATGACAAAAAGTAAATCACCACTGAATATAGTATTCAGAGATTCAGAGAACTGGAAAACAAAGGTTCACTGTGACTAGCTCACAGAGAATATTGGGAATGGAGACTGAGACATGATATAGAAATGGAAGAGAAAATCTTATGCCATGTTTCTTTCATAATATAATTTCTGAAATTCAACATATTCCTGATACTACATGCATATTCATGATATTACATACTGGAATAACATCTATTGTGGGAAATTTCTTATTTTCATTTCTTGATTAATATGTGGTTTAATTTTCTAAAATACTATTAGTTCATTTTTTAAAGATGTGTTGAGGTTAATGATATAACCTTGCAGTGAATCAATTTGGGAAAATGATCCATGTACACATCAGTACAAGATAAGTTCAAGTATATGTTCTACATGTGCATATAAAGAATACTGTAACCATGAACTGCAGCTCCCACATGCTTGGAGATTAAGAAATATAATTTTCAACAACTTATTGTTTAATTTAGATAATATAAAAGTTTTTATAAAAATGTTTTGAAATTGAAAATGCTACATTTAAAGTCTTATTATGGGATAGAGTTAAGGCTGTCTTTGGAGAAAATATGTATAATCCTAGAATATATAATTTTTAAATTATTTAGTACATATATTTAAATGAAAAAGCTGAACTAACTATTCATTGAAAAATTAATAAGAGCAAATGAAACCTAAAGAAAAGAGAAGATAGAAAGTAATAAATATAAGAAAGAAATTTAATAAAGGACAATACAGGTAGGATAAAAATGTCAAAGTGAACAGCAGATTTAGAAAAAAATATTAATAATCCCTAGAATGGTACATTAAGAATAAACAAAAAATTGCAAAATAAATAATACCAGGACTTAAGAATGTGCCCTCTGTGCAGAATTTTGCACCATAAAACTTAGCATAAATAATTACAGGCCCAAACATTTGAAATTATGAATCATATTCACCTATTCCTAGAAAAATAAAAGTTGCCAAAAAATATGCCCCCAAAATTACAAATCTGAAAAGTTTCGTATCTTATTTAGTTATTAAATCCATAGCTTAAAACATTCTCATAAATTTTCAAATTGACCAATGGCCTTACTGCGGAATTCCACCAAACTTTCAAGGAAAAAAGAATACTTATTTGCTCAAACTCTTCCAAGGAATAGGACAAAAATGGGAAAACATCTCTATTCATTTATGATTATGGCTTAACATTTGTATCAAAATCTTATAAGGCCATAAAAAAATAAGAAAGTTCAGGTTTCTAGCTTTTTAAAACATAAGCTCATATATAATAAAAAAATAATCTGCACTCTAATTCCAGCAATATTTTATAAAGAGGATTTATCATGACAAAGCAAAGTAATTCAGTATATGTGCCCCCTGAAAAGTAGAAACCGTCATCTCAGTGAATGAAGGAAAATATTTAATAAAATTCAATGCCCACCAGTGATTTTAGAACAAACAACAAAAGCATACCTTATCAAGTAGAAATAGAAGAGAACCATCTTCATCTCTTAAAAGATACTTCCTGAAAACTAACATAAATTTCACACCATATTGAAGTATTTCATGACTGGGAGATCAATAATGAAACAAAAATCTTCAATATTAACACATCTAACAATGCACTGGAGATCCTTCCCAATGCAATATTGGCAGGAAAAAGATTGGAAGGAATAATTATTTGGAAGGATAAAGTAAAATTGACATAATTTGGAAAGGATTTTATTGCATAAGTTGAAGATCTGGAAGCTTTTATAAACTCAGTTTAATGGTCTGAATACAGGGGTAATATAAAAGCTTCTTAAATATGCAAGTCATAGGGCTTTCTAAAATGAATCTTACAAAGATGATATTTGCAATATCTTGAAAGTATTAAATGCCTGAAAATAATATTTAGGAAAGTTTGGAAAGACTTCTGTATAATAAAGTTATCGAGAAAAATTTAAAGAAAACTAAATAAATGGAGGGATGAACCATGTTCATAGTTGAAAGGACTCAATATTGTAATGATATCATTATTCTACAAATTGATTGACTGAGTCAATGCAATTGTTATCACAATCACAACTTTATGGGGCTATGACAACTTATTAAATCATTCCTATGAAATCAAATGCAAAATCTTTGCTAAGACAAACTTCAAGACAGAGAGTGAAATGGGAGTGCATATTCTACTTGTTTTTTTTTAAGTCACAATAATGTTGTTTCATCATAAGGATAGAAAAGGAAATAAAATGAACCAAATGACATATCTAGAAACAAATTGGTCACATACAAATTCATCAATATCAGGAAAATTGTAATTCTAAATGTAAAAATAAAAACCTTAAAGAAACAAAAAGGAGAAGAATGTTTTCATTTTCAAAGGAGAAAATTTCTTAAATAAGACATATATCATCATATATCATCAACCTTAAAGGAAAAGTTTAATGAATGTTTATTACACTAATACAGCTATTTTCTGTTAGGCAATGAATGGTCAAGCCACATCTGGAAGAAATTATTTAACAAAGATCTAGTCAATAATGAATTACATCAAGAGTATACAGGGACTGTCTACAGAAACAAGATAAGCAGAAAATCCACTAGAAAAAATACGATGTGTGGACAAGAAAAGATTGGAAGCTCAACAGTAAATAAATTACACTGTTATCAAATTGATGGACTGAATGTTTAAAAGAAAGCCAAAGGTCTAAGAGAAAGTTTAGGGAAAGAAAAACAAGCACATTAAAGCACATGGTTATTTAAAATCATCACAAGCTGGACAAATTTGGCTGAAATTGTCCAATGTTATTCTTTTGGGTCCAGTGAATAAGTGAGAATTACTGAACATGGGCTGATGACACTTTGCATTTCTCACCAGATATAGAACACTGTGTGAAGTGTCCAGATCATCAGAATGCAAACAATGAGAGACCTCATTCCCTCCAAAAGACCCTTTGGGGTAGACTCTGGTCTGCACAGCTCTTTGCTTCTCTTTCCTCGCTACTGTTATTCTTGGGGTCTTTGTGAAGCACCAAGACACTCCCATTGTCAAGGCCAATAACAGGATCCTCAGCTACATCCTGCTCATCTCCCTTACCCTGTGTTTCCTATGCTCCTTGCTCTTCATCAATTATCCCAACACAGCCATCTGCATCTTCTGACAAATCACATTTGGAATTGTTTTTGCAGTGGCTGTGCCCACTGTTTTGGCCAAAACAATCACTGTGGTTCTGGAATTCAAGGTCCTTGCTCTAGGGAGAAGGATGTGGCAGTGTTTGGTATCAGGGGCACCTAACTTTGCTATTTCCATTTGCTCCCTAATCCAGATGATACTCTGTGGAATCTGGTACAGAACCTCTCCCCCATTCATTGATAAAGATGCACACAATGAGCATGGTTATATTACCATTGAGTGTCTTAAGGGCTCAGCTACTGCCTTCTACTGTGTCCTGGGATTCCTGGGCTGCTTGGCCCTCTGCAGCTTCAATGTAGCTTTCATGGCCAGGAACCTGCCTGACACCTTTGTTGGTGTTCTGCAGGGTTTCGGTCAGTTTCCTCTCTGTCTACCACAGCACCAAGGGGAAGGTCATGACAGCCATTGAAATCTTCTCCAGCTTGGCTTCCAGTGCTGCATTACTAGGCTACATCTTTGCTCCAAGGTGCTATATTATTTTATTAAGACCAGATAGGAACACTCACCGTGGATTATGGTATAGAACATATTCTGTGGACATTAAGACTTCTTAAGTTGTAACTGAATATTGTCCTGCAGTAAATAGAAGGCCTGAAGAAAATCAACACCACGCTTGCATTTTCCTTCACCAATTAAGAAGTGGGGTGGGGGGTGGGGTTGAATGGGACCTCATATATATATTTTTAATGTAATTTTATTACAAAGTCAATAAAAAAAAGAAGTGAATCACATTTTTTCTCTAATAATGGCAGGAGAATGACAGTCACATTATCCAACTTTTCAACATTAAATTACATTTTTTGTCCTTTTTCATTACATTATATATAACATTGAATATTCATATTGTAGTTAATTTTATATGTTTGAAATACATTTGAATAGACTTCCACTTTGGTTTTCAGTTTTTTGTTTATAAATTTCCTTTTCCTAATTATACTGGAAGGCATGATAAAAGTTTCCCTCCTTTCTTCTGTCTGTGGTTATCGCAAAGATCCAATAACATTTTGGCAATATTCCTTATTTTTCCACATATTTGAATTGCTATATTTTGAGGATAATAAATAAGCGCTGTTTCAGGACACATTGTAGCAGTTTGATATTGATTATGAATTCCAAAAATAGATGTTAGATTTTGTCTGTGAACTGGTCAGCTCCTCTGGGCATATTAGATTAAATTAATTCAGAGGTTTCACTTTTACTTGATTGAATAATGAGCAAAGCTTTGATCAGGCCACATCTGTAGGACACTGGGTGTCCATACCTTTGGTTTCTGAGATTCCAGCTTTTGGACTCAGAAACCAATAATTCCACAACATCAGAATAGTTTGCAGTGCAAAAAATGCACAGATGAATACCCTGTTGCCCCTAGCCCTAGAGGTGCTCGCAGTCAAGACATGGAGACCAAGCTGATACGTAAACTTTAACTGACTTCTGTACCAAGAAACACAGCATTTTTCCATCACTAGAGGCTGCAGAAACAATGGCAGGCAGAAACAAGTAGTTCATTGAGGAAATAGCACAGACCAGGTGTGAAAACCACGTGGTGTATGAATGGTGGATTGGACCATTGTATAGCTCTTGTCCAGTCATTTTAGGTATCATATTAATCCATTTTTTGTACCCCTCTCTCACCTGAATGCATTAAAAATGAATATACTTGCTTACTAGAAGTAATAAAGTGGAAGATGAGATCAGATTTTTAATCACTCTACTTCTGAATCACATTTAACCTGTACAATTTATAGTCACTAGTACTGGATTACTGCACATGAATTTACCCCTACATGAAATGGCATTATGAGTTTTACTCTTTAAGTCTTCAGAGGAAATGTTTCCTGTGCACAACACCTTGTGCACACTAGACATCAATATGTTAATTGAATACATTTGCGAATGTATAAAATTGTGATACTATGTGTGCATTTCATTTGTGTGTGTATGTTCATTCATTTAACATGTCTGCATTAATACATCTTAAGTATTTATTCCATGAAGATACAAAATTGAATACCATAGAGCCAGAAACTGTCCTCATTAGTCTAATCGAATAGTTCAATTGTTGGCATTGGACTTTGAAGGGCGATTCAGGATGCAAGGAGAAAATAGAATGGGATGCCCTAATCTGGATATGGCAATAAGAAAAACCCTTCCATGGTAAGGAAATTAGAGAAGATACCTCGAGGAGGAGCAGGAATTGAGATTAGGAAGGGAAAGGGGACATAGATGTAGAAAATGATTTTACAAGAATGGGGACAAGCTGAGCATAGACCCCAAATTTGACAGGTGCATTGAAGAAGACAGAGGCTCTGGATTCCAATAAGGAGGGAGAAGTGAGAATAGATAGGCATGAGTCAGACTGTTTAGAATTTGTAGTTCATGTTAGGGGGAGTATGAACAATTTTATGCTAATTTTATGCTAAAAAACTAGACAATGTAGATAAAATAGAAAAATTCCTAAGAATGTACAACCTACTGATGCTCAAAGAAATAGAAGATTCATTAAACCAATCACAAGTAAAGAGATTGAAACAGTCATTAAAAAGTTCCCCACAATGAAATGCCCTTGACCAGACAGTTTCACAGGTGAGTTCTACCAAGCATTCAAAGAAGATTTAATACCAATGTGACTCAAGCTCTTCCAAAAAATTGAACAAGAAGGAATGCTACAAAACTCATTCTATGAAACCAATATCACCCTCACGCTAAAGCCAAATAAAGCTATTACAGAAAAATAAAGTTATAGACCCATTTCTCTAATGAATACAGATGCAAAAATCCTCAATAAGATACTTGCTAATCAAATCCAACAACACATTAAAAGAATTATCCTTCTTGATCAAGTGGATTGTATACAAGTCATGTAAGGCTGGTTCAACACAAGAAAATCAGCATAATATACCACATTGATAAATCAAAGAAGAAAAATCATATGATCTTATCAATGACACAGAAAAGGCATCTGACAAAATACAGTATCCTTTCTTGAGAACAATACTACAAAAAAATAGGAATTGAAGGAAACTTCTCAACATGATAAAAGCCATATAAGAAAAACCCACAGCTAACATTGTATTCAATGGTGAAAGACTGAAAACTTTCTGATTGACATCAGGGAAAGGACAAGGATGCTTACTAACCCCATTGTTCTTCAATGTAGTGGTAGAGTTTCTAGCTAAAGCAATCAGGCAAGAAAAAGAAATAAAAGGCATCCAAATTGGAAAAGAAGAATTAAAATTTTCACTATTCGCAGATGATGATTATATATCTAGAAAGTCCTGAAAAATCTACAACAAAGCTGCTAGAGCTAATAAATTATTTCAGTAGAGAGTCAGGATATAAGATCAATAAGCAAAAATCAGTAGTGTTTCTTTACATGAATAATGCACAATCTGAGGAGGAAGTCAATAAAAACACTCTATATACAATAGCAACAAAAAGAATCAAATATTTAGGAATAAACTTAACCAAGGATGCAAAACACTTGTATTCAGAAAACTATAATGCATTGCAAAAAGGAATTTTGAAAGACCTAAATAATTGGAATAACATTTCTTGCTCATGGATTGGAAGACTAAATATCATTAAGATGTCAATTCTACCCAAATTGAGATACAGATTCAATGCAATACAAATACAAATTTCACCAGTATTTTTTTTTAGCAAATGGAAAACACAATTATCAAGTCTATCTGGAAGTGTAAGAGTCTCCAAATGGCCAGAAACATTTTCAAAAGGAAAAGTGAAGTTGGAGGACTCTCACTTACAGACTTTAAATCATATTACCTAGCTACAGTGGTAAAAACAACATGGTATGGTCATAAAGATAGACACATAGACCAATGGAACCAAATTGATGGTTTATAAACAGACACATCTATGGCCAAGTGATTTTTGACAATCCTGTCAAGCCCTCCTAGTTGGGGAAGAAAAGTTTATTCAAAAATTTTTGTTGGGAGAACAGGATATCCATAGCCAAAAGAAAGAAGACCGCTATCTCACATATTATACAAAAATAAACTCAAAGTGGATCAAAGACCTGAATATAAAAGGAAGTACAATAAAGCTTCTAGAAGAATATGTAGGGAAACATCTTCAAGATCTGGTGGTAGGTGATGGATTCATAAACCTTACACCAAAATCACGAGCAACAAAAAACCATGGGTAAATGGGACCTTCTCAAACTTAAACATTTCTATTATTCAAAGAACTTCATCAAGAAGGTGAAAAGGCACCAAGTCAGTGGGAGAAAATATTTGGAAACCAGTTATCTGATAAGGGTTTGATTTCCATGCTACATAAAGAGATCATACAACACAACAATAAAAACCAAGCAATAAATTTAAAAATGGACCAAGGATTTAAATAGACATTTCTCCAAAGAGGAAATACAAATGGCCAAAAAGCACATGAATAAATGTTTCATATCACTAGCTATTAGGGAAATGCAAATTAAAACAACAATATATCATCTACCACCACATAGAATGGCCATTATTAAAATAAAAAAACAACAGACAACAATATGTGCTGGAGAGGATGTGGAGAAACAGGAACATTCCTGCACTGTTGGTGGGAGTGTAAAATGGTGCAGCCTTCATGGAATACAGTTTGGAGGTTCCTGAGGAAGATAAATATAGAACTGTCACATGATCCAGCAATTCCTCTACAAGGAATATATCCAGAAGAACTAAAAACTAGGCCATGAACAGACATCTGCACACCAATGTTCATAGCGAAGTTGTTCACAATTGCCAAAAGATGGAAACAACTCAAGTGTCCCTTCATGATTGAATGGATAAACAAATGTGGTCTATACAAACAATGGAATATTATGCTGCAGTAAGAAGAAATGAAATTGGGACATATGTGATAACATGGATGAGTCTTGAAGAAATTATACTAAGTGAAGTAAGCCAGACACAAAAGGAAAAATATTGCATGGTCTCATTAATATAAACTAAATACAAATAATAAACACATGGAATTGTATATGTTATTAGGAGATAAAAGGAGTTTTGAGAAGAAATATAGATGCTTAATATATGTAGAAGTTTTTTTTCTTTATTTTCTTTTAAATGTTACATTAAAAAAATAACAGGTCCCTATACACCTCCCACCACCCTCACCCCACTCCTCCCACAACAACAACCTCTTGCATCATCGTGGCACATTCACTGCACCTGGTGAATACATTTTGGAGCACTGCAGCACCACATGTGTAGTGGTCTACATAGTAGTCTACACTCCTCCAGTCCACCCAGTGGGCCATGGCAGGACACACAATGTCCAGCATCTGTCCCTGCAGCATCACCCAGGACAACTCCAAATCCTGAAAATGCACCCATATCATATCTTTTCTTCCTTTTCCCTAACATCAGCAACTACCGTGACCACTTTCTTCACATCACTACTACAATTTCTTCCCTTACTAATCACAATAGTTCCCCAGTAGAACACCAGTAAGTCAACTCTAATCTATATCCTATTCCTCCATCCTGTAGACCCTGGGAAGGTTCTGTACAGTCCAAATCTACATCAAGAAGGGGCTTACATTCCACAAGGATGATGGATGCAATTCTCCTGCTTGCAATTGTAGGCACTCGTGGCTCCCTGGTGTGCTGGTTAACCTTCTTCACCTCCCTGTTAGCTGGCCAGGATAAGAGCAACAAACCAGAGGGTAGGAGTTGCAAGCCTGCTGAGGCTCAGGGCCTGACTGCCACATGGACAGTCCAGAGATTCAGGTCTCCTGAGTATACCCGAAACCCAAAGCCAACTACAGGTCTGGTAAAAGTAACAGAAGAGGCATGTGTAGAAAGATCACATCTGAGTCCATCAACATCTCACTCAGCAACAGAAACTCAAAGTAGGGCCAACTGACATGGCACTGAATTCCAGAGCCATCTGCTATGAACATAGCGTCTCTGCAGCCCTCGGGAGAACCAGTACCTGGGTTTCTATCTACTTTGGCTGTCTCTGGGACCCTGCTGAGATGTGCATAAACGTTACTGCTCTGATGACCTCCCAACTGTTTTTGGAGACTCATAGCCATACAAACTCATTTGTCCTTTCCATTTCCCCCTTTTATCCAAAGACAAAAAGCAGTTGTTAACACTTGATATTACATGTAGGCTGAGATATTCTGCTGGTATGAGCTGACCCTTTTATTCAAGGTCTTTTTCTAGTTACGTCATCAACTGGTGCTTGGTAGAAATCCCTTGGCACCAGGGAGGTTCATCCTCAGAAGTCATGTTCCATGCCGGGGGGAAGGTAATGCACTAAATGCTGAATCTGGCTTAATGACCACATTTGAGCAAAATGGAGGCCATCAGGAGGTAACTCTTTGGCACCCTGCAGCTCTACACCTAGTTCATATTTCAGGCACACAAGCTCATAATTGTAGCCATCAGTATCAAGGGCTCATTGCTGGGCCGTCCATCTTTATTGGTCTTTGACATTGCACTTGGAGTATTGTTGCTGTTTCATTGGGGATGTGATAGAGCTCCCCTGGATAGGAACTAACACTCCCTCAGTTGTCATTTTTAACTGAAACCACTATGAAAATATCCAAACATTTTCATGTACCCTGTGTACACACCCTGGAGTACTCTCTCCCAACCATGTGCCCCCTTTCAATAACACACCACACCAGTGTTCCTCCCCTGACATAGTTGAACCCTTCTGTAGTCCAAAACTTCTTTAAAAAGGAAGACTAATATTTTGCCAGATTACATAAATAGCAAAATGGAATATAATGATGGGTTTAAAGGTTAGATATAGAATATATACTAATTTAGAAAAATTAAATAAAGGAAGAATAAATTGGAGTATCAAAAAATGAAAAACTGAAAAAGTTTTGTTTTGACATTTTGCTTTTCATCACTGCTGTATGTGTTGCCCTGTATGTACCGTGGCCAGGCAATTTCTTCAATTTCTTCCTCAATGTCTACATACTTTCTTTTTCTTTTTCTTCCAATTATTAAGTTTCTTTTCACATAAGTTTTACATTACAGTAATTCACATACACAATATATGATACTCCCACATATCCAACATCAAACCCTTTGTCCCTTCACAATGATCTTTTTACATGTTCATATTCTATTTGCTGCAGCTCATGTACAGATATTGAAACAATAGCTTTCAAACATGATTCCATTTGAGTTTCCATTATGGCTTATATTTTAGACTATACAGTTTTCTAAATTTTTAGTTATATTATGTTTTACATTATCATTTATATTTTAGCCTATAGACTTTAATACATTTTTGGTGTAATTTAACATATCCTATATCCATCATTGCATGATCTTGTGGAATACTTCCATTGACCCACAGTTACACAGATTCCATCTATTCAACACCTTTTTCCCCATCCCCTCAGGGCCCACTGTGACAATCAATCTTCATTACATGAAGGACCATATTCAGAGATACTTGCAACAGTGTTGAGAGCTTGACATACCCGAGTGCCCCAATCCACTAGGAGCCACCAATTCTCTCAAGAGATAAAATTTCCTCTATTTGAGAACATCAGTTCTCCCCAGGTTGTGGGTATACTTTCACCCTCATTGTATGGGTCTCCACCCAATAGTATAAACCATTATTAAAAAATGAACCCTCACACTCTCCCTAGAAGCTTTCCATGTGTCAGAAGCCCCCCCCTTTAAGCATCTTGAACAGATAACCTTTTATAGTATATTTTCTAAAGAGTTTTCTCTAATTTGTAATTTCAACCACATACCTGACAGTCTCCTATGTTCAAATGTTCTGCCTACCGTCCCCCCCAAAAATTGGGCCATCTAATCCATCCTTTCATCTCCAGGCCCCTCATGCCCACAAAGCCCTGCCCCAAGGTATACATATGCCCCCATTTTATCCCTCCTCTGTAGAGATACTTATCTCCAGCTTATCATAGATTTCACCCATGTAGGTGTAAGCTTGCAGCCTTTCTCTACTCCCCAACTTCCTTTAAGCATATCATCCAGTCTTTAGCTCTCTGAAACATCTTGGTTTACTTATTTCTTATCAGAGAGGTCATGTTGTATTTGTCCTTCAATGCCTGGGTTGCTTCACTCAACATAAGGTTCTCAAGATTCATCCATGTTATCACATGTGTTTGTAGTGTATTTGTTCTTAGAGCTGAGTAGTATTCCATTGTATGTATACACCACATTTTATTTATCCATTCATCTCTTGATGGCATTTGGATTGATTCCAACTTTTGCCAACTGTGGATAGTGCTGCTATGAACATCGGTGTGCATATATCAGTTTGTGTCCTTGTTTTCAGATCTTCCGGGTATATACCCAGCAGTGGAATTGCTGGTTCATATGGTAAATCTGTATCTAGTTTTTTGAGAAACTACCAAACTGTCCTCCAGAATGGCTGGGTCCTTCTGCATTCCCACCAGCAGTGGATGAGAGTTCCCATTCCTCCACATTCTATCCAGCATCTGTAGCCTTCTGATTTTTTGATAGCTGCCAGTCTTATGGGAGTAGGATGGTATCTCATTGTGTTTTGACTTGCATTTCCCTAGTAGCTAGTGATTTTGAGCATTTTTTCATGTGCCTTTTAGCTATTTGCATAACTTCTTTTGAGAAGTGTCTGTTCAAATCTTTTTCCCATTTTTTAAATGATTTGCTTGTCTTTTTATTTTCAAGATATACAATTCTTTATAAATGCAGGATATTTCTCCTATAAGATATATGGTTACCAAATAATTTCTCCCAATATGTAGACTCTTTTTTCATTTTCTTGACAAAATTCTTTGAGGTGCAGAAGGCTTTAATTTTGAGGAAGTCCCATTTATCTATTTGTTCTTTGGCTGCTCATGCTTTTGGTGTGAAGTTCATGAAGCTGTTTCCTATTACAAGGTCCTGTAGATGCATCCCTACATTGCTTTCCAAAGTTTTTATGGTCTTGGCTCTTATATTTAGGTCTTTGTTCCATCTTGAGCTGATTTTTGTATAAGGTGTGAGTTGGTAATCCTCTTTCATTCTTTTAAATATGGATATCCAGTTCTCCAGGCACCATTTGCTGAAGAGGCCATTCTCTCCCAGTTTAGATGTTTTGGTGGTCTTGTTGAATACTATATGGCTGTTTATTTGAGAATCTATATCAGAACTCTCATTTCAAATCCATTGGTCAGTGTGTCTATCCTTGGGCCAAAACCATGCCATTTTCACTACTGTAGGTTTGTAGTACGTTTTGGAGTCAGGTAGTGTGATTCCTCCAATTTCGTTTTTCTTTTTCAATATGTCTTTGGCTATTTGGGACCTCTTTCCTTTCCAAATAAATATCATAGTTAGTTTATCTAGTTCATTAAAGAATGCTGTGTGGATTTTTATTGGGATTGCATTGAATCCATAGATCAGTTTTGGTAGGATAGACATTTTAATGATATTTAGTCTTCCTATCCATGGGCAGGGAATATTCTTCCATTTATTTAGGTCTTCTTTGATTTCCTTGAGCAGTGTTTGTAGTTTTCTGTGTATAAGTCCTTTACATCCTTAGTTAAATTTATTCCTAGGTATTTTATTTTTTTATTTACTATTGTAAATGTTATTTTATTCCTGATTTCATCCTCAGATTGATCATTATTGGTGTACAGAAATAGTGTTGATTATTGTGTATTGATTTTGTAACCTGTGACTTTACAGAACTCATTTATGAGTTCTAGAACCTTTTCTTGTAGACTTCCCAGGGTTTTCTATGTATAGGATCATATCATCTGCAAATAGTGAAATTTTCACTTCTTCCTTTCCAATTTGGATGGCTCTTATGTCTGTTTCTT
This sequence comes from Dasypus novemcinctus, assembly GCF_030445035.2. Lineage (NCBI taxonomy): Eukaryota > Metazoa > Chordata > Mammalia > Cingulata > Dasypodidae > Dasypus > Dasypus novemcinctus. Next base: position 791,831 of record NW_026688151.1, read on the forward strand.
CCCTCAGTGCTTGAGCATGTACTTCTAAGACAATGTAAAATAGAAGGGCTGATAGTGGGCATCCTTGTTTTTTTTTTTTTTGATCTTAGAGGGAAAGATTTCAGATTTTCACCATTGTAAATGATGTTAGCTGTGGGTTTTTCATATATGCTCTTTATCATGTTGAGAAAGTTTCCTTCTATTCTGATCTTTTGCATTGTTTTTATTAGGAAAGTGTGCTGTATTTTGTCAAATGCTTTTTCTGCATCTATAGACATGATAATGTGATTCTAACTTCAGTCTGTTTATATGGTGTATTACATTAATTGATTTTCCTGTGTTGAACCATCCTTGCATACCTTGAATGATTCTCACTTGGTCATGGTGTATAATTTATTTAATGTATTGTTGAATATGATTAAGAAGTATTTTTTTGAGGATTTTCATGTCTAAGTTCATTAGAGGGATTGGTCTGTAATTTTCCCTTCTTGTGGCGTTGCTATTAGAGTAACGTTGGCATCATAGAATGAGTTAGGCAATGTTCTTTGTGTTTCGATTTTTTGGAAGAGTTTAAGCATGTTTGGTGTTAGTTTTTTCCAGAATGCTTGGTAGAATTCACCTGTGAAGCTGTCTTGCCCAGGGCTCTTCTTAGGTGAGAGGTTTTTAATGACTGAATCTCTCTTTACTTGTGATTGGATTGTTGAGATGATCAGTTTCTTCTTTCATTAATGTAGGCTGCTCATGTGTTTCTAGGAATTTGTCCATTTCCTCTAAATTGTCCTTTTTCTTGGAATATAGTTTTTCAAAGTATCCTTTTATAATAGTCTTTATTTCTGTGGGGTCAATGATGATATCTCCTTTCTCATTTCTTATTTTCCTTATTTGCATCTTCTTTTTTTCTTTGTTAGTCTAGGTAATGGTTTGTCAATTTTATTGATCTTCTCAAAAAACCAGCACTTGATTTTGTTCATTTTTTCAAGTGCTTTCTTTTTTTCTATTTCTTTTAGTTCTTCACTGATCTTTGTTATTTCTTTCTTCCTTCTTCCTTTGTATTTAGTTAGTTTTTTTTAATAATTCCTCCAATTGTGCAATTAGTTATTCAATTTTAGCTCTTTCTTCTTTTTTGATGTATGAATTTATGTCTATAACCTTCCCTCTCAGTACTGCTTTTGCTGCATCCCATAAGTTTGGATATTTTTTGTTATAATTTTCATGTTTTAAGGTAGTTATTAATTTCTTTTGTTATTTCCTCCTTGACCCACTGTTTTTCTAAGAGTGCTGTTTAACTTCCAAATCTTGGTGCCAAATCTCAGTCTCTGTCCCTTGCAAATTTCCAGCTTCATTCTACTGTGGTCAGAGAAATTATTTTGTAGGATTTCAGTCTTTCTGAATTCATTGAGATTTTTTCTGTGGCCTAGCATGTAATTGGACAAGTATATGTCTTGGGGTAGGCCTGTTGGAATTTATGCTGTTTGGAGTGCATTGTGCTTCCTGGACATGTACATCCATCTCCCTCAGTAGATTTGGGAAGTTTTCAGCCATTATTTCCTCCAACACTCCTTCTGTCCCCTTCTCTTCTCCTTCTGGGATGCCTGTAATGCATATGTTTGTGTCTTTTGCATTGTCATTCCGGTCCCTAAGTCCCTGTTGGAAGTTTTCTTTCTTTTTATTGATCAGTTCTACTATCTGTTTGATTTCAGATATACTGTCTTCCACACCACTAATTCTTTTCTGTGCCTCTTCGAGTCTGCTGTTATTTGCAGAGAGTGTATTTTTGATTTCTAGAATTGTGCTGTTCATCACCATCACATCTGTTATCTTTTTGTGTATGATTGCAATTTCTTCTGTATTCTAAGTGTTTTCTTCATGTTCTTAATCTCTTCCTCCACCTCATCAAATTTGTCCCTAATATATGTTTTGAGAGCTTTAATTACTTGTTTGATGTTCTGTTACTCTTCCTCGTTTTAGTTTGTTCACTGGATTGGAGAATGTTTTCCTGATTAATATTTTGTTTTGTAATTTTTTGTTGCATCATTTTATCTTGATGGTTTTAATCAGTTGCTTATCTTCTTTGTCTAGTTTGGTGTTTAATTAGTTTTTTTGCATGTGTATTAATTCTTCTCTTTGTCACTTTGTTCTTCTTATTCTATTTCCTTGTTGTTGGCTAAGTTCACTTGAAGGAAAATATTAAGGGCAGGGAAAGCCAAAGAAGTAAGAGAAGAAAAATGAACAATAGTAGCATTGATAATAAATATTAAGAGGAACCATGTGTGATCTAGAAGAATGGATATTTGGCTCATGTAAGGTATGTATACTTACAACAGTGCGAAAACTAGTGTATGTATAATGAGACAGTAACTAAATATGGGGAGGAATATAGTGTGAATTAAAAGGCCAGTGTGTTCAGGAGAGAGGGAAAGAGAAAATAAAGGACAATAATATAAATAGTGAATATAAGACAGAAAACAGAGCAAAGGTATTAGAAATAAATTCAGAAAAATAGGGGGGCAAACAAAGAGATGTGTAATGTAAGAGAAACAATAAATGATGGAGGATAGAAAGATGTAGAGGAAATGGGATAGTGTTGGTGGCCCAAATCAATATACACACAAAAGTGGAATGGAGGATGAGGAAATACAGCAAATGTGAATAACTCCCTGCATCACCTAATATAAAGAAAATTAAAAAAGAAGGCAATGAAAGAAAGAAAAGGGAAAAAAGGAACAAAAAGGAGGGGATAAGTAAGCAAGAAAAAGAGCAAAAAAGAAAAAAGAAAGAAAAAAGATCCTTGGGGGATAAAGAGAAAGCAAAAACAAAAACAAGAAGACAACCCAACAAAATGCCAGACAAAGTTTTAAGCAAGGTATCTCTTTGCAGTCAAATAAAATGCTTAGGGATTTGACATATCCCCTTTTTCCCCTCTTTACTTCCCTGTCTCCCAGGGCAGCAAGAAAGCTGCCTAAGAGGTCCAGTAGGAGATTCAAGTGGGTCCTTGTTGAACCAGCTCTGCAAAGAAAACAGTGACTTTTATTTCCGAGAGAGCACCCACAGCTCACCAGGAACCCCAAGTATGCTACTGGAAGCTTGGAAAGGACCTCCTACAGTCCCTCTCCTTTAGGTGTGCTATGAGAGGGCTAGTTGATTTTCTGACTCCACCTTCTCCCAGACCAAGTTTCATATCACAGGGTATTTAGGTGAATTGGGTTTTGTCAGCAGATTCACCACTCCTTTCTTCCCAGGCTCTCCCCAAGCCAGCTGGTATGCTCCTCGAAGTACAAATACACAGAAAATGGAGGGAGGGGGAACCAGAAAATTGAACCTGCACTCGCTTGGTCCCTTTGCTGCACCTCCTACCAAATCCCTCCCACTCACGGAGTCAGTCAAAAACCGGAGGGCTCAGGCAATCCCAGACCTCCAGAAGTGCTGGACTTGGGAAAGGGAAGCCCGGGACACTGCAGACTCAGAGTATGTAGGCGTGTGGAATGCGGAATATGGGGGCTGAGGGGACACAGACCTGGAGACCACGTATCTGGGGATCATGGTGCCCAGGAACACCAACACACAACTGACAGTTCTCAGGGAACCCTGTGGCCGCCAGCCATAAGTGGAAGGGTCCCGCCTCCCCACAGCTTCCAACTTCTGTGCTTGTAACCCACAATTTAACCTTTAGCAAGCACTACTTCTGTCACTGTCTCTAAAAAATAGACGTCCATACACCTCCTGCCTTGCAAGCCCCTGAAACAATCTGCTCCGGGAAGTCTCCAACACCACGTGGCTGCTTCTTTGCAGGAGAGACTGTGAGCTGCACTCACTCAGACACCATCTTGCCCTGCCTCCTCCTGTAGAAGTTTTAATTAACTCAACTTAAAAGTGTGGAGACGGATAGAGTTGATAATAACACATTATAGTGAGTAGTAACTGGATTATAAATGGGATTGTGGCTGAAAGAAAACTAAAGAATAACCAAGGGGGAAGGAGACTTGGCCCAGTGGATAGGGCATCAATCCACCACATAGGACATCTGCAGTTCAAACACCAGGCCTCCTTGACCTGTGTGGGGCTGGCCTGTGTGCAGTGCTAATGCATGCAAGGAGTGCCCTGCCACACAGGGGTGTCCCCACATCGGGGAGCTCCATGCACAAGGAGCCCCATAAGGAGAGCTATCCAGTGCAAAAGAAATTTCAGCCTGCCCAGGAATGGCATGGCAACACACAGCAAGATGACGGAACAAAAAGAAACACAGATTCCCATGCCACTGACAACAACAGAAGTGGACAAAGAAGAACACACGGGAGATAGACACAGAGAGCAGACAACTGGGGCAGAGTGGGGGAGAGAAATAAATAAACAGATCTTTAAAGAAAAAAAAGAATACCCGAGGGGCTGAAATACACAGTTGAGAGGCAGTTGAGAATTGTGGTTAAGGCTACAAATGCAAGCAAGTTCTTCTGTGAGCTAGAGCAGATGTATATCACTATTGTATATACATGGAAAACTACAGTTGGCGTGACCTATAGACTGTGGTTAACAGCAATACTATAATATTCTTGCATAAATGTCAAGCTGTACTGTGTTGATAATAGAGGTGTATGGAAAAAATGTGTCAAATGTATGCTATGGGCGGTGGACTTGGCCCAGTGGTTAGGGTGCCTGTCTACTACATGGGAGGTCTGCAGTTCAAACCCTGGGCCTCCTTGACCCGTGTGCAGCTGGCCCATGTGCAGTGCTGATGGATGCAAGGAGTGCCCTGCCATGCAGGGGTGTTCCCCGTGTAGGGGAGCCCCATGCGCAAGGAGTGTACCCCGTAAGGAGAGCCGCCCAGTGTGAAAGAAAGTGCAGCCTGCCCAGGAATGGTTCCGCACACACGGAGAGGTGACACAACAAGATGACACAATAAAAAGAAACACAGATTCCTGTGCCGCTGACAACAACAGAAGCGGACAAAGAAGAAGATACAGCAAATAGACACAGAGAACAGACAACTGGGGTTGGGGGCGGGGGGGAGGGTAGTGAAATAAATAAATAAATAAATCTTTTTTTAAAAAAAGAAAGATAAAGGTTTGCATGACCCTAAAAAAAATGTATGCTATGGACCATGATTGGTGGTAATAGTCTGGTCATATTGTCTCATAATCTGTAATAAATGTTCCACCAGAGTGTGGAGTTGTATGGGAAATTTACACATTTATATGATTGTTTTGCAAGTTCACAATATTTGTAATAAAAATATTATAAAAAAATAGTATGAGTTGGGGAAAAAATACACCAAGTGTAATATAGGATCTATAGTTGGTAGTAATATTGTGATGACGTTCATGTACAGTTTGTAGCAAATGTTTCACAATGCAAAGAGTTGGTGGAAGGGTGTTGTATGAGACCCCTGTGTGATGTTATGTATGTATATTTTGTAAGATCACAATCTTTAGTGTGCATGTTTATGTATGAATGATATACTTTCATAAAATATAAAAAGATTTTTAAGAATAGAGTGTTCACAGATGATGAAGAAAGAGTTGGCCTTGCTGATTCTGAAACTTCAAGATTCAGAGAGCCACTTACGCACACATTGTTGTGACTGGCAATGGAAGAAATTGAGCATTGATGTGGAGTAAGTGGCCACAGTAGTTGCTGAGGACAGGGAGAAGGAAGAAAAGAGGTGATGTAGGGACAATTTGGGGACTTGGAGTTGTCCTAAATGATATTGCAAGGACAGATGCTGGACATTATATATCCTGCCATAACCTACTGAATGGACTGGGGGAGAGTGTAAACTAAAATGTAAACTATAATCCACGTGGTGCAGCAGCGCTCCAAAATGTATCCACCAAATGCAACAAATGAACCACAATGATGAATGAGGTTGTTCATGTGGGAAGAGTGGGGTAGGGGGTTTATGGGAACCTCTTATTTTTTTAATGTAATTTGTGATATAGGTATCATCAAAAAATACGATTAAAAATGATACAGTTGGGAGTGGGGAGTGGGGTGTAAAGGAACTTCTTATATTTTTCAGTGTAACATTTTGGAAAAAATCTACTCATTCCCTATAAATGTGTATTATTTTCATAATTAATTATCTTTAAAGACATTTTCAATGATATGTTTTAAACTTTAAAAAAAGAAGTAATATTGGATATGAATGGACTCTGTAAAATAAAGCCGAAAGAAACTATGAAGTACAGTATTCTAATTAACAATGTACCAACCCACAATGTATGGATTAACAATTCTAATGCTTCTATGCATTTGCACTGGAATCAAGTTTCATAGATAGTTGACAGATGAGGGAATATTTTTCACACTGTGAAATAGGTGATTACAAATAAGCAAGGGAGGAGGCTAGAATGTTCTATATGTTAATAGTTTAGAATTATTAACTCATGTATAGGTAAATATAGATAGTGTTGTATGTAGACATATTTATAAATGTGTATATACACACATATGTCTCCTCACACTCTCTTCGGAGAAGCCTTAGAAGGCACAGTACCATTATCCAATAAGTGTCTTCTTGGAGAAATTATTGACTCTAGGAGAGAAACATGCAAGAAATGACTGGCACAATTTATAGTATCATAGAGTAAATATGTGCTAAAATAAAACTCTCAATGATGGGGTTATACTACAGATAAAGAGTACAGTTGACATTTCACCCCCATGGCCAAAAGTGGAACAAATTAAACAACAAGAAAAGTAGTATTGTATCACAACTAAAAGTATCATATAAATTTCATGAGTTCATCCTGATAGTAATAAATAATTGATTAAATAAATAAGAAGAGACAAATCTCTCTTGCAGGAAAAAAATCAATAATTTATGTAGATCTTTCTCTTTCAAGGCCATGGAGAAAAATCCCACTCTTGAAGTACGGGTTTCACTTAGTGACTTCTTCCCAAAGGTGATATAAGGAAGGTTAGAGAAATGAGGAACTTTATGCTGGGGAACCACAAAACAATGCTGAAAGAAGTCAATATCAACAATGATAAGTCAAGTTGATAAGATGCACCCTGGTTATGATGTGATGAAAATGATGCTTTATCTCTGGTGTGTTCTTCCAAAAACCCATAAACTCAGTCTAATCATGAGAAGAACATCAGAAAATTCAAACTGAGGGAAACTTTACAATATACCTTACCTACACTCCTCGAAAGTATCCAGGTTATCAAAACCAAGAAGAGTCTGAGAAGCTGCCACAATCACAAAGTGACTAAGAAGTTATGACAAATAAATATAAGGTGTTATTTTGGATGGCAGATGGTACGAACAGGGGAAAGGGGGTAAGAGGTTCTTGGAAACTATCTATAACATCCTTACAGGATTTCTGCAACTCTAAAACTGTTCTAAATATTAAGTTTATTAAGAAGTAAAATTTTTAGTGAAATGCAAATTCCTAGGATCATAAAACTCCAAGATTCAATCCGACACAATTACATGCATTGGAAAATTACTCTGATTTCATAGAGTAATTGGAATAACTAAATAAAATGATGAACATGAAATGACTGACATTTTGCCAAGCATTAATAGTGAATACTTTATGATTCAACCCCACATATACTAACTCACCACACCTCCTTCCCTGCATCCACCATTCTATTTTCATCCCTCATCATCTGTCCAAAGTTTTTACAACAGATAGATTCATATTAACCCAGAGAAATCTTTCTACTTGGCAAGGGTTTTCATGAACATCACTGTCTCTAAACTCTACACAGACTCCAACAACCTGAAACATAAATATCCAATTTGTGGACAGAATGCAAGGCTCTCTGTTACAAGGCTCATTTTCCACTTTACATGAATGCCCATCATTGTTCATCAGATATTTAGAACTATTTTTAAAACTGTACCACATCCTATGATTATACTGAACTCACACTTGTGTCCCTCCTACCACTTTTTGTTGTGCTTCTACCTCCACATCCTCATGGAATTATTCCAATTCCTCCTTTAAGGCTCAGTTCAATCATGAGGTCCCACATGATGCCTTCACTAACTTGCACAGCACAGGATGAGTCCATAGTTCTAGATCCTCTTCACCAGGAATTCAGAGCCAGCTCAGGATATGGCATGTACTCATTTCTATGTCTCTTAACCTGTTTAGATATAATTTATTGTAAAAGAAACAATGTGTCATTCACTTCTTCATTCCCAGATTCATATTTAGTTCTTCATATTGTTTGATGACTAAATGTCAGTTGAATTACTAAAAGAAAAAATGGATGAATGTGTTGAACTGGATTCTTCCCAATATTTTAGAAAAAGAAAAAGCAGTGAAACAAAAATCTCTATCTATGAAATTGTGTTCCACTGTGTGTCTTCTCCTGCGTGTCTTCATGAGTGAGTGTTCATTTATATAGGACTCCAAGGGAGCAGGGGCTCAACCCTGAGTACCACTAATTATATTCTCAAATCAAAGCTCTAACCTTGATTTAATCAAGTAAATGTAAAAAAAAATGAATTTAAATCAATCAAAGGGTACCATATACAGAGGAACAGACCAGTTTACAAACATAATCTAAATCTCTTCTTGGAATTCATAAATAGTATCAACCTGCCACAGAGATCTTTAGGGATTTCATTTGCATGAAACTCATTAATGAGTTATTCTTTTATCTCTCTTCTTGATAAGATATATACTTCTCTGGAGGTAAGAAAGAAAACCACAAAGCAAACTCGTGCCAGTTTTGACCCTCAGAAGACAGATATGAAGAACCATGTCCATCTCTTATCCCACTGAACACCTTCCTTCCCTGTAGGAAGTCACCTTTCTTTAGATGTGAACTCTAATATTACAAGGTTTCCCAAAATGGTTTCTCTATCACTGATAGTAAAAAAGATTCTGGGTACACTAAAATATCTTGTTTCAAATCTGTCTCCTTTGGAGTCATGAGACTTCCCTCTGTTAACAAGATTTCCTTTTCTCTCACTTCTTCTTCATTCTCCCCAAAACTTAGCAATATATGTGCAACTCACTCAATCATTTATTTCTTAATCATTTAACAAATATTTATTCAACATTACTGTATGGTAAATAGTAAGTTATGTTCTGGGAATGAATAGAAGAGTGAGATATTTTGTTTCTGCTCAAACAGCTCACAGCCTTTAGAAGGCATGAGATAAGCAAATAAGTAAATGCAACATAATAAGATGGTACTGGAGTCCTCCTGGAGTGTATTTCCATATAAATCAGGATCAGCTTTTCCATTTCTGCTAAAAAGGCTCTTAGGACTTAGATGGGAATTACATTGAAGCTGTAGATAACTTTGGGTAGTACTGACATCTTAACAATATTAATTATCCCTATTCATTAACACAGAATACCTTGCCATTTACTTAGTTCTTTTATTATTTCATTCAACTTTTTTTGAAGTTTTCATTGTGCATCCTGTTTAGTTAAAATTATTCCTATGCATTTTCTTCTTTTAGATGCTATGGTGAATGGATTTTTTTGTATTGTCCATTTAAGAATATTCTTTCTGTTGTATAAAATAAACTTTTTTTTTTCATGTAAACCTGATAGGTTTCATTTGGTTGAATTCATTTATGAGCTCTACGGTTTTTTTGGGGGCAGCTTGTCATGATGTAGATAAGGATAATCACATCTCTTTAAACATGATTTTACTTTTTCTTTCTAAATTGGGTAGACTTTATTTACTTTTATGGCCTAATTTCTTAACTTCCACTATAATACTGAATAGCAATATTGAAAGCAGTCATCCTTGTTTTGTTCCAGATCTCAAAGAGATAACTTCCACTCTTTCAGGATTGAGGATAAGATTTCCTGTGTTTTCTTATATATTTTGTTTATTCTGTTTAGGGAGTTATTTATATTTTTATTTTTCTATGTATTTTTATCATGAAAAGGTGTTGGAATTTATCATTCACATTTTCTGCATCAATTGAGATTTTCATGTGATTTCCTTTTCATTGGGTTAATGGGTATATTACATTGATTTTCTTAAGTTGAACATTCATTTTGAATCCCATTTTGTCTTGGTGGGTAATTCTTGTAATATTCTCTTGGATTTGACATGCTAGTATTTGTTAAGTGTTTTGCATCTATATTTATGAGAGAAATTGCTCCTTGCTTTACTTTCTTTGATATGCTTTATGTAGTTTTGGCATCAAAATATCTTTAGTCTCATAGAATGAGTTTGGAGGCTATATGTATCAACTTCAAGATGAAAGATTATGAAAAATATTGTCATTAATTCTTCTTTGAATATTTCATAGATTTCATTTTGGAAGATGTCTGATCCTAGACTTCTAGTTTTGAGAAGTTGTTGATAACTAATTGAATTTCTTTACTCATTATGTTTTTGTTGAGATCTATTTCTTTCCAGTCAATTTAGATAACTTGCATGTTTTTAGGAATTGGTCCATTTCTTCTATTTTCTAGATTTCTGATAGACAATTGTTCATAGATTTAATTCATAATCCCTTTAATGTCAGCAATATCTAGCAACATCCCTGATTACATTTTTTATTTTGGCAATTTGCATCCTCTTTCTTGTTTCTTTTTCAATCTAAAAGAACCTTTTCTATTTTATTGATCTTTTCCAAGAACCAATTTCATTGGTTCACACAATTGTATTTTCTATAGTCTAGTTCATTTCTCTTCACTTAAATCTATATTATTTTTCTCCTTCTTCTAGATTTAGGTACAGTTTGCCCTTCTTTTTCTATTTCCCACAAATCTGTAGTTAGGCTTTTTAAAAAAAATTTTCTTTCCCCTTCTCCCTCCCCCCCAGTTGTCTGTTCTCTGTGTCTATTTGATGCATGTTCTTCTTTGTCTGCTTCTGTTGTTGTCAGCAGCACAGGAGTCTGTGTTTCTTTTCTGTTGTGTCATCTTGCTGCGTCAGCTCTCCATGTGTGCGGTGCCATTCCTGGGCAGGCTGAACTGTCTTTTGCAATGGGTGGCTCTCTTTATGGGGTGCACTCCTTGCACATGGGGCTCCCCTATGCAGGGACACCCCTGCGTGGCATGGTACTCCTTGCACGCAATAGCACTGTGCATGGCCAGCTGGACACGGGTCAAGGAGGCCCTGAGTTTGAACCGCAGACCTCCCATGTGGACCTCCCATGTGGTAGACAGATGCCCTATTCACTGGACCAAGTCTGCTTCCCTGTAGATAGGCTCTTGATGTGTTATTTTTTAAAATGAGGATTCACACCTATAAATTTCCCTGAATATTTTAAATTCATCCCAAATCTGGCCTAACAGAATGAATTAGTTTAGCCACAAAATAATAAAACGACTGTGATGTGTAGTGGATTTCAAATGCCAGCTGCAGTTTTGAGAGACTATCCACATCAAGGAATTTGAGATTCCATATTACTAAATATGTTCCATATGAAAATGAATTAAAAAATTCTCCTAAGTGGAAACTCTGGTAAGAGATTCCGGTAAAAGATGGATCCTTAGAATTATAGTTGCATTGTAAAGGTTAACAAAGTATAAATACAGTAATCAATTATGTGTATGAAGAGACACACTTCTCCTGACCATGGTGCTACAAGTGCCAAAGCTCTCTGAATGAGATGTGATCTCTTTTCACAAGCATTTCATGCTGCTTTACTGGAATTGTCGTTGATGCTGAGGTTTAAGGTATATCTAGGGGATTTGAATCTCTGAACTGACAATATGATAGCCAGGACCTGAGCCTCAACTGACTTCTGCTCCTACGCTCTGATTTATTGGACTTACCCCACTCAGCTAACATGGAGTTGAAGAAGGTCAACCACCATACCATGGAGCCTAGAGTGCCTACAACTGAAAGCAGGAGCATTGCATCCAGTATCCATGTGGAATCTAAGCCCGCTCTTGACATAGTTGTGGAATGGACACAACCAAGCCAAGGTCCACAGGAAGGAGGAATACAGTGAAGATTAGAGTGGACTTAATGATATTCTATTCATGAACTATTGTGGTTAATAATCGAGAAAATGTAACATTGATGTGGAAAAGGTTTCCATGGTGGCTGCTGGGTGGGGAATGGGAGGAAGAGATGAGATGTGGAGGCATTTTTGGGACTTGGAGTTGTCCTGGGTGGTGCTGCAGGGACAATTACCGGACATTGTATGTCCTCCCATGGCCCACTGGATGGAATGTGGGAGAGTGTGGGGTATGGTGTGGACTACAGGCCATGGGGTGCAGTGATGCCCAGAGATGTATTCACCAGATGCAATGGATGTGTCATGATGATGGGGGAGAGTGTTACTGTGGAGGGAGTGGTGGGGTGGGGGAGGTGGGGTGAATGGGGACCTCATATTTTTTGAATGCAATATATTTTTAAAAAATGAATAAATAAAATAAAAAAATTAAAGATTTTAACTCTAAAAAAAAAAAAGCTCTCTGAATGAGGATCCAGTATGCAATCTGAAATCAAGGAACCTATGTGACCTTAAAGGTGCACAACCTAACATTAAATTGTTTTAGCTTGCTAATTTCCAAATAATGTAAAATGTGAATCCTCTCTTTTCCACTGAGACCTCCAAGAATTCACACAAATATGTGCTCAAATTAAACAGAGCACAATTTTAAAACAATATGTCAATGGGTAAATTCTTCCATTGCTAGAATCACAATAAGTTCATAGTAAGATACCAGTAAGCCTACTTTAGTCCAAATTTCATTCCCCAAACAAGAGGATTCTGGGATGATGATGTCTACTCCACATCTAATAGAGAAGGGCTGTGATCCATTAGAGCTGATGGATGGGACTCTTTCGTTTGCAGTTGTAGGTTTTCTCAGTTACTTGGTATGGTAGTTGTCCATCATCACCCCCTTGTCTGTTGTCTTGGGGGAAACCAATGAACTGGAGAGAAGTGTTGCAAATCTATTGAGATTCAGGGCCCAGCTGGCACATGGACAGCCCCAAATTTAAGTCTCTTGTACATAAACCTACCAACTCTAGTACTAGTTACAGTTTCAAATGAAAGGACAGAAAAGCCACATGTAAGGAATGTGAAGATAGTGGTCACTGGAGGTTCTGAGGGCAGAAAACAGGAAAAACAGGTGTAATACAGGGGCGTTTTTTGGAATTGGGAATTGTCCTAAAAGACATTGCAATGACAGATGCAAACCATTATATATCTTGCCATAACTTATGGAATTGTGTTGAAGAGAGTATAAACTGCAATGTAAACATTTGTCTATGCTTAGGGGCAATGCTTCAGAATGTGTTCATCAATTGCAATGAATGTACTTCACTAATGAAAGATGTTGTTAATGTGGGAAAATGTGGGAGGTGTGGGGAGTGGGGCATATTGGAATCCCCTATCTTTTTTATGTGTCATTTGTGTAATCTACGTATCTTTTTAATAATTCAAAAATCTAAACAGACCCTAAGAAAGCAAGTTATCATAACAAAAAGACAGAAAAAAGACAGGCAATAGGAATAAAAGCCTTTAAGTGTTTCAGATTTTGAAAATATTCAGAGAATATGAAACAACACTTTTAAATGAGTTTTAGAAGATTAAAAAGAATATTGCAATTATATAAAATGGTATATTTCAATAATGAAATAAATAGAACCTATGAAACTAAAATATACAATGATGAAAATTTAGAATTTCCAAGTAATGGAAATGGGAGAAATTTATCTACAGTGGGAATCAAAGATCCACAAAGATCCAAAGATCCATGAAGCAGAAATGGAAAATAAATCAAATTTATATCTGTGGACCTCCTACACTTGACATTTTCTCTGTGTCCCTCCATTTACTGCCAGTAAAACATTACCTCTCATATTTTCTTCACAGTGAAACAGATCTACAGGTTGATTTCAGTGATTTATTGTTCCACTGATGGTTTCCTTCTTGGATAATAAATAAATACAAAATATTTTCATTCAGGAAACTTCAGGAAATGAAACATATATATAACCACACTTAGGATGATGTATCTCAGAGCTATTAATATGCAGGTGCTTCCGGTTCTTCTGAGAGGGGTGATCTGGAAATGAGGAGAAATGGGAAGTGTGGCATTGGAGAAAGACATTAGGATGTGACATCCAGGACCTTCTCATTCAATACTGTTACTCTAGAATTTGCTTCTCTTGTAAACTCAGTTCTTGGCTGTGGAGGAAGGAGTAATTGTTCCCATGTTTGAAATATACTCAAACACAGGCTACCTTATTACAATACATTTTAACAGGTAAGGGCTCTGCTACAGTTTTCTACTTTCTTTTGGTTTAAATGATGTTCCTTGGACCTGGGTGTGTTTATTCTAACTTCTCCACTCTGGACAGGAAATCTTCAATTGACAGTATTCATCTTTTCTAAATTTTTCATGATAGGGTCCCAAAGTATTTATTCTACTCACACAACATTTAATTAAACAGAACAGAGCTCACTCAAAATGTATCTTGCCCTCCTTCTATGTAACATACATTTCATGGTTTTCAGACAGAAAATAAATCCCCCACTTCTCCAGGAAAAATACTAGTTTTCCCCTCTGTAAATTGTTGTTTATTCCTCACCAAATTTATGGAAGTGTCTTTAGAAGAAATTTATATTTTAGGGACTCTCTTCAAGGTTTCCCTTTAAAAAAAACACCCTAACTGTACTTAAGTTTCACTGATAACAGACAATATGATGCTTCCCCCCCTCCCCCACCCTTAGAGCCATTAATAGACTCTTAAGGAATAAACTTAGTTTTACATGAGAACAAATTTATACCTTCAGTTTAGAGTGAATCATTGTTTCCACATATTTTAGGATCCTGGAGAAGAATAAAATTCTACTGACAAAACCAGGAATACATTTTTTTGAAAGAAAAAGAGAAGATGCAGGAATGGGGAAATAAGAAATGATCTCAGTAATAACATAAGTTCTAGGAGAATATAATAGAGTTGAAAAGGTCTCCATTACTCACATATGATATTTGCTTAACAAAAATATTACCTTATGAATCAGTGCACCAGCTAAATATTTAGGAAAGCAATAGGAAGTTTCTTAGGGGATTTTGAAAGATACACAATCACCCTCTCTTCATAAATACACTCAAAGTGTAAGTAAGTTTGGCATCCACAACTGAGTCTTCTTAGGGTGTGAGATCAGTAAGGTACGTGATTCTTAGCAGTCTTTTCTCCCTCTTTCTGGCTTGTATTCCTGTCCTCCAGATGGGGAAACGGCAGGAGGTGGTGATTATTTAATCAATACTAAAGACATGAGCCTCTTTCTCCCTGACTGCAGAAAGGGGGCATATTTGTGTGGTCAATAATTCCAGTGGAGTCTTCTTGATTATACAATGTTCCTGATTATAACAGAAATATTGCCTTTCTTAGCTGGACTGTTTTTCACTGTTTTCTATACTTAATTAATGAAAGACATAACACTAGTTTCTTCAATAAGATGAGTGTTCATGCTTACCATGTTTTTTCTCAAGATTCTTTTTCAAAATTTTCTTGACTTTTTTTATTTTTAAAGAAGCTTTAGATTATATAAATGTTACATTAAAAATTTAGGAGATTCCCATATGCTCTAGCCCTTCACCATCCCACACTTTACATTAACAACTTGTTTCATTAGAGTTGTACATTTGTTAACATTGAAGGACACATATTGAAGAATTGCTACTAACCATGGACTATATTTTAGATTATAGTTTACTCTCAATCTCACACAATTTTATAGGCTGTGACAAAATGTATAATGCCCCTGTTTCCATCATTGCAAGGTCATGTAGGAGAATTCCCATTTCTCCAATATGTCTCCATAGTACACCTATTCTTCTCTTCTCTCCCCTCAAAACCTCTGGTGGCCAATGCCTTTATAGCAATGATAAAATTCTTCAATTACAATAATATGTCTACAATAGAATAATAATAATTCTACTTATTATAATGTACAATGGACTAAAGTCAAAATTCTTAAAAGCTTTTATGTGGGAAGAGATTTCTGCTTGAAAATAAGCCTTTCATGTAAACTATTTTGTACAAGAACTGATAACAAAATAACAGTCTTGCAGGGTAGCAACTGGGAACTGATACGTCACATTGTTGGGAGTGATAAGACCACTGACACTATTTCCATGTGATAAATGTACATAATTGCTCTTGTATAGCTTGGAAAAATGATTCACAATATATTGTTTACAGTAACATTTAAAGAATGCACCTAGGAAAGGTATTGACAAACTCGTTTATGTGATAAATGATTTTACTGAGAATCCTAATTCAAGTAATGTGGAATAAGGTGGAGCTCTTACTTGCATTGGAGAGAATTCCAGAAAAAAATGACAAAGTGAGGATTTTTAAATTTCAGATTATGGTGCAATAAAAAAACACAGACATTTTATAAAAGTGCATGAATGATATATCTTTCCGTGAAAATTGCAGCCCTGATGAGTGTATGACTCACATCAGAGACTGAACCTGTGTGTTAATAAATTATAACTGAAAATGAATTCACAGCTTTACCAAAGAATATGAAGTGAATACAAATATGTAAGCAATTATTAACATTTTCAAAAATGACCATTAGCTCAGAGAAATCACTAATTCCAAAATGCCACTCTGGCTTGCCATTTGTAGTGATGGCAAGGAAATCAGTTGATAAATGAAGCATTCACCTTAGTCTACCTCAGAAGAAAACAGCAAGCCTACATAAAAGTCTGAAATTATGTCCTAATATCTGGGTTTAATAGTAAAATAAGATATAGTATGAAATGCAGAAAAACACATATTTGCTTTTTATCACCCATAAATGGGGACTATTATTGTAGGGAGTGCTGAAAGAAATTTCCAGATAATATCCTTCAATATGGAAATATTTTTTGAAGGGCAAACTTATGTCACTGGAAGAATGATAAAATTATTGAAATCATCATTGTTTGAAGAAGCATAGATTGTGTTGTTGATTACAAACTCCCTTGAATTACGATTTTGAAGGCACAGGAGAAAGGCACATATTGGAGACGGAATGTGGATTACTATAAAGCAGTCAGATGACATCTCCAGTGTAGGATGTGACCTCTTTCAGGAATTAATGAACAAACCTTGGTAGCTGGTAGGGAGCATTTGCTAGGAGAGCTTATTTTTCACTAACACCATAAAACACAAGCAGTTTCTTTCTCTGGGAGTGACTGCAATACACTTTCATCCCTCCAGCACCTGCTGTAATTTTATATATACAGAATAAACTGAATAAAATATTTTACTGCTGAAAATTGAGGCAGCAGTTTCTATCTTCAATCCTGATTCCAGGAATACAATGAGATAGCACATGATGTAAAACAATACAAAAGAAGTAGGAATCCATGATATACAAAAATGAAACAAATATAAGTTTGTATTGGGTGAATGACAGATTATCTCTCTATACACTTATAAAGTACCTAGATTAAGATCTCCTCTAATCCATATTTTATTCCTCCACCTTGTGTACCCTGGGATGGTGATGTCCACTCCACCTCTAAATTGAGAGTTGGCTTAGATCCCACATGGCTGATGGATGGAATTCTCCTACTTGCTCTTGAAGACTCTCTCGGTTCCCTGGTATGGTGGTTGACAGTCCTCCCTCCCTGTTAGCTGACAGGGAAATCCAATGAATTGGAGAGCAGGTGTTGCAACTCTGCTGAGGCTCATTCAAGTCTCCTGGCCATACAAAAACCCCAGCACAAACAACAGGTTGAGTAAAAGTGACAGAAGAGGAATGTGTAGAAAGAGCACATCTGAGTCCAACTCCATCACACTTCAGAGCACAAATTCCAAAGTAAGGCCTACTGGCAAAGCACAGAACTCCAGAGCCATCTGCCATGACTGTAGGAATGAGGTATCTCTGTAGTCCTCAGGAGAACCACTGCTTGGGGTAGTATCTACTTAGGCTGTCTCTGAGATCCTGCTGAAAGGTGCATATGCCTAACCCATCTGATGACCTCCTGACTCATTTTCAAGTCTCTTAGCTGTATGACCTCCTTTGTCTTTCCCATTTCCCCTTTTTATTCAAGGTATTTTTCTAATTGTGTCACCAGCTGGTGCTTGGTAGTAATTCCTCAGCACCAGAGATTCTCAACCCAGGGGACATGTCTCATGCTTGAGGGAAGGTAATGTTGAGTTGACTTAGGGAGTGGCCACATTTGAGCAACATGGAGGCTCTCAGGAGGTTATTCTTAGGCACCCTGCATCTCTAGACCTAGTTGAAATTTCAAACTCAAAGCTCCTAAGCATAGTCATCAGTATCATGTGCAATCATTGAACCATCCTTCTTCACTGGTCTTTGTTCTTGCACTTGGGGGATAGTGGCTCCTCAATTGAGGAATGCAACATAGTTTCCCAGAACAGGAATTCAGCACTCCCTCAGTTGTCATGTGAATCTCTACCTACTATGAAAATACCCAATTAATATCCAAATATATTTATATACCCTGTATGAATGTCCTGGAGAACTGCCTCCCACCCATACATCCCCCATTAATGACATCCCACACCAGTGCTCCAGCTCAGCAATTGTGTAACCACTCCGTGATCCAAAACTTCTTCAAAATTATATGTTAATACATTTCCAAACTCAATTAATAGGAAAATGAAATAGTAGCAATAGGCTTAAAGATTAAAAATAGAATATTTTTATTCTATATTTAAGAAAAACTAAAATAAAGTAAAAAATAAATTGGGGTATTAAAAATGCAAAATATCATAAAATATAGTTGACATTTTGCCTTCCTTTCATCACTGTAATAGGTGTTGCCCTGTATGTACAGTAGTAAAGCTATCTCCTCCATTCATTTCTTAGGGTCTTCATCCTTTGTTTTAAAAAAATTTTATTATGTCTTCAAAAAAGTTTTAGATCACAATGAAGTCACATATAAAATATAGGGGAATCTGATATGCCAACATCAAACACTTTTCTCCCTTCCCCAGCAATTATCTTTTTAATGTGCATATATTTGCTATAGTTGTTGTACAGATATTGAAACATAGATAAAAACCATGTTTCCACTATGGTTTACATTATGGTTTATATTTTAGATTGTACAATTTTATAAAAATTTGGTTGTGTTATGGTTTACATTTAATTTTTTGGTGAAATTTAACAAGGCCTATATCCATCACTGCATGATCTTGTGGAACACTTCCATTGCCCCCAGTTGCCCTCTCTTCCTTCTATTCTATTCTTCTTTCCCCCACTCCTTGGGGCCCACAGTGACAACTAAGCTTCACTGCTTGAAGGACAAGACTCACAGATACTTGCAACAATGCTGAGGATTTGCCACACTAGTCTGTCTGGAGAGAGTGGCCATGGGAGTTGCTGAGTGATGGAAGAAGGAAGATGTGTGATATGGAGGCATTTTCAGGGCTTGAAGTTGTCCTGAATGATATAGCAGGGACACATGAAGGACATTACATATCATGCCATAAGCCACTGAATGGACTGTGGGAGAGTGTAAACTACAATGCAAATGATAATCCACACAATCAGAGGTTGTTGATGTGAGAGGAGGAGGGTGGGGTGGGGAGTGGTATATATGGGAACCTTGTATTTTTAATGTTACATTTTGTGTGATCTATGTATCTTTTAAAAAAGACAACAAACTATTTCATTTTCAAAAAGAATCTTCTAGTGTTTGATCTCTGTTAATCATGAGCACTTTTGTAAACTTGAGACAAAGTATCCTTTTATAGACAGAATGTTTCCCAGCTTTTTAAAGGCCTGCTTTATGTCCTTGTTTCTAAGACTGTAAATAAAGGGGTTCAACATGGGTGTGAATACTGTATACATCACTGAGGCTATTGCATTTGCCCTTGAGTTTTGGGTAGCAGCAGAGCTAAGATACACTCCAAGACCTGTACCATAAAACAAGGTCACTACTGAGAGGTGAGACCCACAAGTAGAAAATGCTTTATATTTACCATGAGCTGTTGAGATTCTCAAAGTTGAGGATACAATTTTATAGTAAGAGAAAAAGATCCCAGTGAGTGGTATAATCCCCAGAAGTCCACCTGCAAAATACATCACAAGGTCATTGAGGAAGGTGTCAGAACAAGCATGTCTGACTACCTGATTAAGTTCACAGAAAAAGTGGGGCATTTCCGTCTCTGTACTAAAAGACAATCGCAAAACCATTAAGTCATGCAAAAGAGAGTCCAAAACACTCAATAACCAGGATGCTAACAGCAGGAGGCCACAGAGCCAGGGGTTCATGATGACTGTGTAGTGCAGGGGGTGACAGATGGCCAGAAAGCGGTCATAGTCCATTGCAGTCAAGAAGGAGTTATCTAGTTGTACAAAAAGCATGAAAAAATACATCTGGGTGAAACAGTTTTCAAAAGTAATGATTTTGTTGCCTGTCTGGATGTTCAGCAGCATCTTTGGTACCGTTGTGGAGGTGAAATAGATATCAGTAAGAGACAGGTTGGCGAGGAAGAAGTACATGGGTGTGTGGAGATGGGAGTCCAAGATGATGGCCAGGATGATGAGCAGGTTGCCAATGAAGGTGACCAGGTACATGGACAGGAACATCCCAAAGAGGAGGGGCTGCACCTCTGTATTTTCTGAGAGCCCCAGGAGGATGAATTCTAAACCAGATGTTTGGTTTTCTGTTTCCATGTGGATGATGAATTTCCTGAGGAGATATTCAAAGCAGTGCAATTTAACCTCAAGGAGTAATCAGAAAAATATCATAAATGGTACTGTTTGTATTGTAATTACATTAAGTTAATATTTTTATGGATTTTATAGAGATCTAGTACCCTTTTCTGAAAATGTCAGGGAAAACATATGTTCCTGCTTCTTCTTAATAGTTGTGATGGCTAGAAACCCTGGGCCATAATAGAATACACTTTGCCAAGGCAATAATTTCCATGATAAATTCTCTCAGACTTTATTTTAAGCAACAAACATTATGACGAGTTTTTTTGTACCCTGTAACAAAATAGAAAAGAAGAACAATATTGTAGGAATCATATTATGTGGTTGTAAGAGTTACTATAAAAACACAATAATTTAAAAAATTCTGTTGGTGAAATGGACAAATGACCCCACATAAATGGATTCCACTGATGTTTCACAGAGGACAAGGGTAATTCAATGTAGAAAGTATGATCTTTTCAAGAAGTGGTGGTGGAACAAAAGTGAAGCAGGCTAGTAAGGTAGGGAATAGATGGATCTGGAACCTGACAGAGAGTCCACATGGACATCAAAAACCACCAAGATGGCTGCTGGAGGAATCTCTCCCCTGGGATTCTGCTACCCAGGACAAAGACTCCTTCCTGAAAATATGGAAAAGCCCGGATGTTCCCTGGGAACTTTATCATTGGGTCATCACTAAGGAATTTATGGGCAGGGTAATCAATCCAAACAGCAAACAACTGGAACCTCCTTCCCTGTCATTAGCAAAGGAGTGGAATAATTAGTTTAAAAGCAAACCATGAGGCTTGAGCTTGCTCTTGCCTAGCTTTTTGCCTGTGGACCCATCTTGCCCTCTGCGTGTTGATTTCATCATTTTTCCTCTGCCATGTGACCATGCAAGTTACTCTGGGGACTTATAATCTATAATGGAGAATTGTAGTTTCTAAATCAGCCGTCTTCATCACTTTTTATCCCCTTCCTCACCACCTCGGACCATGTTCTGTTATTTTCTCCCATTTCTCTTCCCTTCCTACCTGAATAAATTACTGGCCTAACTCACCTGGCATTCTCTTGAAATTCACGTCTGCAGCATAGCCAAGAACTTAGTTAGAATCTGGTAACAATAGGATGCACTCATGCCAAACAAAAAAGGAACTTAGGTACTGATTGAATTCATTTCACAAAAATTAAATCAAAATGAATCATACCACTTTAAAGTAAAATACATTGTAAAAGTGCTAGACTAAAATGTGAAGAAAATCTAAGGGCCCATAGGTTGGAAATGAGTTTTTAGATATAGTAATGGAAGCATGATCCATGAGAGATTAAAATTTATAAGTCGGTTTTTATTCAAATGTAAAATATCTACTCTGTGAAAGACATTGATAACGAGTTGTAAGAAAACATACAGATTTGGAAAAATACTTACAAAACACATCTGATAAATGATTTGTATACAAATGTAGAAATTAATATTAACACCACAAAATAAGAAAGCATATGCTGAATTTAAAAATCTGCAAAAGATATAAACAGAATCCTAACATAGGAAGAAATTCAAAATACAAATACAAAATACAAAATATTAAAAAAAAATTCAACTTCACTGGCACCTAAGTATTATTACCAAATGCCAGCTAGCAATGTATCTGAAAGAGACCTTGACCAAAAAGGGGAAATATTCAGTGCAGATGAGATTTTATGGTTAAGAGATTTGAAAGTGAGTTTGGAGGTCATTACAGAGGTTATGCTTATGCTCATCTCAGCAGAATCTCACTATCTGTTACAGTACACAGAGCCTCAAACAGTAGGGATCCTGATGGTTCTAGAGATAAGTAGTTCAGGAATCTCAGGAATTTGGCACCCTGTCAGTAGATCTTACTTTGGAATTTATGCTCCCCAGTGTAAAAGAGTTAGTCTCATTTGTAGATTCCCAACATATGGCTCTTCTCTACATATTATTTACATAAAGCCATGTGTTGGCACTATCCTTGTTAAATACATGAGCCAGAGCATTATGTTCTTGGTCTGTTCATGTGCCATTTGAACTCTTAATCTAAGCAGAGTTTCAACACTTACTCTCCAGTTCATTGGACCTATGTAGAACAACTAATAAGGAGATGGTAATGGACAACACCTATCCTAAGGAGCAAAGAATGTCCGCACCTCTAGGCAAGATAGTTCCACCCATATATCCCATGTGATCTAAGCCCTCTCTCAATTAGAAAGAGTGGGCATCGCCATCACAAAATCCTGAAGATTGGAGAATGAACAATGGACTAAAGTAGACATTATTTTTATATTATAGACTTATTATTCCAGCAATGGAAGAATGTTTATCATTGATATAAAGGCCAGGGCCACCAGAGATTCTGAGAGGAGGGAGCAGGCAGAATAGGTATAATATCAGGGCATTTTCAGGACATTGGGATTGTTCTGCGTGACATTGCAATGATGGCTACAGGCCATTATATGTTTTATCAATACCTAAAATTGTGCAGGACAGGCTATTAACTATAATATAAACTATAATTCATTGTTAACAGCATTGTTTCTATATGCGTTCATCAATTGTAGCAAATGTACTATACTAATGAAAGGTGTTGTTACTATGGGAAAGAGTGGGAGGATGAAGGGGTAGGACATATGGGTCCCCTCTATATTTTATGTAACATTTATGTAATCTAAACCTACTTTAAAATTTTAAAAATTTAAATAAATAAATGAATAAATAAACTAATTAAAATCTTTTAAAAATTAAACATCATCTGTCATTAGGGAATTGGAAGACTATGAACACAGTGATATATGAACACATGCTTATTAGAAGAGATAAAAATCTAAACATTGAGAATACCAAGTGCTGTTGAGTATATGGAGCAATACATCTCTCAATCACTGCTAGCGAGAACACAAAATGGTTCGGCCAGAAGACAGTTTAGGTGTTTCTTGTAAAACTAAACATTGTCTTACCATACAATCCAGCAGTTTTGCTTTTATATATATATGATATGAAAATTAGAGTCCACACAAAAGTCCACACATGAACATTTACAGCAGCTATATTTGTAATCTCCAAATCTGAAAACAAACAAAATGTTGGTCAACCACCACAACAGGGAACAGAGACAGTCCACAACTGCAAGCAGAATTCCATCCATCAGACATGTGGGATCTAAGGCCCCTCTTGATTTAGAGGTGGAGTGGTCATCACCATCCTCAGGATAGAGAATAAAATAAGAAGTAGAGTGGACTGAATGGTATTCTACTATAGACTCATTGTGACTCTAGCAATGGAAGAAATTGTGTCATTGTTGTGGAGACAGTGACCATTGGAGTTGTTGAATGCAGGGAGAGGGAAGAAGAGGGTATGATATGGTGGCTTTTTTGGGGACTTGCAGTTCTCCTGAATGATATCACAGGGACAGATGCAGGATATTATATATCCTACCATATCACACTGAATGGACTGGGAGAGAGTGTAAACTAACATGTAAACAATAATCCAAGCTTTGTAGCAATGATCCAAAATGTATTCATCAAATAAAAGGAATGTGCCACACTGATGAAAGAGGTTGTTATTGTGGGAGGATGGGGAATTTAGGGAGTGGGGTAAATGGGAACGTCATATTTTTTAAAGTAAAATTTAGTGTGATCTATGTATCTTTAAAAAAGAAGACCATAAAAAATTTTGCTAAAGAAATCTCATAGCCCATTTATAAAAAAAAAAAAAGAACAAGAAAAATATTTACCTCTCAGAGAACATACTCTAATAATGACTGAAGTAATAAATGCACAATTATGTCATTATGGCAACTACAACAAATTTTACATGTCACAGGAATTGTATGCTTTTAAATATGTATCAATAAAGTTGATTTCTTTTTTAAAAAGAACTATTTTTAAAACCTTACCACACCATATAATTATATTGAGTCCATATTTGTGTCCATGTCATCTATTCTTCATGTACTTCTATCCTTTTCTCCTTCTGATATTATTCTAAATCCTCCTTCAAGCCTTATTACAATTAAAATCTCCCTTGTGATGCCTTTACTAACCTCCCCAAGATGAGTCTGTAATTTTTGATCCACTTCACCAGTATTCCAGAGCCACATATATTGAATGACTAAAAGAAAAAAATGAATAAACACAGGTAAACAGATAATTTCTACAAGTGTAGAGAAAGAAGAATGAGTGAAACAAGTAAACAATGCTGCTGAGAGAGGGAAGACCCAAGAGTAAAAGATCAGAGGAAACAGATTGGGAAAAAAAATCTCTTTTAGTTTATCTGCTATTTCCACGCAGGCTTTTTAATAAGACAGAACTTTGTGTTTTAAGCTTTCTCTATGGTCATAATCTGTTGATTTCCTTAAAGCTTCTACCAATAAAAGGTGCCCATGGAGCCAAAAATACATTCCGTCAGTACCTGTGAAGATTCTGTAAGTCGCTCTGAAATTATCAAGTCAGGCTCTAAGTTCACCAATGCAGGTTCTTCCTTGAATGATGAAAGAAGTTGGAAGCTCTGCTCGCAAGAAGTAAAGTGAGATGGAACAAGTCATAAGGTCTGAAGAAGACACAGTGTGTTTTCTTTGATATAGTGAAGGAGAAGCACATAGAGTATCCCAGCAATTAGGGATTTCATTCCCATGAACCACATTAATGAAGTATTCTTCTGTCTCAATCTCCCTGAGATAATTATTTCTCTGGAGATAAGAAAGGAAAACACAATGCAAATTTGAGCCAGTTTTGTCTCTTGTGACAGCTTTGGAGCTCCGTAATCATCACTTATCCCTGTGGACACCTAACTCCCA
Organism: Dasypus novemcinctus; assembly: GCF_030445035.2. Classification (NCBI taxonomy): domain Eukaryota; kingdom Metazoa; phylum Chordata; class Mammalia; order Cingulata; family Dasypodidae; genus Dasypus; species Dasypus novemcinctus. Next base: position 817,202 of record NW_026688151.1, read on the forward strand.
GGAGGAGGTCACCCCTTAATAAGGTGTGGGCTCTAGTCTTGTCAGGTTTCCCATACTGATTTCCCTCTTGCTGTTTCTGGAGAAAGATTCTGAATACACTAAACTATCTTATTTCCCAATTTTTCTCCACTGGAGTTGGCTGTCATGAATCATGAATGGAGACACCCATTCGCAAGTGAATTTCCTCTTGTCTCACTGCTTCTCCTTTCTCCCCCATAATTAGCAATGCAATATCTGTTCAACCCACACAACCATTTGGTTTCTCAGTCATTCAACAATATTTATTCATCAATACTGTATGGTAAATCCTAAAGTACATTCTGGGAATGAAGAGAAGTCAAAGGTACTGTGTTTCCAAACAAACTGTTCACAGTTTTAAAAAGCCAAGAAATGAGCACTCACACAATCCCTAGAAGCCTGCCCCTGGTGCACCTTGTGCCAGATGTCCACCATCCAATACCCTAAAACAATAACCCTTCCTCATTATATTCTATACAGTGTTTTCTCAAAGATGGATATAAGACATGTTAAATTACACCAAAAATATATAGGGGCTGATAGCCTAAAATGTAAATCATAATGAAAAACATAAGATAACTAAAAATTTAGAAAATTTTATAGTCTAAAATATCAACCACAATGTAAACACAAATGTTACCTTGTTTGAAAGCTATTGTCTCAATAATTGTACATCAGTTTTAGTAAATATGGTATGAATATGTTAAAAGATTATTGCCGTGGAAGGGAAAAGGTTTAATGGTGGATGTGTGGGAGTACTGTATATTGTATATATGAATTACTGTGATCTAAAACTCTTGTGAAGATAAGCTTAATAATTACAAAGAAGAAAAGAAAAACATAGGATGTAGAATTTTTCCAAATTAGTATGTATTCTATATCTAACCTTTAAACTCATCGCTATGTTCCATTTTACTATTAAGGGAACCTGGCAATACATTATTGGGCTTCACTTTTCAGGAAGTTTTGGATCACAGAAAGGTTCAAAAATGGCAGTGGAGGAATACTAGTGTGAGTTGTAATGGGCAAGGGACACATGGTTGGAAGGGAGTTCTACCCGGCATATACCCAAGGTACATAAAAATGTTTGGATATTTTCATAGTGGAAACAATTAAAAACAACAACTGAGGGAGTGCTGAGTTCCTAGCCAGGGGAGCTCTATCACAGTCCTGAAAGGAACAGCAACAATTCCCCAAGTGCAACAACAAGGACTGAAAAAGAAGGAAGGTCCAACAATGAGCCCCTGATACTAATGATATGTTTGTGAGCCTGTGCACCTGAAATAAGAACAAGGCCTAGAGCAGCAGTGTGTATAAGAGTTACCTCCTGAGAGCCTCCGTGTTTCTCAAATGTGGCCAGTCTTGAAGCCAAACGCAGCATGTAAATATGTTGCCTTCCCCCCAGCGTGGGACATGACTCCCAGGGATAAGTCCCTGGTGCCGAGGGATTACTATCAAGTACCAGCTGATGATGTAACCAGAAAATGACGTTGAATAAAAGGTTCAACTCAGACCAGCAGAATATCTCTGTCTACATATAACAACAGGAGTTAAAATGTTTTTTGACCTAAATCAAGGGGGAAATGGAAAGGACAAATGAGTTTATATGGCTATGAGTCTAAAAAAGAGCTGGGAGGTTATCAGAGGGTTTGCTGTTATGCACACCTGAGCAGAGTCCCAGAGGCAGATAAAGTATATACAACCCCAGGTATTGGTTCTTCTGAGGGATACAGAGACCCACAGGTATTATGGTCATGGCAGATGGAATTCACTGCCATGTCAGTTGGCCTTTCTTTGGAGTATGTGTTTCTGTGTGATGGAGCTGGACTCAGATGTGACCTCTTTTCACAAGCCTTTCCTGTTACTTTACCAGAATTGTAGTTGGTGCTGGGGTTTAATATATACCCAGGGGATCTGAATCTCTGGACTGATCATATGATAGCCAGGCCCTGAGCCTCAACAGACTTCAGTTCCTACACTCTGGCTTTTTAGACTTACCCCACTCAGCTAACATGGAGTTGAAGAATGTCAACCACCACACCATGGAGCCAAGAGTGCCTACAACTGAAAGCAGGAGAATTGCATCCAGCATCCATGTGGAACCTAAGCCCCCTGTTGGGATAGATGTGGAATGGACAAAACCAATCCAAGGTCCACAGGATGGAGGAATAGAATATGGATTAGAGTGGACTTACTGATATTCTATTCATGAACTATTGTGAATAGTAATCAAAGAAAATGTGGCATTGGTGTGGAGAAATTGGCCATGGTGGCAGCTGGGTGTGGGGAATGGGGTGAAGAGATGAGATTTGGAGATGTTTTCGGGACTTGGAGTTGTCCTGGGTGGTGCTGCAGAGACAATTACCAGACATTGTGGGCCCTCCCATGGCCCACTGGATGGAACATGGGAGAGTGTGGGGTATGATGTGGACTACTGACCATGAGGTGCAGCGATGCTCAGAGATGTATTCACCAAATGCAATGGATGTCTCATGATGATGGAGGAGAATGTTGCTATGGGGGGAGGAGTGGTGTGAGGGGGTATATGGGGACCTCATATTTTTTCAATGTAATATGAAAAAAATGAATAAAGACATAAAAAATGAATATAAAATAAATAAAGATGAAGAATCAGGATTATAGTAAAAAAAAATAAAGTGTTTTCTCAACATTATAGTTTCAAACACATACCCATCAATCCTGCGTGTTCACCTTTTCCACCCCCAACATACCCACAATTCCATGGACCATCTGACCCAGTGTGTTATTTTTGTGGGTGTAGACCAATACAATGAGAAGGAATTGTTGTACACGGATAATGGAGAGGAAACATAGATGTTCTCAAATAGAGGGGAGAGTGTCTCTCAAGAGCAAGGCTGGCTCCTAATGGGAGAGGACAGACCAGTGTGTAAAGTCCTCAGCATTGTTGCAAGTATCTATGAATCTTGACCTTCAAGCAATGAAGCTTGGTTGCCAATGTGGGCCCCAAGGAGAGGGAGAGAGAGAGCGAGAATAGATGGAAGAGGGGGTAACTGGGGGTCAATGGAAGTGTTCTGTATGATCTTGCAATATGGATACAGGCCATGATAAATTTCAACAAAAATTTATAAAAGTGTATGGTCTAAAATATAATCCATATTGTGGACTACTGAGCATGGTTGGTAGCTATGTCCCAATATTTGTACATCAGTTGTAGCAAATGTAACATCCACATGTAAAAACATCATTGGTGAGGTAGAGGATGTTGGGTATATGGGAGATACCTATATTCTGTGTATGACTTTACTGTGACCTTAAAATTTTGAAGACACAATGAAAAATAAAAGAGGGAAGACACTGAGGAAGAAATAGAAAAGATTGCCTTGCCACTATACATACAGAACAACACCTATTAGAATGATGAAAGGCAAAACCTTAAAAAAAAATCATAAAAAGTTCATTTTTGTTTTCTTTATCTGAGGTCCTCATATACCCCCTCTATATGAAGTCCCCATATAACCCCCACCCCCCTTACCTCACTCCTCCCCCCAAAACAACAACCTCCTCCATCATCATGAGACATTCATTGCATATGGTGAATACATCTCTGAGCACCGCTGCACCTCATGGTCAGTGGTCCACACCATAGCACACACTCCCACATTCCACCCAGTGGGCCATGGGAGGACATACAATGTCTGGAAACTGTCCCTGCAGCACCACCCAGGACAACTCCAAGTCCCAAAATCACCCCCACATCTCATCTCCTCCCACTCCCTACCCCCAGCAGCCACAATGGCCCCTTTCTCCACACCAATGCCATATTTTCTTCGATTACTAATCACAATAGTTCATGAACAGAATATCAGTAAGTCCACTCTAATCCATACTCTATTCCTCCATCCTGTGGACCGTAGAATGGTTGTGTCCACTCCACATCTATATCAAGAGGGGACTTAGATTCCACATAGATGCTGGATGCACTTCTCCTTTCAGTTGTAGGCTCTCTTGGCTCCCTGGTGTTGTGGTTGACCTTCTTGACCTAGATGTTAGCTGAGTGGGGTAAGTCCAATAAACCAGAGTGTAGGGGTTGCAAGTCTTTTGAGGCTCAGGACCTGGCTATCAGATGCTCAGTCCAGAGATTCAGGACCCCTGGGTATACACTAAACTCCAGCACCAACTACAGATCCTGTAAAAGTAACAGGAGAGGCTTGTGGACAAAGAGCATATCTGAGTCCAGCTCCATCACACAGAAACACAAACTCCAAAGTAGGGCCATCTAATATGGCACTGAACTCCATCTGCCTTTACCATAGATCCTGTAGTTCTCTGTATCCCTCAGAAGAACCAATACCTGGGGTTCTATCTACTTTATTTGTCTCTGGGACTCTGCTGAGGTGTCTGTAAGGGCAACCCCTCTGATAACCTCCCAGCTCTTTTTTAGACTCATAGCCATATAAACTCATTTGTCCTTTTTTTTTTATTGATTTTGTAAAAATATTACATTAAAAAAATGTGAGGTCCCATTCGACCCCACCACCCCCACCGCACCCCCCCCCCCCCCAGCAACACTCACTCCCATCATCATGACACATCCATTGCATTTGGTAAGTACATCTCTGGGTATCTCTGCACCTCAGGGTCATTGGTCCACATCATGGCCCACACTCTCCCCCATTCCGTCCAGTGAGCCCTGGGAGGATTTACAATGTCCGGTGATTGCCCCTGAAGCACCATCCAGGGCAACTCCAAGTCCCAAAGGCGCCTCCACATCTCATCTCTTCCTGCCATTCCCCATACCCATCAGCCACCATGTCCACTTTTCCCACTCCATTGCCACCTTTTCTCTGAAGTCCTTGGATTGGTTGTGTCCGTTGCACCTCTATGTCAAGAGGAGGCTCAGATTCCACATGGTTACTGGATGCAATCCTCCTGCTTTCAGTTGTAGGCACTCTAGGCTCCATGGTGTGGTGGTTGCCCTTCTTCAACTCCATCTTAGCTGAGTGAGGTGAGTCCAATAATTCAGATTGTAGGAGCTGGAGTCTGTTGAGGCTCAGGGCCTGGCTATCATATTGTCAGTAAAAAGATTCAATCCTCTAAATATATCTGAAACCCCAATACCAACTACAATTCCAGTAAAGTAGCATGATAGTCTTATGAAAAGAGATCCCCTCTGGGATCAGTTTCATCACGCAGAAACACCAGCTCCATAGAAGTGCCATCTGACATGGCAGTGAACCCTATCTGCCATGACCGTAGAACCTGTGGATCCCTTTAGCCCTCAAAGGAACCAATACCTGGGGATTGTATCTACTTTATCTGTCTCTTAGACTCTGCTCAGTTGTGCATAAGGGAAATCCTTCTGACAGCCTCCAGACTCATTTTTTTTAGAGACTCATAGCCATATAAACTCATTTCTCCTTTCTATTTCCCCCTTACATTAGATCAAACAGCATTTTAAAGTCATATTATTCTATGTAGACAGGGATAGTCTACTGATCCGCATTGAACCTTCAATTCAAGGTCATTTTCCAGTTGCATTATCAGTTGTTAGTTGATAGTGATCCCTCGGTGTCAGGGAGGCTCATCCCCAGGTGTCATGTCCCACACTGGGGGGAAGGCATTGCATTTAGATGCTGAGTTAGGCTTCGAGACTGGCCACATTTGAGTAACATGAAGGCTGTCAGGAGGAAATTCCCAGGCACCGTGCTGCTCTAGGCCTTGTTCTTATTTCAGGCCTATAGGCTCACAAGCATAGTCATTAGTATCAGAGGCTTACTGTTGGACCTTCATTCCTTCTCGGACCTTGCTGCTGCACTTGGGGCACTGCTGCTGCTCCCCTAGGGACCATGGCACAGCACCCCCGGCCAGGGACCCAGTACCCCCCCAGCTTTAATTTTTAATTGTCATTTGTCCTTTCCATTTCCCCCTTTTATTCAGGTCAAAAAACATTTTTAACTCCTGGTATTCTATGTAGACTGAGATATTCTGCTGGTCTGAATCGACCCTTTTATTCAGGGTCATTTTCTTGTTACATCATCAGCTGGTACTTGGTAGTAATCCCTCAGTGCCAGGAAGGCTCATCCCCAGGAGTCATGCTAAGTTTGGCTTTGAGACTGGCCACATTTGAGCAACAAGGAGGCTCTCAGGAGGTAACTCTTAGGCACCCTGCAGCTCTAGGCCTTGTTCTTATTTCAGGTGCACAGGCTTACTAACATAGTCATTAGTATCAAAGGCTCATTGTTGGACCTTCCTTCTTTTTTGGTCTTTGTTGTTGCAGTGGGGGGATTGTTGCTGTTCCTTTCAGGACTGTGATAGAGGTCCCCTGGCTCGGAACTCAGCACTCCCTCAGTTGTTTTTAATTATTTCCACTATGAAAATATCCAAACATTGTTATGTACCCTGGATATATGCCCTGGAGAACTCCCTCCCCAATGTGCATCCCCTGCCCATAACGTCCCCGACCTGTATTCCTCCCCTGCCATTGTTGAGCCTCTCTGTGATCCAAAACTTCTTCAAAAATGAAGCCCAATATATTGCCATGTTCCATTAACAGTCAAATGGAACATAGTGATGAGTTTAAAAGTTAGATATAAAATACATATTAATTTAGAAAAAATAAGGTAAAAATAAATTGGGGAATCAAAAAATTAAAAAATGCAAAAGCTTTGTTTTTGATTCTCTGTCTTCCATCTCTGCAATACGTGTTGCCCTGTATGCAAATTGGCAAGGCAACTTCTTCCATCTTTTCCTCAGTGTCTATGTCCTTTCTTTTTCTTTTTTTCCTAATTATTAAGCTTATCTTCACAAAAGTTTTAGAGCACAGTAATTCACATATACAATATACAGTACTCTCACATATCCAACATTAAACTCTTTTCCCTTCCACAGCAATAATTTTTTTCACATGTTCATACTATATTTACTGAAACTGATGTACAGATATTGAGATGATAGTTCTCAAAAAAGGTAACAGTTGTGTTTACATTGTGTTTTATATTTTAGACTATACAATTTTCTAAATTTTTAGTTATTTTATGTTTTACATTATGATTTACATTTTAGCCTATCAGCCCCTATACATTTTTGGTGTAATTTAACATGTCTTATATCCATCCTTGCATAATCTTGTGGAACACTTCTATTGCCCACACAATTATAATGGTTCCATCTATTCAATACTTCTTTCCCCCTCCCATTAGGGCCCACAGTGACAGTCAATCTTCATTGCTTAAGGGTCATGTACAGAGATACTTGCAACAGTGTTGAGGGCTTGACATGCTCAACTGCCCTAATGCATTGGGAGCCACCATTTCTCTCAAGAGATATAATTTCCTCTATTTGAGAACATCAGTCCTCCCCAGGATGTGGGTATACCTTCACTCTCTTTATATGGGTCTCTACCCAATGGTATAACCCACTATGGCAAAGTGAGCACTCACACACTGCCTAGAAGCCTGTCCTGCATCAGATTATCGCCTTTGAGCATCTTAAATAGGTAACTTTCCTTATTATATTTTTGAAAAAGTTTTCTCAGCATTATACTCTCAACCAAATACCTGACAATTTCCTATGTTCCTATGTTCCCCCACCGTCTCCCTAATTTCTTGGGCAATATTACCCATCCTCCCATCCCTAGCCCTCCTCAAGTCCACAAAGCCCTACCCAAAGTTAACCCTATGCCCCATTTTACCCCTTCCTTGTACATATACCGCCAGCTTATATAGATTTCTCCCATGTAGGTGTCAGCTTACATCTTTCCTCTACCCCCCCAATAACCTTTAAGCCTATCATCCAGTTTCAAGCTCTCTGAGGCAGCTTGGTTTACTTATTTCATATCGAGATCATGTAGTATTTGTCCTTCAATGCTTGGGTTGTTTCACTCAGCATAAGGTTCTCAAGATTCATCCATGTTATCACTTGTGTTTTCAGTGTATTCATTCTTAAAGCTGAGTAGTATTCCATTGTATGGATATACCACATTTTGTTTATTTATTTATTTATCCATTCATCTGTTGGTGGGCATTTGGGTTGATTCCAACTTTTGGCAATAGGAAACAATGCTGCTATGAACATTGGTGTGCATATATCGATTTGTGTCCTTGTTTTCAGTTCTACTGGGTATATACCCAGCAGTGGAATTGCTGGGTCATATGGCAAATCTATAGCTAGTTTTATGAGAAACTGCCAAACTGTCCTCCGGAATGGCTGGATCCTTCTGCATTTCCACCAGCAATGGCTGAGTGTTCTCATTCCTCCACATCCTCTCCAGCACTTGTAGTCTGTGTTTTTGATAGCTGTCAGTTTCATGGGAGTAAGATGGTATCTCATTGTAATTTTGATTTGCGTTTCCCTAACATCTAGTGGTTTTGAGTATTTTTCATGTGCTTTTTAGCCATTTGTATTTCTTATTTGGAGAGGTGTCTGTTTAAGTCTTGCCACTTACTAAGATGGATATGTTGTCTTTTTATTTTTTGAGATATAGGAGTTCTTTATATTTGAAGGATATTAGTCTCCTATCATATACATGGTTACCAAATATTTTTTCCCATTGGGTAGGCTCTCTTTTCATTTTCTTGACAAAGTCCTTTGAGCTGCAAAAGGCTTTAATTTTGAAGAAGTCTCATTTATCTATTTGTTCTTTTGCTGCTCGTGTTTTGGGTGTGAAGTTCATGAAGACATTTCCTATTACAAGGTCCTGTAGATGTTTCCCTAAATTGCTTCTAAGGTCCTTGAAGTCTTGGCTCTTATATTTAGGTCTTTGATCGATCTTGAGTTGGTTTTTGTGTAAGGTGTGAGCTGGTAATTCCCTTTCAGTGTGTTTGGTTTCTTTGGGAATATCATATGTCTGTATCTATAAGGTTCTATATCAGAATTTTCAAATTGGTTCTATTGATCAGTGTGCCTCTCCTTGTGCCAATACCATGCTGTTTTCACTAGTGTACTATGTTTTGAAGTCAGGTAGTGTGTTTCCTCCAATTTCATTTTTCTTTTTCAATATGTATTTGGGTGTTCGTGGCCTCTTTCCTTTCCAAATAAATTTCATAACTAGTTTTTTCTAGTTCCTTAAAGAATGCTGTGTTGATTTTTATTGGAACTGCATTGAATGTGTAGATCAGTTTTGGTAGGCTAGACATCATAAGAATATTTAGCCTTCCTATCCATGAACAGGGAGTATTCTTCCATTTGTTTAAGTTTTCTTTGATTTCTTTGAACAGTGTTGTGTAGTTCTCTGTGTATAATTTTTTTTACATCTTTAGTTAAATTTACTCCTAGGTATTTGATTTTTTTTTTACTATTGTAAATGGTATTTTTTTCTTGATTTCCTCCTCACATTTTTCATTATAGCCGTACTGATTTTTGCGCATCAATTTTATAACCTTCAACATTACTGAACTCATTTATAAGTTCTAGAAGTTACATTGTAGACTTCTCAGGGTTTTCTATGTGTAGGATCATATCATCTGCAAATAGTAAATTTTGACTTCTTCCTTTCCAATTTGAATGCCTTTTATGTTTGATTCTTGCCTCAATGCTCATGTAAGTACTTCTAACACAATATTAAAAAGAAGGGGTGATAATGGGCATCCTTGCCTTGTTCCTGATCTTAGAGGGAAAGATTTCAGATTTCAAAATTGTAAATGATATTAACTGGGGGTTTTTCATATATATCTTTTATCATGTTGAGAAAGCTTCCCTCTACTCCAATCTTTCGAAGTGTTTTTATTAAGAAATAGTGCTGTATTTCGTCAAATACTTTTTCTGCATCTATAGATATGATCATATGATTTTTTTCCTTCAATCTGTTTATGTGATTTTTACATTAATGTATTTTCTTATGTTGAACCATCCTTGCATACCAAGAATGAATTCCACCTGGTCATGGAGTATAACTAATTTATTGTGCTGTTGAACATGATTAGTAAGTATTTTGTTGAGGATTTCCACATCTATGTTCATTAGAGAGATTGGTCTGTAATTTTCCTTTCCTGTGGTGTCTTTATTTGGCTTTCATATTAGGGTAATGTTGGCATCGTAGATGAGTTATGCAATGTTCTTCTGTTTCAAATTTTTGGAAGAGTTTCAGCAAGATTGGTGTTAGTTCTTTATGGAAATTTTGGTAGAATTCACCTGTGAAACCATTTGGCCCTGGGCTCTTCTTAGTTGGGAGGTTTTTAATGACTGATTCTATCTCTTTACTTGTGATTAGTTTGTTGAGACCATCAATTTCTTCTTTCATCAATACAGGGTGGTTATGTGTTTCTAGGAATTTGACCATTTCCTCTGAATTGTCATTTTTGTTGGAATATAGTTTTTCAAAGTATCCACTTATGATAGTCTTTATTTCTGTGGGGTTAGTGGTGATATCTCCTTTGTCATTTCTTATTTTGTGTATATGCATCTTCTTTCTTTTTTTCTTTGTTAGTCTAGCTAAGGGTTTGTCAATTTTATTGACTTTCTCAGAGACTCAGCTCTTGGTCTTGTTTATCTTTTCAAGTGCTTTCTTATTTTCTATTTCATTTAGTTCTCCTCTTATCTTTGTTGTTTCCTTCCTTCTTCCTGTGGGATTACTTTGTTGTTTTTTTACTAATTCCTCCAAATATGCAGTTAGTTCTTCAATTTTTGCTCTTCTTTTTTGATGCATGAATTTATGGCTATAAATTTCCCTCTCAGTACTGCTTTTGCTGCATCACATAAGTTTTGGTATGTTGTGTTATAATTTTCATTAGTTTCAAGGTAGTTATTAATTTCTTTTGAGATTTCCTCTTTGACCCACTGTATTTCAAAGAGTGTGCCGTTTAATTTCCATATGGTGTGAAATCTGGGCCTCTGGCCCTTGCAGATTTCCAGGTGATAGTGGTGTATTAAAGCCCCCCACTGTAATTGTAGAATCATCTATTCCTTCCCTTAGTTTCTCCAGTGTTTGCCTCAGATATTTGGATGTATTCTTGTTAGGAGCATAAATGTTTATAATTGTTCTTTCTTTTTGAATGATTATCCCTTTCACTAATATGTAGTGTCCATATTTGTCTCTCATAATTGTTTTGCATTTAAAGTCTGTTTTGTCTGATATTAACATAGTTACTCTTGCCATTTTTGGTTATTATTTGCCTGTAAGATTGTTTTCCAGCCATTCACTTTCAACCTCCTTGAATCCCTGGGTCTAAGATGTTTTTCATGTAGACAACATATAGATGGATCATACTTTCTTATCCAATTTTCCAGTCTGAGTCTCTTGAGAGGTGAGTTTAATCCACTGAATTCACCATTATCATTGTCAAGGAATTATTTATATTAGCCATGTTTTCTTTGGATTTGTGTTTGTTATATTTTGTTTGGTTTTTACTTTTTTTGTCTTTTTAGTTGTTCTTACACTCTCCTCCAACTCTGTCTCTCCTGTTTTTTTCTTTCCTCCTATACAACTTCCTTTAGTATTTCTTGAAGGCCAGGATTCTTGTTGGCATACTCTATTAATTTCTGTTTATCTGTGAGTATTTGAACTCTCTATTATATTTGAATGTTAGTTTAGCTGGATAGAGTATTCTTTCTTGGATTTTTTTTTTTTTTTTTAGTACCTTGACTATGTCATACCACTGCCTTCTTGCCTCTATGGTTTCAGATGAGAAATCAGCACTCAATCTTATGAAGCCTCCTTTGTGTGTATGGTTATTTTCTCTTGCTGCTTTTAGAATTTTCTCTTTGTCTTGAGCATTGGATAATTTGACAGGTATATGTCTTTGGGTAGGCCTGTTGGGATTTATGCTATTTAGGGTGCATTGTGCTTCCTGGATGTGAATGTTCATCTCCCTCAATAGGTTTGGGAAGTTTTTATCCATTGTTTCCTCCAACACCCTTTCTGTTCCCTTTCCCTTCTCTTCTTTTTCTGGGATGCCTATAATGCCTATGTTTTCACATTTTGCATTGTCATTCCAGTCCCAAAGTCCCTGTTGAATTTTTTCCCTCTTTTTATCTATCAATTCTACTATCTGTTTGATTTCAGATGTACTGTCTTCCACATCATTAGTTGCTCTCCCTCATAAAATGTGCTGTTATTTGCTGAGAGTGTGTTTTTGATTTCTTGGATTGTGCTGTTCCTCCCCATCAAATCTGTTGTCTTTTTTTTTTTTTTTGCATGATTGCAATTTCTTCTGTATGTTCCCCAAGTGTTTTCTTCCTATTATTATCTCTTCTTTCACCTCATTAAATTGGCCCCTATTAAATGTTTTGAGAGCTTTAATTACTTGTTAGATATTCTACTCTTCTTCCTGTTTTTTAGTTTGTTCATTGGATTGGGTCATGTTTTCCTGATTATTGGTTTGGTTTGTAGTTTTTTGTTGCTGTCTGGTCATCATTTTATCTTGCTAGTTTGATTAACTTCTTTGTCTAGTCTCAGGGATAATTAGTAGTTGTTTTTGCATACATGTTAAGTCTTCTCTTTGCCATTTTGTTCTTCTTATTCTATTTCCTTGCTGTTGGCTCAGTTCACTTGAAGGAAAATATTAGGGCAAGTGAAAGCAAAACAAGTAAGAAAAGAAAAAAGTAGAATAGTAGTATTGATAGTAAATGTTAGCAGAAGAACCTTGTAAGATCTAGGAGAATGGGTATTAGACTCATGTAAGCTGTGTAGAGTTAGAACAGTAAGAAAAATGGAGTATCTATAATGAGACAGTAAACTGAATATGGGGAGGAATATAGTATGAATTAAAAGACCAGTGTGGTCAGGAAAGTGGGAAAGAGAAAGGAAAGGACAATAATATAGAGAGTGAATAAAAGACAAAACAGCAGAAAGATATTAGAAATAAAAATTGAGGGCTAAATTAAGAGCAGTGGAATGTAAGAGAAACACTTAATGATGGAGGATAAAAAGATGTAGAGGAAAGGGGTTAGCATTGGAGGCCAAAGTCAGTACACACAGAAAAGAGGAAATCGAGAATGAGGAAACACAGCAAATGTGAATCAATTCCTGCCACACCTAATATAAAAAAAGAAGAGAAAGGGAAAAAAGGGGGGGAAGGGGGAAAATGGGGGGTAGAAATGCAAGCAAGAAAAACAGGAAGATGAAGAAGAAGAAGAGGAGGAGGAGGAAGAGGAAGGGGAGGAGGAGGAGGAGCAGGAGTAGGAAAGGGCTGTAGGGGTATAAAGAGGAAGGAAAAAACGAGAAAATAAACCAATAAAAAAGACCAAAGTTTCAAGCAAGGAATCCTTTTTGCATTTAAATAAAATGCTTAGGATTCTGACCTTCCCCCTTTCTCCCTTTCTCACTTCCCTCTCTCCCAGGGCAGCAGTGAAGCTGTTTGAGGTGTCCAGTAGGAGATTCAAGTGGGTCCTTGGTTAAACAAATCACCAGAGAAAACAAAATGTCTTAATTTCCAAAGACAGAGTGCCCACACCTCACCAGGAAACCCAAATATGCTAATGGAAGTTTTCAAAACACATCTTACAGTCCATCTCCCTTAGGTGTGCTATAGGAGGGCTAGTTGATATTCTGACTCCACCTTCTTCCAGACCAAGTTTCCTATGCCAGCACTTTTAGGTAAATTGGGCTTTCTCAGCAGATTTGTCTCTCCTTTCTTCCCCAGGTTTCCCCAAGCCAGCTGGTATGCTCCTCCAAGCTCAAAGAAAAAGGGGGGGGGGGCAGGACCTGAAAATTAAAACCACACTCATTTTTCTCCTCTGCACCTCCCACTCAAACCATCCAACTTACAGAGTCAGTCCAAAACTGCAGGGCTAGTGTATTTCCTCACCACAGGGAGCCCTGGATTTGGGAGTGGGAAGTCTGGGATATTGCAGACTTGGGGTCTGTGGGTCTGTGGAATGTGGGCTGAGGTGGCTTAGGGGTCACAAACCTGGTGACCATGCTTCTGGGGAACACAGGGCTTGGGAATGTCACCACACTACTGACAGTCCAGGGAACGCCTTAGGGGGAAGAATCCCACCTCTCCACAACTTCTGACCTCAGTGCTAGAAACCTACATTTCTACCTTAGTGAGCATAATTTCTGTCTCTCCAAATCGATGTCCAAACACCTCCTGCCTTGCAAGTCCCCAAAACAGCCCACTGCAGCAAGATTCCAACCCTACTCAGCTGCTCTTTTGTGGGAGCAATTATGAAGTGCATTCACTCAGATGCCATCTTGCCCCACCCATGAGCTATCATCTTTTAATATCTCCATTTGTTCACCCCAGCTTGTGCTTAAAGGGAAAGTACATGTCCCTCATTATTTAATAGAAGATGAAGAAATGCAAATGCTGGCTGTTCTTTAATCCTCCCCTTGTTAGCCATGTATATCACTCTGGCTGCTTAGATCCACCCGACAGTGAACTCAGACACTTGTTCTTGCTGGATTTGGGAAGTATCAGGTCTCAAACCTAATGCCAGGTTGCCTAAGTTTGTTTTTGCATTACTTTTTTCCTCTGCGTAGTAACACTAGGAAGCATTTCTACCAAATGCAAGGCACAAGGTAGAAAGTACAGTTAAAATAATGCAGCACTTATGCAGAGTATGTTGGAAAACCCAGTAATCCCCATGCTCACTGACTCCAGAAACACAGACTGGGTGAAAGCAGCTTCAATTGATCCTCTACAAACCCTTCACACATCTTCCATCTTGTGCAAGACACCTGGTCATTCTGGGAGAGGTGTGAAGGTAAGTCAGCCTGGTTGTTGTCCACAGTCACCCTGCTAAGGCCAACAAGGCAATCCTTAGTACTGTCTTAAAGTTCTTGAGAATACCAGGGGTGCCATACTAAAGAAACTTGTCTCACAGCTGCTGGAAATCCTGGTGTGCCTGTGCTCCAAGTCACTTTACAGGATAGGGAGGACAGAAAACCTCCCAGCATGGGCACAGGGCTCCTGCTCCCACACCACCGCTGGCCAGAACAAGCCCACCATATTTCAGCTTCCTCCCACTGCTGCCTTCAAGCTTGTCCACTTTTGGTGTGGGTCCACTGTGGCCTTCACTTCTGCAGAAAGCATCACCTCTAGTATGGCTCCTACACTCCGAGGTTAGCAAGAAGTCCAAACCATGGCCAGTGATAAAGCTTTCAGTGTTTGATACTGTGAAAACTGGATAGCTCTTTGGGTTAAAAATAAACTTGTATCTTCCGACTTCATTGTAGACAAAAGAAAATTCTGGATGGATTTTAAAAGGTAAGTGAAAAAACATCTCTAAGCGCCTTCTAATCATCAAAGCAATAGGGAGAAATCACAAAGAAAATATCAACCACTTTGACTATATGTATTAGTCAACAAAAGGGGTACTGATGCAAAGTACCAGAAATCTTTTGGCATTTACAAAGGGGATTTATTTTGGGTAGAAGCTTATAGTCACAAGGTCATAAAATGTAAGTTACTTCCCTCATCAAAGTCTGTTGCCACATGTTGGAGCAAGATGGCTGCTGGTCTCTTTGAGGATTCAGCCTTCTTCTTCAGACTCCATGGTTCCAGCTTCTTCTGGTCTCAGCTGTAGGCTGGCATAAGGCTTGTCTCTGTGTCTGGGGCTTGTTTATTTATGGGCTTGGCTGCTCTGGTGTCTCCACAAGGTCAGCTGTAGACCATCAGGTTCTCTCTCTTCCCAGGCCTCTGCCATGTCTATGGAGCCATCTCTATTCCTCTGTGTTCTCTCCTGTGTGTTTACTTCCCCAGGTTCCAGCATCAAAACTCCAACTACTTCCTTTGCCATGTCTTTTTCTCGGTGAGTCCCTGCCCATCAAAGGGGGGAAGAATCGATGTCTTACTGATATGGGCCATTCGAACCCCTGATCATAATTTAATAAAGTAAAAGTGAAACCTCTGAAATTAATACAATCTATTATGCCCAGAGGAAGAGATCAGTTTACAAACATAATCCAATATCTATGTTTGGAATTCATAAACAATATCAAATGGCTACACTATATAAAAATTGAAGATATTTGAATTAAATCAAATAAAATCCAACATTTTGAAAAATGCATTACAACATGGAGAGATCATATTATCTTTAACATACATAACGTAGGATGTTGATTGGCTGAGAGTCTCCTCTAGGTGACAGTGTTATGTCCCCTTGAAGGAAACTTTGTAGGCAAACTCCCAGACCAGAAGGCCCTTCAGGAATCCAAGGAAGCCCAAGTGTCCCACACACTCTCCTGGGATGATGGAAGGTCAATTCTCCAAAGGAGGAACTTGGTCTCCTGTCAGGGAAAGTTCTGGAATCCAGAGGTTCAGAGTTACTGCCCAGCCCACTTGAGGACAGCTGGCAAGAAAGAAAGATAACATGAACCCCTGAAAAATGGCAGCGATATCATCCAGTGCTCTGGAGGATCGTAGAAGCTGGACAAAGACTCCATCAACATTGAATTGAAGAAAGAGGAAAATACCAGGTAAGACACAGGAGTGGCATGTAACTCTTGTGTTATTTAAGATTGGGATACAAGAAGAAAAAATTTGAACTCAAGGTGTCTTTTTCCAGACAGCTTTCTTCTTCTGTTTGTGTGGATTTGAATGAAAATCCAGAGGAAGATAGATTGCAGCTGAGGTATTGACAATGGAATCACAGGAGTTAATTACCTTCAAAGATGTAGCTGTAGACTTTACCCAGGAAGAGTGGGACATGCTAGATTCCTCCCAGAGAAAGCTAATCAGAGAAGTGATGCTGGAGAATATCAATCACCTGGTCTCAGCAGGTAGCAAAAGTGTCTCTAAAAAATGGGAAATGATAGAAATGATATTCAACCCACCTATCTGTAAGAAAGATACTTCTGAAATCATGTCATTGAGATCTAACATTAAAAGGAATTCCTTCAAATACAATTATTTGAAAGAAGATACCACTGACAGATCCACAGTGACACAATATGCTTTAATTTGCAAGACACAGAAACCATATTTAAGGAGTTCGATGGCAAAATTACACAGGGACCTCTCAGTTATTAGTCAGCATAAGCAGATTCATGAATGTCACTATTCTCATTTTAGAGAAGATTAAAGAACTCATACTGTCCAGAAACACTACTTATGCCATCTTTGGGGGAAATATTTTGTTCATTGCTCTTACCTTAAATGCCATGAGGAGACTCACTCTGGAGAGAAACCCCATGAATGTCTTCTATGTGGGAAATGTTTCAGTCAACATTCTTCCCTTAAACAACATGTGAGAACTCACACTGGTGAGAAATCTTATCAATGTCATCTATGTGGCAAAGGCTTCCATCAATATTCTAACCTTAAACAACATGTGAGGACTCACACTGGTGAGAAACCCTATGCATGTTCTCTATGTGGGAAATGTTTCATTGATTACTCTTCCCTTAAACAACATGAGAGGATTCACACTGGAGAGAAACCCTATGAATGTCATCTTTTTGGGAAATGCTTCACTAATTGCTCTTCCTTTAAAAAACATAAGAGAACTCACACTGGAGAGAAACCCCATGAATGTCATCTATGTGGCAGATGTTTCAGTCAACATTCTCACCTTAAACAACATATGTTAACTCACACTGGACAGAAACCTCATCAAAGTCATCTATGTGACAAAGGATTCAGTGGACATTCTGAACTTAAATGACATGTAAGAACTCATATCGGTGAGAAACCCTATGCATGTCATCTATGGGGGAACAAGGAAATCAAAGAAGACGTAAATAAATGGACGAATATTCCCCATTCATGGATAGGAAGACTAAATATTATTAAGATGTCTATCCTACCAAAACTGATCTACACATTCAATGCAATCCCAATAAAAACCAACAGAGCCTTCTTTAAGGAACTAGAAAAACTATCAAATTTATTTGGAAAGGAAAGAGGCCCTGAATAGCCAAAGACATACTGTAAAAGAAAAAGGAAATTGGAGGAATCACACTACCTGACTTCAAAACATACTACAAAGCAACAGTAGTGAAAACAGCATTGTATTGGCATAAGGAGAGACACACAGACCAATGGAATTGAATTGAAAGTTCTGATATAGAACCTCATATATAGAGCCATATAATATTCAATAAAGCCACCAAATCCTCTCAACTGGGAGAGAATGGCCTATTCAACAAATGGTGCCTCTAGAAATGGATATCCATATATAGAAGAATGAAAGAGGATTACCATCTCACACCTTATACAAAGATCAACTCAAGATGGATCAAAGACCTAAATAAAAGAGCTAAGACCATAAAGACCTTGGAAAGCAGTGTAGGGAAACATCTACAAACCTTGTAATAGGAAATGGCTTCATGAACATCACACCAAAAGCACGAGAGGCAAAAGAACCAATAGATAAATGGGACTTCCTCAAATTAAAGCCTTCTGCACCTCATAAGAGTTTGTCAAGAAAGTAAAAAGGGAACCAACACAATGGGAGAAAATATTTGGCCACCATATATCCGATAAGAGACTTATAACTTGCATATATAAAGAACACATATATCTTGAAAATAAAAAGATAAGCAACCCATTTAAAAAATGGGAAAAAGATTTAAACAGACACTTCTCCAAAGAAGAAGTACAAACGGCTAAAAAGCACATGGAAAAATGCTCCAAATCTTTAGCTATCAGGGAAATGCAAATCAAAACTACAGTGAGATACCATCTCACCCCCATAAGATTGGCAGCTATGAAAAAAAAAAAAAAAACAGAAGAATACAAATGCTGGAGAGGATGTGAAGAAATGGGAACACTCATCCACTGCTGGTAGGAATGCAGAAGGATCCAACCATTCTGGAGGACAGTTTGGCAGTTTCTCAAAAAACTAACCATAGATTTGCCATATGAACCAGCAATACCACTGCTGGGTATATACCATCAGAACTGAAAACAAGGACACAAACCGATATATGCACACCAATGTTCATAGCAGCATTGTTCACTATTGCCAAAAGTTGGAATCAACCCAAATGCCCATCAACGATGAGTGGATCAGTAAAATGTGGTATATACATACAATGGAATACTACTCGGCTGTAAGAACAAATACACTACAAACACACGTGATAACATGGATGAATCTTGAGAACCTTATATTGAGTGAAGCAACCCAGGCATTGAAGGACAAATACTACATGACCTCAATGATATGAAATAAGCAAGTTGCCTCAGAGAGCTAGAGACTGGAAGATAGGCTCACAGGAAATCGGGGTGTAGAGGAAGGATGTAAGCTGACATCTACATGGGTGAAATCTATGATAAGCTGGTGGTAAGTATGTGCACAAGGAAGAGATAAAATGGGGGCATAGGTTACCTTTGGGTGGGGTTTGCGGGTTTGAGGGGGGCTAGGGATGGGCAGATGGGTAATATTGCCCAAGAAATTGGGGAGAGGGAGGGGAAACATACAAATATAGGAGATTGTCAGGTGTTGGTTGAAAGTAAAATGCTGAGAAAACCTTTTCAAATAGAATTAGGAAAGTTACCTGTTTAAGATACTCAAAGGGGATAATTTGACACAGGACAGACTCCTAGGGAATATCTGAATGCTCATTTTGCCAGAGTGGCTTATACCATTGGGTAGAAACCCATATAATGAGAGTGAAGGTAGACCCACATCCTGGGGAGGACTAATGCCATCAAATAGAGGGAACTGTATCTCTCAAGAGAAAGGGTGGCTCCCAGGGCATTAGGGCAGTTGAGCAAGTCAAGCCCTCAACACTGTTGCAAGTATCTCTGAACATGGCTCCTTAAGAAACAAAGATTGACTATCACTGTGGGGCCCAAGGGGAGGGGGAAATAGATATTGAATAGATGGAACCAAAGTAAATGTGAGGGCAAAAGAAGTGTTTCACAAGAGTTCACAGGGATGGATATAAAACATGCAATATTTCACCAAAAACATATAGGGGACGACAGACTAATAATGTAAACCATAATGTAAAACATAGGATAACTAAAAAAATTAGAAAACTGTATAGCCTAAAGTATAAACCACAATGTAAACAAAAATGTTACCTTGTTTGAAAGCTATTGTCTCAATATCTGTACATCAGTTTCAGTAAATATGACATGAATAAGTTAAAAGATTATTGTTGTGGAAGGGAAAAGGTTTTATAATGGATATGTGGGAGTACTGTATATTGTATAGATGAATTACTGTGATGTAAGGCTCTTGTGAAGAGAAGCTCAATAATTAGCCAAAAAGAAAAGAAAAAGATAGGATGTAGAATTTTTCCAAATCAATATGTATTCTATATCTAACCTTTAAACTCATTGCTATATTCCATTTTACTATTAAGGGAATGTGACATTATACTGGGCTTCACTTTTCAGGAAGTTTTGGATCACAGAGTGGTTAAACAATGGCAGCAGAGGAATACTGGTATGGGATGTTATTGACAGGCGATATATGGTTGACAGGGAGTTATACAGGACATGTGTCCAGGGTGCATGGACATGTTTGGATATACTCATAGTGGAAACAATTAAAGACAACAGTGGGGGTGTACTGGGTTCCTGGCCTGCGGGGGCTCTATCTTGGTCCCTAGGGGAGCAGCAGCAGTCTCCCAGGTGCAATGCTAAGGACCAGGAAAGAATGAGGGTCCAACAGTGAGCCCCTGATACTAATAACTATGCTTGTGAGCCTATACACCTGAAATAAGAACAAGGCCTAGAGCAGCACTGTGCCTAAGAGTTCCCTCCTGACAGCCTCCGTGTTACTCAAATGTGGCCAGTCTCGAAGCCAAACTCAGCATGTAAATGCACTGCCTTCCCCCCAGTGTGGAACATGACACCCAAGGATGAGCCTCCCTGGCACTGAGGGATCACTACCAAGTACCAGCTGATGACATAACTAGAAAATGACCTTGAATTAAAGGTTCAATGTGAACCAGCAGAATATCCCTGTCTACATATAATAACAGGAGCTAAAAATGCTGTTTGACCTAAAGTAAGGAGGAAATGGAAAGGACAAATGAGTTCATATGGCTATGAGTCTCTGAAAAAGAGTCTGGAGGTTATCAGAAGGATTGCCCTTATGCACACCTGAGCAGAGTCTCAGAGACAGACAAAGTAGATACAACCCCAGGTTTTGGTTCTTTTGAGGGCTAAAGACACCCACAGGTTCTATGATCATTGCAGATGGGGTTCACTGCCATGTTAGTTGGCCCTTCTTTGGAGCTGGTGTTTCTGTGTGATGGAGCTGGACTCAGATGGGATCTCTTTTCACAAGCCTTTCATGCTACTTTACTGGAATTGTAGTTGGTTCTGGGGTTTAAGATACATCTAGGGGATTTGAATTCTGGACTGACAAAATGATAGCCAGGCCCTGAGCCTCAACAGACTGCAGCTCCTACACTCTGATTTATTGGACTTACCCCACTCAGCTAACAGAGTTGAAGAATATCAACCACCATGCCATGGAGCCTAGAGTGCCTACAACTGAAAGCAGGAGGATTGCATCCAGTATCCATGTGGAACCTAAGCCCTCTCTTGACATAGATGTGGAATGGACACAACCAAGCCAAGGTCCACTGGAAGGAGGAATACAGTAAGGATTAGAGTGGACCTAATGATATTCTATTCATGAACTATTGTGGTTAATAATCGAGAAAATGTGTCATTGGTGTGGAAAAAGTCGCCATGGTGGCTGCTGGAGGCGGGGAATGGTAGGAAGAGATGAGATGTGGAGGCATTTTCGAACCTTGGAGTTGTCCTGGGTGGTGCTGCAGGGACAATTACCTGACATTTTATGTCCTCCCATGGCCCACTGGATGGAACGTGGGAGAGTGTGGGCTATGGTGTTGACCACTGGCCATGAGGTGCAGCGATGCCCAGAGATGTACTCACAAGATGCAATGGATGTGTCATGATTATGGGGGAGAGTGTTACTTGGGAGGGAGTCGTGGGGTGGGGGCGGTGGGGGTGAATGGGGACCTCATATTTTTTTAATGTAATATTTTTTTAAAAAATGAGTAAATTGAGTATAATTTGGAAAAAAAAATAAAAGATAACATGCTCACCATCACTCAAACCACCTCCGTATGCCCAGTAAATTAAGGACTTAGAAGGAAGCTGGGCTTCTGGTCGTTCTGTGGTTTAATTCCCACCTGGCCAGCCCACCAGTGGAACACATGTGTGGCTGGAGAAGAGCCACAGGTTTCAACACATAGACCAGGCCTCCAGACACCTAGTGGAGAGGTGGGAGGCACCATCCTCTCTCACACCTGAAAGGCTGGTACCAAAGTGGATAGGACAGCAAGTCAGCCAGCAGGGGGCAGCGCTAACAGCAGGAGAACAGGGAAACAGA
Source organism: Dasypus novemcinctus (assembly GCF_030445035.2). Lineage (NCBI taxonomy): Eukaryota > Metazoa > Chordata > Mammalia > Cingulata > Dasypodidae > Dasypus > Dasypus novemcinctus. The sequence goes on from NW_026688151.1 coordinate 839,411, forward strand.
AGATCCTCAAGGAAAAGGCTAGACTTGGATTTCCTCTGACCCTTCTGAGCTGAGTAAGTCCCTAGAGTTCTTATTCTGAGGGGAAGATACTTAAGGGGAAGACGGACTCAAGAACAGAACATGCAACCACCCTGCACTGAATGTGAGAGCAAATGGCAATTTATTTTTTTCCCTAAGCTGGAGAAAACCAGAATAGAGTATGATATGCATAAAGACAGAAAAATGCTCGTTTCTCGTCCTTCTAATCAGTTTTAAAACTCGCTTTAAAGTAAGAATGATGAGAAAGCAGCAATGTCTGCCTCCCAAGCCCTGGATTAGTTACCAGGAGCCTATCATAGCTCAGAATAACCTTCCTTAGCAATGTTGGTGGATGTTATCAGAATCTCAGACAGCTTTTCTTTGTAGGGATTTCACATATTCAGAACTTCTGCAGAACAAAATGAATTTTTTTATCACAGAAAAATAAAGAAAATAATATTCATCACCAGCCAGCCTCAGTTAGTAACATGGTTATCCATTTCCAACAACTAATCAAACTGAAAAATCTGCTTTTCCTTGATTTGTTTCATCAGTTTTTCTTCTTTCCTCTTTTTTTTCTTTCACTACTTTATGGATTGAAGCAGAATGTCGTTAATAAAACCAATCCAGATTTAGATGCTACCACAAAACGGAGCTTCTGGGTTTATTGGTATTTCATTATTACCATTTCTCAAGGGATTTCTTGTTTCACACAGGATGTTGCTTTTTTTTAATTGACTTTATAATAATATTACATTAAAAAAAATATATATGAGGTCCCATTCAACCCCACCACCCCCACCCTACCTCTCCCCCCCCCCCCAGCAACACTCTTTCCCATCATCATGACACATCCATTGTATTTGGTAAGTACATCTTTGGGCACCTCTGCACCCCATGGTCAATGGTCCACATCATGGCCCATACTCTCCCCCATTCCATCCAGTGGGCCCTGTGAGGATTTACGATGTCCGGTGATTGCCCCTGAAGCACCATCCAGGGCAGCTCCATGTCCCAAAGATGCCTCCACCTCTCATCGCTTCCTGCCTTTCCCCATACCCATCGTCCACCATGTCCACTTTTCCCAATCCAATGCCACCTCTTCTATGTGGACATTGGATTGGTTGTGTCCATTGCACCTCTATGTCAAGACGAGGCTCATATTCCACATAGATACTGGATGCAATCCTCCCACTTTCAGTTGTAATCACTCTAAGCTCCATGGTGTGGTGGTTGTCCTTCTTCAACTCCATCTTAGCTGAGTGTGGCGAGTCCAATAAATCAGATTGTAGGTGCTGGAGTCTGTTGAGGCTCAGAACCTGGCTATCACATTGTCAGTCCAGAGATTCAAATCCCCTAAATATATCTTAAACCCCAACACTAACTGCAACTCCAGCACATTAGCATGAAAGTCTTATGAAGAGAGATCCCATCTGAGTCCAGATTCATCACACATAAACACCAGTTCCAAAGAGGAGCCATCTGACCTGGTAGTTAACCCCATCTGCCATAACCATAACTCCCATGGGCCTCTTTAGCCCTCAAAGGAACCAATATCTGGGGGTTGTATCTGCTTTATCTGTCTCTCAGACTCTGCTCAGTTGTGCATAAGGGCAATCCTTCTGACAGCCTCCAGACTCTTTTTTAGAGACTCGTAGCCATACAAACTCTTTTCTCCTTTCCATTTCCCCCTTACATTAGGTCAAACAGCGTTTTAAAGTCATGTTATTTTATGTAGACAGGTATATTCTGCTGATCCGCATTGAACTTTCCATATAAGGTCATTTTCCAGTTGCATCATCAGTTGGTAGTTGATAGTGGTCCCTCGGTGCCAGGGAGGCTCATCCCCGGGTGTCATGTCCCATGCTGGGGGGAAGGCATTGCATTTACATGCTGAGTTTGGCTTCGAGACTGGCCACATTTGAGTAACATGAAGGCTGACAGGATTAAATTCCCAGGCACAATGCTGCTCTAGGCCTTGTTCTTATTTTAGGCTTATCAGCTCACAAGCATAGTCATTAGTGTCAGGGGCTCACTGTTGAACCCTCACTCCCTCCCGGTCCCCGCTGCTGCACCTGGGAGACTGTCACTGCTCCCTTAGGGACTACGACAGAGCACCACTGGCCAGGAACCCAGTACCCACCCTGCTGTGGTTTTTAATTGTTGTCACTATGAGTATATCCAAACATTACCATGCACCCTGGACATATGTTCTGTACAGCTCCCTGTCAGCCATATATATATATATATATATATATATCCTATATATATATATAGGATGTTGCTTTTAAAACACAAAGCAAAGCAAACCCCATTTACCTTTCTCTCTTGATGTCCATTTGGCCCTTTGTGTTTTGGGTATTGTTGGAATTCAGTGTTTCCTGATACTGGTTTGGCTCTTGTTGCCTACCATCAGTTTTCTCTCATGAAATAGATGATGTGTGAACAAAGTGGATGGTGACACAGAAATAGGGTTGTTGAGGTTGGTGGGGCTGCGGATAGGAAACGGACGTGACATTGGAGGAGACCTTGCTCCTGCCGGTAGAGCTGCTGGCTGAGAAATGGCACTTGGTAAGAGAAGCAAGGGCTTTCCAACAGTGAGAAATGGATCCAGAGGCCCAACCCCAGAGGGCTCTTCAGGATCAGCTGAGTGGTAGACGGCACCAATAGCCAATTCTCCTCCACTCTTAACCACCCACAGGATTAACCGTCCCTGCTCCTCTGCTAGGTGCTTGCATGTGACCAAAGAGCCATGTGTGACTCTTCAGGCAGAAGCATGTAAGCACCCATGGCCAGGAGCTCCAGAGACTTCACACTGAAAGGACAACAGCCTGAGTGGTGGCCCTCCCTCCACCTCGGCTCCTGAGACTGGACTGAGCAGAACCTCCCTGCCACATGCACACACACACACACACACCCCTTGGGACAGGAAGCCTATCTTTACTTTTAGCCACTGTCTCAGTTTGCCAGGGCTGGTCTGACAATGCCCGAGAAATGCTCATTTAAGCCCCCAGGTTGAAGGTTCTATCATGTGCATCTCTGAGAGTGACCAGATCAGGAATGAAAGGCTTGGCCCTGTGGACCCAATCCTTAGCAAAAGGGCCCTGACCATCACTAGCCAAAGCCAATTACAGTCTATGGGGTGCAGCAGTGCCCCAAAATGTATTCACCAAATACAATAAATGTGGCACACTAATGAAAGAGGTTGTTGATATGGGAGGAGTGGAGTGAGGGGGGTGGGGATATATGGGAAACTCGTATATTTTTTGAATGTAACATTTTTTGTGATCTATGTATCTTCAAAAAATACAACTAAAAAATGATTGGGGTGGGTGGTGGGGAGTGGGGTATATGGGAACCTCTTATGTTTTTTAATGTAATGTTTTGTGTGATCTATTAAATTTAAAAAAAGGTAATTAAAAAATTAAAAAATAAAAACAAAACAGTAATTAGAGCTCCACTGACCCAGGGCTTACTGTGAGCCACTGTATGCACACTAATTACATTCATTCTCATAAGTGGTCCATTAGGTCGGTTCTGTTTGATCTGTCCTAGAATGGCAAAGTGAGATGGAGAGGCTGTGACTTGTGAAGGCTCCACAGCTAGTCACCACAGAGCTGATACTTCCACCTGGGACTCCTCACCCAGGGCTGCTAACCAACACACTGACTACTGTTAACTGTGCTCCAAAGAAATTGACTTAAGAAGTAATTTGATCAGTTTTGGTAGGGCCTGAAATAACTTGCAGTGAATTTTGGGGCAGTTCAGTCCTTCAGCAAACCTGTAGTACGGAATTCACCCTCTTTATGACCAATGATCCCAAGGTCAGAGGAACTTCTCCTGGAGCCCTGGAGTTGATCAGATACCAGTGCCCATAATCCCAATACTATGGTGTGAACATTGGTTCAAATAGACTTTGAAATGCTTTTTGCTGTTCTTGCTGCTTTTAAGGCTCTTTTCTTTAGTTTTTAATTAATATTTATTTCGGTTGCATCATTTCCTTTTGGCATGTACAAAGCCCCAGGACTTGAATTTGCCTGTAACCTCAGGTAATCAAAACTGCCCTGAAATGCTTTAAACACAAAATCTCATTTGAATGAATGTATTCAAAAGACAATTCCCATTTTCCAGGGGGCAGTAAGGCATTTGAGCAGGAGCCAGCGACTTTCTCTGTAAAGGGCCAGGTGGGAACTCTCCTGTCCCAGGGGCTCTGTCACTATCACTCAACCCCAACATCCTAGACAGAGACGATAGAGAAATGAATGGGTGTGGCTGTGTTCTAATAAAACTTTGTCAAAACAGGCAGGGGCCAGGTCTTAGTTTGCCAACCCTGTCATATAGAAAGGCATGCTTATGGCTCATTCCTGATTTTCCTCCAAGGGACAGAGCCCCAGTCACTTCCTACCTCGGGGCCCCTATCCGGCCCTTGTTCAGTCAGCCATGGAAGGCTGCCAAATTCAGACAGCCAAATTCAGGAAGGAGAAACTGAGTCTACAGGCTCACTCTGCCCTTCTCCCTCTTGGGCCTGGCCCACAGGGGGCAGGGGTTCTGTTCTGCTTTTCCACCACATTCGAGCTTCAGAAGCCACAAGCCCCACTGTGCAGTCCTCAGTGGTACCTTCCATCAGTGGCACCCCATCGAGGAGCAGTCTACAGTCCACCTTAGGGTGCTGTGGAAAGGGACTACTCAAAGGTACAAACAAAACGGTGTAGCGTGAACTCTCTTTGTTATTCTGAGAATCCAGATGAATTTTATATTCTCTCGATAAAGAAGCATTGAACAACTTCATACACCAAGATCCTGGCTTTTTGACTATTATCTCACGATGATCATCAACTCACTGGCAGTGTCATAGGTACCGTAGACTCAAAATGTAAACCCCACTTAATAAGTGAAACTATTTACAGTTGTTCAAAACCTATTGCTGACAGATGAGGTGTATGTTGGCAGAAGGTTGGGAACCCTTCCGTTCCACCTCCCTCCTGTTTTAATGGCCAGCAGAGTCAGGTACCTTGTCAGATGGCCCCGGAAATCCCCTTCCTCCATCCAGTCCTTCCACACACTAGAAGCCAGGCAGAGGGGTACCTCAGATGCAAGAGACATCCCGGGGGACAGGCTGAGGGCCATGGTTGCTTCAACTGGAAAGTATGCTTCTGTGTGTGAAGTGAAGCTCATGAGACTCAAGAGGCCGCCCACCAGTACTCCAGCGAGAGTTGACCTGAACTGGGGACTTACCTAGGCACCACTAATTGTGGGTGGCTATGAGAAGAGGAAGGAGGCATTTTGTGGGATTATTTTATACACCATTAACTTCCTTTCCAAGGGAATCTGTGTTCCACGTTATGGGTTGAGCTGTGTACCCAAAAAAGATACCCTGAAGTCCTAATCCCAGGTACCTGGGAACACAAACTTTTTGCAAAAGTGTCATTGCAAGCAGAATCATTTAAACTGAATGAGGCCGACTGCAGTGGGTGGACCCTTAGTCCAGGATGCCTTGTGTCTTTAGAAGGGGGGTGTGGGCACAGACAGAAGGGGAGGGTGCCATGGGAAGAGAGACAGAGCAGGCCATAGGGTGACTGAGGAGACACGGAAAACCCAAGGCTTGCTGGCCAAGGGAGAGGCGCCCCAGGGGCCAGGACTGACCTACCAGCACAGCCCACGCACTTGTGGCTTCAGCCTGCAGGGCTGAGAGAGCAGTTCCTGGTGTTTTTTAGCCACCTAGTTCATGGCACTTGTGACAGCAGCCTGAGAAAATTGAGGTGTCCCTCTTCTGGCAGTCCCATTCCTCCAGGAGGGCTGAGGGATAGTCCAGGTGCCCAGCTGTCCTCCAGGCTGAGGGTCCCCAAGGAAGGCTTTTATCTAATCAGATGCTCTGTGGAACACCCTGGGGACTGACAGAAACAATTTTGAAAAGAAAGTAATGGGTGACCTGGAAAACTCTGGACACCCTTCTCTTCCTTCCTTCCGCCTTCTCTTGGGGCCTTCAGCTGCTCAGACCCTCCAGCTCTTCCCACCACGCACACCTTCCCAGAGGGGCCAGGCCAGATGGTGCAGATGTATTTCTGGTTCTCCTTGGTGGGTGGGAAGGCTGCCCGAGGGTTCCTGGGGCCCAGGACCTTCCATTTGTCTGGCTGCTTATTCAAGGCCTTGGGAACCACCGTACATACTGCTCAGGGGGCCGCACCCCACACACTGGATACCCTCGAGGCCCCCGTTCTAGACTGTCTGTGTGCCCTTGGATGGCCGCGAGGCCCCTCCAGCTCCCGGGCGGGGTCGGGGGGGGGGGGTGGACTGTGTCTCACAGTACTAAAAGCTCTGCTCTTTCGGGTCCAGGCACCCATCTCACTGACCCCACCGAGAGCAGCACCTGCCCCCTCCACCCCAGGGCGCCCCATCCAGTCTTCCTCCCTGGTGAATATTCCCTCATCCCTCCCCCACCCCCCCGCCACTCGACCTTCCTGGTAGCCCTTTCCCACTATGTTATCCTGCTCCCACCCCCACAGAGCATCCCCCACCCTGCCCGGGCCCCACCCCCAAGCCCTGCCTGGCCCCCAGACCCCTTCCACGCGGTGCCGCTGGGTCTCCAGTCCCCGCTCCGGGTGGCACAACCCCGCCCCAGCCCCTCCCTGGCAGGGGACACCTGCCCCCAGCCCCGGCTTACCCCAGCCGCGCGGTGCCACCCCTCCCGCCTCACCCGGGCCTGGCGGGAGAAGTAGCTGGGCTCCTTGGGGTCCAGGCGCCGTGGCGGGACGTAGCTGAAGGCGGACAGCGCCGAGATGGGCGGCGGCCGGGGCTTGCCCGCAGCGTGGCGGCGGTGATCTCCTCCTTGTGCTCCAGGCCGCCCGCGTCCACCTTCTCCGCCGAGGCCAGGTCGGTTCCACCCCGCCAGGGGCCCCGCCCGAGTCCGCCTCCTGGCTGCCCAGCACCCGTGTTCGGCAGTAGCCGGAAACCGCAGCCTCGCGTCACAAAGCTGGGCTGGGGGCGCAGGGCTGGGGTGCAGGGCCAGGGGCGCAGGGCGGAGGGCGCTGCCGGGATGGGAATGGGACCGTGCCCTCCCGTCTCCTTGTGTGTCCCTGGAGGGCCCACTTGGGACGCGAGGAGCCATCTGCTGGACTGGGGGCCTGCGCCGGCTTGCCCTTGCCCTTGCCCTTGCGCTCCCGGAAGGTTCCAAGCGGGCTGTCCCCCCCCCCCCCCCCCCCCCCCCCCCGCCGCTTGAGGAGAAGTGCAGGCCACCCCAGCGCGGCATCTGAAACCGTCCAGGAGCTGCGGAACAGTAGTGGAAGGCACAGGTGGAATTCATTGCCTTCTTATATTAACTCTGTATCCGCAGCAGCATCGTGTCAACGTACCACGAGTTAGTTTTCAGCGCCTCGGTCAGCACGAGGGGCCACCGCTCACGGTACTGGCAGGTGCGGGTCTGCAGCGGCACGAATCGAATCCAGCCAAGTGGTATCTGGGAAAACTGAGCTGTTCCGCAGCGCTCTGCTGTTTCTTGAGTCAAATGCTGGTTCAAGAGGCGCGTTCCTTTTGTCGAAAATTCACTTAATTCTAAAGCCTCGAATGTGTGTGTGTGTATCAGTAAAAAGGAAAAGGGGAATTAAACAGGCCTTGGGAATACTTTAACCAGGGCGGCTCTAGGAAGGCTGGCTTGAAACATAAATGATAATGAGGAGCCAGACTTGTGAAATCTGGGGAACAGTCGGTCATTCCAGGAAGAGGGAAGAGCATCTGCGGTGACCCTGAGGCCGAGCCCATTGATGTGCAGGTGGTAGAATGGGAGGACAAGGGCTGTGCAACTTTCAGAAGGGGAAGGCAGCAGGGAGTGCAGATAGACAGGCAGGCAGGGGAGGGGTTGCTTTCAGGCCCGGACCAAAGAGCCCCCTCTCGTTGCTTCTTGCCTGCAGGTCGTTGATTCAGGAAGAGGTTTTAGAGGTTTTTCAGTACCATGTCCTTGATGCTAGTTAACAAAAACAATAACCACACGTTTACAGTGGCACCCCTACAAGTAGAGCACCCTAGAAGTATGACATCCCTAGAAGTACAGCACACCTAGCAGTAGGGAACCCTAGAATTATGGCACCCCTAGAAGTATGACCCAGCAACCCAGTCTGTGCTCCTCCTACACCTCCTTACACATGGACACAACCCTTCTAAGGTCCACAGGATGGAGGAATAGATAATGGATTGGAGTGGACTTAACGATATTCTATTCATGAACTATTGTCATTAGTAATCAAAGAAAATGTGGCATTGGTGTGGAGAAAGTGGCCATGGTGGCTTGGAGTTGTCCTGGGTGTTGCTGCAGGGACAGTTACTGGATATTGTATGTCCTCCCATGGCCCACTGGGTGGACTGTAGGAGAGTGTGGGCTATGGTGTGGACCATTGGCCGTGAGGTGCAGCGGTGCTCAGAGATGTATTCACCAAATGCAATGAATGTCTCATGATGATGGAGGAGGTTGTTGTTATGGGGAGAGGAGTGGGGTGAGCGGGGTGGGGGGTATAGGGTGGGGCAGGGAGGGGCAAGAGAGCTCACAGAAGGCAGAAGTGACACTGGGCTTGGACTCGGTAGTGAATAGGGACTGTGGATAGGTTTCTGAGGCATAGCATGATCCAGAATGGGGCTCAGGCCCAAAGCCATGAACTGCTCTAAGAACTGTAAGTGAGACCACTTCACAGGTTTCCAAGAGATGTGAGAATCCTTTTGGCCTGGCCCCCAGGTGAGCGGCAATTCACTTGGGTATATGAAGCATCCGAATCAATTGCAGCTCTCTCCTGGTCAATCTTTCATTTGCTTTTATTTGTCCCATTCCTTCTCTGCAAAGAAGCATAAAATTTAAAAGTGAACTTGGAGCTCTAGAACTCATAGAGTTTCAATAACCTATGCTAAAGTTTAAAAAACCTTAAAAATTAAAGATAAACAGATCTAAAAAGTTATAGCATGATGGGGTCATGCGATGGTTAATCACCGTCCAGTTGGTGCTGAGTCATTGGATGATGCAAGCCCTGGCCTGCCAGTGTGAGGGCATTCTGTAGGTGGCTTTAGACCATTAGGCAGTTGGTTGCAGCTATGGCTGATTATATCCACAAACAAGGGCGACTGCCTTCAGCAAGGAGGGGAGTCCCATTACCCCAGCAGCTGTAGGTCTTAAAGCAACACCGAGGCTCTCAGCAGTCGCGCACACATAAGAATGGAAGCTCCTTGAGGGCAAAGTTACAGCTATCTTACTCAGGTACTCCCAGAGCCCAGAACAATGCCTAGTGCATAATAAGAGCTCAATAAATATTTGTTGGTTAAATAAGAGGGATATTTAAAGAAGTATCAAACATGATTCCTGTCCTCAAAGACACAATCAATACTAGAAGTACACAACAAACCAGAGCAGCGTGTGTGAAGAAAATCAGCATTCCAGCTCTCAGAGGAGGTCAGGGTTTTAGATTGTGGGGAAAGAAGAGACCTGAGTGGGGTGCTGCTGAGTGGACAGAATTTAGTCATGGGGAGATGCTGTCTGGAGGGAGAGGGGGCACCTGCAAAGGAGCAAGGTGAGAGAGAATGGAGTGGGTTAGGTGGGAGGGAAGAGACCACCAGCTTGGAGCCAGGCAACAAGGTGCAGCCTCAGGGGGTCCCAAAAGTCAGAGCAGAGGAGGTTCTACTGTATCGTGTGAGCAGGAAAGAAAAAACGTTTCTGATCACAGGCTGGCACGCTGAGGGTTTTCAGAAGATTAATCTGGGATGTGCAAGATGAACTGGACAAGAGTAAGCCAGAGAGGAAACCAGGGAGCAGACTAGCACCAATACCTTAGAGAACTTGGGAAACTCATCTACATTCTAGTCGCTCATCATCATAATGCCTTATTAAGTAACTTACAAAGGAAACAATAAGGTCTTAGGTATTAGGGAGTGATGAAGATTATGGTTTTAGTGAGTCATCTTGTCTATTCTTACACTTACATCAGGAGGAAATTAAAACAGATATTCCAATAATTTAATGAGATTCTCAGTCCACTGGGCTAGCAGACTATTTAGGACCCTGGAAAAAGGAAGTATGAATTAGGGATTACTTTGGGTGGTGGAGGGAATGGACCCATACCTGGACAACTTGATAACCAAGTAAATGGAATTGCCTTTGTTTTCTTAGTAAATTTTTGCTGTTAAAACAAATTCTTTTGGGGCCATTGATGCATAGTGCTACTCTGAAAAAAAATCAAAGAGAAATAAACTTAGTTTTTATAACCATCCAAAATATTATTTTTCTGGCCAAAGTTTACTCAAGATTTGGCTTTTCCTAATGGCCAGTACTCTCACATGAATCATGAATGTGTTACTCTTTAGTCTACTGAAAAAGTACTTGGCTTAATTAATGATCCTGTTTATAAAATATTACAAGGAATTTCCAAGAAACATATCCTGAAATGTACTTTTAATTTCTGGAATCATCTATTTTTCTCACCTTTTTAAGAAAATGATCCTTTCCTATTCACCTCAACAGGTCTTGTAACATAAAAACAACAGCAGTTTCTTTACCTTTGGGCCCATCTTCATCAACTGTAAAAGGTAATATAAATCCTTCTTTATCTAATTTAATTTCAATATCTGGTGAGATAAGAAAAAAGGTCTTCATGTGATACCCTCACAAACATTATCTTCCTTTACTTCTTTGTTCTATTTTGATTTCTTCCAAACTGTATTTATCAATAGGACAGAAGGCTGCAAAGAAATCACCACAACCAAATGAGGGTGAGGATGTTCACTCACTCAGCTTCAAGAACAAGCCTGTCAGCCTGAAATTAGGGAGGCTTCCTAGGCTAAAGCAAGGAGTAGGTCCTCAAATTAAAGGGGAGCAGTAGGAACCACATACTTCCTCCTTCTCTTTACAAATGGCAGCACACTTTGAATTCAGACAGTGAAGAAAATGTCCTAAGTTCAGCAAAATTAGACAACTAAGCAGCTCAACACATCCCTCTCTTCCAGTGCCTCCTGACAGCTAATGCAGCCCATATCTGTGGCATCCCACAACTGCAACATCTGGCCAAGGGGCATGGCTAGAATTCCCTTCCCAGCCCTCTGGTGTATGCCATTCCTTCTGTAGAAAGGGCCATGAGAGAGGGGAGGTGGAACATGTGGCCATTTGAAGCCTATTAGAGATGGGTCTCTTTGAGATGACTTTTTAATTGATGAAAGGAAGGACTTGGACTCAAAGTCAGCATAGTCCAGCAGCTATTTCTGGGAGGATTTGTGTGCTTATATCTGTGCTAATGTGGTAGCCACCAGCTATGGTAGGCTTTGGAGCGCTTGAAATGTGATATATGATTAGGGAAATGAATTATAAACTTTACTTATATTTAATTTAAATTTAAGTAGTCATCTGCACTAGTGGCTACCATACTGGACAGTGCAGGCCTAAACAATAAGAGCAGCTAAACAGACATGAGCAATTACTGTGTTATTCCCTCATGTATTCCTTCTTACCATAGGTGTTTGAGGTCAATATTCTTCTTACTCGCATTTTACAGATGAGGAAGCAAACCGAAAAAGGTTAAAAAGGGTAAATACTCTGTGCAAAGACATTCTGCTAATCTGTGGCAAGCTGGATTCAAATATAGTCTATATACTATATTCTACCATCTACACTCTAGAGCCACATGCAGGGCAGGGAAGATTCCATTTTGCATTCTGTGACTACTAAGCTCCACCTGTCTCCCAAAGAGATAACAATCCACAAGGTTCTGTAAATAAATCCCCTGGTACTTACCTATTGTATACCAATAGGGTATTAACATTTTGGAAGCAAAGTAGGATCTTGCTCCTAAAAGGTCGATCAATTCAATTACCTCAGATTTATGAGAGTGAAAATCCAGAGGGGTCTCCAGGGAATGGTATGGAGTAAAAAATGATTTCATTTGATATTTAGGAAGGAGTTTGGGATTCTAAAAATCATATATTCAAACATAAGAGAGAAAAATAAGATACAAAACCAGAGAATAAAGTGAAGGTATTGAGTTACCTATGTATAAAAGTTTGATACAAAATTCCTTTAACAAATGGTATTTTTCTAGGACTTAAGACTGATATCTTTCTTAACACAGCAATGAAAAATATTCTTGTTATAGTTAAAGTCTAATAGCTCAAAATATCTTTAAAATGTGTTTTGAAAGTAGTCACTGTAAAAAAGAACAATAAACATCATGACAATGCTGTCAAATTCAAGAAATATCACTGAAACTCTCAGAATTGCTTTAAGGACCTAAAGGACACTCAGTTAAAATTTTTAATCCAAGAAGAAATGATAAAACTGATATCTCACAACCCCCAGATATTGGTTCCTTTGAGGGCTAAAGAGACCCATAGGAGTTATGGTCATGGCTGATGGGGTTAACTACCAGGGCAGATGGCCCCTCTTTGGAAATGATGTTTATGTGTGATGAATCTGGACTCAGATGGGATCTCCCTTCATAAGACTTTCATGCTAATGTGCTGGAGGTGCAGTTAATGTTGGGGTTTAAGATATATTTAGGGGATTTGAATCTCTGGACTGACAATGTGATAGCCAGGTCCTGAGCCTCAACAGACTCCAGCACCTACAATCTGTTTTATTGGACTTACCACACTCAGCTAAGATGGAGTTGAAGAAGGACAACCACCACACCATGGAGCCTAGAGTGATTACAACTGAAAGTGGGAGGATTGCATCCAGCATCCATGTGGAATCTGAGCCTCCTCTTGACATAGAGGTGCAATGGACACAACCAATCCAATGTCCACATAGAAGAGGTGGCATTGGATTGGGAAAAGTGGACATGGTGGCCGATGGGTATGGGGAAAGGCAGGAAGCGATGAGAGGTGGAGGTGTCTTTCGGACATGGAGCTGCCCTGGATGGTGCTTCAGAGGTAATCACCGGACTTTGTAAATCCTCACAGGGCCCACTGGATGGAATGGAGGAGAGTATGGGCCATGATGTGGACCATTGTCTATGAGGTGCAGAGGTGCCCAAAGATGTACTTACCAAATCCAATGGATGTGTCATGATGATGGGAACGAGTGTTGTTGGGGGGAGGAGAGGGGGGTTGGGGTGGTGGGGTTGAATGGGACCTCACATATATATTTTTAAGCTGTGGAGGCTCAAGCTGCCCTCATTGTGCCAGGGGCCAATGAAGCTTCTTCCAACTTTCTCCTTTGCCAGGGGTAGGGACAGAGTCACAGCTATGTAGAATAACCCAAGTGAAGGCCTGGACTGTAGTTGCCCAGAGAGACTGATGAGGCTTCAAATCATTTTCTCCCCTGCCTGGGGCAGGGATGGAGCTGCAGGTGTGGGCAGCAATCTATGCAGTGCAGGTCCAAGATGACTGCAGTTGCCCTGGTAGACTTCTGATTTTCAGTCTTTTATAGCCAAAGTTACCTGCAGTTACCTGTATAGGCTGGTGCAGGGCTCCTCAGGTTTCTCCCCGCCATACACAGAGCTGAAGGCCTAGGTGGCCTACAGGCTGATCTGCATGAAAGAAATTGGTTCCTGCCAACACTGAGAGTTTCAGACAGCCTGGCTTCCCCTCAGGCTGGAGGTGAAGTCAGAATGGTGGCTACTGGCCTCTTCCTGACTTCACCCCAGTTGTTCCCAGGGTTATATCTTAGCCATTGGCAGCCAACTGTCTCCTTCCCATTTTTGGAAGTGGAGCTTCCAATTCCAGCCACAGAATAGACTCTGCGGAGGCTGCTGCAGCCAGAGTAGGATAGTCACCGGCCACCATGGCTTGGCTGGTAATTTCCCAGAGAGGCCGTTGCAGATCTCTGCAGCTTCCTCCTTGCTGGATGTGGCACTGGGGCCTAGGCTTGAGCCGTAATATGATCTGGGTGAGAAGAAGGCGGTCCCCACCAGCACTGGGATCCTCAGTCTACCCCACTTCCCCTCATGCCAGGCGCAGAGTTAAGATGGTGGCTCCCCAACTCTTTCTGACTTGGACAGGCTCAAACTTTAGCTGTTCTCAGGATTTTACCATAGCACACTGAATTTACTCATCACTAGGTGAAATTGGTGCCCAACTGACTCTTCCTCCTCCATTTTGGGGAAGTGGAGCTTTCAATTCCAGCTATAGAACAGCTCCCAAGGTGGCTTGTGCCTCCAGTGGAAGATAAGCACCAACCTCCATGGCATGGAACACTCTACTTATGAGTCTTCTCTGAAGATTCATCTTCAGATGAATCTTCTTCTCCTTCAAGGACATTGTAGGATGCTCTTCTGGCTTCCTGGAGCACCCAAACAGGTGCTTCAGCTAGCTCCAGAGAGCTCTTTGTGTTTACTAACTGCCCTGTAGCAGGACCTGACTCTAGGAGCTCTTTACTCTGCTGCCATCTTGCTGATTCCTCTAATATATAAAATAAATATATAAAGATACATAGGGCTCTTTGGGACCGCGCTGTTTAGGGGATTTTTGCTGGTTGGAAGGTGTCTGGACGTCAATTCGGTGGGAAGGTAACAGAGAGGATACGTCTATAATATATAAACGGAGGTCCCAGCTGGGCGCGGGAAGTTCCCTCCTTGGGTGGGCGGAGATGCGGTAGCGGGCGCTCCGGCAGCTCCGGAGCCGCGGCGGCCAGGGTTTTTGTTTTTGTTTTTCCTTTTTCTGGAGGCTTTGCGGTGCTGAGAAATTCGCGGATACTGGGCTGGCTGGTGAGGGATTGTTGGGACAAGACTCATTTGCAGATTGATTTGCGGAGACAGACGGTGTTTCCCTGTGAAGCGGGGGACGTTTTAGTCGCCGGACAGGGGGGGTAGCACTTCCACCTGGAGCCCCATCCCCACAGGTCCGGCTGCTGATCTGCAACGGAATTGGATTTTGGACAATAAGGGGACACAATTGGGAGACTGTTGTAGGGTGCAGTGAGGGAGGAGGACACGTCTGGAAGCTGATTGGGGAATATTTTGCGAAGTTTGGGATTTCGGATCTTAGAGTCTGTTTTCGGCATTTCCAGCTGAAGCCCACCCCACCCGGCGGGGCTTGGGATCTGGGTCATTGAACTGGCCATGGTGTAGAGGCGCCCTCAAGTGGCCGTTGCGTGGGAGCACAGGGAGGGAGCTGTCCAAAGGCTGATACCCTGAGGAGTTAGGTGAATTTCAGGGATCAGACAATCAATATAGAATTCGTGGATCTGGCTTCCCCCACGGGGCTGGCACCCAGCTACAGGGATCCCTGAGGGCTGTGTTGCACTGCAGGGCTCCTAAGCTTTCTGTGGACCAGATTTGAGGTTGCCAGGTCTGGGTCCCCTGGAATCTGGCGGTCCACACCCCAGACTCACACCTCTTGAGTCTTCAGTCTCTCAGACTTTCCACCCCTGAATCCATCAAGCCCTGGGGTCTACCTGGGGTCCTTGAGTGCCCTGGACCTTAACGTTTGCACTTTATATTTATTGGTTCATATTGTTTTGTTTTTATTTTCACTTTATCTTATTTTTTACTCTTTTTGACGCCCTGATTGCTAATATTGCATTATCCCCTAGTCTTTTCTCCTAGCGTGTCCCCCAAAGTCCTTTTTTTTTTTATACAGTTATTTAGGGTTTTTTTTTTGCTTGTTGTTTTAGATAGTGTTGTAATTGTGACACGTGTATACCTGTATCTCTCTTCCCCCTATCTGTTCCCCACCGTTTGCCTATCCTCTTTTTCTTTCTTCCTTTCTTCTTGTGTTTCTTTTTTTCTTTATTATAATTAGTGTTTTTTTTTTTTTTTGGTTTTCTCTTTCCCTCTTGTCCCTCATTTTCCACTTATTTTATTTTAATTCAAGTACACAATAGGTACTACAGGGAACACCTCATATTTGCTGGGTTTCCCCATCCTCCACTGCCTCATTTCTGTGTGAACTGATTTAGGCTACCTACACTATCCCCCTTCCCCTGCATCTTGATATCCACTATCATCTACTGTCTCTCCTACATTCCACCCCCCACCTCCCATCCTTTGATCCACAAACTGTCTAACTCTTAATTTCTAATACCTTTGTTCTGTTTTCTGTCTGTTATCCACTCTTGAAACTATTACCTTTCTTTTCTTTTTCCCTCTCTCATGAAAACAATAGCTTTGTAGTTCATACCATATTCCTCCCATATTCAGTCATCTACTTCATAAAAGGTACTCTACCTACAGCTATAACTCTATACAATCTACATGAATCTAACCTCCATCCTCCCAGATCTCATATTCTAGCTTTGTTAACATACATTACTAATACTACTTTACACTTTTCCCTTGCTGACACAATTGCCTTTCCCCAACACTAATACTTTCTTCTAAAGTGAACTTAACCAAAAACAAGTAACTTGAATAAGAAGAAAAAAGTGACAAAGAGAAGATATAACACCTATGCAAAAATAACAACTAATTAACCTCCAAAATTAGACAAAGAAGCTAAGGAACTAATTAAATTCGTCAAAATAAAGAGATGACCAGAAAGCAACAAAAATCTACAAACCAAACCAATAATCAGGAAAACATGACTGATTCCATTCAACAAACCAATAATCACGAAGGGGAGCAAAACTTGGCACAAGCAATGAAAGAACTCAGAACATTTATCACCGACAAATTTGATGCAGTAATGAAAGAGGTTAACAACATGAAGACATCACTTGGAGGGGAAATTGCAGACATACACAAAAACATAACAGATATGATGGGAATGAACACCACAGTTCAAGAAATCAAAAATACACTTGCAGCAAATATCAGCAGACTAGAAGAGACAGAGCAGAGAATTAGTGATGTGGAGGACAGTACATCAGAAATCAAACAGATAGTAGAAGGGGTCAATAAGAAGATAGAAAAAATCTAATTAGGATTTAGGGACCTGAATGACAATGCAAAACGCTCAAACATACGTATTATAGGCATTCCAGAAGGTGAAGAGAAGGGAAAGGGGTCAGAAGGAGTGTTGCAGGAAATAATGGCTGAAAACTTCCCAAATCTACTGAAAGAGACAGATATACATATCCAAGAAGCACAGCGCACTCCACAAGTCATAAACCCCAACAGGCCCACCCCAAGACATATACTTATCAAATTATCCAAGGCTCAAGACAAAGAGAAAATCCTAAAAGCAGCAAGAGAAAAGAACCATCACATACAAGGGAAGCTCAATTAGATTAAGTGCTGATTTCTCTTCTGAAATCATGGAGGCAAGAAGACAATGGTATGATATAGTCAAGGTACTAAAGGAAAAAAACTTCCAACCAAGAATACTCTATCCAGATAAACTAGCATTCAAACATGATGGAGAGTTCAAAATATTCACAGACAAACAGAAACTGAAAGAGTATACCAACAAGAAACCTCCCCTTCAAGAAATTCTAAAGGGAGTTCTGCAGGAAGAAAGGAAAAAACAGGAAAGGCAAAGTTGGAGGAGAGTATAAGACCAACAACAACAAAAAAAAAGACAAAAAAATATATACAAACAAAATATGACAAACAAAAATCCAGTCAAAATATGGCTAACACAAATAATTCCTTGATAGTAATAACACTGAATGTCAATGGATTAAACTCACCTATCAAAAGATTCAGACTGGGACATTGTATAAGGAAATATGACCCATCCATATGCTGTCTACAAGAGACACATCTTAGACCCAGAGACGCATGGAGACTGAAAGTGAAAGGCTGGAAAACAATCATACAAACTAACAATAACCAAAAAAAGGCAGGAGTAGCTATATTAATATCAGACAAAATAGACTTTAAATGTGAAACAATTGTGAGAGACAAAGAAGGATACTACATTTTAGTGAAAGGGAAAATCTGTCAAGAAGATCGAACAATCATAAATATCTATGCCCCTAACAAGGGTGCCTCTAAATACGTCAGGCAAATGCTGGAAAAACTAAGTGAAAGAATAGATACATCTACAATTATAGTGGGGGATTTTAATACACCACTATCAACTCTGGACAGAACATCTCAAAAGAGAATCACCAAAGAAACAAAACATCTGAATAGTATATTAGAGGAGCTCGATCTAATAGACATATATAGATCGCTACACCCAAACACAGCAGGATATACATTTTTCTCAAGCGCACATGGATCATTCTCCAAGATAGATCATATGCTAGGCCACAAAGAAAGGCTGAAGGAATTCAGAAAGATTGAAATCATACAAAACATTATCTCTGACCACAGTGGAGTCAAGCTGGAGATTTGCAAGGGACAGAAGCCCAGATTTCACACCACGATTTGGAAATTAAACAGCACACTTTTAGAAAAACAGTGGGTCAAAGAGGAAATCTCAAAAGAAATCAATGACTACCTTGAAACAAATGATAATGATAACACATCATACCAAAATTTATGGGATGCAGCAAAAGCAGTACTGAGAGGGAAGTTTATAGCCATAAATTCATATATCAAAAAAGAAGAAAGAGCAAAAATTGAAGAACTAACTGCACATTTGAAGGAATTAGAAAAACAACAACAAAGTAACCTAACAGGAAGAACAAGGAAGGAAATAACAAAGATAAGAGCAGAACTAAATGAAAGAGAAAATAAGAAAGCACTTGAACAGATAAACAAGACCAAGAGCTGGTTTTTTGAGAAGATTAACAAAATTGACAAACCTTTAGCAACACTAACAAAGAAAAAAAGAGAAGATGCAAATACACAAAATAAGAAATGAGAAAGGCGATATCACCACTGACCCCACAGAAATAAAGACTATCATAAGAGGATATTTTGAAAAACTATATTCCAACAAAAATGACAATCTAGAGGAAATGGACAAATTCCTAGAAACACATAAGCAGCCCATATTGATGAAAGAAGAAATTGATGATCTTAACAAACCAATCACAAGCAGAGAGACAGAATCAGTTATCAAAAATCTCCCAACTAAGAAGAGCCCAGGGCCAGATGGTTTCACAGGTGAATTCTACAAAACATTCCGGAAAGAACTGACACCAATCCTGCTGAAACTATTCCAAAACATCAAAACGGAAAGAACATTACCCAACTCCTTCTATGATGCCAACATTACCCTAGTACCAAAGCCAAACAAAGACATCACAAGAAAGGAAAATTACAGACCAATTTCTCTAATGAACCTAGACGCAAAAATACTTAACAAAATACATGTTAATCGTATTCAACAACACATTAAACGTATTATACACCACGACCAAGTGGGATTCATCCCAGGTATGCAAGGATGGTTCAGCATAAGAAAATCAATCAATGTAATACACCATATAAACAGATTGAAGGAAAAAAATCACATGATTATATCTATTGATGCAGAAAAAGCATTTGACAAAATACAGTACCCTTTCTTGATAAAAACACTCCAAAAGATTGGAATACAAGGGAATTTTTTGAACATGATAAAGAGTATATATGAAAAACCTAAAGCCAATATTGTTTACAATGGAGAAATCCTAGACTCCTTCCCTCTAAACTCAGGAACAAGACAAGGATGCCCACTGTCTCCGCTCCTATTTAACATTGTCTTAGAAGTACTGGCTCAAGCACTGAGGCAAGAACCAGAAATAAAAGGCATTCAAATTGGAAAGGAAGAAGTCAAAATTTCATTATTTGCAGATGACATGATCCTATACATAGAAAACCCTGAGAGATCTACAACGAAGATTCTAGAACTCATAAATGAGTTTAGTAAAGTCGCAGGTTATAAGATCAATGCGCAAAAATCAGTAGCATTTCTGTACACCAATAATGAGCAAGATCAGGAGGAAATCAAGAAACAAATACCATTGACAATAGTAAATAAAAAAATTAAATAATTAGGAATAAATTTAACTAAAGAGGTAAAAACTTATACAACAAGAATTATACAGGATTGTTCAAGGAAATCAAAGAAGACCTAAATAATTGGAAGACTATTCCTTGTTCATGGATAGGAAGACTGAACATTATTAAGATGTCTATCCTACCAAAACTGATCTACACATTCAATGCAATCCCAATAAAAATCAACGCAGCCTTCTTTAAGGAACTAGAAAAACTAACTATGAAATTTATTTGGAAAGGAAAGAGACCCCGAATAGCCAAAGACATACTGAAAAAGAAAAATGAAATTGGAGGAATCACACTACCTGACTTCAAAACATACTATAAAGCTACGGTGGTGAAAACAGCATGGTATTGGCATAAGGAGAGACACATAGACCAATGGAATCGAATTGAAAGCTCTGATATAGAACCTCACATATACAGCCACATAATATTCGATAATGCCACCAAACCCTCTCAATTGGGAGAGAGTGGCCTATTCAACAAATGGTGTCTGGAGAACTGGATAGCCATATGTAGAAGAATGAAAGAGGATTACCATTTCACACCTTATACAAAGATCAACTGAAGATGGATCAAAGACCTAAATATAAGAGCCAAGACCATAAAAACCTTAGAAAGCAGTTTAGGGAAACATCTACAGGACCTTGTAATAGGAAATGGATTTATGAATATCTCACCAAAAGCACGTGCAGCAAAAGAACTAATAGATAAATGGGACTTCCTCAAAATTAAAGCCTTCTGCACCTCAAAGGAGTTTGTCAAAAATTAAAAAGGGAGCCCACACAGTGGGAGAAAATATTTGGCAATCATATATCTGATAAGAAACTTTTAACTTGCATATATAAAGAACTCCTATATCTTGAAAATAAAAAGATAAACAACCCATTTAAAAAAATGGGAAAAAGACTTAAACAGACACTTCTCCGAAGAAGAAATACAAATGGCAAGAAAGCACATGAAAAAATGTTCCAAATCTCTAGCTTTCAGGGAAAAGCAAATCAAAACTACAATGAGATACCATCTTACACCCATAAGATTGGCAGCTATGAAAAAAACAGAAGAATACAAGTGCTGGAGAGGATGTGAAGGAAGGGGAACACTCATCCACTGCTGGTGGGAATGCAGAAGGATCCAACCATTCTGGAGGACAGTATGGCGGTTTCTCAAAAAACTAGCCATAGATTTGCCATATGACCCAGCAATACCACTGCTGGGTATATACCCAGAAGAACTGAAAACAAGGACACAAACCGATATATGTACACCAATGTTCATAGCAGCATTGTTCACTATTGCCAAAAGTTGGAATCAACCCAAATGCCCATCAACAGATGAGTGGATCAATAAAATGTGGTATATACACACAATGGAATACTACTCGGCTGTAAGAACAAACACACTACAAACACATGTGATAACATGGATGAATCTTGAGAACCTTATGTTGAGTGAAGCAACCCAGACATTGAAGGACAAATACTACATGACCTCAATGATATGAAATAAACAAGCTGCCCTAGATAGCAAGAGACTGAATGATAGGCTTACAGGAAATCGGCGGGTGGAGGAAGGATATGAGCCGATGTCTGCAGGGGTGGAATTTAAGACGAGATGGTGGTAAGTATGAACACAAAGAAGAGATAAAATGGGGGCAAGGGGTTGCCTTTGGTTGGGGCTTTACAGGTTTGAGGGTGGCTGGGGAGGGACGGTTGGGTAACGTTGCCCAAAAGTGGGGGGAGGGAGGGGTAGCATACGAACACAGGAGAGGGACAGGCGGTGGTGGAGAATAAAATGCCGAGAAAATCATAACAAAATATAATAAAGAGGGTTACCTGTTTAGAATGCTCGGAGGGGAGGGTCTGATGCAGGACGGGCTCCTGGGGAATGTCTAAATGCTCATTCTGCCAGAGTGGGTGACATCATGGGGTAGAATCCCAAGTAGTGAGAGTGGGGGTGGACCCACATCCTGGGGAGGACTAATGCCACCAAATAGAGGGAACTCTATCCCTCGAGAGAAAGGGTGGCTCCCAGGGCATTGGGGCAGTTGAGCAAGTTAGGCGCTGAACACTATTCCATCTATCTCTGGAAGTGGCTCCTCAGGAAACGGAGGTTGGCTGTCACTGTGGGCACCCAGGTGGAAGGGAAAATGGACGTTAAATGTGTGGAACCAAAGTAAATGGGGGGCAAGAGAGGAGTTTCTTGAGAGTACACAAGGATGGATATAAAACATGTAATATTACACCATAACATATAGGAGATGACAGACTGATAATGTAAACCATAATGTAAAACATAGGATAACTAAAAATGTAAAGAACTGTGTATCCTAAAGTATGCACCATAATGTAAGCACAGATATTACCTTGTTAGAAAGCTAATATCTCAGACTCTGTACATCACCTTAAGTAAATATGATGTGAATAGGGTGTAAGAGTATCGCTGTGGAAGGAAAAAGGTTTTGTGGTGGATGTAAGGGAGTGCTGTATATTATATATATGCATTGCTGTGGTCTAGGACTCCTAGGAAGAAATGCTGAATAAATAGGGGAAAAAAAAAAAAAAAGGATAGGATGTGGAATTTTTTCAAGTCAACATTCTTTATCTAAGTTCTTTATCTAACTTTATCCAAGTTCTTTATCTATCCTTTAAACCCATCGCTATATGCCATTCCCTACTAAGGGACCATGACATTATATTGGGCCTCAAATTTCGGGGAGTTCTGGATCACAGAGTGTTTCAACAATGGCAATGGAGGGATACTGGTATGGGATACAAATGACAGGTGATATATGGCTGACAGGGAGCTGTACAGAACATATGTCCAGGGTGCATGGTAATGATTGGATATATTCATAGTGGCAACAATTAAAAACCACAGTAGGGGGGGTACTGGGTTCCTGGCCAGTGGTGCTCTGCCGTGGTCCCTAGGGGAGCAGCGACAGTCTCCCAGGTACAGCGGCGGGGACCGGGAGGGAGTGAGGGTTCAACAGTGAGCCCCTGATGCTAATGACTATGCTTGTGAGCTGATAAACCTAAAATAAGAACAAGGCCTAGAGCAACATTGTGCCTGGGAATTTCCTCCTGTCAGCCTTCATGTTACTCAAATGTGGCCAGTCTCGAAGCCAAACTCAGCATGTAAATGCATTGCCTTCCCTCCAGTGTGGGACATGACACCCGGGGATGAGCCTCCCTGGCAACGAGGGACCACTATCAACTACCAACTGATGATGCAACTGGAAAAGGACCTTATACGGAAGGTTCGATGCGGATCAGCAGAATATCCATGTCTACATAAAATACCATGACTTTAAAATGCTGTTTGACCTAAAGTAAGGGGAAATGGAAAGGAGAAATGAGTTTATATGGCTACGAGTTTCTAAAAAAGAGTCTGGAGGCTGGCAGAAGGATTGCCCTCATGCACAACTGAGCAGAGTTAGAGAGACAGATAAAGCAGATACAACCCCCAGATATTGGTTCCTTTGAAGGCTAAAGAGACCCATGAGAGTTATGGTCATGGCCGATGGGGTTAACTACCAGGGCAGATGGCCCCTCTTTGGAAATGGTGTTTATGTGTGATGAATCTGGACTCAGATGGGATCTCCCTTCATAAGACTTTCATGCTAATGTGCTGGAGGTGCAGTTAACATTGGGGTTTAAGATATATTTAGGGGATTTGAATCTCTGGACCGACAATGTGATAGCCAGGTCCTGAGCCTCAACAGACTCCAGCACCTACAATCTGATTTATTGGACTTACCACACTCAGCTAAGATGGAGTTGAAGAAGGACAACCACCACACCATGGAGCCTAGAGTGATTACAACTGAAAGTGGGAGGATTGCATCCAGCATCCATGTGGAATCTGAGCCTCCTCTTGACATAGAGGTGCAATGGACACAACCAATCCAATGTCCACATAGAAGAGGTGGCATTGGATTGGGAAAAGTGGACATAGTGGACGATGGGTATGGGGAAAGGCAGGAAGAGATGAGAGGTGGAGGCGTCTTTGGGACATGGAGCTGCCCTGGATGGTGCCTCAGAGGTAATCACCAGACATTGTAAATACTCATAGGGCCAACTGGATGGAATGGAGGAGAGTAGGGACCATGATGTGGACCATTGTCTATGAGGTGCAGATGTGCCCAAAGATGTACTTACCAAATCCAATGGATGTGTCATTATGATGGGAACGAGTGTTGTTGGGGGGGGAGCGGGGGGGTGGGGGGTGGGGATGAATGGGACCTCACATATATATTTTTAATGTAATATTATTACAAAGTCAATAAAAAAAATAAATATAAAAAAATAAATAAATAAATAAATAAAACACCAATTAAAATCAATAAGGAACAACAAAAAAAAGATACATAGACTGCACAAAATATTATATTAAAAAATTTGGGAGGTTCCCATATGGCCCACTTCCCACATCCCCCACTTTTCCTTCATCAACAACTTCTTTCATTAGTGTAGTGCATTCATTGTATTTGTTGAATACATTTTGGAACACTGCTACACAGCATGAATGATAGTTTATGGTGTGGATTATACTACCCCAGTCCACCTAGTGGGTTATGGCAGGATATAAAATGTCCTTCATCTGTCCCTGCAATATCATTCAGGACAACTCCATGTCCACAAACTTCCCCATATCACACCTCTTACTCCCTCCCCCTGCCCTGAGTAGCTCCCATGACCACCATCTGCACATCAATGACATAATTTCTTCCATTGCTAGAGTCACACTAGTTCTATAGTAGATTACCAGAAAGCCCACTAAAATCTGTAATATATTCTTCCATCCTGTGTAACCTGGGATGGAGTTGTCCACTCCCTCTCTAAGTCAAAAGGAGGCTTAGATCCCACATGACTGATGGATGCAATCTCCTGCTTGCAGTTGTAGACACTCTTGGATGCCTGGTGTGGTGGTTGACCATTGTACCTCCCCATCAGCTGATCTGGGTAAGTCCAATGAACCAGAGAGTAGGTGTTACAACTCTGTTAAGGTTCAGGGCCCAGCTGGCACATGGACCATCCAGAGATTCAAGTCTTCTGAGCATACACAAACTGCAGCATCAGTCACAGGTTCAGTAAAAATGACAGAAGAGGCATGTGTAGAGAGGTCACATCTGAGTCCAACTTCATCACAGTCAGGAGCACAAATTCCAAAGTAAGGCCCACTGCAAGGCAATGAATTCCAGAGCCAGCTGTCATGACTATAGGACCTGTGTGTCTCCGTAGCCCTCAGGAGCACCAGTATCTGGGGTTGTATCTACTTTGGCTGTCTTTCAGATCCTACTGAGATGTACATACGCGCGACCCCTCTGATGACCTTCCAACTCATTTTGAAATCTCTTAGCCATATAAATTAATTTGTCTTTACCACTTCCCCCTTTGATTTAAGGAATTTTTCTAGTTGCATCACCAGCAGGTGATTGGTAGCAATCCATCAGTGCTAGGGAGACTCATCCCAGAGTGTCATGTCCCACACTGGGGGGAAGATCATGCATTTACATGCTGAGTTTGGCTTAGAGACTGGCCACATTTGAGCAACATGGAGGCTCTCAGGAGGTAACTCTTAGGCACCCTGCAGCTCAAGGCCTAGTTTAAATATCAAGCACAGAAGCTCATAAGCACAGTCATCAGTACAAAGTACCCATCATTGGACCATCCTTCTTCATGGGTCTTTTCCCTTGCACCTGGGGGATTATTCTCTTCCATTGGGGGATGCAACAGAGCTCCCCAGGATGGGAACGCAGCACTCCCTCAGTTGGCATGTGTAACTCTATTCACTATGACAATATCCAAGGAACATCTGAACATATCTATATATCCTATTTGCATACCCTGGAGAACTCCCTCCCACCCATGTCTTCCGTTTCAATGACACCCCCCACCAGTACTCTTCCCCTGTCATAGTTGATCCCCTCTGTGTTCCAAAACTTCTTAAAAAATTAAGCTTAATATATTGCCAAATCCAATTAGTAGGGTAATGAAACAGTATTGACATGCTTACAGGTTAGAAATAGAATTTAGAATAATTTAGAAAAACTAAAATAAAGAAATAAATTGGGGTATTAAAAAATGAAATATATAAAACTTTGTTCCTGATGTTTTGTGTTTCATCATAGTAATATGTGTTGCCCTGCAAGTACAGTGGCAAGGCAATCTCTTTCATTCCTTCTGCAGTATCTACATCATTTAAAATTTTTTTTAAATTTTATCTTCTAAAGTTTTAGATCATAGTCAAATCACGTATACAATATAGGGGACTCCCATATACCCAATATCAAACCCTTTTCTCCCTTCTTCAGCAATGATCTTTTCACATGTGGATGATGCATTTGCTACAGCTAATGTACAGATATTAAAATATAGCTACTAACCATGATTCCGTTATGGCTTACATTATGGCTTATATTTTAGACTGTATACTTTTTGGTTACAGTATGGTTTACATTATGTTTTACATTTTTGAGTATTCACTTTTATATATTTTTGGTGAAATTTAACAAGGCTTGCATCCACTTTTGTAAGATCTTGTGGAACACTTCCATTGCCCTCCAGTAACCCCCACTTCTATCTGTTCTATTCCTGTCTCCCACTCCCCTCAGGGCCCACAGTGATAACCAAACTTTACTGCTTGGAGGACAAGATTCATAGATACTTACAACAATGCAGAGGGCTTAATACTCTAGCCTGTCCTTCCCCTTTGGGAGCCACCCATGCTCTTGAGAGACACACTCTCCTCTGTTTGAGAATATCAGGCCTCCCCAGGATGAGGGTACAATACCTTCCCGCTCATTGTATGTATCTCCATCCACTAATAAAACACAATATGACAAGATGAACCCTCACACAGTCCCTACAATTCTGTCCCAGGTACATCCTGTGCCAGATGTTCCCCATAAAACACCTTCAACAAGTATCCTTTTATTATATTGTCTAAAGAGTTTTCTCAACATTGTAGTTTTAATCACATACCTGACAATCTCCCATGTTCTCCCCCTCCCCCAAACCTTCTCCTCAACTACATGGACCAGCTTACCCACCCTCCCAAGCCTTCAAAGCCCCACCCAATAGTATGCCTATGCTCTCATCTTATCCCTTCACTCCACAATACTTACCCACATTTTATCATAGATTTCTCTCATGTAGGCATCAGCTCACAAACTTCCTCTCCCCCGCATTTCCTGTAAGCATATCGCCCAGTCTCTAGCTCTCTGAAACAGTCTGATTTGCTTAATTCATGTCAGAGAGGATATGTAATATTTGTCCTGCAATGTCTGGGTTACTTCACTCAACATAAGGTCCTCAAGGTTCATCCATGTTATCCCATGTGTTAGTACTGTATTCTTTCTTACAGATGAGTAGTATTCCGTTTTAAGTATATACTACATTTTGTTTATCCATTCATCTTTTGATGGGCATTTGGGTTGATTCCAACTTTTGGCAAAAGTGAATAATGCCGCTATGAACATTGGTGTGCATGTATCAGTTCATGTCCTGATTTTCAGTTCGTCTGGGGATATATCCAGCAGTAAAATTGCTGGTCATATGGCAAATCCATAGCTAGCTTTTTGAGGAACTGCCAAACTGTCCTCCAGAATCGCTGGATTCTTCTACATTTCCACCGATGGTGGATGTTTGTTCCCCTTCATCTGCATCCTCTCCAACACTTGTAATTCTCTATTTCTTTAATAGCCTCACGTCTAATTGCTATAAGATGGTATCTCATTGTAGCTTTGCTATGTATTTCCCTAATAGGTAGTGACATTGAGCATCTTTTCAAGTGTCTTTTATCCATTTGTATTTCTTCTTTGGAGAAGCATCTGCTCAAATCTCTTGCCTACATTTGGAATGGGTTGTTTTTCTTTTTATTTTTGAGAAATAGGATTTTTTATATATACATTGGATATTAGGCTCCTATCAGATATATGGTTATTAAATATTTTCTTCCATTGGGTAAGCTGTCTTTTTACTTTCTTGATAATCTCCTTTGAGGTGCAAAATGCTTTAATTTTGAGGAGGTCCCATTTATCTATTTTTTCTTTTGCTTTTGTGTTTTGGGTGTGAAGATCATGTAGCAATTTCCTATTACAAGTTCCTGTAGATGCTTCCCTACATTGTCTTCCAAGGTCTTTATGGTCTTGGCTCTGATATTTAGATCTCTGATCTATTTGAGTTGATTTTTGTACAAGGCGTGTGTTGGTAATCCTCTCGTTCTTTTGCATATGGATATCCAGTTCTCCAAGGACCATTTGTTTAAGAGGCCATTCTTCCCAGTTTAGTGGGCTTTGTACTTCCTTGAATATCAGATGAGTGTATATGTGAGGATGTATGTCTGAACTCTCAATTCAGTTTCATTGGTCAGTGTGTTTATCCTTCTGCCAATATGATGCTGTTTTGACCACTGTAGCTTTATTGTATGATTTAACATCAGGTAATATGGTTCCTCACATTTCATTTTTCTTTTTCAAATGTCTTTGACTGTTTGGGGCCTCTTTCCCCTTCAAATAAATTTCATAGTTAGACTTTCCAGTTCATTAAAAAATGCTGTGTTGATTTTTATTGGGTTTGCATTAACTGTGTAGATGAGTTTGGATAGGATAGTCATCTTAATGATGTTTATTCTTCCTATTCATGAACAGGGAGTATTCTTCCATTTATTTAAGTGTTGATTTCCTTTAACAATGTTGTGTAGTTTTCTGTAATATAAGTCCTTTACATGTTCAGTTAAATTTATTCCTGGGTATTTGATTTTTTAATTGGTATTGCAAATGGTATTTTTTTTCTTGATTTCCTCCTCAGATTGTTTAATATGGGTGTAGAGAAATCCTACTGATTTTTACACATTGATATTACACCCTGTGACTTTACTGAACACATTTATAAGTTCTAGAAGCTTTTTTTTAGATTTCCCATGACTTTCTATGTAGAGAATCATGTCATCTACAAATAGTGAAATTTTACCTCTTCCTTTCCAATTTGGATGCCTTTTATATCTGTTTCTTGCCTCATGCCTGACAAGGTATTTTTAACACAATTTTAAATGGGAGGGGTGATGGTGGGTATTCTTGTCTTGTTCTTATTCTTAGAGGGAAAGATTTTACAATTTCAGCATGTATATGATGTTAGTTGTGTGTTTTTCATAGATATCCTATATCCTGTTCAGAATGTTTCCTTCTATTATTGTCTTTTGCAGTATTTTTATTAATTAAGGGTGGGTATTTTGTCAAATGCTTTTTCTACGTGTATAGATATGATCATCTGATTTTTATTTGACCTGATTATATGGTGTATTACTCTGATTGATTTTCTTATGTTTAGATTTCCTTGTATATCAGGGATGAAATCCACTTGGTCATGGTGTATAATTCATTTGATGTGTTGCTGACTATAATTAGCAAATATTTTGTTAAGGATTTTAGTATCTAGGTTCATTCGAGAGTTTGGTCTGTTAATTTCCTTTCTTGTGGTTTCTTTGTTTGCCTTTGGTATTATGGTAATGTTGACATCATAAAATGAGTTACACAATGTTTCTTTTATTTCAATTTTTTGTAAGAGTTTAAGCAGAATTAGTGTTAGTTCCTTCCAGATGTTTGGTGGAAGTCACCTGTGAGGTTGTCTGACCCAGTGCTCTTCCATAGTTGGGTGGATTTAAAGACAGATTCTTTCTCTTTACTTGTGATTGGTTTGTTGAGATCATCAATTTCTTCTTTTGTGAATGTCAATTGCTTATGTGTTCTTGTTGGTATATAGTTTTTCAAAATATCCTCCTATTATTCTTTTTATTTCTGTGGGTTCAGTGGTGATATCCCCTTTCTCATTTCTTATTTTGTCTATTCACATCTTTGCTCTTTTTTCTGTGTTTAAAAAAAACACAGAAAAAGCTAAGGGTTTGTCGATTTTATTGGTTTTCTCAAAGAACTAGCTCTTTGTTTTGTTTATTTTTTCTAGTGCTTTCTTATTTTTTTTTTCATTTAGTTCCGCTCTGATCTTTGTTATTTCTTTCTTTCTTTTTTTTTTTTTTAGGGTCAACAGCAACTTTATTTTTCAGCTTTACTTCATCGCAATGTAGTAACAAAATTGGCACTGATATCAGGCCTAATTAAAGAAATACCTCTGGGCCCGTGGTAGGAAGATATACCAGAGATAAACATAGAAGTCGGAGTTTTTAAGTGAGTTCAAACATTAGTTCTACCATAACCTGCGAATGGAGGTCACTTCTTTGTAAGCCTGTTTTATCTTATGTCAGGGTTTGGACTTATGAACACTCAGGTGACCACTAACATTCTAAGCCTTTTTTCACAATGTGTCTGTGGCCATGTGAGAGACTGGTATAGGTATTATTTCTTTCTTTATTCTTCCTTTGGGGTTATTTGTTCTTGCAATAATTCCTCTAAATGTGCAGTTATTTTATTTTAGCTATTTTTTCTCTTTTGATATATGAATTTATGGCTAAGAATTTCCCTCTCAGTACAGCTTTTGCTGCATCCCATAAGTTTTAATATGTTGTGTTATCATTTTCACTTATTTCAAAGTAGTTGCTGATTTCTTTTGAGATTTCCTCCTGGGCACACTGTTTGTCCAAGAGTGTGTTGCTTGACTTCCATATCCTTGTGCCTAATCTGGTTCTCCAGCCCTTGCAGACTTTCAGTTTCATCCCACTGTGGTCAGATAAATTATTTTGTATAATTCCAATCTTTCTGAGTTCATTGAGATTTTCTCTGTGGCCTAGCCTGTGGTCTATCTTGGAGAATGATCCATATGCACTTGAGAAGAATGTATTTATGCTGTATTTTGTTGTAGTGTTCTTCATATGTCTATTAGGTTCAGATCCTCTGATATATTATTCAAATCTTTGTTTCTTTATTGATTCTCTGTCAAGATGTTCTGTCTAGTGATGATAATGGTATATTAAAGTCTCCCACTATAATTGTGGAGTCATCTATTCCTTCATTTAGTTTATCCAGTGATTGCCTCATGTATTTTGAGGCACTCTGATTAGGTGCATAAAAAGAATATAAAGATTGTTCTTTCTTGATAGATTACCACTTTTACTAATATGTAGTGCCCACTTTTGTCTCTCACAATAGTTCTGTTTTTAAAGTCTGTTTTGTCTGATATTAGTATAGATACTTTCGCCTTTTTTGGTTATTATTTGCTTGTAAAATTATTTTTCAGCTATTCACTTTCATCCTTCTTGAATCTCTGGGTCTATGGTGAATTTCATATAGACAGCATATAGATGGGTCACGTTTCCTTATCCATTCTGCTAATCTGTGTCTCTTTTTAATCCATTGACATTCAGTGTTATTACTCACAAGAAATTTCTTATATTAGCCATATTTTCTTTGAATTTGTGTGTGTCATATGTTGTTTTTATTTCTTTTTTTTCTTTTTTGTTGGTCTTAAACTGTCCTTCAACTCCAACTTTTGTTTTTTTCTTTCAAGCTACAGAATTCCCCTTAGTATTTCTTGAAGAGCACATTTATTATTGGCATACTCTACATGTTTCTGTTTATCTGTGAATATTTTGAGCTCTCCATCAATTTTGAATGCCAGTTCTACTCAATAGAGTATTCTTGGCTGGAAAATTTTTTCTTTTAGTATCTAGGCTATGACATACCACTTTCTTCTTCTCTCCATGGTTTCAGATGAGAAATCAGCACTTAATCTTATTGAGCTTCCCTTTTGTTCAATGGTTCTCTATTCTCTTGCTGTTTTCAATATTTTCTCTTGTCTTGAGCATTAGATAATTTCACAAGTATGTTTTGACCTAGACCTTTTGGGATTTATACTGTTTGGGTTGTACTGTGATTCCTGGGCATGTACATCCATCTCCCTCAGTAGAGTTGGGAAGTTTTCAGGCATTACTTCCTCCAAATCTGTCCCCTTTCCCTTATCTTCTCCTTCTGGGATGTTTGTGTATTTTGTGTTGTCATTCAGATCCCTAAGTCTTTATTGGATTTCTTCTATCTTTTTATCTAATAATTCTACTCTTTCTTTGATTTCAGATGTACTGTTTTTTCCACCTCAGTAATTCTTTCCTCTGCCTATTCAATTCTGCTGTTATTTGCTTACAGTGTTATTTTTTTTTAAATTTCTTGGATTGTGCCATTCATTACCAACAAATCTGTTATCTTTTTCCATATGTTTACAATTTCTTCAGTATGCTCTGCAAGTGGTTTCTTAATATCCTTAATCTCTTCTTTCACTTCATTACACTGATCCGTGATATTAGTTTTGATATCTTTGATTATTTGTTCAATGTTCTGCTTCTCTTCCTGTTTTTAAGTTTGTTCATTGGTGTGGGCCATGTCTTCCTGATTATTGGCATGTTTTGTAATTTTTTGCTGCTCTCTGCTCTTCATTTTTCCTTGATGTATTTCTTCAGTTGGTTATCTCCTCCATGCAGTCTCAGGTTTTATTTAGTTGCTGTTTTTGTGTGTGTATTAAGTTTTCTATTTTACACTTTGTTCTTCTTATTCTATTTCCTTGTTGTTGTCTAAGTTTCCTTGATTGAAAAAGATTACATCCAGGGGAAGCAAAAGCAGTAAAAAAAGAAAAGATTTTAATAGAAATATTGATAGTAAATGTTAGCAGAAGAATCATATAAGACCTAAGGGATTGGATATTAAACTCATGTAACAGTGTAGAAATACAGGAATAAAAAAGTGGTGCACCTACACGGAAATGGAAAACTAAATAACCAAAAAGAATATAGTGTGAATTAACAGTTCAGTGTGATGAAGAGAGAGGGAAAGAGAAAAGAAAGGATAAAAATGGAAAGTTAATAAAGGATAGAAAAAGAACGGTTAGAAATAAATAGTCAGAAAAATTGGGGACTAAACAAAGGTAATTGGAATGTAAGAACAACAGAAGGGGGAAGTTAGAAAGATGCAGGAGGGAAAAGAGACAGCATTGATTGCCAAAATAAGTACACACAGAAATGAGAAAATCAAGGAAGTGGAAACACAGCAATCAAGAAACAAGCTGGCATCATTGAATTTTAAAAGGCAAGGGATAAAAAGGAAAGGTAAGGAAAAAAAAAAAAAAACAGACAAGCCCACAAGGAAACACTAAGAACAAACTGACTTCCCTCTTAAGCCTCTGTGGAGCTTGTCAGGCTACAATTATTCTGCAGTTTTCTTACTGCATATTTTGAAGTGAGTTTAGTGAGTATACTAAATTAAATTATATAACAAAAGTAACTTTTTTTAGGAAAAATAAGAGACCCAAGGGAAACTAATCCAAGGGTACTTTCCATGCTTTCCCTGTCCTGAAGTATCAGCTAGATATTTCATATCCCATTGAGTTGCTACTCTAAGAGGAGCCAGGAATTGAAATATAGACCTTGTATATTCAAGCCTGAAACTCCTCCATGGAGACAAACTTTCCTGCTGGGCTGATTGGCTCTTCAATATTGGGGAAGAATTGACACTTTGGAATTGGATAAATTGCAAATTAGGAATCTGTCCTTGTCCACCTTATTTTTTCTAACTACTTTCTCTCCCAGGGCAACATTAAGCAAAAGCCCGTGTGAGAGTTCCCTTCTGAAATTCAAATGGGACCCTGTTGACTTATCTCACCACAGGAAAAAAAAATGACTCTCAGTCTCTTTGAAAGAGAGTACCCACACCTTGCTGGGAACCCTAAATATGCTCATGGAAGCTTATTAAGCACTTCCTACTGTCCCCCTCCCTTAGATGAGATGTACAGGACTAGTTAATTGCCTGGCTCCTCCTTCTCCCAGACCAATTTTCCCTATCCCAGGGAGGTTAGGTAAATCAGACTGCCTCAGCAGATTTACCTCTCCCTTCTTCCTGGTTTCTCCAGAGGCCAGGTGGTATGCTTCTCAAAGCTAAAAAAAGGGTTGTCTAGATCATAGAACCCACACTCAGGGGATTCCTCTCCACGTTTCACCAGAACCCTCCCACTCTCAGAATTTGTCTCTTCTAGCTGACTGACTGGCAAGGGTCAGGGAATGCTGTGGCTTCCTGCCCTGAGAGAGGGGTTCAGCTGTCCAATAGCTCCTGCCTGAAGCATCAGAAACTCATGGTTTGACCTTGCACAATCACGCTTTTTGTTATGCTCTCTGCAGATGGATGCCCTTAAGCTTCCTGCTTTTTGGGTTCCCAAAACAGCTCAATCAGGAAGGATTTTGCTGCACTCAGTTGTTTTATTTAGGAGAGATGATGTAGGTGCACTCAATCTGTCACCATCTTGCCCCTCTCCATTTTTTGTTTTCTTGATTGAATTCTTTATACAAAGGCTTTGTTAATTTCAGAAGAAAATAAGTTAATATAGGAAGGAAGAGAAGGTGGGAAGAGTGCTGGTGAAGGAAGGGATGGGTCTGTGTGGAAGGACCTTTGTGCAGGAATGCCAGACCCAGCAGGTAGACAGGGTGAAAGACATGTCACTGCCATTTGATAGGATATGTCACCTTGTTGGTGAATGAATTGCAATTGCTTATAGAATTTTATCATATCACAGTTTACATAATGATTTCAAGTACTTTTTACAAGTGAATCATTTTCTCAGTTTATTCAATTATTTTAAAAGCAGAAAGCTGGGAATGATATCTACCCTTTTCCCCCAAATACCATCTAACTCTGTAGGGCACAGCTTTCTACTGGGATTCTCTCATTTTTGCCTGGAGCCAGAACCCACAGGCCAGATGAAAAGTGGCTCTTTTCATTCAAGACCCCCAGCCTTTGCTCTCTGAATTTGAGTCATTTTCTGGTTGCATAGCAAACTGGGAATCTTCTTCTCCTCCCTTGGGTCTGACCAAGGCCACCAGATATTGAGCAGTGGGGCCAGGGCTGATGAGACCACAGTAAGCAGTAGCCAAGTTTAAGGGTAAAGAACACATGTTGAGGTCTGGACCTCAGAAATTCAGAGTCACCCCATTCCTCTCTTCACCCCATCTGGGTCTGCAGGCAACATCTTCAGACTATCACACATAGCTTCAGAGAGAGGGAACCCACCCCATTCCCTACAGACAAAGCACAAAACGTCAGCCAGAGTAGGGGTCCTGAATATGAAAGAGAGCCCAGTGCTGACCCTGGTTCTCCCTTGCCTCTTCAGGTTTATGGGTCTTGGTCTGTCCCTTTCCTTCACATGGCCTCAGTGTCCCCATCCCTAAATGAGGGCCTAGGACACACATGTCAATTGTAGAATTGGAATAGAGCCTGAGGGAGCTTTTGTTGATTCACTATCTTTTACCTTATCTATCCTTGAATAAGCCAGGATATGCAAACTCTTTCTAGAATTAAATTCATGATCATCTTTGGGAATGGTTATTATGAAAAGGAAAATAATATTTCTTTGTTTAAAAATTATTTCAAAGCTGTTTTGACTCATGACCCCTAACTGAAATCCTAAAATGACTGGGCATGAATAAGACATTAACAGAGTAAGGGATTTATTGTTCTTTTATTATTCTCCCAATTACTATGAACAATTAAAAGAATCAGGGAGTTATTGTTATGTAAAAACAGTTCAGGAGACTGGCTGTGGCTCATGTATTGAGTGCCTGCATCCCACATGGGAGATCCTGGGTTTGGTTCCTGGAGCCTTCTAAAAAACACAACAAAAAAGAAACACCAAGGAAACAAATGAAAAAAAAAATGAACTCAGTGGTTACATGATGGTTTCTCACTTTAAACTACCCAGGTTCAATCCCTGGCCCTGGAAACTCAAAAAAACCCACCACATCACAAAAATTCAAAGCCCCTTACCTGGCAGATTCAGTCACAGAAATTCCTCCATTGTTTTATTTTTCCATGAATAATATAACACCAGTTTGTTATTTCATTTATATACCAAACTCTCCAACTGGCTCTCTTGTTCATAGAATTCCTTTAAATAAAATACATGCCAAGAACTAAAAACGTCTGTATGTAGTTAAGATTTCTAGTTTGAAATCATCATCAGGACTAACAGGGAAGCCTAGGCCCACCATGACCCTGTACCACCACATGGCATTAATCTGCATCTTCTGAACAAAGGATCAGAGCCGTGAAAGGGGGGCTGTGTATCTGTGGGTCTTGGGCCTAGGAGGAACAGGACTCAGAGTAGGTGACCACTCAGGGTATGGCTGGTGGGGAAAGACAGAGAATGAGCAGGATTCTGCTGACCAAAAATAGCATTTGTCCTGAGCTTAGGGAGGGTTGGGAGGGTTAGGGAATATATAAAAAGGACAGGGAGGGGGAAAGGAGTTGTCTTAAATTGTCATGTTTCCATGCAAATAAAAATCATGTACAAGTATGTCAAAGCACCTATAAACAGAGTGATAGAGAGGGTATATTGTGTACTTTTAAGTTAATATGCATAGACATATATAAATAGGTAGACATTAAAACTGGTGTGAATGTGTCTGTGGGTAAATATAGCCACAGTTAGTTTGGCCTCACTGGGCCCAGGGCCTATAGTCAGCCTTATTTAGGCAACTGCCTGAAGTAGGAAACAGGGCTGTGGTCTGTAGACCAGGACAGAAAGTGGTCATAAGAGACCCAGGTGGGACTTTGCCTTGATTTAGGAGTCCCCATGAGGCTTTACTTTAAGAAAGTCAGTTGACTTTTAAAAAAGAATCAGGAAGCCATTATAAATGGCATTACTTGGCCTAGAATTGTCTCTTAATAAACAAACTTCTATCTACTGCTATAGATTAGTGAAAGTTCCAATTGAGAGCTTCATTAGCCATGCAGCAACTGTGTCATCCTATGCAGAGTAGAGAGCAGCGCCGAGTTAAGGGAAGAGGTGTTTTTATAGCCTTTCAGGAGGGGGAGGTGGTTACTAGCAAGCAAGCAGGCACATAAGCAGAACACTGTGGTTAACTGAAGATAGTATATCTATTTTTTTCTTTTTTCAGAGCCCTTTCTTGTGAGCAGTCCCATGTTATTTATTGGCCCTTTTCTTGGGGACAGCCTTAAGTTATTTACTGACACTCTCCTTGGAGACAGCCTAAGTTATTTATTTATCTGAAGGCACATGCAATTCCCATTTCCTAATGTAGTTCTATTCCTATTGTCTCAATGTGGCCTTATCCTTACACTACCAAGAAATGAAAGACCTTCCAAATGGTGTGTTTGACTCTTATGATGATTGTCATCCTGTGCACCAGCCCTTGGGGATGCATCCCTAGGAGGAGGCTTCCCTAGGAATCCCTCCACATTGAAAGCCCTCAGCACAGGGTCAAGGACAAATCATTTGTGGGAGGGGCTTAGTAGTGTTGGGAATACTGATGAGTCATTTCAGATATAATAGCTTTAAAACTCTCATGACTGGCTTGCCTCACTGTCACTTTTGCAGAAAATCCTCTTGAGAAAATACCTGTGAAGAAATAAATTTATTTTGAGATATTTGGGGCGCAGCTAAACTCAAATAATTACACGTGTAATTGTCTTAAAATTAGCCCAATAAACATTTTTTAGGCATTTAGCATTAACTTGTTTTGCATACCCCAGGAAATTAGCCCAACATAGGCTCTCAATTTGTAGGTAGGCAGGGATGTTTATATGGTCCCAAGCTGCCTTGGCATGCCTTGCCCTGCTTCCCCTTCAGCGGACTACTTCCCCCCTGTGGCCTTTGGAAGCTTTTCTGTAGGGGTCCATCCTACAAAACAGTCAACACCATGCCCGATGAATAGATTGTCACTGCCAATCTATGTCTTCTGGGTCAACAACAAAATCCTCCTTTTAAATTCCCCACAGTTGCACATCCTGCTAAAGTGCTTCTTGTGTTCCCTGAGCATGTGACTTGTGGAATTTCCTTTCCGACCTGAAAAGGGGCTTCACCTGGTGTTCCACTCCTTTTTCTTTAGCTGCCCCAAGGGCAGAGAGGGGAGCTGTGGAAGGGGAGCAGATACCTGGATCCTGGCCCCAGATTTGGACAGGAGGTACATCCCAAGTGGGAAACATGTCATGGGGAGTCAAGAAGGAGGAACAGGTGCCAGAGAGCATCCTCCCTTCACCCAGACTCTTCTCTCCATATTTTATCCCAGCTCCAGCTGTCACGCCCAGGCTCCGATTGTACCACCGGGGACATCTTGATCAGACATGTGATGTTACACTGGGGCACCGCTTCACATCACCCTCTTCCCCCCAGGTGCTTGGCTCCCTCCATGGAGTCCCCACCCACTCAGAGCCCTCCCTCTCTTATGCCCATCAAATCTCTGCTGTGTCCTTTTAGGAAATATCCACAGAGATCTAGAAAGTTCATCTGGGTAGAAGCTAAATGTCTGCCTCCATTCTCTAAAAGGGGTAGGAAAAGTGAGGAATGGGATTTGCCCCAGACTGGGGGTTTCCCAGAGGCCCTCTAATTTTCAACCTGTGACCTGCAGGTGCAGGGGGAGTAGTTGAAAGAAGCCTGTGGCTATATCCCATACTCCATTTACACTGATGCTTCTTTCAAATGTCTGCATTTGAAAGAAGTGATTGAAATCTGCTATAGGTTTGGAAGCAAAGGTAAGGGATTGTATTTTTTTTTTTTCTATCTGGTTGCACCATCCTCTTTTTGGTGCTTCATTTTGCATGTGGGGTCAGGGGCTGCACCTCACTGCACAGGTCTGGGATGCCTTTATTTTTTAACAGGAGGTTCCAGGAATTGAACCTGAGTCCTACATATGGTAAATGGGAGCTCAATTGCTTGAGACACAGCTGCTTCCTTAGAGTTGCATCTTAAATGATCAACCAAGCCTGAAGCCATCTATAGGAAATTATTCTCAGATAACTAAAAGAACTTCATTAATGCCACATTTGGGAACCTGCACTAAATTCCTGTGACAGGTGATACCCTTCCATCTAAGCTCAGAAGCTTCCTGTGGACTAACAGTGTGACGACTGGTCTCTAAAGGTAAGTTAATTCTTAAGCGGAAATTCAATGGGTGTTTTAGGCAAAGTTCCCATAGTGGTGACCCATTTGGGGATGAGACCTTTATCCTGGGACTGCCCTTCATATATCTCTGCTTTGGGATCTGGCTTTGGCTGAGAAAATCCTGGGGAGGCCTGTGGAAGGAGGTTGGTAGGGGAAGACCATAAGATGGCCAGCCAGTGGCCACTATATGGGGCTGAAGCCACCCTTGACCTGAGAACACAGAGACCGCTGATCCCCAGATCTTGGGGAAGAGCAGATGGGAATCATCTGTGATCTTATGTATGCAATTGTCAGGGATTCTGTTTATTCCAGGCAAGGTGTTAAAACATCAATAACAATACTATGGGAAGTAAGACCAATTGAAGTGACTACTAGTCACTGCTCTCGGGTAAGAATTGTTCCAATAGTCACAGTTCCTCAAGGGGCAGGGGACTGGGCTTTTTATACAGGAGGAGGAGGCCGGGACACTTCTGTAAAGGGGTGTGTGGACCCATGTAGATTGGGTGCCTGGGTTTGATCTGTGACTGATGTGTGACTCTCCCTCCTGCTGATAGCTCACCTGGCCCAAGGCTTGCTGGCAGTAGGAGCCTTGGTTGATCCAGGCTGCCTGGTAACATGGGCAGAGGGATTTCCTCACAAAAAATATTCCATGACTGTGTCAAAGGGGCCTCCCCAAGGCTGAAGATATACTCAGGGTATCTTCTATCTCAAGGCTCAAAGAAAAGTTCTGTCCATAGCATCATCTCCATCTTTTTATGTAAAAACGTGGTCTTAGGAATTCTTGGTGGGAATCTGCCTTGTCTATCAGCCAGCTCTGCAGAGAACTGTCTCTCTCCTTTTGTATGTAAATAGAGGAGGGCCTCAGAGTCTTTAGTGTTAGGAGTCAATTACCTCTGTCTCTTTTTTTCCTGGGATGAGAGGGGCCACTCACACCCCCAGTTACACTTACCAGGCTGCCCTTTCTCCTCATTCCCCTATTTTTCACCCTGTTCATGATCATTTTTATTTTTATTTTTTTGAGTTCTTGTGAGCAAGAAAACAGCTGCTTAAAGATTTGTGTACAAGATTGTATGTGGAAATATTTTCCATTCTCTTGAGTAAATATGTACAAGTGGGACTAAAGGACTATTTGTTAAGTGAATGATTTACTTTAGAAGAAACTGATATTATATTCCAAAGTGGCCGTTTTGTTTTGTTTGGTATTCATATAAGTAAAACATATGAGTTCCTGTTGTTCTGCATTCATGCCACTATTTGATATTCTCATTTTTTTCAAACTAGTGGTAGTGGTGTCTTATGAGGTTCTAATTTGCATTTCCCTCATGGCTAATACGTAGAACTTTTTTTCATATATTTTTTCCTACCTATGTATTTTTTTAAAAGGTACTATTAGGATCACTTAGCTATTTCTAAAATTAAAATGTTTGTATTCTTATGGTTGAGGTTTTTTCTAATGGTCAAAGAAGAAGCTTCCTTCCTTCATTTTTCTCCCCATCGAAAGTAACTGTGACATTCAGAACATAGCCTACTGCAAACACACAATGAGACATTTAATCATGAGCTGTACTAGGTTAGACATGCTTATGATTAACCAGGAAAATAAATTCATGTGTTATGATTCATTGTTAATTCTCCATGAATGCTAGAAACAGGAGAATATATATGGTTGAGTTTGGAGTATTCTTTGTATATATCTCTAAGGAAGAAATACAAATGGCCAAAAAGCACATGAAAAGATCCACATTTCTGTGGTAACTGCTCTGGTCAAGGGCAGTCTGGGGCACCTTCCTGAAAAAAAACCTCTTTCTAGTCCCGAGCTTATACCGACCTGCTTAGGCCATGAGGCTCCTTGTGTTCCCACAAGGGACACAGCTGGGGATGGTTGAAACAAAAGGCCGAGTGAGTGTTGTGCAGTGTCAACATGCAGAGGAAACATTGGAAGCACACAAAGTAGGACCTCATTAAGTTAAATGCAGAAAAACTTTCCCTGAGCTTTCCACAAAGATGTGGCATAAAGTTCTAGCCAGGAAATGTTAGAATGCTTTGTGAACTACAATGGCTGGCTTTTGGCATGGGCTGGCCCCAGGAGGGCACCTTTGACCCCGGATCATTTGTAAAGTCCATGAGATGTTAACGAGAAAACCAGAGTGCCCTGGCCACTTCCCCTACATTGATGCCTGGCAGGACACTGCAAGTAAAGTCCGCCCTAGTTAAGGAAATGTACGAGTAAGGAAGCCAGGATTTGCCTGATACAAAAGCCCACAGGTGCTGTCTCAGGAACCAGGCCAAACAGGTGCCTTGCAAAGGGTCCAGAGAAAGTAAGCCCCAAATCTAGTGACAACCCACCTATTCTAGAGGGGCCACCACCTTATGAGATTTTTCCTACAGTGCCAGTGCCGAGGAGTGGGGATGAGCCAATTTCCCCAAGCAATGCAACCTCGCTGCCCTGAAGGCCATCTCCACTGCTGTCCTCCCTGAGCAGTATGACCTCGCTAACCTGACAGCTGTCTCCACTGCCATCCTTCCTGAACAGCGTGACCTCACTGGCCCCACACCCACCGTCCTCCCTGAGCAGCACTTCCTCGCAGCCATTCCTACAGCCGCTTCCACAGCCATTCCCACAGCCGATTCTGCAGCTGCTTTCTCCAAGCAACACAGCCCAGTTGTTCCTACAGCCACTTCCACAGTCCTTTCCACAGCCCGTTCAGTTCCACGGCCGCTTTCTCCAAGAAACAGGAGCCAGCTGCTCCTGCAGCTGTTTCCATAGTCAGGTTCGCAGCTGCTTTCTCCAAGCAACACAGCGCAGCTGCTGCAGCAGCTGCTCCCACAGGAGGTTCTGCAGGCTATTTCTCCAAGCAACATGGCCCAGCCACTCTCGCAGCCACTCCCACAGCCACT
Organism: Dasypus novemcinctus; assembly: GCF_030445035.2. Classification (NCBI taxonomy): domain Eukaryota; kingdom Metazoa; phylum Chordata; class Mammalia; order Cingulata; family Dasypodidae; genus Dasypus; species Dasypus novemcinctus. Next base: position 880,989 of record NW_026688151.1, read on the forward strand.
TTCCCCAAACAATGCAGTCTCTGCACCTCTGCAAAGGCTGTTTCCACCAATCTTTTTTTTTTATGTTAAAACCAATTTTTTAAAAAAATTTTTTAATAGATTTTGTAAAAATATTACATTACAAAAAATATATGAGGACCCCTTCAACCCCACCACCCCCACCCCACCACTTCCCCCGCAGCAACACTCATTCCCATCTTCATGACACATCCATTTCATTTGGTAAGTACGTCTCTGGGCACTTCTGCACCTCATGGTCAATGGTCCACATCATGGCCCATACTCTCCCACATTCCATCCAGTGGGCCCTGTGAAGATTTATAATGTCGGGTGATTGCCCCTGAAGCACCATCCAGGGCAGCTCCAAGTCCCTAAGACACTTCCACATATCGTCTCTTCCTGCCACTCCCCATACCCATTAGCCACCATGTTCACTTTTCCCACTCCAATGCCACCTTTTCTCTGTGGACATTGGATTGGTTGTGTCCATTGCACCTCTATGTCAAGAGGAGGCTCAGATTCCTCATGGATACTGCATGCAATCCTCTCGCTTTCAGTTGTAGGCACTCTAGGCTCCGTGGTGTGGTGGTTATCCTTCTTCAACTCCATCTTAGCTGAGTGAGGTGAGTCCAATAAATCAGATTGTAGGTGCTGGAGTCTGTTGAGGCTCAGGGCCTGGCTATCACATTGTCAGTCCAGAGATTCAGATCCCCTAAATATATCTTAAGCCCCGACACCAACTACAACTCCAGCACAGCAGCATGAAAGTCTTAAGAAGAGAGATCCCATCTGAGTCCAGATTCATCACGCATAAACACCAGCTCCAAAGAAGGGCCATCTGACATGGCAGTTAATCCCATCTGCCATGACATTAGCACCCATGGGCCTCTTTAGCCCTCAATGGAACCAATATCTGGGGGTTGTATGTACTTTATCTGTCTCTTAGATTCTGCTCAATTGTGCATAAAGGCAATCCTTCTGGCAGCCTCCAGACTCTTTTTTAGAGACTCGTAGCCATATAAACTCATTTCTCCTTTCCACTTCCCCCTTAGATTAGGTCAAACAGCATTTTAAAGTCATGTTATTTTATGTATACAGGGATATTCTGCTGATCTGCATTGAACCTTCCATTCAAGGTCATTCTCCAGTTGCATCATCAGTTGGTAGTTGATAGTGATCCCTCGGTGCCAGGGAGGCTCATCCCCGGGTGTCATGTCCCATGCTGGGGGGAAGGCATTGCATTTACATGCTGAGTTTGGCTTCGAGACTGGACACATTTGAGCAACATGAAGGCTGTCCTCGGCCTAAGGCGCCAGACTCAAGCATCACTTCCAATCTTGACCACTGGCAGCATAGTGCTGGCCATCACTCAGGAAGGAGTCCCTGAAAGATGACAACTCAGACCACGAGGAGCCCCAGGGACAGGTGGAGCAGGGAGAAGGGCCACCCTACAGCTCCCTCTCTCTGAAGCCTGGGCTCCAATTTATTTTGATGCTGATGACCATATACAAGGAGGACACTTTACTACTACTGATCTCTTTATCTGGAAAAGTCACACCCCACATACCTGGAGAAGCCTCAGGTCATGATGGACCTCTTCCAGTCTATCATTCAAACCTGCAAACCCACCTGGGCTGACTGACTGTAAGCAGCTCCTTATGACCTTACTCAACTTCAAGGTGAGAATGTGAGTCACAAAGGAGCTTTCACCTGGCTCAAGGAGCCCCCATCTGGGGGAAGCCTGGACAGGGATCAATATGCCCACACACAGTTCCCAGACAAGGACCCCCAATTGGATCCCAATGACATGACCAGGCCCAACTGATTAGAAACATTCCATAGGGCCTTAGTTGAAGGGTTCAGAGCTGGGAGCCAAAAGGTAGTAAACATGGCAAAGACAACCCAAGTCCTACAGACTCTAGAGGGAAGTTGGCTCAATTCTGACAGGATTGACTCCTGACATTTATTTCAAACTTTGGGGTGTGATACGATACTACTTTTGTTGTTGATTTTCAATTTGTTCTACTTTTTAGCCATGGTAGATCTTTGCAGTGCATTCTATTGCTCTTTACTATAACCCTATCATTGAGGGGTTCATTTTACATCTATTTACTTTTTGGTACTACAAAATATTCCAGATCCTTCTTGCATATTTCTTTCCTAGAAAGAGCAATTTCTCTAAGAAGGCATTTATTGGAGAATGGTTTTAAAACCTAGAGCCTGGGCATTATCTCTGCTCATTATTACTGCAGCCTTGAGGGCCTCTCTGCAGAGAGTGTAAGGAAATATATGTGTATATACTAAGATGTGTACATGCACATATCTAGAACAAGAAACCTTCCCTTCAAGAAATTCTAAAGAGAATTCTACAGGAAGAAAGGAAAAAACAGGACAGGCAGAGTTCGAGGAGAGTGTAAGAGCAACAAAAAAGACAAAAAGACAAGGGGAAAAAAAAGAACACAAAATATGAAAAACACAACTACAATCAAAATATGGCTAACACAAATAATTCCTTGAAAGTGATAACACTGAATGTCAACGGACTTAACTCACCTATCAAAAGATTCAGACTGGGACATTGGTTAAGGAAATATGACCCATCTATATGCTGTCTACAAGAGACACATCTTAGACCCAGAGACTCATGGAGGTTGAAAGTGAATGGCTGGAAAATAATTTTACAAGCAAACAATAATCAAAAAATTGCAGGAGTAGCTATATTAATATCAGACAAAATAGACTTTAAATGCGAAACTATGTTGAGAGACAAAGAAGGATACTGCATTTTAGTATAAGGGAAAATCTGTCAAGAAGATCAAACAATCATAAATATTTATGCTCCTAACAAGGGCACCTCTAAATATGTGAGGCAAACGCTGGAAAAACTAAGTGAAAGAATAGATGCATCTACAATTATAGTGGGGGATTTTAAAACACCATTATCAACTCTGGACAGAACATCTCAAAAGAGAATCACTAAAGAAACAAAACATTTGGACAGTATATTAGAGGAGCTGGATCTAATAGACATATATAGATCATTACACCCAAACACAGCAAGATATACATTTTTCTCAAGTGCACATGGATTATTCTCCAAGATAGACCATATGCTAGGCCACAAAGAAAGACTTAATGAATTCCGAGAGATCGAAATCATACAAAATAATATCTCTGACCACAGTGGAGTGAAGCTGGAAATTTGCAAGGGTCAGAGGCCCAGATTTCAGACCATGATTTGGAAATTAAACAGCACACTCTTAGAAAAACAGTGGGTCAAAGAGGAAATCTCAAAAGAAATCAAAGACTACCTTGAAACAAATGATAATGACTACACAACATACAAAAATTTATGGGATGCAGCAAAAGCAGTACTGACAGGGAAATTGATAGCCATAAATTCATATATCAAAAAGAAGAAAGAGCAAAAATTGAAGAACTAACTGCACATTTGGAGGAATTAGAAAAACAACAACAAAGTAATCTAAAAGGAAGAAGAAGAATGGAAATAACAAAGATAAGAGCAGATCTAAACAAAATAAAAAATAAGAAAGCACTTGAAAAGATAAACAAGACCAAGAGCTGTTTTTTTTAGAAGATCAACAAAATTGACAAATCTTTAGCAAGACTAAAAGAAAAAAAAGAAAAAAGATGCAAATAAGAAACAAGAAAGGCTATATCACCACTGACCCCACAGAAATAAATACTATCATAAGAGGATACTTTGAAAAACTATATTCCAACAAAAATGAGAATTCAGAGGAAACAGACAAATTCCTAGAAACACATAAGCAGCCCATATTGACAAAAGAAGAAATTGATGATCTCAACAAACCAATCAAAGTAAAGAGATAGAATCAGTCATTAAAAACCTCCCAACTAAGAAGAGCCCAGGGCAAGACGACCTCACAGGTGAATTCTACAAAACATTCCACAAAGAACTAACACCAATCCTGCTGAAACTATTCCAAAAAACTGAAACAGAATGAACATTGCTGAACTCCTTCTATGATGCCAACATTACCCTAGTACCAAAGCCAACCAAAGACACCACAAGAAAAGAAAATTACAGACCAATTTCTCTAATGAACCTAGATGCAAAAATACTTAACAAAATACTTGCTAATTGTATTCAACAACACATTAAACAAATTATACACCATGACCAAGTGAGATTCATTCCAGGTATGCAAGAATGGTTCAACATAAGAAAATCAATCAATGTAATACACCGTATAAACAGATTGAAGGAAAAAAAATCACATGATTATATCTATAGATGCAGAAAAACCATTTGACAAATTACAGCACGCTTTCTTGATAAAAATCCTCCAAAAGATCAGAATACAAGGCAATTTTTTTAACATGATAAAGAGTATATATGAAAAACCCACAGCCAACATCGTTTACAATGGAGAAATCCTAAATTCCTTCTCTCTAAAGTCAGGAACAAGACAAGGATGCCCATTGTCTCCCCTTCTATTTAACATTGTCTTAGAAGTACTTGCTGAAACACTGAGGCAAGAACCAGACATAAAAAGTATTCAAATTGGAAAGGAAGCAGTCAAAATTTCATTATTTGAAGATGACATGATCCTATACATAGAAAACCCTGAGAGATCTACAACAAAGGTTCCAGGACTGATAAATGAGTTTAGGAAAATCGCAGGTTATAAGTTCAATGTGCAAAAATCAGTAGCATTTTTGTACACCAATAATGAGCAAGATCAGGAGGAAATCAGGAAACAAATACCATTTACAATAGTAAGTAAAAAAATAAAATATTTAGGAATAAATTTAACTAAAGATGTAAAAAACTTATACACTGAGAACTATACAAGACTGTTCAAGGAAATCAAAGAAGACCTAAATAAATGGAAGAATATTCCCTGTTCATGGATAGGAAGACTAAATATTACTAAGATGTCTATCCTACCAAAACTGATCTACACATTCAATGCAATCCCAATAAAAACCAACACAGCCTTCTTTAAGGAACTAGAAAAACTAACTATGAAATTTATTTGGAAAGGAAAGAGGCATGAATAGCCAAGGACATATTGAAAAAGCAAAATGAAATTCGAGGAATCACACTACCTGACTTCAAAACATACTACAAAGCAACAGTAGTGAAAACACCATGGTATTGGCCTAAGGAGAGACACACAGACCAATGGAATTGAATTGAAAGTTATGATATAGAACCTCATATATATAGCCATATAATATGTGATAAAGCCACCAAACCCTCCATTCTGGAGGACAGTTTGGTGGTTTCTCAAAAAGCTAACCATAGATTTGCCATATGACCCAGCAAAACCACTACTGGGTATATACCCAGCAGAACTGAAAACAAGGACACAAGCCGATATATGTACACCAATGTTCATAGCAGCATTGTTTACTATTGCCAAAAGTTGGAATCAACCTAAATGCCCATGAACAGACGAGTGGATCAATAAAATGTGGTATATACATACAATGGAATACTACTCGGATGTAAGAACAAATACACTACAAACACACGTGATAACATGGATGAATTTTGAGAACCTTATGTTGAGTGAAGCAACCCAGGCATTGAAGGACAAATACTACATGACCTCAATGATATCAAATAAGCAAGCTGCTTCAGAGAGCTACAGACTGGAAGATAGGCTTACAGGAAATCGGGGGGTGGAGGAAGGATGTGAGCCGACGTCTGCTGGTGTGGAATCTATGATGATCTGGCGGTAAGTATGAGCACAAAAAAGAGATAAAATGGGGGCAAGGGGTTGCCTTTGGGTGGGACTTTGCAGATTTGAGGGGGGCTAGGGATGGGCGGATGGGTAATATTGCCCAAAAATTGGGAGGAGTGAGGGGCAACATATGAACATAGGAGAGAGTCAGGTGTTGGTTAAGAGTAAAATACTGAGAAAATCATATCAAAATATAATTAGGAGTGTACCTGTTTAGGATGCTCGGATGGGATGGTCTGATGCGGGATGGACTCCTGGGGAATGTCTGAATGCTCATTTTGCCAGGGTGGGTTGTACCATTGGGTAGAGACCCAAGGAGTGAGAGTGGGGGTGGACCCACATCCTGGGGAGGACTAATGCCATCAAATAGAGGGAACTGTATCTCTCGAAAGAAAGGATGGCTCCCCGGGCATTAGGACAGCTGAGCAAGTCAGGCCCTGAACACTGTTGCAAGTATCTCTGTACATGACTCCTTGGGAAATGGAGGTTGACTGTCACTGTGGGCCCCAAGGGGAGGGGAAAATGGATGTTGAATGGATAGAACCAAGGTAAATGTAGGGGTAAGAGAGGAGTTTCGCGAGAGTACACAAGGATGGATATAAAACATGTGATATTACACCATAAACATATAGGGGACGACAGACTAATAATGTAAACCATAATGTAAAACATAGGATAACTAAAAATTTAGAAACCTGTGTATCCTAAAGTATGGACCACGATGTAAGCACAGATGTCACCTTGTTTGAAAGCTATTGTCTCAGAGTCTGTACATCAGTTTCAGTAAATATGATATGAATAAGTTATTAGAATATCACTGTGGAAGGGAAAAGGTTTTATGGTGGATGTGTGGGAGTACTGTATATTGTATATATGAATTACTGTGATCTAGGGCTCTTGTGAAGAGAAGCTCAATAATTAGGAGAAAAGAAAAGAAAAAGAGAGGACATAGACACTGAGGAAAAGATGGAAGTACTTGCCTTGCCCATTTTCATACAGGGCAACACTTATTGCAGTGACAGAAGTTAAAACATCCAAAACAAAGCTTTTGCATTTTTAAATTTTTTGATACCCCAATTTATTTTTACCTTAATTTTTCCAAGTTAATATGTATTCTATATCTAACCTTTAAACTCATCACTATATTCCATTTTACTATTAATGGAACCTGGCAATATATTGGGTTTCACTTTTCATGATGTTTTGGATCACAGAGAGGTTCATCAATTGCAGGGGAGGAATACTGGTGTAGGATGTTATTGACAGGGGACACATGGTTGGCAGGATGTTCTACAGGGCATATATCCAGGGTACATAAAAATGTTTGGATATTTTCATAGTGGATACAATTAAAAATAACAACTGAGGGAGTGCTGAGTTCCTAGCCAGGGGAGCTCTACCACAGCCCCTAAAGAAACAGTAACAATCCCCCAAGTGCAATAGCAAAGACCAAAAAATAAGTAAGGTCCAACAATGAGCCCTTGGTACTAATGACTATGCTTGTGAGGCTGTGTACCTGAAATAAGAATAAGGCCTAGAGCTGCAGGGTGCCTAAGAGTTACCTCCTGAGAGCCTTGGTGTTGCTCAAATGTGGCCAGTCTTGAAGCCAAACTCAGCATGTAAATGCATTGCCTCCCCCCCAACATGGGACATGACTCCCAGGAATGAGTCTCCCTGGCATGGAGGGATTACTACCAAGTACCAGCTGATGATATAACTAGAAAATGACCTTGAATAAAAGGTCAACTCGGGCCAGCAAAATATCTCAACCTACATATAATACCAGGAGTTAAAAATGCTGTGTGACCTGAATCAAAGGGGGAAATGGAAAGGACAAATTAGTCTATATGGCTGTGAGTCTCCAAAAAGATCCAGGAGATTATCAAAGGGGTTGCTCTTATGCATTACTCAGCAGAGTCCCAGTGACAGATAAAGTAGATATAACCCCGGATATTGGTTCTTTGGAGGGCTACAGAGATCCACAGGTCCTATGGTCATGGCACTTGGAATTCAGTGACATGTCAGTTGGCCCTACTTTGGAGTTTGTTTTTCTGTGTGATGGAGCTGGACTCAGATGTGATCTTTGTTCACAAGCCTCTCCTGTTGATATAGATGTGGAGTGGACACAACCATTCCAAGGTCCACAGGATGGAGGAATAGAGTATGGATTAGAGTGGACTTACTGATATTCTATTCATGAAATATTGTGATTAGTAATCGAAGAAAATGTGGCATTGGTGTGGAGAAAGCGGTCATGGTGGCTGCTGGGGGTAGGGAATGGCAGGAAGAGATGAGATGTGGGGGCATTTTCAGGACTTGACGTTGTTCTGGTTGGTGCTGCATGGACAGTTACTAGACATTGTATGTCCCCCCATGGCCCAGTGGGTGGAATATGGGAGAGTGTGAGTTATGATGTGGACCATTGACCATGAGGTGCAGTGGTGCTCAGAGATGTATTCACCAAATGCAATAAATGTATCATGATGATGGAGGAGGTTGTTGTTATGGGGGGAAAGTGGGGTGAGGGGGTTGGGGGGTGTATGGGGACCTCATATTTTATTAATGTAATATTAAAAAAATAAAGATAAATAAATAAATGATATTCACCTATTCCTAGAAAAATAAAAGTTGCCAAAAAATAGGCCCCCAAAATTAAAAATCTGAAAAGTTTCATATCTTCTTCAGTTATTGAATCCATAGTTTAAAACATTCTCATAAATTTTCATATTGACCAATGGCCTTATTGGGGAATTCCACTAAACCTTCAAGGAAAAAATAATACTTATTTACTCAAACTTTTCCAAGGAATAGGAAAAAAATGGGAAAATACCTCCATTTATGATTATGGCTTAACATTTGTATCAAAATCTTATAAGGCCATTAAAAATAGGAAATTTACAAGTTCTTTATCTATCCTTTAAACCCATCACTATATGCCATTCCCTAGTAAGGGACCATGACATTATATTAGGCTTCAAATTTTGGGGAGTTCTGGATCACAGAGTGTTTCAACAATGGCAATGGAGGGATACTGGTATGGGATACCAATGACAGGTGATATATGGCTGACAGGGAGCTGTACAGAACATATGTCCAGGGTGCATGGTAATGTTTGGATATACTCATAGTGGCAACAATTAAAAACCACAGTAGGGGGGGTACTGGGTTCCTGGCCAGTGGTGCTCTGTCGTGGTCCTTAGGGGAGCAGCGACAGTCTCCCAGGTACAGTGGCGGGGACCGGGAGGGAGTGAGGGTTCAACAGTGAGCCCCTGATGCTAATGACTATGCTTGTGAGCTGATAAACCTAAAATAAGAACAAGGCCTAGAGCAACATTGTGCCTGGGAATTTCCTCCTGTCAGCCTTCATGTTACTCAAATGTGGCCAGTCTCGAAGCCAAACTCAGCATGTAAATGCAATGCCTTCCCCCCAGCATGGGACATGACACCCGGGAATGAGCCTCCCTGGCAACGAGGGACCACTATCAACTACCAACTGATGATGCAACTAGAAAATGACCTTATATGGAAGGTTCAATGCGGATCAGCAGAATATCCATGTCTACATAAAATACCATGACTTTAAAATGCTGTTTGACCTAAAGTAAGGGGGAAATGGAAAGGAGAAATGAGTTTATATGGCTACGAGTTTCTAAAAAAGAGTCTGGAGGCTGGCAGAAGGATTGCCCTCATGCACAACTGAGCAGAGTCAGAGAGACAGATAAAGCAGATACAACCCCCAGATATTGGTTCCTTTGAGGGCTAAAGAGACCCATAGGAGTTATGGTCATGGCCGATGGGGTTAACTACCAGGGCAGATGGCCCCTCTTTGGAAATGGTGTTTATGTGTGATGAATCTGGACTCAGATGGGATCTCCCTTCATAAGACTTTCATGCTAATGTGCTGGAGGTGCAGTTAATGTTGGGGTTTAAGATATATTTAGGGAATTGAATCTCTGGACTGACAATGTGATAGCCAGGTCCTGAGCCTCAACAGACTCCAGCACCTATAATCTGATTTATTGTACTTACCACATTTAGCTAAGATGGAGTTGAAGAAGGACAACCACCACACCATGGAGCCTAGAGTGATTACAACTGAAAATGGGAGGATTGCATCCAGCATCCATGTGGAATCTGAGCCTCCTCTTGACATAGAGGTGCAATGGACACAACCAATCCAATGTCCACATAGAAGAGGTGGCATTGGATTGGGAAAAGTGGACATGGTGGACGATGGGTATGGGGAAAGGTAGGAAGAGATGAGAGGTGGAGGCGTCTTTGGGATATGGAGCTGCCCTGGATGGTGCTGTAAATTTCCTATTTTTTTTCCTTTTTTTATTGACTTTGTAATAATATTACATTAAAAATATATATGTGAGGTCCCATTCAACCCCACCCCACCCCCCAACAACACTCGTTCCCATCATCATGACACATCCATTGGATTTGGTAAGTACATCTTTGGGCACCTCTGCACCTCATAGACAATGGTTCACATCATGACCCATACTCTCCTCCATTCCATCCAGTGGGCCCTGTGAGGATTTACAATGTCCGGCGATTACCTCTGAAGCACCATCCAGGGCAGCTCCATGTCCCAAAGACGCCTCCACCTCTCATCTCTTCCTGCCTTTCCCCATACCCATCGTCCACCATGTCCACTTTTTTGAAGTCACAATAATGTTGTTTCATCATAAGGAAAAAAGGAAATAAAATGAACCAAATATCTAGAAACAAATTGGTCACATGCAGATTCATCAATATCAAGAAAATTGTAATTCTAAATGTAAAAATAAAAACCTTAAAGAAACAAAAAAGAGAAGAATGTTTTCATTTTCAAAGGAGAAAATTTGTTTAATAAGACATGTATCATCATATATCATCAACCTTAAAGGAAAAGTTTAATGAATGTTAATTACATTAATACTGATATTTTCTGTTTGGCAATGAATGGTCAAGCCACAAGTGGAATAAATTATTTAACATAGATCTAGTCAATAGTGAATTATATCAAAATTATACAGGGACCATCTACAGAAACAAGCAGAAAATCCACTAGAAAAAGTACGATGTGTGGACAAGGAAAGAATGGAAGCTCAACAGTAAATAAAGTACGCTGTTATCAAATTGATGGACTGAATGTTTAAAAGAAAGCCAGAGGTCTAAGAGAAAGTTTAGGGAAGGAAAAACAAGCACATTAAAGCACAGGGTTATTTAAAATCATCACAAGCTGGACAAATTTGGCTGAAATTGTCCAATGTTATTCTTTTGGGTCCAGTGTTCATTTCATGTGTGTGTGTATGTTCATTCATTCAACATGTCTGCATTAATACAGCTTAAGTATTTATTCCATGAAGATACAAAATTGAATACCATAGAGCCAGAAACTGTCCTCATTATTCTAACTGAAAAGTTCAATTGTTGGCATTGGCCTTTGAAGGTCGAGTCAGGATGCAAGGAGAAAATAGAATGGGATGTTCTAATCTGGATATGGCAATAAGAAAAAGCCTTCCATGGTAAGGAAATTAGAGAAGATACCTCGAGGAGGAGCAGGAATTGAGACTAGGAAGGGAAAGGGGACATAGATGTAGAAAATGATATTACAAGCATGGGGACAAGCTGATCATAGACCCCAAGTTTGACAGGTGCATTGAAGAAGACAGAGGCTCTGGAATCCAATGAGGAGGGAAAAGTGAGAATAGATAGGCATGAGTCAGACTGTATAGATTTTGTAGTTCATTTTAGTGGGAGTATGAACAATTTTATGCTACTTTTATGCTAAAAAAACTAGACAATGTAGATAAAATAGAAAACTTCCTAAGAATGTACAAAGAACCTACACTGATGCTTAAAGAAATAGAAGACTCACCAAACCAATCACAAGTAAAGACATTGAAACAATCATTTAACAGTTCCCCACAATGAAAAGCCCTTGAACAGACAGTTTCACAGGTGAGTACTACCAAGCATTCAAAGAAGATTTAATACCAATGTGACTCAAGCTCTTCCAAAAAATTGAACAAGAAGGAATGCTACAAAACTCATTCTATGAAACCAATATCACCCTAACACTGAAGCCAAATAAAGCTATTACAAAAAAATAAAGCTATAGGCCCATTTCTCTAATGAATATAGATGCAAAAATCCTCAATAAAATATTTGTTAATCAAATCCAACAACACATTAAAAGAATTATCCTTCTTTATCAAGTGGATTATATACAAGGCATGTAAGTCTGGTTCAACACAAGAAAATCAATCAGCGTAATACACCACATTAATAAGTCAAAGAAGAAAAATCACATGATCTTATCAATTGACACAGAAAAGGCATCTGACAAAATACAGTATCCTTTCTTGAGAAAAATATGCAAAGAAATAGGAATTGAAGGAAACTTCTCAACTTGATAAAAGCCATATAAGAAAAACCCACAGCTAACATTGTATTCAATGGTGAAAGACTGAAAACTTTCTGACTGACATCAGGGAAAGGACAAGGATGCTCACTAACCCCATTGTTCTTCAATGTAGTGGTAGAGTTTCTAGCTAAAGCAATTAGACAAGAAAAAGAAATAAAAGGCATACAAATTGGAAAAGAAGAATTATAACTTTTACTATTCGCAGATGATGATTATATATCTAGAAAGTCCTGAAAAATCTACAACAAAGCTGCTAGAGCTAATAAATTATTTCAGTAGAGTGTCAGGATTCAAGATCAATAAGCAAAAATCAGTAGTGTTTCTTTACATGAAAAATGCACAATCTGAGGAGGAGGTCAAGAAAAACACTACATGTACAATAGCAACAAAAATAATTAAATATTTAGGAATAAACTTAACCTAGGATGCAAAACACTTGTATTCAGAAAACTATAATGCGTTGCAAAAAGGAATTTAAAACACCTAAATAATTGGAATAACATTTCTTGCTCATGGATTGGAAGACTAAATATCATTAAGATGTCAATTCTACCCAAATTGACATACAGATTCAATGCAATACAAATAAAAATTCCACCAGTATTTTTTTTTAGCAAATGGAAACACAATTATCAAGTCTATGTGGAAGTGTAAGAGTCCCAAAATGGCCAGAAACATTTTCAAAAGGAAAAATGAAGTTGGAGGACTCTCACTTACAGACTTTAAATCATATAATTAGCTACAGTGGTAAAAACAACATGGTATTGTCATAAACATAGACACATAGACCAATGGAACCGAATTGATGGTTCAGAAACAGACCCTCACATCTATGGCCAAGTGATTTTTGACAATCCTGTCAAGCCCTCCCAGTTGGGGAAGAAAAGCTTATTCAAAAACTTTTGTTGGGAGAACTGGATATCCATAGCCAAAAGAAAGAAAGAAGACCCCTATCTCACATATTATACAAAAATAAACTCAAAGTTGACAAAAGACCTGAATATAAAAGGAAGTACAATAAAGCTTCTAGAAGAATATGTAGGAAAATATCTTCAAGACCTGGTGGTAGGTGAAGGATTCATAAACCTTACACCAAAAGCACGAGCAAAAAAAAAAGCATGGATAAATGGGACCTCCTCAAACTTAAACATTTCTATGATTCAAAGGGCTTCATCAAGAAGGTGAAAAGTCATCAAGACAACGGGAGAAAATACTTGGAAACCAATTATCTGATAAGGGTTTGATTTCCATGCTATGTAAAGAGATCATACAACACAACAATAAAAAAGCAAGCAATAAATTTAAAAATGGACAAAAGATTTAAATAGACATTTCTCCAAAGAGGAAATACAAATGGCCAAAAAGCACATGAATAAATGTTTCATATGACTAGCTATTAGGGAAATGCAAACTGAAACAACAATAAGATATCATTTAACACCACATAGAAAGGCCATTATTAAAAAAAATAAACAGACAACAATATGTGCTGGAGAGGATGTGGAGAAACAGGAACACTCCTTCACTGTTGGTGGGAGTGTAAAATGGTGCAGCCTTCATGGAATACAGTTTGGAGGTTCCATAGGAAGATAAATAAAGAACTGTCACATGATCCAGCAATTCCTGTACAAGGAATATATCCAGATGAACTAAAAACTAGGCCATAAACAAACATCTGCACACCAATGTTCATAGCGAAGTTGTTCACAATTGCCAAAAGATGGAAACAACTCAAGTGTCCCTTCATGATTGAATGTATAAACAAATGTGGTCTATACAAAGGAATATTATGCTGCAGTAAGAAGAAATGAAATTGGGACATATGTGATAACATGGATGAGTCTTGAAGACATTATACTAAGTGAAGTAATCCAGACACAAAAGGACAAATATTGCATGGTCTCATTAATATAAACTAAATACAAATAATAAACACATGGAATTGTATATGTTATTAGGAGATAAGAGGAGTTTTGAGAATAAAGATGCTTAATGTATGTAGAAGTTTTTTTCTTTATTTTCTTTTATGTTACATTAAAAAAATAACAGGCCCCTTTATACCTCCCACCACCCTCACCCCACTCCTCCCACAACAACAACCTCTTGCATCATCATGGCACATTCACTGCACCTGGTGAATACATTTTGGAGCACTGCAGCATGACATGTACAGTGGTCTACATAATAGTCTACACTCTTCTCCAGTCCACCCAGTGGGCCATGGCATGACACACAATGTCCAGCATCTGTCCCTGCATCATTACCCAGGACAACTCCAAATCCTGAAAATGCACACACATCATATCTTTTCTTCCTTCTCCCTAACATCAGCGGGTACCATGACCATTTTCTTCACATCACTACTACAATTTCTTCCCTTACTAATCACAATAGTTCCCCAGCAGAACACCAGTAAGTCAACTCTAATCTATATCCTACTCCTCCATCCTGTAGACCCTGGGATGGTTCTCTCCAGTCCACCTCTACATCAAGAAGGGGCTAACATTCCACATGGATGATGGATGCAATTCTCCTGCTTTCAGTTGTAGGCACTCTTGGCTCCCTGGTGTGGTGGTTGACCTTCTTCACCTCCCTGTTAGCAGGCCAGGATAAAAGCAATAAACCAGAGTGTAAGAGTTGCAAGCCTGCTGAGGCTCAGGGCCTGACTGTCACATGGACAGTCCAGAGATTCAGGCCTCCTGAGTATACACCAATCCCAAAGCCAACTACAGGTCTGGTAAAAGTAACAGAAGAGGCATGTGTAGAAAGATCACATCTGAGTCTAACTCCATCTCACTCAGGAACGCAAACTAAAAGCAGGGCCAACTGACATGGCACTGAACTGCAGAGCCATCTGCCATGAACATAGGGTCTCTGTAGCCCTCAGGAGAACCAGTACCTGGGTTTCTATCTACTTTGGCTGTCTCTGGGACCCTTCTGAGATGTGCATAAACATTACTCCACTGATGACCTCCCAACTGTTTTTGGAGAATCATAGCCATACAAACTCATTTGTCCTTTCCATTTCCCCCTTTTGTCCAAAGACGAAAAGCAGTTTTAAACACTTGATATTACATGTAGGCTGAGATATTCTGCTGGTCTGAGTTGACCCTTTTATTTAAGGTCTTTTTCTAATTACATCATCAAATGGTGCTTGGTAGTAATGCCTTGGCACCAGGGAGGTTCATCCCCAGAAGTCATGTTCCATGCTGGGGGGAAGATAATGCATTTACATGCTAAGTTTGGCTTAGTGACCACATTTGAGCAACATGGAGGTCCTCAGGAGGTAACTCTACAGCACCTTGCAGCTCTACGCCTAGTTCATATTTCAGGCACACAAGCTCATAATCATAGCCATCAGTATCAAGGGCTCATTGCTGGGCCGCCCATCTTTATTGGTTTTTGACATTGCACTTGGGGTATTGTTGCTGTTCAATTGGGAATGTGATAGAGCTCCCCTGGATTGGAACTCAGCACTCCCTCAGTTGTCATTTTTAACTGAAACCACTACGAAAATATCCAAACATTTTCATGTACCCTGTGTAAACCCCATGGAGAACTCCCTTCCAATCACGTGCCCCCTTTCAATAACACACCACACCAGTATTCCTCCCCTGCCATAGTTGAACCCTTCTGTACTCCAAAACTTCTTTAAAAAGGAAGCCTAATATATTGCCAGATTCCATAAATAGCAAAATGGGATATAATGATGGGTTTAAAGGTTAGATATAGAATATATACTAATTTAGAAAAATTTTAAAAAGGAAAAATAAATTGGAGTATCAAAAAATGAAAAACTGAAAGTTTTGTTTTAACATTTTGCCTTTCATCACTGCTGTAGGTGTTGCCCTGCATGTACCGTGGCAAGGCAATTTCTTCAATTTCTTCCTCAGTGTCTACATACTTTCTTTTTTTTCTTCTTCCAGCTATTAAGTTTATCTTTACATAAGTTTTAGATCACAATAATTCACATATACAATATATGGTACTCCCACATATCCAACATCAAACCCTTTGTCCCTTCACAAATATTGATCTTTCTACATGTTCATATTCTATTTGCTGCAGTTCATGTACAGATATTGAAACAATAGCTTTCAAACATGATTCTATTTGAGTTTCCATTATAGTTTATATTTTAGACTATACAATTTTCTAAATTTTTAGTTATCTTATGTTTTACATTATCATTTATATTTTAGCCTATAGATTTTAATACATTTTTGGTGTAATTTAACATGTCCTATATCCATCACTGCATGATCTTATGGAGTACTTCCATTGACCCACAGTTACACTGATTCCATCTATTCAACACCTTTTTCCCAATCCTCTCAGGGCCCACTGTGACATTCAATCTTCATTACATGAAGGACCATATTCAGAGATACTTGCAACAATGTTGAGAGCTGGACATACTTGACTGCCCTAACCCAATGGGAGCCACCAATTCTCTCAAGAGGTAAAATTCCCTCTATTTGAGAACATCAGTTCTCCCCAGGATGTGGGTATACTTTCACCCTCATTGTATGGGTCTCCTCCCAATAGTATAACCCATTATGACACTCTCTCTAGAAGCTTTCCATGTGTCAGAAGCCCCCCCGCCTTAAGCATCTTAAAACAGGTAACCTTCCATACTATATTTTCTAGAGTTTTCTCTAATTTATAATTTCAACCACATATCTGACAGTTTCCTATGTTCAAATGTTCTGCCCACAGTCCCCCCCAAAAATTGGGCCATCTGATCCATCCTTTCATCTCCAGCCCCCCTCATGCTCACAAAGCCCTGCCCCGAGGTATCCTTATGCCCCCATTTTATCCCTCCTCTGTACAAATACTTATCTTCAGCTTATCATAGATTTCACCCATGCAGGTGTCAGCTTGCACACTTTCTCTACTCCCCAACTTCCTTTAAGCATATCATCCAGTCACTCTGAAGCTGTTTCTATCTCTCTGAAACAGCTTGGTTTACTTATTTCTTATCAGAGAGGTCATGTAGTATTTGTCCTTCAATGCCTGGATTACTTCACTCAACATAAAGTTCTCAAGATTCATCCATGTTATCAAATGTGTTTGTAGTGTATTTGTTCTTATAGCTGAGTAGCATTCCATTGTATGTATACACATTTTATTTATTCATTCATCTCTTGATGGCATTTGGATTGATTCCAACTTTTGCCAACAGTGGATAGTGCTGCTATGAACATTGGTGTGTGTATATCAGCTTGTGTCCTTGTTTTCAGATCTTCTGGGTATATACCCAGCAGTGGAATTGCTGGTTCATATGGTAAATCTGTATCTAGTTTTTGAGAAACTACCAAACTGTCCTCCAGAATGGCTGGGTCTTTCTGCATTCCAACCAGCAGTGGATGAGAGTTCTCATTCCTCCACATTCTCTCCAGCACATGTAGATCTCTGATTTTTTGATAGCTGCCAGAATTATGGGAGTAATATTGTATCTCATTGTGTTTTGACTTCCATTTCCCTAGTAGCTAGTGATTTGGAACATTTTTTCATGTGCCTTTTAGCTATTTGTAAAACTTCTTTTGAGAAGCATCTGTTAAAATCTTTTTCCCATTTTTTAAATGGGTTGCTTGTCTTTTTATTTTCAAGATATAGGAATTCTTTATAAATGCAGGATATTTCTCCCATAAGATATATGGTTACCAAATAATTTCTCCCAATGTGTAGACTCCCTTTTCACTTTCTTGACAAAATCCTTTGAGGTGCAGAAGGCCTTAATTTTGAGGAAGTCCCATTTATCTATTTGTTCTTTGGCTGCTCATGCTTTTGGTGTGAAGTTCATGAAGCCATTTCCTATTACAAGGTCCTGTAGATGCTTCCCTACATTGCTTTACAAAGTCTTTATGGTCTTGGCTCTTATACTTAGGTCTTTCATCCATCCTGAATTGATTTTTGTAAAAGGTGTGAATTGGTAATCCTCTTTCATTCTTTTAAATATGGATATCCAGTTCTCCAGACACCATTTGTTAAAGAGGCCATTCTCTCACAGTTGAGAGGTTTTGGTGGCCTTGTTGAATACCATATGGCTGTTTATTTGAGGATCTATATCAGAACTCTCATTTCAAGTCCATTGGTCAGTATGTCTATCCTTCTGTCAATACCATGCCATTTTCACAACTATAGCTTTGTAGTATGTTTTGGAGTCAGGTAGTGTGATTCCTCCAATTTCATTTTTCTTTTTCAATATGTCTTTTGCTATTTGGGACCTCTTTCTTTTCCAAATAAATATCATAGTTAGTTTATCTAGTTCATTAATGAATGCTGCGTGGATTTTTATTGGGATTGCATTGAATCCATAGATCAGTTTTGGTAGGATAGACATTTTAATGATATTTAGTCTTCCTATCCATGGGCAGGGAATATTCTTCCGTTTATTTAGGTCTTCTTTGATTTCCTTGAGCAGTGTTTGTAGTTTTCTGTGTATAAGTCCTTTACATCTTTAGTTAAATTTATTCCTAGGTTTTTTTTTAGTTTAATATTGGAAATGGTATTTGATTCCTGATTTCATCCTCAGATTGATCATTATTGGTATACAGAAATGGTATTGATTATTGCATATTGATTTTGTAACCTGTGACTTTACTGAACTCATTTATGAGTTCTAGAAGATTTCTTGTAGACTTCCCAGGGTTTTCTATGTATAGGATCATATCATCTGCAAATAGTGAAATTTTCACTTCTTCCTTTCCAATTTGGATGGCTCTTACGTCTGGTTCTTCCCTCAGTGCTTGAGCAAGTAGTTCTAAGACAATGTTAAATAGAAGGGCTGATAGTGGGCATCCTTCTTTTGTTTTTGATCTTAGAGAGAAAGATTTTAGATCTTCACCATTGTAAATGATGTTAGCTGTGGGTTTTTCATATATGCTCTTTATCATGCTGAGAAAGTTTCCTTCTATTTTGATCTTTTGCATTGTTTTTATTAGGAAAGTGTGCTGTATTTTGTCAAATGCTTTTTCTGCATCTATAGATATGATCATGTGATTCTTTTCCTTCAGTCTGTTTATATGGTGTATTACATTAATTGATTTTCCTATGTTGACCCATCCTTGCATACCTGGAATGAATCTCACTTGGTCATGGTGTATAATTTATTTAGTGTATTGTTGAATATGATTAGCAAGTATTTCTTTGAGGATTTTCATGTCTAAGTTCATTAGAGGGATTGGTCTGTAATTTTCCCTTCTTGTGGTGTCTTTGGCTTTGGTATTAGAGTAATGTTGGCATCATAGAATGAGTTAGGCAATGTTCCTTGTATTTTTATTTTTTGGAAGAGTTTAAACATGATTGGTGTTAGTTTTTTCTGGAATGCTTGGTAGAATTCACCTGTGAAGCTGCCTGGCCCAGGGCTCTTCTTAGTTGAGAGGTTTTTAATGAATGATTCTATCTCTTTACTTGTGATTGATTTGTTGAGATCATCAGTTTCTTCTTTCATCAATGTAAGCTGCTTATGTGTTTCTAGGAATTTGTCCATTTCCTCTAAATTGTCCTTTTTCTTGGAATATAGTTTTTCAAAGTATCCTTTTATAATAGTCTTTATTTCTGTGGGGTCAATGTTAATATCTCCTTTCTCATTTCTTATTTTGCATATTTGCATCTTCTTTCTTTTTTTCTTTGTTAGTCTAGGTAACGGTTTGTCAATTTTATTGATCTCAAAAAATCAGCTCTTGGTTTTGTTCATTTTTTCAAGTGCTTTCTTTTTTTCTATTTCATTTAGTTCTTTACTGATCTTTGTTATTTCTTTCTTTCTACTTCCTTTGTATTTAGTTTGTTGTTTTTTTTCACTAATTCCTCCAATTGTACAATTAGTTATTCAATTTTAGCTCTTTCTTCTTTTTTGATATATGAATTTATGGTTATAAATTTCCCTATCGGTATTGTTTTTGCTGCATTCCATAAGTTTGGATATGTAGTGTTATAATTTTCATTAGTTTTAAGGTAGTTATTAATTTCTTTTGTGATTTCCTCCTTGACCCACTGTTTTTCTAAAAGTGCTGTTTAACTTCCAACTCTTGGTGCCAAATCTCGGTCTCTGTCCCTTGAAGATTTCGAGCTTCATTCCACTGTGGTCAGAGAAATTATTTTGTAGGATTTCAGTCTTTCTGAATTCATTGAGACTTTTTCTGTGGCCTAGCATGTAATTGGACAAGTATATGTCTTGGGGTAGGCCTGTTGGAATTTATGCTGTTTGGAGTGCATTGTGCTTCCTGGACATGTACATCCATCTCCCTCAGTAGATTTGGGAAGTTTTCACCCATTATTTCCTCCAACACCCCTTCTATCCCCTTTCCCTTCTCTTCTCCTTCTGGGATGCCTGTAATGCATATGTTTGTGTGTTTTCCATTGTCATTCGGGTCTCTAAATCCCTGCTGGAATTTTTCTTTCTTTTTATTGATCACTTCTACTATCTGTTTGATTTCAGATATACTCTCTTCCACACCACTAATTATTTTCTGTGCCTCTTCGAGTCTGCTGTTATTTGTTGAGAGTGTATTTTTGATTTCTAGAATTGTGCTGTTCATCACCATCACATCTGTTACCTTTTTGTGTATGATTGCAATTTCTTCTGTATTCTCTCTAAGTGTTTTCTTCATATTCTTAAACTCTTCCTCCACCTCATGAAATTTGTCCCTAATATATGTTTTGAGAGCTTTAATTACTTGTTTGATGTTCTGTTACTCTTCCTGGTTTTAGTTTGTTCATTGGATTGGAGCATGTTTTCCTGATTATTATTTTGGTTTGTAATTTTTTGTTGCTGCCTTGTCATCATTTTATCTTGATGGTTTTAATCAGTTGCTTAGCTTCTTTGTTTAGTTTGGTGTTTAATTGATTGTTTTTGCATGTGTGTTAAGTCTTCTCTTTGTCACTTTGTTCTTCTTATTCTATTTCCTTGTTGGCTAAGTTCACTTGAAGGAAAATATTAAGGTCAGGGAAAGCAAAAGAAGTAAGAGAAGAAAAATGAACAATAGTAGCATTGATAATATATATTAAGAGGAACCATGTGTGATCTAGGAGAATGGATATTTGACTTATGTAAGGTATGTATACTTATAACAGTATGAAAAGTAGTGTATGTATAATGAGACAGCAAACTAAATATGGGGAGGAATATAGTGTGAATTAAAAGGCCAGTGTGTTCAGGAGAGAGGGAAAAAGAAAAGAAAGGACCGTAATATAAAGAGTGAATATAAGACAGAAAACAGTGCAAAGGTATTAGAAATAAATTCAGAAAAATAAGGGGGCAAACAAAGAGATGTGTAATGTAAGAGAAACAATAAATGATGGAGGATAGAAAGATGTAGAGGAAAGGGGATAGTGTTGGTGGCCCAAATCAATATACACACAAAAGTGGAATGGAGAATGAGGAAATACAGCAAATGTGAAGCACTCCCTGCAGCACCTAATATTTTAAAGAATTTAAAAAAGAAGAGATGAAAGAAAGAAATGGAAAAAAAGGGACAAAAAGGAGGGGGTAAGTAAGCAAGAAAAAGAAAAAGAGAAAAAAGAAAAAAGAAAGAGAAAAAGGACCTTGGGGGATAAAGAGGAAGAAAACAAGAAGACAACCCAATAAATTGCCAGACAAAGTTTCAAGCAAGGTATCTCTTTGCAGTTAAATAAAATGCTTAGGGATTTGACATTCCCCCCTTTTCCCTTCCTTACTTCCCTGTCACCCAGGGCAGCAGGAAAGCTGCCTGAGAGGTCCAGTAGGAGATTCAAGTGGGTTGAACCAGCTCTGCACAGAAAACAGTGACTTTTGTTTTCCAGAGAGAGAGCACTCACAGCTCACCTGGAACCCCAAGTATGCTATTGGAAGCTTGGAAAGCACCTCCTACATTCCCTCTCTTTTAGGTGTGCTATGAGAGGGCTAGTTGATTTTCTGACTCCACCTTCTCCTAGACCAAGTTTCATATCACTGGGTATTTAGGTGAATTGGGTTTTGTCAGCAGATTCACTACTCCTTTCTTCCCAGGCTCTCCCCAAGCCAGCCGGTATGCTCCTCGAAGCACAGATACACAGAAAAAGGAGGGAGGAAGAACCAGAAAATTGAACCTGCACTCGCTTGGCCCCTTAGCTGCCCCTCCTACCGAATCCCTCCCACTCATGGAGTCAGTCCAAAACTGGGGCTCGGGCAATCCCGGAACTCCAGAAGTGCTGGACTTGGGAAGGGGAATCCCAGGACACTGCAGACTCAGAGTATGTAGGTGTGTGGAATGTGGGCTATGGAGCTTAGGGGACACAGACCTGGGGACCACGTATCTGGGGATCATGGTGCCCAGGGACACCACCACACAACTGACAGTTCTCAGGGAACATTGTGGCCACCAGCCATAAGTGGAAGTCCTGCCTCCCCACAGCTTTCAACCTCTGTGCTTGTAATCTGCAATTCTACATTTAACAAGCACTACTTCTGTCACTGTCTCTAAAAAACAGAAGTCCATACACCAACTGCCTTGCAAGGTTCTGAAACAGCCTGCTCTGGCAAGACTCCAACACCACTTTGCTGCTTCTTTGCAGTTGCACTCACTCAGACACCATCTTGCCCTGCCTCCTCCTGTAGAAGTTTTAATTAACTGGACTTAAAAGTGTGGTGATGGGTAGAGTTGATAATAACACATTATAGTGAGTAGTAACTGGAGTATAAATGGGATTGTGGCTGAAAAATTTAGTCTGGGGAAGTAAATGTCAATAGAAAGAAAGCTAAAGAATAACTGAGGGGGATGCAGACTTGGCCCAGTGGATAGGGCATCCATCTACCACATAGGAGGTCCGCGGTTCAAACCCTGGGCCTCCTTGACCCGTGTGGAGCTGGCCCATGTGCACTGCTGATGCATGCAAGGGTATGCCCACATAAGGGAGCTCCATGCGCAAGGAGTGGGCCCCATAAGGAGAGCCGTCCAGTGCAGAAGAAATTTCAGCCTGCCCAGGAATGGCAGGCAACACACAGCAAGATGACACAACAAAAAGAAACACGGATTCCCATGCCACTAACAATAAGAGAAGCGGACAAAGAAGAAAACATATGAGATAGACACAGAGAACAGACAACTGGGGCAGGGTGGGGGGGAGAATTAAATAAATAAATCTTTAAAAAAAATAAAAGAATACCTGAAGGACTGAAATACACAGTAAACCCAGAGGCAGTTGAGAATTGTGGTTAAGGGTGCAAATACAAGCAAGTTCTTCTGTGAGCTAGAGCAGATGTATATCACTATTGTATATACATGGAAAACTACAGATGGCGTGACCTATAGACTGTGGTTAACAGCAATACTATAATATTCTTGCATAAATGTCAAGCTGTACTGTGTTGATAAAGGAGGTGTATGGAAAAAGTGTGCTAAATGTATGCTATGGGCAGAGGACGTGGCCCAGTGGTTCGGGCATCCATCTACCACATGGGAGGTCTGCAGTTCAAACCCTGGGCCTCCTTGACCCATGTGCAGCTGGCCCATGTGCAGTCCTGATGCACGCAAGGAGTGCCCTGCCATGCAGGGGTGTCTCCTATGTAGGGGAGCCCCATGCACAAGGAGAGCACCCCAGAAGGAGAGCTGCCCAGTGCGAAAGAAAGTGCAGCCTGACCAGGAATGGTGCCACACACACAGAGAGCTGACACAATAAGATGACACAACAAAAAGAAACACAGATTCCTGTGCTGCTGACAATAACAGAAGCGGACAAAGAAGACACAGCAAATAGACCCAGAGAACAGACAACTGGGGTCGGGCTGGGGAAGGGTAGAGAAATAAATAAATCTTAAAAAAAAAAGAAAGATAAAGGTTTGCATGACTCTAAAAAAAAAAAAAGGATGCTAATGGACCATGATTGGTAGTAATAGTCTGGTCATATTGTCTCATAATCTGTAACAAATGTTCCGTCAGGGTGTGGAATTGTATGGGAAATTTACACATCTGTATGATTGCTTTGCAAGTCCACAATATTTGTAATAAAATATATTTTAAAAAATAGTATGGGTTGGGGAAAAAATACACCAAATGTAAGAGAGGAACTATAGTTGGTAGTAATATTGTGATGATGTTCATGCACAGTTTGTAACAAATGTTTCACAATGCAAAGAGTTGTTGGAAGGGTGATGTATGAGACACCTGTGTGATGTTATGTATGTATATTTTGTAAGATCACAATCTTTAGTGTGCATGTTAATGTATGAATGATATACTTCCATAAAATATAAAAAGCTTTTTAAGAATAGAGTATTCAGAGATGAAGAAAGAGTTGGCCTTGCTGATTCTGAAACTTCAAGATTGAGAGCCACATACTCACACATTGTTGTGACTGGTAATGGAAGAAATTGAGCATTGATGTGGAGTAAGTGGCCACAGTAGTTGCTGAGGGCAGGGAGAGGGAAGAAAAGAGGTGATGTGGGGACAATTTGGGGACTTGGAGTTGTCCTAAATGATATTGCAAGGACAGATGCTGGACATTATATATCCTGCCATAACCTACTGAATGGACTGGGGGAGAGTGTAAAGTAAAATGTAAACTATAATCCACGTGGTGCAGCAGCGCTCCAAAATGTATCCACCAAATGCAACAAATGTACCACAATGATGAATGAGGTTGTTGATGTGAGAAGAGTGGGGTAGGGGGTTTATGGGAACCTCTTATTTTTTTTATGTAATTTGTGATCTATATATCAATACAATTAAAATTGATACAGTTGGGAGTGGGGAGTGGGGTGTAAAGGAATTTCTTATATTTTTCAGTGTAACATTTTGGAAAAAAATCTACTCATTCCCTATAAATGTGTATTATTTTCATAATTAATTATCTTTAAAGACATTTTCAATGATATGTTTTAAACTTTAAAAAAGAAGTAATAGTGGATATGAATGGACTCTGTAAAATAAAGCCAAAAGAAACTATGAAAGTACAGTACTCTAATTAACAATGTACCAACCCACCATGTATGGATTAACAATTCTAATACTTCTATGCATTTGCACTGGAATCAAGTTTCATAGACAGTTGACAGATGAGGGAATATTTTTCACACTGTGAAATAGGTGATTATAGATAAGCAAGGGAGGAGGCTAGAATGTTCTATATGTTAATAGTTTAGATTTATTAACTCATGTATCGGTAAATATAGATAGAGTGTTGTATGTAGGCATGTTTATAAATGTGTATATACACACATATGTTTCCACACATTCTCTTCAGAGAGGCCTTAGAAGGCACAGTACCATGGAACTCAGAACATGGAATTTATCACCATTATCCAATAAGTGTCTTCTTGGAGAAATTGTTGACTCTAGGAGAGAAACGTGCAAGAAATGACTGGCACAATTTATAGTACCATAGAGTAAATATGTGCTAAAATAAAACTCTCAATGATGGGGTTGTACTACAGATAAAGAGTACAGCTGACAATTCACCCCCATGGCCAAAAGTGGAACAAATTAAACAACAAGAAAAGTAATATTGTATCACTACTAAAAGTATCATATAAATTTCATGAGTTCATCCTGATATTAATAAATAATTGATTAAATAAATAAGAAGAGACAAATCTCTCTTGCAGGAAAAAAATAAATAATTTATGTAGATATTTCTTTTTCAAGGCCATGGAGAAAAATCCCACTCTTGAAGTATGGGTTTCACTTAGTGACTTCTTCCCAAAGGTGATATAAGGAAGGTTAGAGAAATGAGAAACTTTATGCTGGGGAACCACAAAACATTGCTGAAAGAAGTCAATATCAACAATGATAAGTCATGTTGATAGGATGCACCCTGGTTGTGATGGGATGAAAATGATACTTTATTTCTGGTGCATTCTTCCCAAAACCCATAAACTCAGTCTAATCATGAAAAGAACATCAGAAAATTCAAACTGAGGGAAACTTTACAATATACCTTACCTACACTCCTCGAAAATATCCAGGTTATCAAAACCAAGAAGAGTCTGAGAAGCTGCCACAATCACAAAGTGACTAAGAAGTTATGACAAATAATTATAAGGTGTTATTTTGGATGGCAGATGGTACGAACAGGGGAAAGGAGGTAAGAGGTTCTTGGAAACTATCTATAACATCCTTACAGGATTTCTGCAACTCTAAAACTGTTCTAAATATTACAATTATTAAGAAGTAAAATTTTTAGTGAAATGCAAATTCCTCGGATCATAAAACTCCAAGATTCAATACCGACACAATTATATGCAATGGAAAATTACTCTGATTTCACAGAGTAATTGGAATAACTGAATAAAATGATAAACATGAAATGACTGACATTGTGCCAAGCATTAATAGTGAATGCTTTATGATTCAACCCCACATGTACTAACTCATCACACCTCCTTCCATGCATCCACTCTTCTATTTTCATCCCTTATCATCTTTCCAAAGTTTTTACAACAGGTAGAGTCATATTAATCCAGAGAAATATTTCTAATTGGCAAGGGCTTTCATGAACATCACTGTCTCTAAACCATACACAGATTCCAATAACCTAAAACATAAAGATCCAATTTGTGGACAGAATACAAGACTCTCTTTTACAAGGCTCATTTTCCACTTTTCATGAATGCCCATCATTGTTCATCAGATATTCAGAACTATTTCTAAAACTGCACCACATCCTATGGTTATACTGAACTCACATTTGTGTCCCTCTTATCTCTTTTTGTTGTGCTTCTACCTCCACTTCCTCATGGAATTATTCCAATTCCTCCTTCAAGGCTCAGTTCAATCATGAGGTCCCATATGATTCCTTCATTAACTCGCACAGCACAGGATGAGTCCAAAGTTCTAGACCCTCTTCACCAGGAATTAAGAGCCAGCTAAGGATATTGCATGTACTCATTTCTATGTCTCTTAAACTGTTTAGATATAATCTTTTTGTAAAAGAAACAATGTGTCACTCACTTCTTCATTCCCAAATTCATATTTAGTTCTTCATATTGTTTGATGACTAAATGTCAGTTGAATTACTAAAAGAAACAATGGGTGAATGTGTTGAACCGGATTCTTCCCAAAATTTTAGAAAAAGAAAAAGCAGTGAAACAAAAATCTCTATCTATGAAATTATGTTCCAGTGTGTGTCTTCTCCTGTGTATCTTCATGAGTGAGTGTTCATTTATATAGGACTCCAAGGGGGCAGGGACTCAACCCTGAGTACCACCAGTGATATGATCAAATCAAAGCTCTAATCTTGATTTAATTAAGTAAATGCAAAAAAAAAAAAGAATTTAAATCAATCAAAGGATATGATATACAGAGGAACAGACCAGTTTACAATCATAATTGAAATCTCTTCTTGGAATTCATAAATAGTATCAACCTACCACAGAGACCTTTAGGGAATTCATTCCCATGAAACTCATTAATGAATTATTTTTTGTCTCTCTTCTTGATAAGATACATACTTCTCTGGAGGTAAGAAAGAAAACCACAAAGCAAACTCGTGCCAGTTTTGACCCTCAGAAGACAGATATGGAGAACCATGTCCATCTCTTATCCCACTGAACACCTTCCTTCCCTGTAGGAAGTCACCTTTCTTTAGATGTGAACTCTAATATTACAAAGTTTCCCAAAATGTTTTCTTTATCACTGATAGTAAAAAAGATTCTGGGTACACTAAAATATCTTGTTTCAAATCTGTCACCTTTGGAATCATGGGACTTCCCTCTCTTAACAAGATTTTCTTTTCTCTCCCTGCTTCTCCATTCTCCCCAAAACTTAGCAATATATGTGCAACTCACTCAATCAATTATTTCTTAGTCATTTGACAAATATTTATTCAACAATACTGTATGGTAAATAGTAAGTTATGTTCTGGGAATGAATAGAAGAGTGAGATATTTTGCTTCTGCTCAAACAGCTCACAGACTTTATAAGGCATGAGATAAGCAAATAAGTAAATGAAACATAATAAGATGGTACTGGAGCCCTTCTGGAGTGTATTTCCATATAAATCAGGATCAGCTTTTCCATTTCTGCTAAAAAGGCTCTTAGGACTTAGATGGGAATTACATCGAAGCTGTAGATAACTTTGGGTAGTACTGACATCTTAACAATATTAATTCTCCCTATTCATGAACACAGAATACCTTGCCAATTACTTAGTTCTTTTATTATTTCATTCAACTTTTTTTTGAAGTTTTCATTGTGCATCCTGTTTAGTTAAAATTATTCCTATGCATTTTCTTCTTTTAGATGCTATGGTGAGTGGATTTTTTTATTGTCCATTTAAGAATGTTCTTTCTGTTGCATAAAATAAAACTTTTTTTTTCATGTAAACCTGATAGGTTTCATTTAGTTGAATTCATTTATGATCTCTAGGGTCTTCTTGGGGCAGCTTGTCATGATATAGATAAGGATCACCACATTTCTTAAAACAGATGATTTTACTTTTTTCTTTCTAAATTGTGTAGACTTTATTTAGTTTTATGGCCTAATTTCTTAACTTCCAGTATAATACTGAATAGCAATATTGAAAGCAGTCATCCTTGTTTTGTTCCAGATCTCAAAGAGATAACTTCCACTCTTTCAGGATTGAGGATAAGATTACCTGTGTTTTCTTATATATTTTGTTTATTCTGTTTAGGGAGTTATTTATATTCTTATTTTTCTAAGTATTTTTATCATGAAAAGGTGTTGGAATTTATCATTCACATTTTCTGCATCAATTTAGATTTTCATGTGATTTCCTTTTCATTAGGTTAATGGGTATATTACATTGATTTTCTTAAGTTGAACATTCATTTTGAATCCCATTTTGTCTTGGTGGGTAATTCTTGTAATATTCTCTTGGATTTGACATGCTAGTATTTGTTAAGTGTTTTGCATCTATATTTATGAGAGAAATTGCTCCTTGCTTTACTTTCTTTGATATGCTTTATGTAGTTTTGACATCAAAATAACTTTAGTCTCATAGAATGAGTTTGGAGGCTATATGTATCTTGACTTCAAGTTGGAAGGATATGAAAAATATTGTCATTAATTCTTCTTTGAATATTTCATAGATTTCATTTTGGAAGATGTCTGATCCTAGACTTCTAGTTTTGAGAAGTTTTTGATAACTAATTGAATTTCTTTACTCATTATGTTTTTGTTGAGATCTATTTCTTTTCAGTCAATTTAGATAAATTGCATGTTTTTAGGAATTGGTCCATTTTCTTCTATTTTCTAGATTTTGGTAGACAATTATTCATAGATTTAATTAATAATCCCTTTAATGTCAGCAATATTTAGCAAAATCCCCAATTACATTTTTTATTTTGGTAATTTGCATCCTCTTTCTTGTTTCTTTTTCAATCTAAATGAGCCTTTTTTATTTTATTGATCTTTTCCAAGAAACAATTTCATTGGTTCACACAATTGTTTTTTCTATACTCTAGTTCATTTCTCTTCACAGAAATCTATATTGTTTTTCTCCTTCTACTAGATTTAGGTACAGTTTGCGCTTCTTTTTCTATTTCCCACTAATCTGTAGTTAGGCTTTTTAAAAAAAAAATTTTCTCTCCCCTTCCTCCCTCCTCCCTCCCCCCAGTTGTCTGTTCTCTGTGTCTATTTGCAGCATGTTCCTTGTTCACTTCTGTTGTTGTCAGCAGCACGGGAATCTGTGTTTCTTTTTTGTTGTGTCATTTTGCTGCGTGAGCTCTCTGTGTGTGCGGTGCCATTCCTGGGCATGCTGAACTTTCTTTCACACTGGGTGGCTCTCTTTATGGGGTGCACTCCTTGTGCATGGGGCTCCCCTATGCAGGGACACCCCTGCGTGGCATGGTATTCCTTGCATGCAATAGCACTGTGTGTGGCCAACTGGACACAGGTCAAGGAGGCCTTGATTTGAACCGCGGACCTCCCATGTGGACCTCCCATGTGGTAGACAGATGCCCTATCCACTGGGCCAAGTCTGCTTCCCTGTAGATAGATTTTTGATGTGTTATTTTTTAAAATATGAGGATTCACACCTTCAAATTTCCCTGAATATTTTAAATTCATCCCAAATCTGGCCTAACAGAATGAATTAGTTTAGCCACAAAATAAATAATAAAATGGACTGTGATGTGTAGTGGATTTCAAATGCCAGCTGCAGTTTTGAAAGGACTGTCCACATTAAGGAATTTGAGATTCCATATTACTAAGTATGTTCTATATGAAAATGAATTAAAAAATTCTCCTAAGTGGGAACTCTGGTAAGAGATTCCTGTATAAAAGATGGATCCTTAGAATTATAGTTGCATTGTAAAGGTTAACAAAGTATAAATACATTAATCAAGTATGTGTATGAAGAGACACACTTCTCCTGACCATGGTGCTACAAGTGCCAAAGCTCTCTGAATGAGGATCCAGCATGCAGTCTGAAATCACAGAACCAATGTGACCTTAAAGGCTCAAAGTGCACAACTTAACATTAAATTGTTTTAGCTTGCTAATTTCCAAATAATGTAAAATGTGAATATTCTCTTTTCCACTGAGACCTCCAAGAATTCACATAAATATGTACTCAAATTAAACAGCACAATTTTAAAACTCAGTATAACAATGGGTAAATTCTTCCATTGCTAGAATCACAATAAGTCCATAGTAAGATACCAGTAAATCTACTTTAGTCCAAATTTCATTCCCAAAACCAGAGGATTCTGGGATGGGGATGTCTACTCCACATCTAATAGAGAGGGGCTGTGATCCTTTACAGCTGATGGATGGGACTATATTGCTTGCAGTTTTAGGCTTTCTCAGTTACTTGGTATGTAGTTGTCCATCATCACTCCTTGCCTGTTGTCTTGGGTGAAAGCAATGAACTGTAGAGTAGGTGTTGCAAATCTATTGAGATTCAGGGCCCAGCTGGCACATGGGCAGCCCCCAAACTTAAGTCACTTGTACATAAACCTACAAACTCTAGTACTAATTACAAGTACAAATGAAAGGACTGAAAAGCCACATGTAGGGAATCTGAAGGTAGTGGTCACTGGAGGTTCTGAGGGTAGGAAACAGTAAAAAGTGTTATAAGACAGGGGCATTTTTTGGAATTGGGAATTTTCCTAAAAGACATTGCAATAACAGATGCAAACCATTATATATCTTGCCATAACCTATGGAATTATGTCGAAGAGAGTGTAAACTACAATGTAAACATTTGTCCATGCTTAGTGGCAATGCTCCACAGTTTGTTCATCAATTGCAATGAATGTACCTCACTAATGAAAGATG
This sequence comes from Dasypus novemcinctus, assembly GCF_030445035.2. Classification (NCBI taxonomy): domain Eukaryota; kingdom Metazoa; phylum Chordata; class Mammalia; order Cingulata; family Dasypodidae; genus Dasypus; species Dasypus novemcinctus. The sequence continues at coordinate 912,344 of NW_026688151.1, forward strand.
TTGTTCATGTGGGAAAATGTGGGAAGTGTGGGGAGTGGGGCATATTAGAATCCCCTATCTTTTTCATATGATATTTGTGTAATCTAAGTATCTTTTCAAAAATTAAAAATATCTATACAGACCCTAAGAAAGCAAGTTATCATGACTAAAAGACAGAAAAAAAGACAGACAATAGGAATAAAAGCTTTTAAGTTTTTCAGATTTTGAAAATATTCAGAGAATATGAAACACTTTTTAATGAGTTTTAGAAGATTAAAAAGAATATTGCAATTATATAAAATGGTATATTTCAATAATTAAATAAATAGAACCTCTGAAGCTAAAATGTACAATGATGAAAATGTAAAATTTCCAAGTAGGAATGGGAGAAATTTATCTAAAATGGAAATCAAAGACCCAATAATCCTGAAACAGAAATGGAAAATAAACCAAATTTATATCTGTGGACCTTCTACACTTGACATTTTATCCGTGTCCCTCCATTTACTGCCAGTAAAACATTCCCTTTCATATTTTCTTTGCACAGTGAAACAGATCTACAGGTTGATTTCAGTGATTTATTGTTCCACTGATGTTTTCCTTCTTGGATAATAAATAAATACAAAATATTTTCATTCAGGAAACTTCAGGAAATGAAAAAAATATATATAACCACAGTTAGGGTGATGTATCTCAGAGCTATTAATATGCAGGTGCTTCCAATGACATTAGAATGTGAAATCCAGGACCTTCTCATTCAATACTGTTACTCTAGAATTTGCTTCTCTTGCAAACTCGGTTCTTGGCAGTGGAGGAAGGAGTAATTGCTCCTATGTTTGAAATATATTCACTTAGACATGGGCTACCTTATTACAATGCATTATAATAGGTAAGCATTCTGTTATAGTTTTCTACTTTTTCTTGGTTTAAATGATGTTCCTTGGACCTGGGTGTGTTTATTCTCACTTCCCCACTCTGGACAGTAAATCTTCAATTGGCAGTATTCATCTTTTCTAAATTTCTCATGTTAGGGTCCCAAAGTATTTATTCTACTCATACAACATTCAATTAAACAGAACAGAGCTCACGCAAAATGTATCTTGCCCTCCTTCTATGTAACATATATTTCATGGTTTTCAGACAGCAAATAAATCCCCCAATTATCCAGGAAAAAAAAAACAGTTTTTTCCCTCTGTAACTTGGTGTTTATCTCTCACTGAAATTATGGAAGTGTCCTTCAATGAAATCTATATTTTAGGAACTCTCTTCAAGGTTTCCCTTTTTTTAAAAAAAACCTAACTGTACTTAAGTTTCACTGATAAAAGACAATATGATGCTTTTTTCCCTTATAGTCATTTATAGACTCTTAAGGAATAAACTTTGTTTAATATGAGAAAAAATTTTTACCCTCAGTTTAGAGTGAAACATTGTTTCCACATATTTTAGGATCCTGGAGAAGAATAAAATTCTACTGACAAAACCAGGAATACTTTTTTATTTTAAAGGAAAAGAGAAGATGCAGGAATGGGGAAATAAGAAAAGATCTTTGTAATAACATAAGTTCTAGGAGAACATAATAGAGTTGAAAAGGTCTCCATCACTCATATATGATATTTGCTTAATAAAAATGTTACCTTATGAATCAGTGTACCAGTTAAATATTTAGAAAGGAAACAGGAAGTTTCTTAGGGGATTTTGAAAGATACCAATCACCCTCTCTTCATAAATACAATCAAAGTGTAAGTAAGTTTGGCATCCACAACTGAGACTTCTTAGGGTGTGACATCAGTAGGGTAGGTGATTCTTAGCAGTCTTTTCTCACTCTTTCTGGTTTGTATTCCTGTCCTCCAGATGGGGAAACTGCAGGTGGTGGTGCCTATTTAATCAATACTGAAGACATGAGCCTGCTTCTCACTGACTGCAGAAAGGGGGCATATTTGTGTGGTCAATAATTCCAGTGGAGTCTTCTTGATTATACAGTGTTCCTGATTATAACAGAAGTATCACTTTTCTTAGCTGGACTGTTTTTCACTCTTTTCTATACTTCCAATTATTGAAAGACATAACTCTAGTTTCTTCAGTAAGATGAGTGTTCATGACTACCACGTTTTTTCTCAAGATTCTTTTTCAAAATTTTCTTAACGTTTTTATTTTTAAAGAAGCTTTAGATTACATAAATGTTACATTAAAAATACAGGAGATTCCCATATGCTCCAGCCCCTGAAGATCCCACACTTTACCACATTAACAACTTGTTTCATTAGGGTTGTACATTTCTTAACATTGAAGAACACATATTGAAGCATTGCTACCAACCATGGACTACACTGTAGATTATAGTTTACCCTCAGTCTCAGACAATTTTGTAGGCTGTGACAAAATGTATAATGGCCTTGTTTCCATCATTGAAAGGTCATGTAGGAGAATTTCCATGTCTCCAAAATGTCTCCATATTACTCCTATTCTTCCCTTCCCTCCCCTCAAAAACTCTGGTGGCCAATGCCTTTATTTCAATGATAAAATTCTTCAATTACTATAATAATACATGTATAATAGAAAAATAATGTCTAGTTATTATAATGTACAATGGACTAAAGTCAAAATTCTTAAAAGCTTTTATTTGGGAAGAGATTTCTGTTCAAAAATAAGCCTTTCATGTAAACTATTTTGTACAAGAACTGATTTCAAAATAGCAGTCTTGTAGGGTAGCAATTGGGAACTGATACGTGAAGTTGTTGGGAGTGAGAAGACCACTGACACTATTTCCATGTGATAAATGTACATAGTTGCTCTTGTATAGCTTGGAAAAAATGATTCACAATATATTGTTTTCAGTAACATTTAAAGAAACCACCTAGGAAAGGTATTGACAAACTGGTTTATGTGAAAAATGATTTTACTGAGAATCCTAATTCAAGTTAATGTGGAATAAGGTGGGGCTCTTACTTGCACTGGAGAGAATTCCAGAAAAAAGGGACAAGGTGAGGATTTTTAATTTTCAGATTAAGGTGTAAGCAAAACATAGACATTTTATAAAACTGCATGAATGAAATATCTTTTCCTGAAATTTGCAGTTCTGATAAGTGTATGACTCACATCAGAGACTGAACCTGTGTGTTAATAAATTACAAGTGAAAATGAATTCACAGCTTTGCCAAAGAATTTGAAGTGAATACAAATATGTAAGCAATTATTAACATCTTCAAATATGACCATTAGCTCAGAGAAATCATTAATTCCAAAATGCCGCTCTGGTTTGCCATTTGTAGTGATGGCAAGGAAATCAGTTGGTGAATGAAGTATTCACCTTAGTCTACCCAGAAGAAAACAGCAAGCTTACAAAAAGTCTGAAATTATGTCCTAATATCTGGGTTTAATATAAGAATAAGATACAGTAGGAAAGGCAGAAAAACACATATTTGCTTTTTATGATTCATAAATGAGGACTATTGTTTTAGGGAGTGCTGAAAGAAATTTCCAGAAAATATCCTTCAATATGGAAATATTTTTTAAAGGGCAAATTTATGTCGCTGGAAGAATGATAGAAATTATTGAAACCATCATTGTTTGAAAAATCAGGGAATGTGTTGTTGATTACAACCTCACTTGAATTATGATTTTGTAGGTGCAGGAGAAAGGCACATATTGGAGATGGAATGTGGATTACTATAAAGCAGTCAGATGACATCTCCAGTTCAGGATGTGACCTCTTTCAGGAACTAATGAACAAACCTTGGTAGCTGGTACAGAGCCTTTGCTAGGAGAGCTTATTTTTCACTAACACCATAAAACACAAGCCGTTTCTTTCATCTGAGAGTGACTGCAGTACACTTTCATCCCTCCAGCACCTGCTATAATTTTATACATACAGAATAAACTGAATGAAATATTTTACTGCTGAAAATCCAGGAGGCAGTTTCTATCTTCAATCCTGAATCCAGGAATACAATGAGAGAACACATGATGTAAAAATAATACAAAAGAAATAGGAATCCGTGATATACCAAAATGAAACAAATGTAAATTTTTATTAGGCAAATGCAAGATTATCTCTCTATACACTTACAAAGTACCTAGATTAAGATCTCCTCTAATCCAAATTTTATTCCTCCACCTTGTGTACCCTGGGATGGTGATGTCCACTCCACCTCTAAATTGAAATTTGGCTTAGATCCCACATGGCTGATGGGTGGAATTCTCCTGCTTGCACTTGTAGACTCTCTCGGTTCCCTGGTATGGTGGTTGAACATCCTCACCTCCCTGTTAGCTGACAATGGCAAATCCAATGAATTGGAGAGCAGGTGTTGCAGCTCTCCTGAGGCTCATTCAAGTCTCCTGACCATACAAAAACCCCAGCACCAACAAAAGGTTGAGTAAAAGTGACTGAGAGGCACATGTAGAAAGATCACATCTGAGTCCAACTCCATCACACTTCAGGGTACAAATTCCAAAGTAGTATCTTCTGGCAAGGCACCGAACTCCAGAATCATCTGCCATGACCATAGGAATGAAGTGTCCCTGTAGTCCTCAGGAGAACCACTACCTGGGGTAGTACTTACTTAGGCTGTCTCTGAGATCCTGCCGAAAGATGCATAAGCCAAACTCATCTGAAGACCTGACACATTTTGAAGTCTCTTAGCCATATGAACTCATTTGTCATTCCCATTTCCCCTTTTTGTTCAAGGTATTTTTCTAATTGTATCACCAGCTTGTGGTTGGTAGTAATTCCTCAGCACCAGGGATTCTCAACCCAAGGAATATGTCCCATGCTGAAGGGAAGGTAATGTTGAGTTGACTTAGGGAGTGGCCACATTTGAGCAACATGGAGGCTCTCAGGAGGTTACTCTTAGGCAACTTGCATCTCTAGACCTAGTTGAAATTTCAAGCACACAGGCCCATAAGCATAGTCATCAGTATCAAGGGCCCATCATTGGACCATCCTTCTTCATTGGTCTTTGTTCTTGCACTTGGGGAATAGTTGCTCCTCAACTGGGGAGTGCAACATCGTTTCCCAGAATAGGAACTCAGCACTTCCTCAGTTGTCATGTCAAACTCTACCTACTATGACAATTAATATCCAAAATATATTTATATACCCTGCATGAATGCCCTGGAGAACTGCCCCCTGCCCATGCATCCCCCATCAATGACATCCCACACCAGTGCTCCTGCCCTGCAAATGTTGAACCAGTCTGTGATTCAAAACTTCTTCAAAACTATATGCTAATATATTTCTAAACTCAATTAACAGGAAAATGAAATATTAGTGATAGGTTTAAAGATAAAAAATAGAATATTTTTATTCTATATTTAAGAAAAACTAAAAGTAAAAAATAAATCAGGGTATTAAAATGCAAAATATCATAAAATATATTTTACATTTTGCCTTCATCAGTGTAATAAGTGTTGCTGTGTATGTACAGTAGAAAAGCTCTCTCTCCCATTATTTTCTCAGGGTCTTCATCCTTTGTTTAAAAAAAACTATAATGTCTTCAAAGAAGTTTTAGATCACAATAAAGTCACATATACAATATAAGGGAATCTGATATGTCAACATCAAACACTTTTCTCTCTTCCCCCCGCAATTATCTTTTTAATGTGCATATATTTGCTATAGCTGATGAACAGATATTGAAACATAGATACAAACCATGGTTTCACTATGGTTTACATTATGGTTTATATTTTAGATTGTACAATTTTATAAAAATTTGGTTGTACTATGGTTTACATTTAATTTTTTGGTGAAATTTAACAAGGCCTATATCCATCACTGCATAATCTTGTGGAACACTTCCACTGTCCCCAGTTGCCCCCTCTTCCATCTATTCTGTTCCTCTCTCCTCCACCCCTTGGGGCCCACAGTGACAACCAAGCTTCACTGCCTGAAAGACACGATTCACAGATACTTGCGACAATGCTGAGGATTTGACACACTAGTCTGTTTGGAGACAGTGGCCGTGGGAGTTGCTGAGTGCTGGGAGAGGGAAGATGTGTGATATGGAGGCATTTTTAGGACTTGAAGTTGGCCTGAATGATATAGTAGGGATAGATGAAGGACATTACATATCATGCCTTAAAGCATTGAATGGACTGTGGGGAAGTGCAAACTAAAATGCAAATGATAATCCACACAACCAGAAGTTGTTGGTGTGAGAGGAGTGGGGGTGGGGTGGGGAGTGGTATATATGGGAACCTCATATTTTTAATGTTACATTTTGCATTATCTATGTATCTTCAAAAAAAGACAACAAAATATTTCATTTTCAAAAAAAGAATCTTCTAGTGTTTCATCTCTGTTAATCATGAGCACTTTTGTAAACTTGAGACAAAGTATCCTTTTATAGACAGAATGTTTCCCAGCTTTTTAAAGGCCTGCTTTATGTCCTTGTTTCTAAGAATGTAAATAAAGGGGTTCTACATGGGAGTAATCACTGTGTACATCACTGAGGCTATTGCATTTGCCTTTGAGTTTTTGGTAGCAGCAGAGCTAAGATACACTCCAATACCTACCATAAAACAAGGTCACTAATGAGAGGTGAGATCCACATGTAGAAAATGCTTTATATTTACCACGAGCTGTTGAGATTCTCAAAATTGAGGATATAATTTTATAGTAAGAGAAAAAGATCCCAGTGAGTGGTATAACCCCCAGAAGTCCAGCTGCAAAATACATCACAAGGTCATTGAGGAAGGTGTCAGAACAAGCATGTCTGACTACCTGATTAAGTTCACAGAAAAAGTAGGTCATTTGCATCTCTGTACAAAAAGACAATTGCAAAACCATTAAGTCATGCAAAAGAGAGTCCAAAACACTCAATAACCAGGATGCTAACAGCAGGAGACCACAGAGCCACGGGTTCATGATGACTGTGTAGTGCAGGGGGTGACAGATGGCCACGAAGCAGTCATAGGCCATTGCAGTCAAGAAGGAGTTATCTAATTGTCCAAAAAGCATGAAAAAATATATCTGGGTGAGACAGTTTTCAAAAGTAATGATTTTGTTGCCTGTCTGAATGTTCAGCAGCATCTTTGGTTTCGTGGTGGAGGTGAAACAGATATCAGTAAAAGACAGTTTGGAGAGGAAGAAGTACATGGGTGTGTGGAGAAGGGAGTCCAAGATGATGGCCAGGAAGATGAGCAGGCTGCTAATGAATGTAACCAGGTACATAGACAGGAACATCCCAAAGAGGAGGGACTGCACCTCTGTATTTTCTGAGAGCCCCAGGAGGATGAATTCTAAAGCATATGTTTGGTTTTCTGTTTCCATGTGGATGATGAATTTCCTGGAGATATTCAAAACAATGCAATTTAGCCTCAAGCCATAATCAGAAAAATATAATAAATGGTACTGTTTGTATTGTAATTACATTAAGTTAATATTTTTATGGATTTTATAGAGATCTAGTACCCTTTTCTGAAAATAGGGAAAACATATGTTCCTGCTTCTCCTTGATAGTTGTGATGGCTAGAAACCCTGGGCCATAATAGAATACACTTTGCCAACGCAATAATTTCAATGATAAATTCTCTAAGACTTTATTTTAAGCAACAAACATTATGACCATGTTTTTGTACCCTGTGACAAAATAGAAAAGAAGAACAAAGTAGTAGGAACCATGTTATTTGGTTGTAACAGTTATTATAAAAACACAATAATTTAAAAAATCTTTTTGGTGAAATGGACAAATGACCCACACAAATGTGTTCCACTAATGTTTCACAGAGGACAAGGGTAATTCAGTGTAGAAAGTATGATCTTTTCAAGAAGAGGTGTTGGAACAGAAGTGAAGCAGGCTAGTAAGATAGGGAATAGATGGATCTAGAACCTCACAGAGTCCAAGTGGACATCAAAACCCCCTAAGATGGCTGCTGGAGGAATCTCACCCTGGAATTCTGCTACCCAGAGCAAAGCCTCCTTCCTGAGAATATGGAAAAGCCTGGATCTTCAATAGGAACTTTATCACTGGGTCTTCACTAAGGAATTGATGGGCAGGGTAATCAATCCAAAGAGCAAACAGCTGAAACCCCCACCCTGCCATTAGCAAAGGGGTGGAATAACTAACAGTTTAAAAGCAAACCATGAGGATTGAGCTTGCTCTTGCCTAGCTTTTTGCCTATGGACCCGTCTTGCCTTCTGCGTGTCACTTTCATCATTTTTCCTCTGCCATGTGGCCATGCAAGTTACCCTGGGGACTTATAATCTATAAAGGGGAATTGTAGCTTGTAAATTAGTCCTCTTCATCACTTTTCAGCCCCTTCCTCAGTACCTGCTGGGGCCCTGCTCTGTTATTTTCTCCCATTTCTCTTCCCTTCCTACCTGAATTAATTACTGGCCTAACTCACCTGGCGTGTTCTTGAAATTCACTTCTGCAGCATAGCCAAGAACTTAGTTAGAATCTGGTAACAATGGATGCACTCATGCCAAACAAAAAAAGGAACTTAGGCACTGATTGAATTCATTTCACAAAAATTAAATCAAAATGAATCATACCATTTTAAAGTAAAATGCATTGTAAAAGTGCTAGACTAAAATGTGAAGAAAATCTAAGGGCCCATAGGTTGGAAAAGAGTTTTTATATATAGTAATGGAAGCATGATTCATGAGAGATTGAAATTTATAAGTCAGTTTTTATTCAAATGTAAAATATCTACTCTGTGAAAGACATTGGTAAGGGGTTGTAAGAAAACATACAGATTTTGAAAAATACTTACAAAACACATCTGATAAATGATTTGTATACAAATGTAGAAATTAATATTAACACCACAAAATAAGAAAACATGTGCTGAATTTAAAAATCTGCAAAAGATATAAACAGAATCCTAACTTAGGAAGAAATTCAAAATACAAATACAAAATATAAAAAGAAATTCAACTTCACTGGCACCTAGGTATTATGACCAAATGCCAACTAGCAATGTCTCTGAAAATGACCTTGACCAAAAAGAGGAAATATTCAGTGCAGATGAGATTTTATGATTAAGAGATTTCAAAGTGAGTTTGGTGGTCATTCCAGAGGTTATGCTTATGCTCATCTCAGCAGAATCTCACTATCTGTTACAGTAAACAGTGCCTCAAACAGTAGGGATCCTGATGGTTCTAGAGAAATCTAGACACTGTAAATAGTGCAGGGAATCTCAGGAATTTGGCACCCTGTCAGTAGACCTTACTTTGGAATTTATGCTCCCCAGTTTAAAAGAGTTAGCCTCATTTGTAGATTCCCAACATGTGGCTCTTCTCTACATGTTATTTACATAAAGCCATGTGTTGGCACTATTCTTGTTAAATATATGAGCCAGAGCCTTATGTTTTTGGTCTGTTCATGTGCCAGTTGAACCCTTAATCTAAGCAGAGTTTCAACACTTACTCGCCAGGTCATTGGACCTATGTAGAACATCTAATAAGGAGATGGTAATGGACAACACCTATCCCAAGGAGCAAAGAATGTCTGCACCTCTAAGCAAGCTAGTTCCTCCCATATATCCCAAGGGATCTAAGCCCCCTCTCAATTAGAATTAGTGGGCCTCACCATCACAAAATCCTGAAGATTGGGGAATGAACAATGGACTAAAGTAGACATTATTTTTATATTATAGACTTACTATTCTAGCAATGGAAGAATGTTTATCATTGATATAAAGGCCATGGCCAGCAGAGATTCTGAGAGGAGGGAGCCGGCAGAATAGGTGTAATATCAGGGCATTTTCAGGACACTTGGATTGTTCTGCATGACATTGCAATGATGGATATAGGCCATTATATGTTTGTCATTACCTAAAAGTGTGCAGGACAGGCTATTAACTATAATATAAACTATAATTCATGGTTAGCAGCATTGTTTCTATATGCATTCATCAATTGTAGCAAATGTACTATACTAATGAAAGATGTTGTTACTATGGGAAAGAGTGGGAGGGCGAAGGGGTGGGGCATATGGGTCCCCTCTATATTTTATGTAACATTTATGTAATCTAAACCTGTTTTAAAATTTAAAAATTTAAATAAATAAATGAATTAATAAACTCATTTAAAAATCTTTTAAATATTAAACATCATCTGTCATTAGGGAATTGGAAGACTATGAACACAATAATATATGACCACATGCTTCTTAGAAGAGATAAAAACCTAAAAACTGAGAATACCAATTGCTGTTGAGTATATGGAGCAATACATCTCTCATTCACTGCTAGTGAGAACACAAAATGGTTCATCCAGAAGACAGTTTCTTTTAAAACTAAACATTGTCTTACCATACAATCCAGCAGTTTTGCTTTTAGGTATATATATATATGATATGAAAATTAGAGTCCACACAAAAGTCCACACATGAATGTTTACAGCAGCTATATTTGTAAACTCCAAATCTGAAAGCAAACAAAATGTTTGTCAACCACCACAACAGGGAACAGAGAGAGTCCACAACTGCAAGCAGAATTCCATCCATCAGACATGTGGGATCTAAGGCCCCTCTTGATTTAGAGGTGGAGTGGTCATCACCATCCCAAGATCCTCAAGATAGAGGAATAAAATAAGAATTAGAGTGGACTTAATGGTATTCTACTATCGACTTATTGTGACTCTAGCAATGGAAGAAATTGTGTCACTGTCATGGAGACAGTGACCACTGGAGTTGTTGAGTGCAGGGAGAGGGAAGAAGAGGGTGTGATATGGTGGCTTTTTTGGGGACTTGGGGTTGTCCTGAAATATATCACATGGGCAGATGCAGGATATTATATATCCTACCATATCACGCTGAATGGACTGGAAGAGAGTGTAAACTAACATGTAAACAATAATCCAAGCTTTGTAGCAATGATCCAAAATGTATTCATTAAATAAAAGGAATGTGCCACACTGATGAAAGGTTGTTAATGTGGGAGGATGGGGAGTTTAGGGAGTGGGGTATATGGGAACGTCATATTTTTTAATGTAAAATTTATTGTCATCTATGTATCTTAAAAAAAAGAAGACCATAATAATTTTTGCTAAAGAAATCTCATAGCGAATTTATAAAAACAAAGAAGAAAAATCTTTACCTCTCAGTGAACATACTCTAATAATGACTGAAGTAATAAATGCACAATTATGTCATTATGGCAAATACAACAAATTTTACATGTCACAGGAATTGTATGCTTTTTTTTTAAATTAAAATTATTTATTTTTACAAATTACATTAAAAAAATACGAGGTCCCAATCAACCCCACCGCCCCCACCCACCATGCCCCCCACAGCAACACGCTCTCCCATCATCGTGAGACATCCATTGCACCCAGTAAGTACATCTCTGAACATCACTACACCCCGTAGTCAGTGGTCCACATCATAGCCCACACTCTCCCACGTTCCATCCAGTGGGCCCTAGGGGGATCTATGATGTCCTGTAATTGTCCGTGAAGCACCACCCAGGACAACTCCACGTCCCAAAAATGCCTCCACATCTCATCTCTTCCTCCCATTCCCCAATCCCAGCAGCCACCATGGCTACCCTTCCCACACCCATTCCACATTTTCTCTGTGGACATTGGATTGGTTGTGTCCATTGCACATCTATGTCAAGTGGGGGCTTAGATTCCACATGGATACTGGATGCACTCCTCCTGCTTTCAGTTGTAGACACTCTAGGCTCCATGGTGTGGTGGTTGACCTTCCTCAACTCCATGTTAGCTGAGTGTGGTCAGTCCAATAAATCAAAGTGTAGGAGCTGAAGTCTGTTGAGGCTCTGGGCCTAGGTGTCTTATTATCAGTCCAGAGATTCAAATCCCCTAAATATATCTTAAACCCCAGCACCAACAACAATTACAATAAAGTAGCATGCAAGTCTTGTGGGAAGAGATCCCCTCCGAGTTCAATTCCATCATGTAGAAACACCAGCTCCAAAGAAGGGCCATCTGCCATGGCAGTGAACCCCATCTGCCATGACCATAGGACCCATGGGTCTCTTTATCCCTCAGAAGAACCAATACCTGGGGCTGTATCTACTTTATCTGTCTCTTAGACTCTGCTCAGTTGTGCATAAGGGCATTCCTTCTGACAACCTCCAGACTCATTTTTAGAGACTCATAGCCTTATAATCTCATTTCTCCTTTCCATTTCCCCCTTATATTAGGTCAAACAGCATTTTGAAGTCATGTTATTATATGTAGACAGGGATATTCTGCTGATCCGTATTGAACCTTTAATTCAAGGTCATTTTCTAGTTGCATCTTCAGCTGGTATGTGGTAGTGATCCCTTGGTGCCAGGGAGGCTCATCCCTGGGTGTCATGTCCCATGTTGGGGGGAATGCACTGCATCTACATGCTGAGTTTGGCTGTGAGAGTGGCCACATTTGAGTAACATGAAGGCTGTCAGGAGGAAATTCCCAGGCACAGTGCTACTCTAGGCCTTGTTCTTATTGCAGATGTATAGGCTCAAAAGCATAGCCATTAGTATCAGGAACCCACTGCTGGGCCCTCCTTCCTTCCTGGTTCTTGCCGTTGCCCCTGGCAGACTGCCGCTGCTCCCCAGGGTCCATGACCGTGACCCCCCGGCCAGGCACCCAGTACCCGCCCCAGCTGTTGTTTTTAATTGTTTCCACTATGAGTATATCTAGACATTACTATATACCCTGGGCATATGCCCTGTATAACTCCCTGTCAGCCATATATATCCTGTCAATAACATCCTGTATCAGTATTCCTCTGCTGCCATTGTTGAACCACTCTGTGATTCAAAACTTCCTGTAAAGTGAATCCCAACATAATGTCAGCTTCACAAGAGTCTTAGATCACTGAAATTCATATATACAATATACAGTACTTCCCCAGATCCACCATAAAACCTTTTCCCTTCCATAGCGATAATCTTTTAGCTTATTCATATCATATTTCCTGATACTGATGTACAGATTCCGGGACAATAGCTTTCAAACAAGGTGACATCTGTGCTTACTATGTGGTCCATGCTTTAGATTGTACAGTTTTCTAAATTTTTTAGTTATCCTATGTTTTGCCTTATGGTTTACATTATTAGTCTGTTGTCCCCTATATGTTTCTGGTGTAATATTACATGTTTTATATTCATCCTCGTGTACTCTCACAGAAATCCTCTCTTGCCCCCATATTCACCTTGGTTCCATCCATTCCACATCCATTTTCCCCCTCCCCTTGAGGCCCACAATGCCAGCCAATCTCTATTTCCCAAGAAGCCATGTCCAGAGATCCTTGCAGCAGTATTCAGGGGCTGACTTTCTCAACTACCCTAATGCCCTGGGAGCCATCCTTTCTCATGAGAGATACAGTTCTCTCTATTTGATGGCATTAGTCCTCCCCAGGGTGTGGGTCCACCCCAACTCTCACTTCTTGGGTCTCTTCCCAATGGTACAACCCACCTTGGCAAAATGGGCCTTCAGCTATTCCCCCAGAGTCCGTCCCGCATCAGACTATACCCCCTGAGCATCCTAACCAGGTGTCCCTCCTACTTATACTTTGATACGATTTTCTCAACTTTTTGTGCTCAATGGACACCTACACTCTCCCATGTTTGTATGTTGCCCCTCCCTCCCCTGAATTTTTGGACAATATTACACCTCTTCCCATCCCCAGCCCCCCTCAAACCAACAAAGCCCCACCCGAAGGCAACCCCTTGCCCCATTTTGTCCCTTCTTTGTGCTCATACTTACCGCCAGCTCATCACAGATTCCACTCCTGCAGACGTTAACTCACATCCTTCCTCCACCCCCCGCTTTCCTGTAAGCCTCTTTTCCAGACTCTAGCTCTCTGAGGCAGTTTGCTTATTTCACATCATTGAGGTCATGTAGTATTTGTCCTTCAATGCCAGGGTTGCTTCACTCAACATAAGGTTCTCAAGATTCATCCATGTTATCACGCGTGATTGTAGTGTATTTGTTCTAACAGCCGAGTAGTATTCCATTGTGTGTATATACCACATTTTATTGATCCACTCATCTGTTGATGGGCATTTGGATTGATTCCAAATTTTGGAGATAGTGAACAATGCTGCTATGAACATTGGTGTACATATATCGGTTTGTGTCCTTGTTTTCAGTTCTGATGGGTATATACCCAGCAGTGGTATTGCTGGGTCATATGGCAAATCTATGGTTAGGTTTTTGAGAAACTGCCAAACTGTCCTCCAGAATGGTTGGATCCTTCTGCATTCCCACCAGCAGTGGATGAGTGTTCCCCTCTCTTCACATCCTCTCCAGCATTTGTATTCTTCTGTTTTTTTCATAGCTACCAATCTTATGGGAGTAAGATGGTATCTCATTGAGGTTTTGATTTGCATTTCCCTGATAGCTAGAGATTTGGAGCATTTTTTCATGTGCTTTTTAGCCATTTGTGTTTCTTCTTTGGAGAAGTGTCTGTTTAATTCTTTTTCCCATTTTTTAAATGGGTGGTTTATCTTTTTGTTTTCAAGATATATGAGTTCTTTATATATGCAAGATATAAGTCTCTTATCAGATATATGGTTGCCAAATATTTTCTCCCATTATGTGGGTTCCCTTTTTACTTTCTTGACAAACTCCTTTGAGGTGAAGAAGGCTTTAATTTTGAGGAAGTCCCATTTATCTATTTCTTCTTTTGCTGCTCATGCTTTTGGTGTGATATTCACAAAGCCATTTCCTATTACAAGGTCCTGTAGATGTTTCCCTACACTGCTTTCCAAGATCTTTATGGTCTTGGCTCTTATATTTAGGTCTTTGATCCATCTTGAGTTGATCTTTGTATAAGGTGTGAGATGGTAATCCTCTTTCATTCTTCTACATATGGCTATCCAGTTCTCCAGGCACCATTTGTTGAATAGGCCATTCTCTCCCAGTTGCGAGGGTTTGATGGCTTTATTGAATATTATATGGCTATATACATGAGGTTCTATATCTGAACTTTCAATTCGATTCCATTGGTCTGTGTGTCTCTCCTTATTCCAATACCATGCTGTTTTCACTACTGTAGCTTTGTAGTATGTTTTGAAGTCAAGAAGTGTGATTCTTCCTATTTCATTTTTCTTTTTCAGAATGTCTTTGGCTATTCGGGGCCTCTTTCCTTTCCAAATAAATTTCATAGTTAGTTTTTCTAGTTCCTTGAAGAAGGCTGTGTTGATTTTTATTGGGATTGCATTGAATGTGCAGATCAGTTTTGGTAGGATAGACATCTTAATAATATTTAGTCTTCCTATCCATGAACAAGGAATATTCTTCCATTTATTTAGGTCTTCTTTGATTTCCTTGAACAGTCTTGTATAGTTCTCGGTGTATAGGTTTTTTACCTCTTTAGTTAAATTTATTCCTAAGTATTTGATTTTTTTATTTACTATTGTGAATGGTATTTGTTTCTTGATTTCCTCCTGATGTTGCTCATTATTGGTGTACAGAAATGCTACTGATTTTTGCGCATTGATCTTATAACCTTCGACTTTGCTGAACTCATTTATGAGTTCTAGAAGCTTTGTTGTAGATCTCTCAGGGTTTTCTATGTATAGGATCATGTCATCTGCAAATAATGAAATTTTGACTTCTTCCCTTCCAATTTGAATGCCTTTTATATCTGGATCTTGCCTCAGTGCTCGAGCAAGTATTTCCAAGACAATGTTAAATAGGAGCCGAGACAATGGGCATCCTTGTCTTGTTCCTGAGTTTAGAGGGAAGGATTTCAAGATTTCTCCATTGTAAAGAATGTTGTCTGTAGGTTTTTCATATATACTCTTTATCATGTTCAAAAAATTTCCTTGTATTCCGATCTTTTGGAGTGTTTTTATCAAGAAGGGGTGCTGTATTTTGTCAAATGCCTTTTCTGCATCTATAGATATAATCATGTGATCTTTTTTCCTTGAATCTGTTTATATGGTGTATCACACTGATTGATTTTCTTATGTTGAACCATCCTTGCATACCTGGAATAAATCCCACTTGGTCATGGTGTATAATTCGTTTAATGTGTTGTTGAATACGATTAGCAAGTATTTTGTTAAGTATTTTTCATCTAGGTTCATTAGAGAAATTGGTCTGTAATTTTCCTTTCTTGTGGTGTCTTTGTTTGGCTTTGGTACTAGGATAATGTTGGCCTCATAGAAGGAGTTCAGCAATGTTCCTTCTTTTTCGATTTTTTGGAATAGTTTCAAAAGGATTGGTGTTAGTTCTTTCCAGAAAGTTTTGTAGAATTCACCTGTGAAGCCATCTGGCCCTGGGCTCTTCTTAGTTGGGAGATTTTTAATGACTGATTCTATCTCTTTGCTTGTGATTGGTTTGTTAAGATCATCAATTTCTTCTTTCGTCAATATGGGCTGCTTATGTGTTTCTAGGAATTTGTCCATTTCCTCTGGATTGTCATTTTTGTTGGAATATAGTTTTTCAAAGTATCCTCTTATGATAGTCTTTATTGCTGTGGGGTCAGTGGTGATATCCCTTTTCTCATTTCTTATTTTGTGTATTTGCATCTTTTCTCTTTTTTTCTTTGTTACTCTCGCTAAAGGTTTGTCAATTTTGTTGATCTTCTCAAAAAACCAGCTCTTGGTATTGTTTATTTTTTCAAGTGCTTTTTTAGTTTCTATTTCATTTAGTTCTGCTCTTATCTTTGTTATTTCCTTCCTTCTTCTTCCTGTTGGGTTACTTTTTTTTGTTTTTCTAATTCCGTCAAAAGTGCAGTTAGTTCTTCAATTTTTGCTCTTTCTTCTTTTTTGATATGTGAATTTATGGCTATAAATTTCCCTTCAGTACTGCTTTTGCTGCATCCCATAAATTTTGGTATGTTGTGTTATCATTATCGTTTGTTTCAAGGTAGTCATTGAATTGTTTTGAGATTTCCTCTTTGACCCACTGTTTTTCTAAGAGTGTGCTGTTTAATTTCCAAATTGTGGTGTGAAGTCTGGACCTCCGTCCCTTGCGAATTTCCAGCTTCACTCCACTGTGGTCAGAGATATTGTTTTGTATGATTTCAATCTTTCTGAATTCATTAAGCCTTTCTTTGTGGCCTAGCATATGGTCTATCTTGGAGAATGTTCCATGTGCGCTTGAGAAAAATGTATATCCTGCTGTGTTTGGGTGTAATGATCTATATATGTCTATTAGGTCCAGCTCTTCTAATATACTGTTCAAATGTTTTGTTTCCTTAGTGATTCTCTTTTGAGATGTTCTGTCCTGTCCAGAGTTGATAGTGGTTATTAAAATCCCCCACTATAATTGTAGATGCATCTATTTTTTCACTTAGTTTTCCAGCGTTTGTCTCACGTATATAGAATCACCCTTGTTAGGAGCATAAATATTTATGATCGTTCGATCTTCTTGACAGATTGTCCCTTTCACTAAAATGTAGTATCCTTCTTTGTCTCTCACAATTGTTTCTCATTTAAAGTCTATTTTGTCTAATATTAATATAGCTACTCCTGCCTTTTTTTGTTGTTGTTTGCTTGTATGATTGTTTTCCAGCCATTCACTTTCAATCTCCATGCGTCTCTGGGTCTAAGATGTGTCTCTTGTAGACAGCATATAGATGGGTCATATTTCCTTATCCAGTGTCCCAGTCTGAATCTTTTGATAGGTGAGTTTAATCCATTGACATTCAGTGTTATTACGCTCATAGAATTATTTGTGGTAGCCATATTTTGGTTGGATTTGTGTTTGTTATATTTTGTTTGTATTATTATATTTTCCCCTTCTATTTTTGTCTTTTTTGTTGCTCTTATGCTCTCCTCCATCTCTGACTGTCCTGTTTTTTCCTCTCTTCCTGCAGAACTCCCTTAAGAATTTCTTGAAGGGGAGGTTTCTTGTTGATATACTCTTTCAGTTTCTGTTTATCTGGGAATATTTTGAACTCTCCATCATTTTTGAATGCTAGTTTAGCTGGATAGAGTATTCTTGGTTGGAAATTTTTTTCCTTTAGTACCTTGCCTATATCATACCACTGCCTTCTTGCCTCCATGGTTTCAGATGAGAAATCAGCACTTAATCTTATGGAGCTTCCCTTGTATGTGATGGTTTTCTTTTCTCTTGCTGCTTTTAGAATTTTCTCTTTCTCTTGAGCATTGGATAATTTGACAAGTATATTTCTTGGGGTGGGCCTGTTGGGGTTTATGACCAGTGGAGTGCGCTGTGCTTCTTGGATATGTACATCTGTCTCTTTCAGTAGATTTGGGAAGTTTTCAGTCATTATTTCCTGCAACATTCCTTCTGACCCCTTTCCCTTCTCTTCTCCTTCTGGAATGCCTATAATACGTATGTTTGAGCGTTTTGCATTATTATTCAGGTCCCTAAGTTCTATCTGGTTTTTTTCTACCTTTTTATTGACCACTTATACTATCTGTTTGATTTCCAATGCACTGTCTTCCACATCACTAATTCTCTGCTCTGCCTCTTCTATTCTGCTGATATTTGCTGCAAGTATATTTTTGATTTCTTGAATTGTGGCATTCATTTCCATCATATCTGTTATTTTTTTGCACATGTCTGCAATTTCCCCTCCAAGTGTTGTCTTCATGTTGTTAACCTCTTTCATTACTTCATCAAATTTGTCGGTGATAAATGTTTTGAGATCTTTCATTGCTTGTGCAAAGTTCTGCTCCCCTTCCTGATTTTTAGTTTTTTCATAGGATTTAGTCGTGTTTTCCTGATTACTGGTTTGGTTTGTAGATTTTTGTTGTTGTCTTGTCATCATTTTTCCTTGATGGGTTTAATCAGATCTGTAGCTTCTTTGTCTAGTCTTGGAGATTAATTAGCTGTTTTTTTTTTGCGTAAGTGTTATATCTTCTTTTGTCACTTTGTTCTTCCTATTCGAATTTCTTATTGCCGGTTAAGTTCACTTTAAAGGAAAGTATTAGTGCTGGGGAAAGGCAATTGTGTAAGGAAGGAAAAAGTGTAAAGTAGTATTTGTGATATATGTTAACAAAGCATCAATATGAGTTCTGGGAGGATGGAGGTTAGATCATGTAAATTGTGTAGAGTTGTAGTAGTAGGAAAGTACCTGTAATAAGGTAGATGACTGAATATGGTAGGAATATGGTACATACTAAGAAGCTATTGTTTTTGTGAGAGAGGGAAAGACAAAAGAAAGATAATCATTTCAAGGGCAGATACCAGATGGAAAACTGAACAAAGGTATTAGAAATTAAGAGTTAGACGCTTAGTGGATCAAAGAAAGGGAGGTGGAATTTAGGAGAGATATTAGATGGTGGAGGATATCAAGTTGTAGGGGAAAGGGGTTAGTGTAGATAGCCTAAATCTATTCACAGATAAATGAGGCAGTGGAGGATGAGGAAACCCAGTAAATGTGAGGTGTTTCCTGCAGGACCTATCATATTGTTAAGATAAAATAGAATAAGAGGAAGATCGGGGACAAGAAAGAGAGGATAAAAAAAAAAAAAGGAAAAAGAGACTTTGGGGCATACGCTGGGAGAAAATACTAGGGGATAATGCAATGCCAGGAATCAGAACATTAAAAAACTGGAATAAAAAAAATAGAAATAGAATAAAAATAAAAGCAAAACAAAATAAAATAAAGAAGAAAAAATGCAAACTTTGAGGGATAGGATATTCAAGGGCCTCAGATGAACCTCAGGGCGTGGTGGATTCAGGGATGGACAGTCTGAGGTATTAAGACCTCAAGAGGTGTTAGTATCTGGCATGTGGGCCGCCAGAGTCCAGGGAACTCAGACCTGGCAACCTCAAGTCCAGTTAACGGGAATCCTGGGAGCACCACAGTGCATCACAGCCTTCAGGTATCCCCGTAGCTGGGTGCCAGCTCTGTGGGTGAGGTCTCACCCACAAGCTCTATCCTGTGTTCTGTGTCCTACAATTCACTCACTTACTAGGGTCTATTGTGTGGATATATCACCAATTGACTTCAGTAACCCTCCCACCCTGTGGTCCCCAGGAACGTCCACCTGGGGACTCCTCTAGGCTGCAGCCAATTTAATGACTCAGATCAAATATCCAGGTCCAGGGGAGGGGCTCCAGCCAGAAACGCTAATAGCAGAGTCCAAACCCGAAATTCCCACGCTTCGCAAAATATTCCCCTAATCAGTTTCCAAATGTCTGCCACCCCATGAAACCCTGGTAGCATCTCTTTGTTGCTACCACTTTGAGACTGCTGTAGTTCCGCAGCAGGGGTGAGGGGGGTGGGGGCATGGCTCTAGGCGGAAACGCTATTGTTTGTGTCCGCAATCACAACTTCCCCCCGCTTTGCCCTAAAACCCCCGCCTGTCTGCCCAAATGGGTCTGCAAGCACCTCCCTTCCCACAAACCCCCAATAGGCCACCCAGGGCCCAGGAACTCCCCAGTACTGTAGAGGCTCCAAAAAAAAAATAAAAATAAAAAAATAAAATAAATAAAAAAATTAAAAAAAAACAAAGAACAGAAACCCCGCCGCAGGCCCGGCTCTGCCCGCCGCTGCCCGCCGCCGCGGCCCCAGCCTGACTCCGGCGTCCGCCGCCCGCCACCATGGCCCAGACTGGCTCCGCCCGGCTCCGCTCGCTACAGCGGCCCAGCCCGGCTCCTGGGTCCACCGCCCGCCGCCGCGGCCTGGTCCGGCTCCGCCCGGCTCAGTACCCCGCCGCGGACCAGCCCGGCTCCATATGCTGCCGCGGCCCGGCCCGGCTCCGGCGTCTGCCACTGTGGCCCGGCCTGGCTCAGCCCCACTGTGCGGAGCTAGAATCCTCGGCTCCGCCTACCCAAGGAGGGAATCCTCCACATGTAGCTGGGATCTCCGTGTATATTTCACAGACGAATCCTCTCTGTTACCTTCCCTCCAAATCGATGTCCAGACACCTCCGGACCAGCAAAAATCCCAAAACAATCCGGTCCCAAAAGCTGTATGCTTTTTAATATGTATCAATAAACTTCATTTCTTTTTTAAAAAGAACTATTTTTAAAACCTCACCACACCATATACTTATTGACTCCATATTTGTGTCCATGTCATCTCTTCTTCATGTACTTCTAGTCTTTTTTCCTTCTGAAATTACTCTAAATCCTCCTTCAAGCCTTATTACAATTAAAATCTCCCTTGTGATGCCTTTACTAACCTCCCCAGGATGAGTCTGTAATTTCTGATCCACTTCACTAGAATTCCAGAGCCACATATATTGAATGACTAAAAGAAAAAAAATGAATAAACACAGGTAAACAGATAATTTCTACAAGTGTAGAGAAAGAAGAATGAGTGAAACAAGGAAACAATGCTTCTGAGAGAGGGAAGACCCAAGAGTAAGAGATCAGAGGAAACAGATTGGGAAAAAAAAATCTATTTTAGTTTATCTGCTATTTTCACTCAGGCTTTTTAATAAGACAGGACTTAGTGTTTTAAGCTTTCTCTGTGGTCATAATCTGCTGATTTCCTTAAAGATTCTATGAATAAAAGGTGTCCATGGAGTCAAAAATATATTCCCCAGTACCTGTGAAGATACTATAAGTCGCTCTGAAATTATCAAGTCAGGCTCTAAGTTCACCAATGCAGGTTCTTCCTTGAATGATGAAAGAAGTTGGAAGCTCTGTTCCCAAGAAGTGAAGTGAGATGGAATGAGTCATAAGGTCTGTAGAAGACAAATTGTGTTTTCTTTGATATAGTGAAGGAGAAGCACATAGAGTATCTGAGCAATTAGGGATTCCATTCCCATGAACCACATTAATGAAGTATTCTTTTGTCTCAATCTCCCTGAGATAATTATTTCTCTGGAGATAAGAAAGGAAAACACAATGCAAATTTGTGCCAGTTTAGTCCCTTGTGACCGCTTTGGAGCTCCATGTTCATCTCTTATCCCTGTGGACACCTACCTCCCAGGAGGAGGTCACCCTTATTAAAGTGTGGGCTGTAGTCTTGTCAGGTTTCCCATACTGATTTCCCTCTTGTTGCTTCTGGAGAAAGATTCTGAATACATTAAACTATCTTATTTCCCAATTTTTCTCCTCTGGAGTTGGCTGTCATGAATGGAGACACCCACTCACAAGGGAATTTCCTCTTGTCTCACTGCTTCTCCTTTCTCCCCCATAATTAGCAATATCTGTTCAACCCACACAACCATCTGGTTTCTCAGTCTTTCAACAATATTTATTCAGCAATACTGTATGGTAAATCCTAAAGTACATTCTGGGAATGAAGAGAAGACAAAGGTACTGTGTTTCCTAACAAACTGTTCACAGTTTTAAAAAGCCAAGAAATGAGCACTTACACAATCCTTAGAAGTCTGCCCCTGGTGCACCTTGTGCCAGATGTCCACCATCCAATACCCTAAAACAGTAACCCTTCCTTATTATATCATCTACAGTGTTTTCTCAAGGATGGATATAAGACATTTAAAATTACACAAAAAATATATAGGGGCTGATAGGCTAAATATAAATCATAATGTAAAACATAAGATAACTAAAAATATAGAAAATTGTATAGTCTAAAAAATAAACCTCAATGTAAACACAATGTTACCTTATTTGAAAGCTATTGTCTCATATCTGTACATCAGTTTTAGTAAATATGGTATGACTATGTTAAAAGATTACTGCTGTGGAAGGGAAAAGATATTAGGTGGGATATGTAGGATGACTGTATATTGTATATATGAATTACTGTGATCTAAAACTCTTGTGAAGATAAGCTTAATAATTAGAAAAAAGAAAAGAAAAAGATAGGATTTTGAATTTTTCCAAATTAATATGTACTCTATATCTCACCTTTAAACTCATCGCTATATTCCATTTTATTATTAAGGGAACCTGGCAATATATTGGGCTTCACTTTTTAGGAAGCTTTGGATCACAGAGAGGTTCAACAATGGCAGGGGAGGAATACTGTTGTGGGATGTTATTGACAGGGGACACATGGTTGACAGGGAGTTCTACAGGGCATATATCCAAGTTACATAAAAATGTTTGGATATTTTCATAGTGGAAACAATTAAAAACAACTGAGGGAGTGCTGAGTTCCTAGCCAGGGGAGCTCTATCACAGTCCCTAAAGGAACAGCAACCATCCCCCAAGTGCAACAACAAAGACAAATAAGAATGAAGGTCCAACAATGAGCCCCTGATACTAATGACTATGCTTGTGAGCCTGTGCACCTGTAATAAGAACAAGGCCTAGAGCAACAATGTGCCTAAGAGTTACCTCCTGAGAGCCTCCGTGTTACGCAAATATGGCCTGTCTTGAAGCCAAACTCAGCATGTAAATTTGTTGCCTTCACCCCAGTGTGGGACATGAATCCCAGGGATAAGCCTCCCTGGTGCCGAGGGATTAATACCAAGTAGCAGCTGATGATGTAACTAGAAAATGACCTTGAATAAAAGGTTCAAATCAGACCAGCAGAATATCTCTGTCTACATATAATAACAGGAGTTAAAAATGCTTTTTGACCTAAATCAAGGGGCAAATGGAAAGGGCAAATGAGATTATATGGCTATGAGTCCAAAAAAGAGCTGGGAGTTTATCAGAGGGGTTGCCCTTATGTACAACTCAGCAGAGTCTTAGAGACAGATAAAGTAGATAGAACCAGAGGTATTTGTTCTTCTGAGGGCTACAGAGACCCACAGGTTTTATGGTCATGGCAGATGGAGTTCAGTGCCATGTCAGTTGGCCCTTCTTTGGAGTTTGTGTTTCTGTGTGATGGAGCTGGACTCAGATGTGATCACTTTTCAGAAGCCTTTCCTGTTACTTTACCAGAATTGTAGTTGGTGCTGGGGGTTAATATAAACCCAGGGGATCTGAATCTCTGGACTGACCATATGATAGCCAGGCCCCAAGCCTCAGTAGACTTCAGCTCCTACACTCTGGTTTATTGGACTTACCCCACTCAGATAACATGGAGTTGAAGAAGGTCAACCAACATACCATGGAGTCAAGAGTGCCTACAACTGAAAGCAGGAGAATTGCATCCAGCATCCGTGTGGAATCTAAGCCCCCTGTTGACATAGATGTGGAATGGACACAACCAATCCAAGGTCCACAGGATGTAGGAATAGAATATGGATTAGAATGCACTACTGATATTCTACTCATGAACTATTGTGATTAGTAATCAAAGAAAATGTGGCATTGGTGTGGAGAAATTGGCCATGGTGGCTGCTGAGCGTGTGGAATGGGATGAAGAGATGAGATGTGGAGGCGTTTTGGGGTCTTGGAGTTGTCCTGGGTGGTGCTGCAGGTACAATTAGCAGACATTTAGTTCCTCCCATGGCCCACTGGATGGAACATGGGAGAGTGTAGGCTATGATGTGGACCATTCACCATGAGGTGCAGCGATGCTCAGACATGTATTCACCAAATGCAATGAACGTGTCATGATGATGGAGGAGAATGTTGCTATGGGGGGAGTAGTGGGGTGCCGGGGGTAGGGGGTACATGGGGACCTCGTATTTTTTGAATGTAATATTAAAAAAATGAATAAAGACCAAAAAAGTGAAAATAAAATAAAGATGCAGAATCAGGATTATAGTAAAAAAAAAAGTGTTTTCTCAACATTATAATTTCAACCACGCACACATCAATCCTGCGTGTTCACCTTTCCACCCCGAACATACCCACAATTCCATGGACCATCTGACCCAGTGTGTTATATTCGTGAGCGTAGAGCAATACAATGAGCAAGAATTGTTGTACTCCGATAATGAAGAGGACACATAGATGTTCTCAAATAGAGGGGAGAGTATCTCTCAAGAGGAAGGCTTGCTCCTAATGGGACAGGATAGACCAGTTTGTCAAGCCCTCAGCATTGTTGCAAGTATCTATGAATCTTGTCCTTCAAGCAATGAAGCTTGGTTGCCAATGTGGGCCCCAAGGAGAGGGAGAGAGAGAGAAAATAGATGGAAGAGGGGGTAACTGGGGGTAAATGGAAGTGTTCTGTATGATCTTGCAATGATGGATACAGGCCACGATAAATTTCAACAAAAATTTATAAAAGTGTATGGTCTAAATTGTAAACCATATTGTGTACTACTGAGCATGGTTGGTAGCTATCCAATATTTGTACATCAGTTGTAGCAAATGTAACATCCATATGTAAAAACATCATTGGTGAGGAAGAGGGAGGATGTTGGGTATATGGGAGATACCTATGTTCTGTGCATGACTTTACTGTGACCTTAAACTTTTTTGAAGATATAATGAAAAATAAAAGAGGCAAGACACTGAGGAAGAAATGGAAGAGATTGCCTTGCCACTATATATAAAAGACAACACCTATTAGAGTGATGAAAGGCAAAACCTTAAAAAAAATTTATAAAAATTTTCATTTTTGTTTTCTTTATATGAGGTCCTCATATACTCCCTCTATATGAGGTCCCCATATACCCCCCACACCCTCACCACACTCCTCCCCCCATAACAACAATCTCCTCCATCATAATGAGACATTCATTGCATTTGATGAATACATCTCTGAGCACCACTGTACCTCATGATAAGTGGTCCACACCGTAGTGCACACTCCCACATTCCACCCAGTGGGCCATGGGAGGACATACAATGTCTTCTAACTATCCCTGCAGCACCATCCAGGACAACTCCAAGTCTGAAAATCGCCCCCACATATCTCCTCCCACTCACTACCCCAGAAGCCACCATGGCCACTTTCTCTACACCAATGCCATATTTTCTTCGATTACTAATCACAATAGTTCATGAATAGAATATCAATAAGTCCACTCTAATCCATACCCTATTCCTCCATCCTGTGGACCTTAGAATGGTTGTGTCCACTCCACATCTATATCAAGAGGGGGCTTAGATTCCACATAGATGCCAGGTGCACTTCTCCTGCTTTCAGTTGTAGGCTCTCTTGGCTTCCTGGTGTGGTGGTTGACCTTCTTGACCTTCAAGTTATCTAAATGGAGTAAGTCCAATAAACCAGAGTACAGGGGTTGCAAGTCTGTTGGGGCTCAGGGCGTGGCTATCAGATGGTCAGTCCAGATATTCAGGTCCTTTGGGTATACACTAAACCCTAGCACCAACTACAGATCCAGTAAAAGCAACAGGAGAGGCTTGTGGACAAAGAACACATCTGAGTTCAGCTCCATCACACAGAAACACAAACTCCAAAGTAGGGCCATCTGACAAGGCACTGAATTCCATCTTCCATTACCATAAAACCTGTGGGTCTCTGTAGCCCTCAGAAGAACCAAAGCCAAAGTCCTGTTTCTTGAGTCAAATGCTGGTTTGGCCCAGTGGTTAGGGCGTCCGTCTACCATATGGGAGGTCCGCGGTTCAAACCCCGGGCCTCCTTGACCCGTGTGGAGCTGGCCATGCGCAGCGCTGATGCGCGCAAGGAGTGCCCTGCCACGCAAGGGTGTCCCCCGCGTCGGGGAGCCCCACGCGCAAGGAGTGCACCCTTGAGGAAAGCCGTCCAGCGTGAAAAGAAAGAGCAGCCTGCCCAGGAATGGTGCCGCCCATACTTCCCGTGCCGCTGACGACAACAGAAGCGGACCATTGACTATGGGGTGCAGTGATGCTCAGAGATGGACTTACCAGGTGCAATGGATGTGTCATGATGATGGGAGAGAGTGTTGCTGTGGGGGCGGTGGGGTTGAATGGGACCTCATATTTTTCATAATGTAATTAAAAATAATAATAATAAATAATTAAAAAAAAATAAAACAAACTGATTGCCAAAAAAAAAAAAAAAAGAAACAAGACGCAGCAAATAGACACCAAGAACAGACAACCAGGGGAGGGGGGGGAAATAAATAAATAAATAAATCTTTAAAAAAAAAAAAAAAAGAGGTGCGTTCCTTTTGTCGAAAATTCACTTAATTCTAAAGCCTCGAATGTGTGTGTGTGTATCAGTAAAAAGGAAAAGGGGAACAAAACTGGCCTTGGGAATACTTTAACCAGGGCGGCTCTACGAAGACCGGCTTGAAACATAAATGATAATGAGGAGCCAGACTTGTGAAATCTGGGGAACAGTGGGTCATTCCAGACAGAGGGAAGAGCATCTGTGGTGGCCCTGAGGCCGAGCCCATTGATGTGCAGGCGGCAGAAAGGGAGGAGAAGGGGTAGGCAGCAGGGAGTGCAGGTGGACAGGCAGGCAGGGGAGGGGTAGCTCTCAGGCCGGGACCAACGAGCACCCCTCTCAAGGGGCTTCTTGCCTGCAGATCCTTGATTCAGGCAGAGGTTTTAGAGATTTTTCAGTACCATGTCCTTGATGCTAATTAACAAAAACAGTAACCACACATTCACAGTGGCACCCCTAGAAGTAGAGGACCCTAGAAGTATGGTACCCCTAGAAGTACAGCACACTAGCAGAAGGGAACCCTAGAATTATGGCACCCCTAGAAGTATGACCCAGCAAGCCAGTCTGTGCT
Source organism: Dasypus novemcinctus (assembly GCF_030445035.2). Classification (NCBI taxonomy): domain Eukaryota; kingdom Metazoa; phylum Chordata; class Mammalia; order Cingulata; family Dasypodidae; genus Dasypus; species Dasypus novemcinctus. Next base: position 939,605 of record NW_026688151.1, read on the forward strand.
GCTCCTACCCTTCCTTACATGTACCCTCACCAAAAGCTGTGTCAATAAAATTTGACTGGAAAAGAAAGCACCCTAGCACCTCTATGAGAAGCGATGATAGCACCTGCCATTGACTAAGCATTCCCTTCACTGTTTGCCAGGTGCTGCCCTAAGCAATTCCATGGCATGTTTCATTGACTATGCTACAATATTTAGACTACACTTGTTTGAAATTTTGGGGATATTTCAGCCTCCAGAGGTGCTCAGTTCACCAATGAGCCAAAATCCCTTCTGGATTTGTGGCCCAAGCCCTTGTGGTGTGGAGTATTTTTGGAGGGAACTGACTGCTCTTCTTCCCCAGGACTATCTCAACTACACTGTTTTCTGCTCCTCCCTAGTCTTCCTTCCATCTGACAAGCATTCCCCAAGTTCCCTATGCACCAGCCTACGAAGGCTTGGAAGGCAGCAACTTTAGGACCACACACTCCACAGGCACCTCTCCCAGCAGCACCATCCCTCTGCTTCCAGGCCTGGCTCAGGCAAAGTGCTTCTTCACTGGGAGGAAGGTAAGCAGTGCAAGAGAAACTGCTCCCCTTTTGCTCAGCCGGAACTGTCACTGTACCGTTCTGCAGCTACTGCTCTGCCCAGCAATTACAGGATCCAGGGACCATCCAGAGTTTCAAGGGTGGCCAGTAAATCTACTAAGTTTTGCTGCCCCCTACTGACCGGAGAATACCTCCATTGCTTAAGAGGTGAGCTCACAAGTACAGCTCTTTTTAATCATTTTCCTTTCTCTGCTTTAATTTTGAAGACTAATGGCAAGAAGATGCTGTGTTCAAAATTATCTTCAAATGCATGGCTCCAATACTTCCAACAGGGACACTGGGAAATGTTTTGCTAATCTCTAACCATTTATGTGAATGTCACCTCAAATTCTTCAGGGTCATCATCAGAGACAAGTGCTAGGCAGTGAATACTAAAATGGTTTGAATCTTGGTTTCACTTGCTACTAGATGTCACCTGCTTTATCTAACACCACTACAGAGTTGGTGGGCAGAGTATATGAGGAAGTCAGATGGCCGCAGCATTATCGGCCATTTGGCTTGGGTCTGTAGAAACATTAGAATTAGATATACATGAGGATTCGGGTCGTAAGGACTGGACTTTGAAATCTAACAACTTGTCAAATCCCTCCTCTTGTAGTGGGATGGTTAGTGAACGCAGCAGTCATGTACTCAGTAGCTTAAATTTTTCATAACAAGCACATGCATTCTTGCAGGATGAAACATTTTAAGCAGTTGCAGAGGGAGCGCCAGCCCCGTGGCCTGACTTTGCTTCATGCTTTGCACAGTGTGCTGCAGCCGGCGCCATGTCTCAGATGCTCCCCATCCACGGCAGCCTGCAACTCAGGAACCCACCCAAGGGCCTCCTCTCACTCCCTGGGTTGGCCTGAAGTCTTCTGCACTCCCGCAGAGGTTTGCAGAATGCCGGCTGCACATCACTGGAATGTGGGCTCACTTATCTCTTTGTCCCACACAACTGCTAAGGCAAGCACAGGGGGTCTTTTCTCCTTTACCCTGGAGCACTTAGCACAACACCTGCAAGTGGGAATCCCTTATATGATAGATGTGTGAAGTGGGCAGGGGGAGGCCAGATGAGGCAAGGGCTCCATGGAGGAGGGAACTGAAAGAGCAATGCAGGAAAAGGCCATGATGGATGAGGACCTGAGTGGAGAGGGTGGAGGAATGTTCTAGGCTGCACGTTTTCTTCACATTATTCACAACCACATTACCAATGTGCATGGCAATGTAGTCAGGTCTCCCCTCTTTACACTCTAAACTCAGGGTTTACTTTCATACCAAGGGTGAGCTGAGAAACAAGGAGGATGGACTAGAGTTGTGGGTTGGTGGGGGAGGGCTGCAAGGTGGGGCAGAGAAGGACAAGAGAGCTCACAGAAGACAGAAGTGACACTGGGCTTGGTCTCGGTAGCAAAGAGGGACTGTGGAAGGGTTTCTGAGGCATAGAATGATCCAGAACAGGGCTCAGGCCCAAAGCCATGAACTGCATGAACTGTAAGTAAGTACCACTAAGAACTGTAAATGAGACCACTTCACATGTTTTCAAGATGTGAGAGTCCTTTCAGCCTGGCCCCCAGGTGAGTGGCAATTCACTTGGGCATATGAACACATCCGAATCGATTGCATCTCTCTCCCGGTCAATCATTAATTTGATTCTATATGTCTCATTCCTTCTCTGCAAAGAAGCATAAAATTTTAAAGGGAACTTAGAGCTCTAGAACTCATAGAGTTTCAATAACCTATGCTAAAGATTAAAAAAACTTTAAAAAGTAAAGATAAAGAGATCTAAAAAGTTACATGTGATGGTTAATCACCATCCAGTTGGTGCCGAGTCATTGGATGATGCAAGCCCTGGCCTGCCACTGTGAGGACATTCTGTCGGTAACTTTAGATTATTAGGCAGTTGGTTGCATCTAAGGCTGGTTACATCCACAAACAAGGGTGACTGCCTTCAGCAAGGAGGGGAGTCTCATCACCCCAGCAGCTGGAGGTCTTAAAGCAACACCAAGTCTCTCAGCATTCACAACTCCTTTCTCTACTTCTCCAACTTCTCCCGAGGAAGTCATCTCCTGTGCTGTTTCCAATGCATGGCCTGCCCTAGGAAATCTGAACTTGCCTATCCCCAGGGTCACTAAGCCAATTCTACTAACAAATCCCTTCCTATTTACATATGGCCCCATATCCTATTGGCTGTTTCTTCAGAGAACCCTAATACTGGTGGAAATGCAGACATTACTAGCTAATATGTCCTGTGATTACTTTGTGGTGGGCCTTTTGCTAAATGTTTTTATGTGTATTAACTCATTTCATCCTTATTTTCTGATTAGCCATTTGGAAATGAGGCCCAAGGTTATACAATTTGCAAGAGAGGTTGAAATCAACCCCACGTGCCTGACTCCTGAACACAGATTCTCAGTCCTCTGCTGCATCGCTGCTCAGACCAGGTTCAAGTCTCATCTTCACCCGTGGTTCTGTACCCAAGGCACACATTGACCATCTCTGAGCTTTGGAGAGGGAACACTGCCCAAGTCCAAGGCCCCTGGAAGTCATACAGGCCTGTGTTCAAGTGCTTAGCATGGAGCTCGGCACAGAGCAGGTGAAAAGTAAATGGCAGCTACTTCCCCTGTTCAAGGTCCCAGAAATAGCCGGAGGTAGAAACCCAGTCTCCTAACTCTGCAGCCCTTTCCACACCTGCCTGCCTTGTCTCACTCTCCCCTTAAGCTTTAACCTGAGCGTAATGGGCATCTGTACTTCACTAAATACAATGTAATTCACTCATGATTTACATTTTAGAAGATTTCCCCCACAATCAAACCTGCCCCCTCACAACCCTCCCTAAATTTACTTTACTTCATTGTACATTTAAAAGAAAAGCTCCTGAATACATATATATTTAAGATTTTATTTTAATTGACCCCCCCCCCAGTTGTTTGCACTTGCTGTCTGCTCATCTTCTTTTTAGGAGGCACTGGGAACAGAACCTGGAGCCTCCCATGTGGGAGGGAGGCACCTAATTACTCAAACCACCTCTGCTTCATTTGATATGTCTCATTGTGTTTCTTCACTGTGTCTCTTAGTTACATCACTCACTGCACCATCTGGTTGCATCAGCTCACTGTGTCACCTTGTTGCATCTGCTCACCAAGTCAGCTCGTCCTGCAAGGTGCAGCCTGTAGGGGTCACAAAAGTCAGCAGAGGAGGTTGTACTGTATCCTGTGAGTAGGAAAGAGACAAGATTTTTGATCATAGGCTGGCATGCTGAGGGTTTTCAGAAGATTAGTCTGGGCTGTGCAAGATGAACTGGACAAGAGTAAGCTAGAGAGGAAACCGGGGAGCAGACTAGCACCAATACCTTAGAGAACTTGGGAAACTCATCTACATTCTAGCCACTCATCATCATAATGCCTTATTAAGTAACTTACAAAGGAAACAATAAAGTCTTAGGCATTAGGGAGTGATGAAGATATTGGTTTTAGTGAGTCATCTTGTCCATTCTTTCCCTTATACCAGGGGGAAATTAAAACAGATATTCCAATAATTTAATAACTCTAAAAACAGAGTTGAGCATAGCTTATGAAGAATATAGGCATGTTCTGCTTTTGGAAAACTGAAGGTAAGATAATTCCATATTTCAAAGCAGAAGCCAAAGATTTATAAAAAATATCCAGTACCCAGAAAAGCCTAATTAACAAAGTGGGTATTAAATTAGAGATATGAGATTCTTAGTTCACTGGGCTAGCAGACTACTTAGGACCCTGGAAAAAGCAAGTTTGAATTAGGGATTACTTTGGGGGTGGGGGAAATGGAACCATACTTGGACAACTTGATAATCAAGTAACTGGAAGTGCCATTGTTTAATAGCCTCTTTTCCTAGTAAATGTTTGCTGTTAAAATCTTTTGTGGCCATTAATGAGTAGTGCTACTCTGAAAAAAAATAGAAAAATAAACATATTTTTTTTAACAATCCAAAACATTTTTAATATTTTTTGGCCAAAGTTTACTCAAGATTTGGTGTTTCCTAATGGCCAATACTTTCACATCAATCACAAATCTGTTACTCTTTAGTCTACTGAAAAAGTACTTGGCTTTATTAATGATGCTATTTATAAAATATTATAAGGAATTTAAAAAGAAAATATATCCTGAAAAGTAGTTTTAATTTCTGAAATCATCTATTTTTCTCACCCTTTTAAGAAAATAATCCTTGCCTATTCACTTCAACAGGCCTTGTAACATAAAAACCACAACAGTTTCTTTACCTTTTGTGTACATCTTCATCAACTGTAAAAGGTAATACAAATCCTTCTTTATCTAATTTAATTTCAATATCTAGTGAGAGAAGGAAAAAATTCTTCATGTGATACCCTCACAAACACTATCTTCCTTTACTTCTTTGTTCTGTTTTGATTTCTTCCAAACTGTATTTACCAATACGACAGAAGGCTGCAAAGAAATGACCACAACCAAATGAGGATGTTCACTCACTCAGCTACAAGAACAAGCCTGTCAGCCTGAAATTAAGGAGGCTTCCTGGGCTAAAGCAAGGAGTAGGTCCTCAAATTAACAGGGGAGCAGTAGGAACCACACACTTTCTCCTTCTTCTTACAAATGGTGGCACACTCTCAATTCAGACAGTGAAGAAAATCTAAGCTCAGCAAAGTTAGATACCTAAGCAGCTCAACACATCCATCCCTTCCATGTCTCCAGACAGCTAAGGCAGCCCATGACCGCGGCACCCCACAACTGCAACATGTGGCCAAGGGGAGTGGCTGGAGTTCCCTTCCCAGCCCTCTGGTATATGCCATTCCTTCTGTAGAAACGACCATGAGAGCAGCAGAGGTGGAACATGTGACATGAAGCCTATCAGAGATGGTCCTCTTTGAGATGACTTTTTAATTGATGAAAGGAAGGATTTGGACTTGAAGTCACCATAGTCCAGTAGCTATTTCCGGGATGATTCATGTGCTTACATCTGTGCTAATGTGGTAGCCACCAGCAATGGGAGGCCTTGGAGCACTTGAAATGTGATTTATGACTAGGGAAATGAATTTTAAATTTTACTTATGTTTAATTTAAATTTAAGCAGCCATCTGCACTAGTGGCTACTATACTGAACAGCACAGGCCTAAACTATAAGAACAGCTAAACAGACATGAGCACTTCTTGTGTTATTCCCTCATTTATACCCTCTTGCCATATGTGTTTGAGGTCAATATTCTTCTTACTCACATTTTACAGATGAGGAAGTAAAGAGAAAAAGGTTAAGAAGGGTAAATACACTGTGCAAAGACATTCTGCTGATCTGCGGCAAGCTGGATTCAAATACAATCTATATACTATATTCTACCATCTACACTCTAGAACCTCATGTGGAGCAGGGAAGATTCCATTTTGTATTCTGTGGCTACTAAGCTCCATCTGTCTCCCAAAGAGATAACAACCACTAAGGTTCTGTAAACAAACCCCCTGATACTTACCTTTTGTATACCAATAGGGTGTTACATTTTGGAAGCAAAGTAGGATCTTGTTCCTAAAAGGTCAACCAATCCAATCACTAAAGATTTATGAAAGTGAAAATCCACAGGGGTCTCCAGGGAATGGTATGGAATAAGAAATGATTTCACTTGATATTTAGGAAGAAGTTTGGGACCCTAAAAATTATATATACAAACATGAGAGAGATAAACAAGATAGAAAACCAGAGAATAAAGTGTAGGTAGTGAGTTACCTATGTATAAAAGTTTGATACAAAATTCCTTTAATAAATGATGCTTTTCTAGGACTTAGGACTGATACCTTTCTTAACAGAGCAATGAAAAATATCCTTGTTATAGTTCAAGTCTAATAGCTCAAAATATCTTTAAAATGTGTTTTAAAAGTAGTCACTGGAAAAAGAACAATAAACATAATGACAATGCTGTCAAGTTCAAGAAACATCTCTGAAAATCTCAGAATTGCTTTAAGGACCTGAAGGACACTCAGTTAAATTTTTTAATCCAAGAAGAAATGATAAAACTGACATCTCAATTCAATAAATAAAGGATTGCAATGGAACAAATAGTGATGGAAAATTGGTTATCTGTCTAGAAAAGAACAGGTAAACTCCTACCAAACATCAGACTATGGGCATATCTCCTTTTACTGAGTTTTGCTTTATTGCACTTTGCAGATATTGTGTTTGTTTGTTTTTTTAAATAGACTGAGGGTTTGTGGCAATCCTGTGTCAAGCAAGTCTATCAGTGCCAGTTTTCCAATAACGTGTGCTTGCTTCATCAGTGTCACATTTTATTTTGCCCGTTTTCCAACAACATGTGCTCGCTTCATCTGTGTCACATTTTAATTGAAGTATATGTATTTAAAAATACAAAATAATGTTATAGCATACTTAAAAGACTATAGTATATGTGCACTGGGAAACCAAAACATGCATGTAACTCACTTTATTTTGGTGGTCTGGAACTGAACCTGCCAAATCTCTGAGGTATAAGTATATAATAAATCCCAGGTGGATTAAAGATCCAATGGGGAAAAATTAGTAAAATATTTGCACTAACACATATTTAGTGAAATAATCTTGTACATGATGGGAAAGTCAGGAACCATTAAATGACATGTAGATTTGGTCACACAAATCTTAAAAACACAACGCAATAGAAAGATGAGTTAGGGAGCAGGAAGGCAATTCCTAGAAAATAGAAATGGCCAATAAACATTTGACAAAATGCTCAACTTCATTATTGCTCACTCAAATGCAATTTAAATACATGACAAGACACCCCTTTCTACTGAATTGAGTGGCAAAAGCTAACAGGACAAAAAAACTGTACAGTGGAGGTGGGGGTGACAAAGCCACCTTCACTCTCTGCTGGGGAGGTATGACATCTACCATTCAGAATCACTATCTACTGACATTACACTAGTAGTCCCACTGTTAACATTCTAGTCTGCCGCTTGAAGGAACATGGGCCCCAGTAGAATGACATGCAAGGATGTTTACTACAGCATTGTGGATAGAGACCAAAGATGGAAAGAACCTGAAAGATTATAAGCTGGGGAACTGGTGAGTAAGTCCCATAAAATACACCACTTGAAAAAGAACATATTTGATCCACACACATTGGTCTTGAGGAAGGTCTACGTATACTGGACATAATGGTAAATTGTGTGATACACCGGACATAACAAAGAGAAAAGAAAATTGGTTTCCATATTTATGTATGTTTGGCATAGAAAGCACAGTTACAAATTTGTTATTTCAGGGAATTGAGGTGGTTGGGGTTAACTAATTTTAGTGTTTATCTTTATAGGCCTTGGCATTGTTAAAAAATGTTTAAAAGAAAAGAGTAATGACTTTTCATGTATTTAGCTTTTACCAGAATATGATCCTGAGTCAAGTTTGAAGGACAAAGCAAAAGGTGTTGAAGTCTGTTGAGCCTATTTCCAATCACACAAAAAAGGTGTGCTGTGAAATTTATGAGAGTGAATCTTCATAGCTCAGATACCACCTAAACTAAAGTCTCACAGAGAAGAGTGAAATATCTGACTTGGTTTAAAAATGCACTCAGAAATAATTAGGATTTATAGAGTTCAGAGATTCAGACTTTTTAATCAAATGGCTATTGTGTGTGCTAAACCCTTTAAAACCCTTGAAGTGAATCAAGGAATACTAAGACTCATACACCTTCAACACTTGAAACCATCTAGAAATCTCATACAGCAGGAACTGGTCTTATAGGACAAAACAGAAATGGGGTCAATTTACCAAAGAAAAGGCCAGCTATTGCACATAGCTCCAAGTAAATGAAAGTTTTCCCTTTTAATAAAGTTATGGAGAAAGGTCAAAAGAGAAGCGACTTAGTTTTCAGAAGGAGCACAAGAAAACTGTTCGCCCTCAGTGAAATAATGCCATACACTTTTTGTTTTTACCTTATAGAAAGGATATTCTAGGACTGAGGATAAGTACAGTTGTGTCAGTTGTGCTAGACTCAGTCTGTCCAGACATGATTCTTCACCTGAAATGAAAAGCATCCCAATCAGTTACGTTTCAATTTTCCTACATGTAATGAAAAAAATCATGAACATCCAGCACTAATTCATTCATTCCAGAATTGTGATGGATTTTTAAGTGACACTAGAAAATGAACTTGTTAGAACTATGCCCTCATGCTTGCTTAACCAGTGACATCTCATTTTGACTTCTACAAACCCAAGCTCCTAACTTCTGCCCCTTGTTGGGATTCAGGCAGTTATAGCAGCAGACCCCTGCTAATGGGAGCATCTTGATGATCCCCCACAGGAGCATGAATGGCCCGTTGAGGTGCTGATGGCTTCCACCTATAGGAAGCACATCCACCAGCCCATCAAGCCACTGAACCACCACCATGGCAGCGCCAACCAGTGAGGGCTGTCTTCTAAGGAAGAACAACATCCCCAGCATCAAGGCTCCCGGCTTTAGGTACTTTTCTCCAGCCTGAGGGTCACCTCAGGCCCCAAAGGCCCAGGATCTCTTTTCACGGGGGAGGAGGGACACCTGGGGCCTTAAATCCTCATTGTGCTGACATCTCAAAATTGCAGAGATTCCCCCATTTGGCCTTATGGTGGGGACAATGAACGACAAGCAGCTTCCCTAAGGGGCCCTGGTCAAGAACCTGGCAGACACCTTTAGAATGTAGGCACATCCAGCAGATGGATTTATACATGAGGCTATTTCAGATTAAGTGATGCTGGTGGCTCATTCACTGCAGGCACCTTCACAACATTAAAAATATCCCCCCCACCTTAAGTGACTGGGATTTGTGTTCATGGGCTTTCTGCATTTGTATTCTGAGAGGGGTGTGCAGATATTTTCCTAATAGCCACAGAAGCCACTACTGCCTGATATTATCTCTAGTGTACCTAAAACAATGCTTGCAATTTACTTTCTTCAAGAGGAAATATCAGGAAAGTTACATTTTAGCACAACTGAACTCTAGATATACTGCAGTGCAATTTCTCCCCAGTGGTCTGAAATGCAAATAATGGAATTTTGTTCACTCGAGGACAAAAATCCCTAGGAAGGATGGATGGCCCTGGTGGCCAGCATTTTCTGTTGTCACTCTGTAAGTGAGAAGCAGCTGAGGTCATGAGGAAAGCATGGGGCTTGGCATTCACCAGCGTTGGGTAGAATTCTGGCTCCTCCATTTTCTAGCTCTGAGGTCTAGTGTAAGTCATATCGTCTCTCTGAGCCTACATTCCCCCATCTTTACAGTGGGGAATGCTAACCTTGTCTGTGTCTGAGTCTGACTGGTAAACTTTGACACATACCACGGGCAGCAGGAATTCAGTGTCTCAGGTTTTGGAGGCTAGACATCAGATCAAGGGATTAGCAACCACACAGTCCTGCAGGGGGGCATCCTGATGTTGGCTCAGCCTCTGCTCATCACATGGCCATCTGAATCCTGTGGTCTCCACTTCTGCAGAGGGGTACATCTGTCTAGATCCCCTCCTTGTGAGGTCTCCGGTCCTGTAGGATGAAGGCCCTCCTGGCTCAATTTGGTTTCATCTTAAAAGGATCTTTGAGATTCTTCCAAATAGCTCCCACCCACAGCACTAGGGACCAGGATTTGAATTTGTCTTGGAGGATATGAGTCAGCCCCCATCACTAAGTCTGTGAGGGGCTTGGTGAGCTCCCAGAGTTGGTCATAAAACAGACCTGCTCATCAATCGTACTGATGATCATCAACTTTTGATGATTTTAAAGCAGTTGCTTTTTTTTTCAAATTCTACTCAATTTATTCATTTTTTTAAAAGATATTACATTAAAAAAATATGAGGTCCCCATTCACCCCCACCAGCACCACCCCACCACTCCCCCCAAAGTAACACTCTCCCCCATCATCATGTCACATCCATTGCATCTGGCGAGTACATCTCCAGGCATCGCTGTACCCCATGTCCCGTATTCCACACCATAGCCCACACTTTCCCACCTTCCATCGGGTGGGCCATGGGAGGACAAACAACATCCGACAATTGTCCCTGGGGCACCACCCAGGACAACTCCAAGTCCTGAGAATGCCTCAACATATCTTCTCTTCCTCCCCTTCCCTGCACCCAGCAGCCACCATGGCCACTTTTTCCTCATCAATGCCACATTTTCTCGATTATTAACCACAATAGCTCATGAATAGAATATCATTAAGTCCACTCTGATCCTTACTGTATTCCTCCTTCCTGTTGACCTTGGCTTGGTTGTGTCCATTCTACATCTATGTCAAGAGGGGGTTTAGATTCCACATGGATATTGGATGCAATCCTCCTGCTTTCAGTTGTAGGCACTCTAGGTTCCATGTTGTGGTGGTTGACATTCTTCAACTCCATGTTAGCTGAGTGGAGTAAGTCCAATAAATCAGAGTGTAGGAGCTGAAGTCTGTTGAGGGCAGGGCCTGCCTATCATATTGTCAGTCCAGAAATTCAAACCCCCAAGATATATCTTAAGCCCCAGCACCAACTACAATTCCAGTAAAGTAGCATGAAAGGCTTGTGAAAAGAGATCCCATCTGAGTCCAGCTTCATCACGCAGAAGCACTAGTTCCAAAGAAGGGCCATCTGACATGGCAGTGAACCCCATCTGCCATGACCATAGAAACTGTGGGTCTCTTTAGCGCTCAAAAGGACCAATACCTGGGGGTGTATTTACTTTATCTGTCTCTAAGACTCTGCTCAGGTGTGCATATGGGCAATCCTTCTGACAACCTCCAGACTCTTTTTTAGAGACTCATAGCCATATAAACTCATTTGTCCTTTCCATTTCCGCCTTAATTTAGGTTAAACAGCATTTTTAACTCCTGTTATTATATGTAGATAGGGATATTCTGCTGGTCCGCATTGAACCTTTAATTCAAGGTCATTTTCTAGTTACATCATCAGCTGGTACTTGGAAGTGACCCCTCGGTGCCAGGAAGGCTCATCCCCGGATGTCATGTCCCACGCTGGTGGGAAAGCATTGCATTTACATGCTGAGTTTGGCTTCGAGACTGGCCACATTTGAGTAACACTGAGGCTGTCAGGAGGGAACTCCTAGGCACAGTGCTGCTCTAGGCCCTTATTTCAGGTGTATAGGCTCACAAGCATAGTCATTAGTATCAGGGGCACACTGTTGGACCCTCATTCCTTCCTGATCCTTACCGTTGCACCTGGGGGACTACCGCTGCTCCCCTCCAGACAATGGCAGAGCCCCACTGGCCAGTAACTCAGTACCCCCCCAGCGGTTGTATTTAATTTTTTCCACTATGAGTATATCCAAACATTTCCATACCTTCTGGATGTATGCCTTGTATAACTCCCTGTCAATCATATATCGCCTGTCAATAACATCCCATACCAGTATTCCTCCACTGCCATTGTTGAACCACTCTGTGATCCAAAACTTCCTGAAGAGTAAAGCCCAATATAATGTCAGGTTCCCTTACTAGTAAAATGGAATATAGCGATGAGTTTAAAGGTTAGATATAGAATGCATATTGATTTGGAAAAATTCTACATCCTATCTTTTTCATTTCTTTTTTTCCTAATTATACAGCTTCTCTTCAGAGGAGCCCCAGATCACAGTAATTCATATATACAATGTATAGTACTCCCACACATCCACCATAAAACCTTTTCCCTTCCACAGCGATAATCTTTCAACTTATTCATATCATATTTACTGAAACTGATGTACAGAATCTGAGACAATAGCTTTCAAACAAGGTGACATCTGTGCTTACATTGTGGTCCATACTTTAGGCTATACAGTTTTCTAAATTTTTTAGTTATCCTATGTTTTACATTATGATTTACATTATTAGTCTGTCGTCCCCTATATGTTTTTGGTATAATATTACATGTTTTATATTCATCCTTGTGTACTCTCGCGAAACTCCTCTCTTGCCCCCACATTTACATGGCTCCATCCATTCAACATCCATTTTCCCCTCCCCTTGGGTTCCACAGCGACAGCCAATCTCCATTTCCAAAGGAGCCATGCCCAGATATACTTGCAACAGTGTTCAGGGCCTGACTTGCTCAACTGACCTAATGCCCTGGGAGCCATCCTTTCTCTCGATTGATACAGTTCCCTCTGTTTGATGGCATTAGTCCTCCCCAGGATGTGGGTCCACCCCCACTCTCACTAGTTGGGTCTCTACCCAATGGTACAACCCACCCTGGCAAAATGAGCATTCAGACATTCCCCAGGAGTCTGTCCCGCATCAGACCGTTCCCTCCGAGCATCCTAAACAGGTAACCCTCCTAATTATATTTTGATACGGTTTTCTCTGCATTTTACTCTCAACCAACACCTGACACTCTCATATGTTCATATGTTGCCCCTCCCTCCCCCAATTTTTTTCACAATATTACCCTTCCGCCCATCACCAGGCCCCCTCAAACCCGCAAAGCCCCACCCAAAGGCAACCCCTTGACCCCATTTTATCTCTTCTTTGTGCTCATACTTACCGCCAGATCATCATAGATTCCACCCCTGCAGACGTCAGCTTACATCCTTCCTCTACTCCCTAATTTCCTGTAAGCCTATCTTCCAGTCTCTAGCTCTCTGAGACAGCTTGCTTATTTCATATCATTGAGGTTATGTAGTATTTTTCCTTCAATGCCTGGGTTGCTTCACTCAATATAAGGTTCTCAAGATTCATCCATGTTATCACGTGTGTTTGTAGTGCATTTGTTCTTAAAGCCGAGTGGTATTCCATTGTATATATATACCACATTTTATTGATCCCCTCATCTGTTAATGGACATTTGGGTTGATTTCAACTTTTGGCAATAGTGAACAATGCTGCTATGAACATTCGTGGGCATATATCAGTTTGTGTCCTTGTTTTCAGTTCTGCTGGGTATATACCCGCAGTGGTATTGCTGGGTCAAATGGCAAATCTATGGTTAATTTTTTGAGAAACCACCAAACTGTCCTCCAGAATTGTTGGATCCTTCTGCATTCCCACCAGCAGTGGATGAGTGTTCCCATTTCTTCACATCCTCTCCAGCATTTGTACTCATCTGTTATTTTCATAGCTGCCAATCTTAAGGGAGTAAGATGGTACCTCATTGTAGTTTTGATTTGCATTTCCCTGATAGCTAAAGATTTGGAGCATTTTTTTGTGTCCTTTTTAGCCATTTGTATTTCTTCTTTGGAGAAGTGTCTGTTTAAACCTTTCTCCCATATTTTAAATGGGTTGTTTATCTTTTTATTTTCAAGATATAGGAGTTATTTATATATGCAAGTTATTCATCTCTTATCAGATATATGGTTGCCAAATATTTTCTCCCATTGTGTGGGTTCCCTTCTTACTTCCTTGACAAACTCCTTTGAGGTGTAGAAGGCTTTAATTTTGAGGAAGTCCCATTTAACTATTTGTTCTTTTGCTACTCGTGCTTTTGGTGTGATGTTCATGAACCCATTTCCTATTACAAGGTCTTGTAGATGTTTACCGACACTGCTTTCCAAGGTCTTTATGTTTTTGGCTCTTATATTTAGGTCTTTGATCCCTCTTGAGTTGATCTTTGTATAAGGTGTGAGATGGTAATCCGCTTTCATTCTTCTACATATGGCTATCCAGTTCTCCAGGCACCATTTGTTGAATAGGCCATTCTCTCCCAGTTGAGAGGGTTTGGTGTCTTTATCGAATATTATATGGCTATATATATGAAGTTCTATATCTGAACTTTCAATTCAATTTCATTGGTCTGTGTGTCTCTCCTTATGCCCATTCCATGCTGTTTTCACTTCTGTAGCTTTGTAGTATGTTTTGAAGTCAGGTAGTGTGATTACTCCAATTTTGTTTTTCTTTTTCAATATGTCTTTGGCTATTTGGGGCCGCTTTCCTTTCCAAATAAATTTCATAGTTAGTTTTTCTAGTTCCTTAAAGAAGGCTGTGTTGATTTTTATTGGGATTGCATTGAATGTGTAGATAAGCTTTGGTAGGATAGACATCTTAATAATATTTAGTCTTCCTATCCATGAGCAGGGAATATTCTTCCATTTATTTAGGTCTTCTTTGATTTCCTTGAACAGTCTTCTGTAGTTCTCAGTGTATAAGTTTTTTACCTCTTTAGTTAAATTTATTCCTAAATACTTGATTTTTAAATTTACTATTGTGAATGGTATTTGTTTCTTGATTTCCTCCTGATCTTGCTCATTATTGGTGTACAGAAATGCTACTGATTTTTGCGCATTGATCTTGTAACCTGTGACTTTACTAAACTCATATATGAGTTCTAGAAGCCTTGTTGTAGACCTCTCAGGGTTTTCTATGTATAGGATCATGTCATCTGCAAATAATGAAATTTTGACTTCTTCCTTTCTAATTTGAATTCCTTTTAGATCTAATTTGAATTCCTTTGAATTCTTGCCTCAGTGCTCGATCAAGTACTTCTAAGACAATGTTTAATAGAAGGGGAGACAGTGGGCATCCTTTTCTTGTTCCTGAGTTTAGAGGGAAGGATTTTAGGATTTCTCCATTGTAAACAATGTTGACTGTATGTTTTCCATATATACTCTTTATCATGGTCAAAAAATTTCCTTGTATTCCAATCTTTTGGAGTGTTTTTATCAAGAAAGCATGCTCTATTTTGTCAAACACTTTTTCTGTATCTATAGATATAATCATGTGATTTTTTTCCTTCAGTCTGTTTATATGGTGTATTACATTGATTGATTTTCTTATGTTGAACCATGCTTGCATACCTGGAATGAATCCCACTTGGTCGTGGTGTATAATTCGTTTAATGTGTTGTTGAATATGATTAGCAAGTATTTTGTTAAGTATTTTTGCATCTAAGTTCATTAGAAAATTTGGTCTGTAATTTTCCTTTCTTGTGGTGTCTTTGTTTGGCTTTCGTCCTAGGGTAATGTTGGCAAGAAAGGAGTTAGGTAATGTTCCTTCTGTTTCGATTTTTTTGGAAGAGCTTCACCAGGATTGGTGTTAATTTTTTCCGGAATGTTTTGTAGAATTCACCTGTGAAGCTGTTTGGCCCTGGGCTCTTCTTAGCTGCAAGGTTTTTAATGACTGATTCTATCTCTTTACTTGTGATTGGTTTGTTGAGATCATCAATTTCTTCTTTCATCAATATAGGCTGCTTATGTGTTTCTAGGAATTTGTCCGTTTCCTCTGAATTGTCATTTTTGTTGGAATATAGCTTTTCAAAGTATCCTTTTATGATAGTCTATTTCTGTTGGGTCAGTGGTGATATCTCCTTTCTCGTTTCTTATTTTGTGTATTTGCATCTTCTCTCTTTTTTCTTTGTTAGTCTTGCTAAAGGTTTGTCAATTTTATTCATGTTCTCAAAAAACAGCTCTTGGTCTTGTTTATCTTTTCAAGTGCTTTCTTATTTTCTATTTCATTTAGTTCTGCTCTTATCTTTGTTATTTCCTTCCTTCTTCTTCCTGTGGGATTACTTTGTTGTTTGTTTTCTAATTCCTCCAAATATGCAGTTAGTTCTTCAATTTTTGCTCTTTCTTCTTTTTTGATGTATGAATTTATGGCTATAAATTTCACTGCCAGTACTGCTTTTGCTGCATCTCATAAATTTTGGTATGTTGTGTTATCATAATCATTTGTTTCAAGGTAGTCATTGATTTCTTTTGAGATTTCTTCTTTGACCCACTGTTTTTCTAAGAGTGTTCTGTTTAATTTCATTATTTTGGTGTGAAATCTGGGCCTCTCGCCCTTGCAGATTTCCAGCTTCACTCCACTGTGGTCAGAGATATTATTTTGTATGATTTCAATCTTTCTGAATTCATTAAGCCTTTCTTTGTGGCCTAGCATAGGTCTATCTTGGAGAATGATCCATGTGCACTTGAGAAAAATGTATATCCTGCTGTGTTTGGGTGTAATGATCTGTATATGTCTATTAGACAAGCTCCTCTAATATGTTGTTCAAATATTTCATTTCTTTGGTGATTCTCTTTTGAGAAGTTCTGTCCAGAGTTGATAGTGGTGTATTAAAATCCCCCACTATAATTGTAGATGTGTCTATTCTTTCACTTAGTTTTTCCAGCATTTGCCTCACGTATTTAGAGGAGCTCTTGTTAGGAGCATAAGTAGTTATGATTGTTCATTCTTCTTGACAGATTGTCCCTTTCACTAATATGTAGTATCCTTCTTTGTCTCTCACAATTATTTTGCATTTAAAGTCTACTTTGTCTGCTATTAATATAGCTACTCCTGCCTTTTTTTGGTTATTGTTTGCTTGTAAGATTGTTTTCCAACCATTCATTTTCAGCCTCCATGAATCTCTGGCTCTAAGATGTGTCTCTTGTAGACAACATATAGATGGGTCATATTTTCTTATCCAATGTTCCAGTCTGAATCTTCTCATAGGTGATTTTAATCCATTGACATTCAGTGTTATTACTTTCAAGATATTATTTATGTTAGCCATATTTTGATTGGACTTCTATTTGTCATATTTTGTTTGTTTTTTTTCTTCTCTTTTTGTCTTTTTTGTTGCTCTTACACTCTCCTTCACCTCTGCCTGTCCTGTTTTGTCCTTTCTTCCTGCAGAACTCCCTTTAGAATTTCTTGAGGGGGAAGTTTCTTGTTGGCATACTCTTTCAATTTCTGTTTATCTGTGATTATTTTGAACTCTCCATTATTTTTGAATGCTGGTTTAGCTGGATAGAGTATTCTTGGTCAGAAATTTTTTTCCTTTAGTACTTTGACTATATCATACCACTGCCTTGCCTCCATGGTTTCAGATGAGAAATCAGCACTTAATTTTTTGGAGCTTCCCTTGTATGTGATGGTTTTCTTTTCTCTTGCTGCTTTTAGAATTTTCTCTTTGTCTTGAGCGTTGGATATTTTGACAAGTATGTGTCTTGGGGTAGGCCTGTTGGGGTTTTTGATGTTTGGGGTTCACTGTGCTTCTTGGATATGTACATCTGTCTCTTTCAGTAGATTTGGGAAGTTTTCGGCCATTATATCCTGCAACACTCCTTCTGACTCCTTTCTATTCTCTTCTCCTTCTGGGATGCCTATAATATGTATGTTTGTGCATTTTGCATTGTCATTCATGTCTCTAAGTCCTAGCTGGATATTTTCTATCTTTTTATCAATCAATTTTTCTATCTCTTTGATTTCTGGTGTACTGTCTTCCACATCACTAATTCTCTGCTCTGCCTCTTCTAATCTGCTGCTATTTGCTGCAGGTGTATTTTTGATTTCTTGAACCATGGTGTTCATTCCCATCATATCTGTTATCTTTTTGCATATGTCTGCAATTTCCCCTCCAAATGTTGACTTCATATTGTTAACCTCTTCCTTTACTTCATTAAATTTGTCTGTGATATATGTTCTGAGATCTTTAATTACTTGTGCGAAGTTCTGCTCCCCTTCCTGATTTTTAGTTCGTTCATTGGATTCAGCCATGTTTTCCTGATTACTGGTTCGTTTTGTAGTTTTTTGTTGCTGTCTGGTCATCATTTTATCTTGATGGGTTAATCAGTTTCTTAGCTTCTTTGACTAGTCTTGGGGATTAATTAGCTGTTGTTTTTGTGTAAGTGTTATATCTTCTCTTTGTCACTTTGTTCTTCTCATTCTAATTTCTTGTTGCTGGATGAGTTCACTTTGGAGGAAAGTATTAGGGCCAGGGAAAGGCAATTGTGTAAGAGAGGAAAATGCATAAAGTAGTATTGGTAATAAATGTTAACAGAGCAACAATATGAGTTCTGGGAGAATGGATATTAGGTTCATGTATGTTGTGTAGAGTTATAGCAGTAGGTAGAGTCCCTATAATGAGGTAGTTGACTGAATATGGGAGGAATATGGTATGAATTAAAAAGCTAGTGTTTTCGTTAGAGAGGGAAAGAGAAAAGAAAGGCAATAGTTTCAAGAGTGGATAAAAGACAGAAAACAAAACAAACTTTTTATTAATTGACAGTTAGACAATTTTGGGGATCAAAGAAAGGGAGGTGGAATATAGGAGAAACAATAGATGATGGAGGATATCAAGATGTGGGGGAAAGGGGATAGTGTAGTTAGCCAAAATCAATTCACACAGAAATGAGGCAGTGGAGGATGAGGAAACCTAGCAAATGTGAGGTGTTCCCTCCAGCACCTATTGTATAATTAAGATAAAATAAGAAGAAAATGAGTGACAAGAGAGAAAGAAGAAAAAAAAAAGACCTTGGGGGATACAATGGGAGAAAAGATTAGGAGATAATGCAATGTTAGCAATCACTACAATAAAAAATAAAACAAATAAAACAAAACAAAACAAAACAAAAAAACAAAAAAGAAAAACACAAATGTTGAGGGCTAGGACATTCAATGACATCAGATGGACCTCAGGGCGTGGTGGATTCAGGGATGGAAAGTCTGTGATATTGCAGACTCAAGAGGTGTGATTCTTGGGGTGTAGGTCACCAGGGTTTAGGGGACACAGACCTGGCAACCTCAAATCTGGTTAACAGGGAGCCTAGGAGCACCGCAGTGCAACACAGCCTTCAGGGATCCCCACAGCTCAGTGCCAGACGTATGGGGGAGATCACATCCACAAACTCTGACCTATGCTTCAGAACCCCACAATTCACCCTCTCACTAGTGTCTCCTCTGTGGCTGTATCACTAATTCGACTTCAGGACAGCTCCCGCCCTGCAATCACCCGAAACAGCCACCTGTGAGTCCCTCTACACTGCAGCCAATTTAATGACGCTGCAGATGAACAGCCAGGCCCAGCCGGCGTAGTCCACCCGGAAGAGCAGATATCAGTGTCCTAACCCGAAATTCCCATGCCTCGCAAAAGATTCCCCTAATTGGCTTCCAGACATCTCCCACCCTGCAGGCCCCTGAACCAACCTCCTGGTGATGTCTTTTTTTTGTGAGTGATTTAAGGCTGCTACAGATTGGCAGCCAGCCTTGGGGGTGGGGCTCTAGCCGGAAGCACTATCATTCATGTCAGAAATAAAAAATTTTCCCACCTCACACAAAACTCCCATCTGTCTCCCCAAATCAGTCTGCGAAGGCCTCCTGAAGCTCCACCCACCCCAGCAGGGAACGTCCCACACACAGCCCCCACCACTGTGTAAGAGAAACTCAATTTTATCTTATACATGAATTTTCTCTATTGCCTTCCCACCAAATCAATGTCCAGACACCTCCTGCCCTGCAAAATCCTGAAACAGCCTGGTCCCAAAGAATTTCCAATGCTGCCCAGTTGCTTCTATGCAGGAGAGACACTCAGGTGCACTCACTCAACCACCATCTTGTCCCGTCCCTCTCCCCCTGCCTTTGAATTCAGCCCCCTGCCCTCCAGCAAGTGTGAGGGAGGAACAATTCTTATCCAACAGTGACCCCTAGTGGTGGTAGTTTTGCCTCTGACTTTCCACCACAGAGCCGCTTTCTTTTTCCTATAGCTTCTTCTGCCTCTTTTCTTCCCATCAGACATACATGAGAGAACTGTCCAGGACACAAGAGCAGAGGTTCTCGTCTCACAAAATGATTTTAAGAGCCAAAGATGGGTTCCACATATTAGTAAAAGGGGTAAACTTTCAAGAAGAAAGAACGAAAATAAACTTTTATGCACCTAAGCACGAGGCTCAAAATACATGAGGCAAACACTGGGAAAATTAAGTGGAGAAATAAATGCTTATACAAGTATAGTGGGGGGATTTAATACAAAATTATTATGACTAGACAGAACATCTCAACAGAGAATCAATAAAGAAACAAAGACTCTGAATAATACACGAGAGGATCTCGACCTAACTGACATATACAGAACAATGCACCCAAATACAGTGGGATATACTTTCTTCTCAAGTGCACATGGACAATTACCCAATATACACCACATACTAAGCCACAGAATAACACTCAAAGAATTAAAAAAGATTGAAATTATACAAAGTAATTTCTCTGATTATAATGGTATGAAGCTTGAAATTAGCAGCGGCCAGAAAACTAGGTCAGACACAGATATATTTAAATTAAACAACACACTCTACAACAAACACTGGGTCAAGGAGGAAATTACAAAAGAAATCAGGAAATACCTTGAAATGAATGAAAAGGACAACAATACATATCAAAACTTATTGGATTCAGCCAAAGCTGTATTGAGAGGGAAATTTATAGACATAAATATATAAATGAAAAAAAAAAGAAGAGCAAAAATCAAAGACCTAACAACACACCTGTAGGAATTAGATAAAGAAAAACAAACTAACCCCAAATGAAGTAGAAAGAACTAAATAAAGATTAGAGTAGAATTAAATGAAATAGAAAATAAGAAATCACTAGAAAAAATTAAGAAAACTAAAACCTGGCTCTTTGAGAAGATCATTAAAATTGAAAATCTCTTAGCTATACCAACAAAGAAAAAAGGAGATAAGATGTAAATACACAAAATAATAAATGAAGAAGGGGATATCACCATTAACTCCATAGAAATAGAGTACCAGAAGAGGATACTTTGGGAAATTATATGCCAACAAGAAGGATAATTTAAAGGAAATGAAATATTTCTTAGAAACACACAAGCAGCTTACATTGACAAAAGAATTTGATGAACTCAACAGACCAATCACAAGTAAATATGGAATCAGAACCTCCCAAATAAGAAGAGTGCAGGATCAGACAGCTTCACAGGTGAATTCTACCAAACATTCCACAGAGAACTAACACCAATCCTGCTTAAACTCTTCCAAAAAAACCAGAAGTAGAAGGACCGTTGCCTAGCTCATTATATGATGCCAACATTACCCTAAAAACAAAGCCAAACAAAGACACCACAGGAAAGGAAAAATACAGACCAATTTCTGCAATGTCCTTAGATGCTAAAATCCTCAAAAAATACTTGCTAATCATATTCAAAAACACATCAAATGAATTATATACCATAACCAAGTGAGTTTCATCCCAGGTATATAAGGATTATCCAACAAAAGAAAATCAATCAATGTAATACACCACATAAACAGATTGAAATAAAAAATCACATGATCATATCTACAGATGCAGAAAAGCATTCACCAAAATACATCACCCTTTTCCTGATAAAAATCCTGCAAAAGAGATAGTAATAGGAGGAAAATTTTTGAACAAGAGTATATATGAAAAAGCCACAGCTAACAACATGTACAATGGTGAAATCCTAAAACCTTTCCCACTAAGATCAAGAACAAGACAAGGATCTCCACTGCCACTGCTTCTATTTAACATTGTGTTAGAAGTACTTACTCAAGCACTTAGTCAAGAAAAAGATATAAAATGCATCCAAATTGAAAGGAAGAAGTCAAAATTTCACTATTTGCAGATATCATGATCCAATGTATGAAAGGCCCTGGGAAATCTACACCAAAACTTGTAGAACTTATAAATGATTTCAGTAATGTCATAGGTTATAATATTAATGCACTAAAGTCAGTAGCATTTCTGTACACTAGTAATGAGCAGCCTGTGAAGGATATCATGACAAAAATCCAATGTACAAGATCAAATAAAAGAATCCAATACCTAGGAATAAACTTATTGAAAATGTAAAGGATTTCTACACAGAAAACTACACAGCCCTGTTAAAGTAAATCAAAGAAGACTTTTTAAAAAATGAAGAATATTCCATTTTCATGGATGGGAAGACCAAACTTCATTAAGATGTCCATCCTACTGAAAATGATCTACACATTTAAAACAATCTCAATAGAAATCAACACATCCTTTTTATTGAATTGGAAAAACTAAATATGAAATTTAAATGCAAGGGCAAGTGTCCCCAAATAGCAAAAGATATATTGAAAAAGAAAAATGAAATTGGAGGAATCACACTTTTTGACTTTAAAACATTCTATAAAGCTACAGTGGTCAAAACTTCATGGTATTGACACAAGGATAAACATACCAACAAATTGAGCCAAATTGAGAGTTCTGATATAGAATCAGATATTCA
Organism: Dasypus novemcinctus; assembly: GCF_030445035.2. Lineage (NCBI taxonomy): Eukaryota > Metazoa > Chordata > Mammalia > Cingulata > Dasypodidae > Dasypus > Dasypus novemcinctus. The sequence continues at coordinate 962,083 of NW_026688151.1, forward strand.
AAAAGGCCACCAAACACATTCAACTGGGAGAGAATGCCATCTCCAACAAATTGTGCTTGGAAAACTGGAATTCATATCCAAAAGAATGTGATAGAAACACCATCTCACACCATATACAAAAATCAACTCAGGATTGATCAAAGATCTAAATGTAAGAGCAAACAGCATAAAGACCTTGAAAGATAATCTAGTGGAGCATTTACAGGACCTTGTAATAGGGAATATTTTTTCATCTTTTTATTGTTTTTAATGTTACATTAAAAAAATATGAGGCCTCCATATACCCCCCACCCCCCTCACCCCACTCCTCCCACATCAACAACTTCTTTCATCATTGTGGGATATTCATTGCATTTGGTGAATATAATTTGGAGCACTGCTTCACCACATGGATAGTGGTTTACATTGTAGTTTACACTCTCTCCCAGTCCACCTAGTGAGCCATGGCAGGACATACATTGCACAGTGTCTTTCCTTGCAGTACCACCGAGGACAACTCCAAGTCCTGAAAATGCCCCCACATCATATCTCTTCTTCCCTCTCCCTAACCTCAGCAGGTACTGTGGCCACTTTCTCCACATCAATCCTACAAATTCTTCCATTACTAATCACAATAGTTCCATAGTTGAATATATCAGTAAGTTTACTCTAATCCATATTCTAATCCTCCAGCCTGTGGACCCTGGGATGTTTATGTCCACTCCACCTCTATATTGCAGGAGCTTAGGTTCCACATGGATGAAGGATGCAATTTTCCTGCTTGCAGGTGTAGGCACTCTTGGCTCTGTGGTGTGGTGGTTGACCTTCTTCACCTCTCTGTTAGGTGGCCAGGGTAAGTCCAATAAACCAGACAGTATAAGTTGCAAGTCTGCTGAGGCTTAGGGCCTGACTATCACTTGGACAGTCCAGAGATTCAGGTCTCCTGAATATACACCAACCCCAGCGCTAACCACAGGTCCAGTAAAAGTGACAGAAGAAGCATGTGTAGAAAGGTCATATGTGAATCCAACTCCATCATACTCAGGAACACAAACTCCAGAGTAGGGCCCACTGACATGGCACTGAACTCCAGAGCCATTTGCCATGACCATAGAACCTGTTGGTCTCTATAGCCCTCAGGAGAACCAGTACCTGAGGTTGTATCTACTTTGGCTGTCTCTGGGACCTTGCTGAGGTGTGTGTAAGCACAACCTCTCTGATGACGTCCTGACTCTCTTTTAGAGACTCATAGCCATATAAACTCATTTGTTCTTTTCATTTCCCCCTTTTATTCAAGATCATAAAGCAGTTTTTAATGCCTAATATTACATGTAGGCTGAGGTAGTCTGCTCTTCTGAGTTGACCCTTTTATTCAAAGTCTTTTTCTAGTTACATCACCAGCTGGTGCTTGGTAGTAATTCCTCAGCACTAGGGAGGTTCATCCCTGGGAGTTGTGTCCCATAATGGGGGGAAGGTAATGCATTTACATTCTGAGTTTGGCTTGAACTTCACATCCAAATCCCAAGCAGTGAAAAAAAAATAGATAAATGGGAACTCCTCAAAATTAAAACTTTTACACCTCAAAGGTGTGATGGAAGAAAATATTTGGTAATTATATATCTGATAGGAGCCTAACATACAGCATATATAAAGAAAACATATCTAAAAACAAAAGACAAACAACCCTTTTAAAAATGGGGAGAAGAGAAAGACAAAGTAGATACACCTCCAGGTATTGGTGCTACACAGATTCTACGGTCATGGCAGATGGCTCTGGAGTGGGCCTTACTATGGAAATTGTGCTCCTGAGTGTGATGGAATTGGACTCAGATGTGACCTTTCTACACATGCCTCTTTTGTCACTTTTATTGAACTTGTAGTTTGTCACTGGGGTTGGTGTATCCTAAGAAGACTTGAAGCTATGGACTGGCCATGTGGCAGCTGGGCTCTAAGCCTCAGCAGATTTGAACTCCTATTCTCTGGTTTGCTGAACTTGCACAGGCCAGCTAACAGGAAAGTGAAAATGGCTAACCACCACACCAGGGAACTGAGATTGCCTACAAATTTAAGTAAGAGAATCATATCCACCAACCATGTTGGATATAAGTCCCCTCTCAATATAGAGGTGGAATGGACATCACCAACCCAGGGTCTACAGGATGGAGGAATAAATTATGGAATAGTGTGAACTTATTGGTATTCTTCTGTAAAATTATTTTGAATAGTAAGGGAAGCAGCTGTAACATTGATCTGGAGAAAGTGGCTATGGTAGTTGCTGAGGGAAGGGAGAAGGAAGAGTTGAGATGTGGGACATTTTTGCTACTTGGAGTTGTCCTAAATGATATTGCAGGGACAGATGCTGGACATTATATATCCTGCCATAACCCACTGAATGTACTGGGGAGAGTGTAAACTACAATGTAAATTATAATCCATGCGGTCTGGCAACGCTCCAAAATGTAGTCACCAAATGCAAATAATATGCCACAATGATAAACAAGGTTTTTGATGTGGGAGGAGTGGGAGGGTGGTGTGTCGGAAATGGAAGAACCTTTTACTTTTTTTAATACAACTTTATTTTGTGATCTATGTATCTTTAAGAAACATGCAATTTAATAAGTAAAACGAAAGAATACGGAACTAGCTCATGGAATAACATGGATGAACCTTGAGGTCCTTATGTTGAGTGAAGCAAGTCAGACATTGAAGGACCAATATTACATGACTTTTGATATAAATTAAGCAAATCAAGCAGACTCAGAGAGCTATTGTCTGTAAGAGATATTTAGAGGAAATACAAATGGAGAAGTTTGTGAGCCAATGCCCATATGGACCAAATCTATGATAAGGTGAAAGTGTGTCATTGGGTAGTGAAGGACTATGACAAAACATTGGTGATACTATTGGGTTAGGCATTGCTGGTTTGACAGGGGTGGGGTAGTGAGGGTACTTTGGACGGCTCATGGAACTGGGGGAGGGTTGGGCAATGGACCATGTGAAGACTGGGTATTGTCAGGTGTGTGGTTGAATGTAAAAAGTTGAGAACACTCCTATGGCAATATGACAAGGGAGGGTTACTGGTTTATGGTGTTGGATGGGGAGCATTCAGGACAGGGTGCACCTGGGGCAGGCTTCTAGGGAGAGTGTGCGTGATCATTTTGTCATAATGTTTTGTGTCGGTGTGTGGAAACCCACATAATGATTGGGAAGCTGTTGAACTCCCATCCTGGGGAGAACCTATATCTTCTCAAACAATGGGACAGGAGTCATTTGAGGGCATAGGTGATTCCTAAGAGGGGAGGACAAACTAGAATGTCAGAACTTCAGTGTTGCAAGTAACTAGAATCTTATCCAAGTAGTGAAACCAGATGATCAATATTGGCCCCAAGGGGAGGCAGAGGGAGCACACAGAGTATATGAAAGAGGGTTATTTATTGGGCAATGGAAGTGTTCTACATGATCTTACAATGATGGACACTGGTCATGTTAAATTTCATCAAAATTTATAAATGACCACACCATGGAGCCTAGAGTGTCTACAACTGAAAGCAGGAGGAGTGCATCCAGTCTCCATCTGGAATTTAAGCCCCCACTTGACATAGATGTGCAATGGACACAACCAATCCAATGTCCACAGAGAAAATGTGGAATGGGTGTGGGAAGGGTAGCCATGGTGGCTGCTGGGTTTGGGGAATGGGAGGAAGAGATGAGATGTGGAGGCGTTTTCGGGACGAGGAAAAGTCCTGGGTGGTGCTTCATGGACAATTACGGGACATTGTAGATCCCCCCAGGGCCCACTGGATGGAACGCGGGAGAGTGTGGGCTATGATGTGGACCACTGACTAGGGGTGCAGTGATACTCAGAGATGTACTTACCAGGTGCAATGGATGAGTCACGATGATGGGAGAGAGTGTTGCTGTGGGGGGAGTGGGGGGTGGGGTTGGTGGGGTTGAATGGGACTTCATATTTTTTGAATGTAATTTTTAAAAATAAATAAATAATCTATTAAATAATTTATAAATTAATGTGCTGTAAAATGTAAACCATAATATAAACCATTGACCGTGGTTAGTAGCTATGATTTACTGCTTGTATAACAGTTGAAACAAATGTACCATCCACATGTAAAACGGTATTAACATGGGAAGGGGAAAAGGGGGGAGGATGTTGGGTATATCGGGTCCCCTATATGCTGTGTGTGACTTTTCTGTGACCTAAAACTTCTTTGAAAACAAAATTTTATACTTTTGTTTAATGGAATAAACAAAATGGAGTAAATGGAAGGAAATGTCAGTATACACACAGTACAATATATATTAAACTGATGAAAGAAAAAAGTTTTTAAGAAAATAATAGTTTTCATTATTTTGTTATATCCTAAATTTTAAATTTTATTTTAATTTTTTTGTATTTTATTTTTAATATTTAACCTATCATTATTATTTGATTTTCCTAATAATTGTATTTGGCTATTTTATTGGCTTCATTTTTGAAGAAGCTTTGGATCACAGAAGAGTTACAATTGGAGAAGGGGAGAATCATTAGTGTGGAGTGTCAGTAATGAGGGATACATGGGAGGAATTTCTCCTGGAAATATATGTAAGGTATATAAATGTTTTCACATATTCATGTGGCATTGCCACAGTGGGTGGAGAGACACACAATAACTGAGAGAATATTGAATTCTAATCCTGGAGAGCTCTGCTACATTCTCTAATGGAACAGCAGCAATCCCCCAAGTACAGGGGCAATGACTAGTGAAGAAAATGGCCCATTGATGGACCCTTGATATTGATGACTATGCTTATGAGCCTTTGCTCTTGAAATTGAAACTTAGCCTTGTGTTTAGGGTGCCTAAAATTACCTTCTGAGATCCTCCTTGTTGCTCAAATGTAGCCTCTTTCTAAGACAAATTCAGCATACAAATGCGTTGTCTTCCCCCAGAGTAGGACATGACTCCTAGGGATGAGCCTTCTGTACATTGAGGGATTACCATCACCAATCAAATAGCAGGGTAACTGGAAAAAGATGTAAAAGAAAAGGGGGGGGGTGTAAAAACAAATGAGTTCAGAAGGCCGAGAGACTTCAAAGTGAATTGGGAGGTCATTTCAGAGGTAGCACTTATGCACATCTCAGCAGGATCTCATAGACTGCCAAAATAGATACTACCCCAAATAGTCTCCTGAGAGCTCTGGAGACACCTAGGTCCTATGGTCATGATAGATAGGTCAGGAATTTGGTGCCTTCCCAGTGGGCCTACCTTGGGGTTTGTGCTCCCCATTGTGACAGAGTTGGGACTCAGTTATGACTTCCCTACACATAGCTCATCTGTCCCTTCTATTTGAACTTGTACTTGGTCATGATGTTAGTAGATGTACACCCAAGAAACTTAAGTCTTTGGACTGCCCATGTGCCAGCTGTGCCCTGAGCCTCAGTGGAGTTGCAACACCTACTCTCCAGTTCATTGGACCCACCCAGGGAAATTAACAAAGAGGTGAGGATGGGCAACCACTATACCAAGGAAATAAGAAAGCCTACAACTGCCAGCAAGAGCATCCCATCCATATATGGGATCAAACTCCCCTCTCAATTAGAGGTGGATTGGGCATCACCATCCCAGATTCCTTAAGAATGGGAAAGAACTATGGACTAGAGTGGACTTACTGGTATTCTTCTATAGCCTTATTGTCTATACTTATTGTTACTTATTGTAATTCTAGCAATGGAAGAAATTATAACATTGGTGTGGAGGCAGTGACCGCTGGAGGATCTGAGGGCAAGGAGAGGGAAAAACAGTTGTAACACGGGGGCATTTTGGGGACTTGGAGTTGTTCTGAATGGCTTTGCAATGAAAGATAAAGGCCATTATATGTCTTCCCATAACCTACAAAATTATGTGGGAGAGAGTGTCAACTACAATGTAAACTATAATCAATGCTCAGTAGCAATATCCTGAAATGTGTTTATCAATTGCAATGAATGTATGTCCCTAATGAAAGATGTTGTTTATGTGGGAGAATGTGGGAGCTACGAGGAGCAGGGCATATGGAAATTCCTACACTTTTTATGTAACATTTATGTAATCTAAGTACCTATAAAATAATTTTAAAAAAATATTTTTTAAAAAAGAAACCAGTCTAATAGGATAAGACAAAACAGCGAGATATTTAGAATGATCACTGTTTGCCCAGGCCTTAGGCAGAGGGAGGTACATTGAGTAGGTGAAGCTCAGAAATTTTCAGAACAGTGAAATTATTCTCTATTATACTGGGATTGCAGGCATATGACATTATGCATTTTTCAAAACCCATTGAACTTGACAACATCCAAGTTCAAAAATAATCTAACTGTATTGTAAATGCATCAAATGCCCTATCTGAGGGGTATGGGAGGAAAAGATGCTGGATTAGTAATATTGGATATGAACAGTGTCTGTAATATGAAATCAATGGGCACTGTACACAGGTATGCTACTCTATTTGATATTGTGTCCCATCAGGGTATGGGTTAACAAATTTTACTTTTATACATGTACACTGGAATTAAGCAATGAAGTAAATGAATGGAATATGGGAAATATGCTTCCCAACATGTTGTGGAAGGACTCAGATAAGCAAGGGGAGGATGTTAGATTGTTCTGTTAATAATTTAGAGACAGACACATCAGTGTGAATTCGTGTGGAGGTAAATATAGTTACACAGGGTTGCTTGTAGAAATATTTGCAGATATGTATATATACATAGGATTGTGTACACACATGTGTGTTTTTGTAATATCCATGGAGATGGCCCAGTAGCAAGGCACATATATCGTCCAGACTTTAGATATTAAAAGCATTTTTGCAATAAGAATTTTCTTGGAGAAATAGCTGCCTGCAGGACTAGGTCAAGAAATATACAAAAAGAGTCTGGAGTATCTCTTAGTACTAAAAAGTTAGTATGTGTTAAAATAAAACTGGTAATGTTGGGGATAATTTAAAATAGACACAGGACATAGCCAAAAGGGTTCCAAAGATCAAAACTGGAATAAACTGAAAAACAAAATAAAGTAGTACTGTATCACAACACAAAGTAAGAAATAAATGTCATGAGGCAATCCTAATATAAATAATTGATTTTTAAAAGATACATATTTATTGTGAAGATGAATTCCATAATATATGGAGATATTTTTCTCTCAAGGCAGTGGCACAAACATCACACTCCTGAATGTGGGCTTCATGTATTAATTTCATTCCAAAAGCCATATATGGAAATGAAGAGAATTGATGAGTATTGGGGAAGCTAGGAAAGCTCCAAACACTGTTGATCAAGGTCAACATCAAGAGTGATAAGTCATGTTGATAGGATGCACCCTAGATATGATGCAATGAAAATAACACATTATCCTGGTATCTTCCTCCAAAATCCCATTAACCCTTTCTAAACATGAGAAGAATATCAGGCAAATTCAGAGTGAGGGGCACTTTACAAAATACCCGACCTACACTCCTCAAAAGTATACAAGTCATAAAACATGAGGAGAAAATCTGAGACGTAGTCACTGCCTGAATGGCTTAAGAATTTTTGAAAATAAATATAATTTGCTATTCTGGCTTGGAGGTGTTAAGATATTGGGAAAGTATGTGAGAAGTTCTTGAAAATCCTCTCTACTATCCTTGCACCTTTTCTGTAAATCTAACACAGTTTTAAAATATTAATTTTATTAATAAATAAATTATTAGTTAAGTGCAAAATTCCAGAAACTTTGAACTCCAAGGTTCAATCCATGACAATTACATTTACATACCTTGGATAAGAATATAGCATTGCTGCCTCACATTATTCTTCCATTAAATCAGAATAGTGAAAAACAATTTTGTGGAATAATTGAATTAAATGAAATAATGAATACAAAATGCCTGGCATTGTGCTTAGGATAAAAATGAATATTTTTCTTTGTAGTCCAAGCCCACACAGATTCACTTCCCACTACAATTGTTCTATTTCCATCCCTCATCCTCTCTGTAGGGTTTTGGCAACAGCGATCATCATGTTGACTGAGAGTAAGCTTTCATCATGGCAAGTAATTTCACGACCATCACCTTCTATAAACCTGCCCTGACTCTCAATAATTTAAAACATAAATATCCATGTTCTGCACAAAACACCAGGCTGTCTATACTATGGCTACTGCCAAACTGGTCAGGCTGCTTATCCCCTTTTCACATCCTACCCCTTCATTGTTCATCAGATAGCAAGAACTAATTTTAAAACTTCACCACACCATATGGTTACCTTGATTGGATTGTTTCCCTCTTGTTTCTTCTTGGTGCGTTTCTGCACCTTTCTCCTCTTGAAGTTACCCCAATCTCTACTTTCAGTGTCAGTGCAGTCATCTCCCTTGTGAAGCCTTCACTTGTCTCCACAAATGAGCATAAACTTTTAGATCCACTTCACCAGGATGTCAGTGCCATCTCAGGGTATTTCATGTAGTCACTACTATTTTTGCTTGGACATAATCTCTATAAGATGTGGAAGAATATTTTACTTATCTCTTTATTCACAAAATATTATTTAGTAACTTCCATGATGTGTTTGATGACTAAATGGTTGTTGAATGACTAAAATTAAAAATGAATGAGGGATGTGCAGAAAGGTCACATCTGAGTAAAATTCCATCATACTCAGGAATACAAACTCCAAAGTAGGGCCCACTGACATGGCGCTGAACTCCAGAGCCAGCTGCCATGACCATAGAACCCGTGGGTCTCTGCAGCCTTCAGGAGAACTAGTACCTGGCCTTCTATCTACTTTGGCTGTCTCTGGGACCCTGCTGAGGCATGCATAAGCACGACCCTTCTGATGACCCCCTGACTCTTTTTTGGAAACTCATAGCCATATAAACTCATTTCTCCTTTCCATTTCCCCCTTTTATTCAAGGTCAAAAAACAGTTTTTAACAACTGTTATTACGTTATTACGTGAAGGTTGAGATATTCTGCTGGTCTGACTTGACCCTTTTATTCAAAGTCTTCTTCTAGTTACATCATCAGCTGGTGCTTGGTAGTAATCCCTCAGCACCAGAGAAGCTCATCCCTGGGAGTCATGTCCCATGCTGGGGGAAAGTAATGCATTTTCATGCTGAGTTTGGCTTAGAGAGTGGCCACATTTGACCAACATGGAGGATCTCAGGAGGTAACCCAGGCAAACTGCACCTCTAGGCCTAGTTCATATTTAGGCACACAGGCTCATAAGCATAGTCATCAGTATAAAGGGCTCATTGTTGGACCATACTTATTAGTCTTTGTCATTGCATTTGGGGATTGATGCTGTTCCATTGGGGAATGTGATAGAGCTCCCTAGTTTAGGAACTCAACATTCCCTTATTTGAAGTTTTTAATTGTAACCACTATGAAAATATCCAAACATTTTTATGTACCCTATATACATGCCTGGAGAACTCCCTCCCAACCATGTGGCTCCCATCAATAACATCCCACACAGTGTTCCTCCCCTGCCAGAGTTGAACCTCTCTGTTCACACTGAGACTATTTTAATATTTACTCTTTGAAATCTAAATGTGATTTTGAAAATAATTGATTCTTCCTTCCAATGTACAATATATAGTCAAAATAACCTGCTGGATGTTGATTAAATTTAGAATATTAAAATTTTGTTCAACACACACACAAAAAATTCTTAAAAAATGAAGCCTAATATATTGTCAAGTTCCACAAATAATAAAGTGGAAGATAGTGATGGATTTAAAGGTTAGATATAGAATACATAGTAATTTAGATAAACTAAATAAAGTAAAAATAAATTGGTGTATCAAAAAATGAAAATGCTTCATTTTTGATGTTTTGTCTTTCATTAATGCAATAGGTGTTGCCCCGTATGTACAGTGGCAAGGCAATTTCATTTCTTCCTCAGTGTCTACATCCTTTCTTTTTTTCTAATTATTTGTTTTGTCTTCACAAAATGTTTAGATCACAGTAATTCACATATATAATATAGGGTATTCCCACATATCCAATTTCAAACATTTTGTCCCTTCCCTAGCAATGATATTTTTACATGTTCATATTGTGTTTGCTGCACTTGATGTACAGATATTGAAACATAGATTGCAACCAAGGTTCCATTTTGTCTTACATTATGATCTATATTTTAGACTATACAATTTTCTAAATTTTTAGGTATCTTATGTTTTACATTATAGTTTACATTTTAACCTATATACTTTTATACAATTTTGGTGTAATTTAACATGTCCTATATCCATCATTGCATGATCTTGTGGAACACTTCCATTACCCTACAGTTACCCTGATTCCATCTATTCAATACCCCTCTCCCCCTCCCCAGAGCACCCACTGTGACAATCAGTCTTCATTACATGAAGGACCATATTCAGAGATACTTGCAACAGTGTTGATGGCTTGACATACTCGACTGTCCTAACCCATTGAGAGCCACCAGTATTCTTGAGACACATTTCCCTGTTTGAGAACATCAGTCCTCAGGATGTGGGTATAACTTCACACTAATTGTATGGATCGCCACCAAGTGATATAACCCACTATGACAAAATGAGCATTCACACACTACCTGGAAGCCTGACCTGCGTAAGATGTCCCCCCTTAAGCATCTTAAACATGTAAACTTCCTTATTATATTTTCTAAAAAGTTTTCTCAACATTACAGTTTCAACCACATACCTGACAATCTACTATGTCCAAATATTTCCCCACCCTCCCCCCAATTTCTAGGGCCATCTGACCCTTCCTCCCATCCCTAGCCCCGCTCAAGCCATTAAAGCTCCACCCAAGGCATCCGTATGCCCCCATTTTATCCCTTCCCTCTACAAATATTTACATACAGCTTATCATAGATTTCACCCATGTAGATGTTAGCTCTCTTCCAAACTTTCTTTAAGCCTATCAACCAGTCTGTGGCTCTCTGAGACAACTTATCATGTAATATTTGTGCTTCAATGCCTGGGTTGCTTCACTCAACATAAGGTTTTCAAGATTCATCCATGTTATCACATGTGTTTGTACTGTATTCCATCTTATAGCTGAGTAGTAGTCCATTGTATGTATATGCCACATTTTATTTATCCATTCATCTATTGATGGGCATTTGCATTGATTCCAACTTTTGGCAATAGTAAATAATGCTGCTATGAACATTGGTGTGCATATATCAGTTTGTATCCTTGTTTTCAGTTCTACTGGGTAAATACCCACCAGTGGACTTGCTAGGCCATATGGCAAATCCATAGCTAGTTTTTTTTGACAAACCACCAAACTGTTCTTCAGAATGGCTGTATCCTTCTGCATTTCCACCAGCATGAGTGAGTGTTCCCATTCCTCCACATCCTCTCCAGGACTTGTAGTCTTCTGTGTTTTTGATGGCTGCTAGTCTCGTGGGAGTAAGATGGTATGTCATTGTAGTTTTGATTTGCATTTCCCTAATATCTAGTGATTTTGAGCATTTTTCATGTGCTTTTTAGTCATTTGCATTTCTTATTTGGAGAAGTTTCTATTTATTTTTTTATTTTTATTATTTATTTATTTATTTATTTTGTATTGACTTTGTAATAATATTACATTAAAAAATATATATATATATGAGGTCCCATTCAACCCCACTACCCCCAACCCACCTCTGCCCCCCCAGAAACACTCATTCCCATCATCATGACACATCCATTGCATTTGGTAAGTACATCTTTGGGCACCTCTGCACCCCATGGTCAATGGTCCACATCATGGCCCATAATCTCCCCCATTCCATCCAGGGGGCCCTGTGAGGATTTACAATGTCCGGTGATTGCCCCTGAAGCACCATCCAGGGCAGATCCATGTCCCAAAGTCACCTCCACCTCTCATCTCTTCCTGCCTTTCCCCATACCCATCAGCCACCATGTCCACTTTTCCCAATCCAATGCTACCTTTTCTATGTGGACATTGGATTGGTTGTGTCCATTGCACCTCTATATCAAGAGGAGGCTCAGATTCCACATGGATGCTGGATGCAATCCTCCCACTTTCAGTTGTAATCACTCTAGGCTCCATGGTGTGGTGGTTGTCCTTCTTTAACTCCATCTTAGCTGAGTGTGGTGAGTCCAATGAATCAGATTGTAGGTTCTGGAGTCTGTTGAGGCTCAGGACCTGGCTATCACATTGTCAGTCCAGAGATTCAAATCCCCTAAATATCTCTTAAACCCCAACACTAACTGCACCTCCAGCACATTAGCATGAAAGTCTTAGGAAGAGAGATCCCATCTGAGTCCAGATTCATCACACATAAACACCATTTCCAAAGAGGGGCCATCTGACCTGGTAGTTAAGCCCATCGGCCTTGACCATAACTCCCATGGGTCTCTTTAGCCCTCAAAGGAACCAATACCTGGGGGTTGTATCTGCCTTATCTGTCTCTCAGATTCTGCTCAGTTGTGCATAAGGGCCATCCTTCTGACAGCCTCCAGACTCTTTTTTAGAGACTCGTAGCCATATAAACTCATTTCTCCTTTCCATTTCCCCCTTACATTAGTCAAACAGCATTTTAAAGTCATGTTATTTTATGTAGACAGGGATATTCTGCTGATCCGCATTGAACTTTCCATATAACGTCATTTTCCAGTTGCATCATCAGTTGGCAGTTGATAGTGGTCCCTCGGTGCTAGGGAGGCTCATCCCCGGGTTTCATGTCCCACGCTGGGGGGAAGGCATTGCATTAACATGCTGAGTTTGGCTTCAAGAATGGCCACATTTGAGTAACATGAAGGCTGACAGGAGGAAATTCCCAGGCACAATGCTGCTCTAGGCCTTGTTCTTATTTTAGGCTTATCAGCTCACAAGCATAGTCATTAGCATCAGGGGCTCACTGTTGAGCCCTCACTCCCTCCTGGTCCCCACCGCTGTACCTGGGAGACTGTCGCTGCTCCCCTAGGGACCACAACAGAGCACCACTGGCCAGGAACCCAGTACCCCCCTGCTGTGGTTTTTAATTGTTGCCACTATGAATATATCCAAACATTACCATGCACCCTGGACATATGTTCTGTACAGCTCCCTGTCAGCCATATATCACCTGTCAATGGTATCCTATACCAGTATCCCTCCATTGCCATTGTTGAACCACTCTGTGATCCAGAACTCCCTGAAATTTGAAGCCCAATATAATGTCAGGGTCCCTTACTAGGAAATGGCATATAGCGATAGGTTTAAAGGTTAGATAAAGAATACGTGATGACTTGGAAAAAATTCTACATCCTATCTTTTTCTTTTTTTTTTTCCCCCTAATTATTGAGCTTCTCTTCACAGGGGTCCTAAACCACAGCAATGCATATATATAATATACAGCACTCCCATACATCCACCACAAAACCTTTTCCCTTCCACAGCGATACCCTTACACCCTATTCACATCATATTTACTTAACGTGATGTACAGAGTCTGAGATAATAGCTTTCTAACAAGGTGACATCTGTGCTTACATTGTGGTGCATACTTTAGGATACACAGTTTTTTACATTCTTAGTTATCCTATGTTTTACATTATGGTTTACATTATCAGTCTGTCATCTCCTATATGTTATGGTGTAATATTACATGTTTTATATCCATCCTTGTGTACTCTCATGAAACTCCTCTCTTACCCCCCACTTACCTTGGTTTGCGGGTTTGAGGGTGGCTGGGGAGGGGCGGATGGGTAACAATGCCCAAAAGTGGGGGGAGGGAGGAGTAGCATACGAACACAGGAGAGGGTCAGGTGTTGGTGGAGAGTAAAATGTGGAGAAAATCATATCTAAATATAATAAAGATGGTTACCTGTTTAGAACGCTCGGAGGGGAGGGTCTGATGCAGGACGGGCTCCTGGGGAATGTCTAAATGCTCATTCTGCCAGAGTGGGTGACACCATGGGGTAGAAACCCAAGTAGTGAGAGTGGGGGTGGACCCACATCCTGGGGAGGACTAATGCCATCAAATAGAGGGAACTGTATCCCCTCGAGAGAAAGGGTGGCTCCCAGGGCATTGGGGCAGTTGAGCAAGTTAGGCCCTGAACACTATTCCATCTATCTTTGGAAGTGGCTCCTCGGGAAACGGAGGTTGGCTGTCACTGTAGGCACCAAGGTGGAAGGGAAAATGGACGGTAAATGTGTGGAACTGAGAAGTTTCTATTTAAGTCTTGCCACTTTTTAAAATGGGTGGGTTGTCTTTTTATTTTTGAGATAAAGGAATTCTTTATATTTGAAGGATATTGGTCTCCTATCAGATATATGGTTACCAAATATTTTTACCCATGGGGTAGCCTCTCTTTTCATTTTCTTGACAAAGTCCTTTGAGGTGCAAAAGGCTTTAATTTTGAAGAAGTCTCATGTATCTATTTGTTCTTCTACTCGTGCTTCTGGTGTGAAGTACATGAAGCCATTTCCTATTACAAGGTCCTGTAGGTGTTTCCCTACATTGCATTCTAAGGTCCTTATGGTCTTGGCTCTTCTTTCAGGTCTTTGATCCATCTTGAGTTGATTTTTTTATAAGGTGTGAGTTGGTAATCCTCTTTCAGTGGGTTTGGTGGTCTTGTGAATATCATATGACTGTATCTATGAGGAGCTATATCAGAATTTTCAAATTGGTTCCATTGGTCAGTGGGTCTCTCCTTGTGCCAGTACCATGCTGTTTTCACTACTGTACTATGTTTTGAAGTCAGGTAGTGTAATTACTCCAGTTTTGTTTTTTCTTTTTCAATATGTCTTTGGCTATTCGGGGCCTCTTTCCTTTCCAAATAAATTTCTTAGTGAGTTTTTCTAGTTCACTAAAGAATGTTGTGTTGATTTTCATTGGGATTACATTGAATGTGTAGATCAGTTTTGGTAGGATAGACATCTTAATAATATTTAGCCTTCTTATCCATGAACAGGGAGTATTCTTCCATTTATTTAAGTCTTCTTTGATTTCCTTGAACAGTGTTGTGTAGTTTTCTGTGTATAAATTTTGTACATCTTTAGTTAAATTTATTTCTAGGTATTTGATTTTTTAATTTACTATTGCAAATGGTATTTTTTCTTGATTTCCTCCTCAGGTTTTTCATTAGTGTTGTACAGACATGCTACTGACTTTTGTGCATTGATCTCATAACCTGTGACATTACTGAACTCATTTATAAATTCTAGAAGCTTTGTTGTAGATTTCTCAGGGTTTTCTATGTATAGGGTCATATCATCTGCAAATAGTGGAATTTTGACTTCTTCTTTTCAAATTTGAATGCCTTTTATGTCTGGTTCTTGCCTCAATGCTCAGGCAAGTACTTCTAACACAATATTAAATAGAAGGGGTAATAATGGGCATCGTTGTCTTGTTCTTGATCTTAGAGGGAAAGATTTTCAGTTTTCAAAATTGTAAATGATGTTAATTGGGGGTTTTCCATATATATCTTTTATCATGTTCAGAAAGTTTCCATCTACTCCAATCTTTTGCAGAGTTTTTATTAAGAAATAGTGCTGTATTTTGTCAAATGCTTTTTCTGCATCTGCAGATATGATCATGTGATTTTTTTCCTTCAATCTGTTTATGTGGTGTTTACATGAGTGTATTTTCTTATGTTGAACCATCCTTGCATACGAGGAATGAATTCCTCCTGGTCATGGTGTATAATTCGTTTAATGTGCTACTGAATATGATTAGTAAGTATTTTGTTGAGGATTTCCACATCTATGTTCATTAGATAGATTGGTCTGTAATTTTCCTTTCCTGTGGCGTCTTTGTTCAGCTTTGATATTAGGGCAATATTGGCATCATAGTATAAGTTAAGCAATGTTCTTCTGTTTCAATTTTTTGGAAGAGTTTCAGCAAGATTGGCATTAGTTCTTTATGGAAAGTTTGGTAGAATTCACCTCTGAAGCCATCTGGCCCAGAACTCTTATTAGTTGGGAGGCTTGTAATGACTGATTTTATATCTTTACTTGTGGTTGATTTATTGAGATTGTCAGTTTCCTCTTTCATTAATATAGGTTGCTTATGTGTTTCCAGGAATTTGTCCATTTTCTCTGAATTTTTTGTTGGAATATAGTTTTTCAAAGTATCTTCTTATGATAGTCTTTTTTTCTGTGGGGTCAGTGGTGATATCCCCTTTCTCATTTCTTATTTTCTGTATTTGCATCTTTTTTTTTCTTGTTAGTCTAGCTAAGGGTTTGTCAATTTTATAGATCTTGTCAAAGAACTGGCTCTTGGTTTTGTTTATTTTTTCAAGTGCTTTCTTATTTTTTCATTTTGTTCTGCTCTGATCTTTGTTATTTCTTTCCTTTTCCTTTGCGTTTAGTTTGTCATTGTTTTTTTTTTTACTAAATCCTCCAACTGTGAAGTTAGTTTTTCAATTTTAACTCTTCTTTTATCACGTGTGAATTTATGGCTATAAATTGCCCTCTCAGTACCACTTTTGCTGCATCCCATAAGTTTTGATATGTGCATTATCATTTTCATTTGTTTCAAGGTAGTTATTGATTTCTTTTGAGAGTTCCTCCTTGACCCACTGTTTTTCTAAGAGTGTGTTATTAACTTTCATATCTTGTTGCCAAATCCAGGTCTCTGACCTTTGCAGATTTCCAGCTTCATTCCATTGTAGTCAGAGAAATTATTTTGTATGATTTCAAACTTTCTGAATTCACTGAGACTTTCTCAGCAACCTATCCTGTTGTCTATCTTGGAGAATGATCCATGTGCACTTGAGAAGAATGTTTATCCTGCTTTATTTGGGTGTAATGTTCTGTATATGTCTATTAGGTCCAGTTCCTCTAATATATTGTTCAAAGTCTTTTTTCTTTATTGATTTTCTTTTGAAATGTTCTGTCCAAAGGTGATAGTGGTGTATTAAAGTTCCCCACTATAACTGTAGAGGCATCAATTCCTTCCCTTAGATTCTCCAGTGTTTGTCTTACGTATTTGTAGGCACTCTTGTTAGGAGTGTAATGTTTTTGTTTGTTTTTGTTTTTGTTGTTAAAGATGTATTTATTTATTTCTCTCCCCTCCCCCACACACAAGTTGTCTGTTCTCTGTCTTTTTGCTGCATCTTCTTTGTCTGCTTCTGTTGTCAGTGGCATTGGAATCTGTGTTTCTTTTTGTTGCATCATCTTGCTGTGTCAGCTCTCTGTGTGTGCAGTGCCATTCCTGAGTAGGCTGCACTTTCTTTCACACTGAGCAGCTCTCCTTACAGGGTGCACTCCTTACGCTTGGGGCTCCCCTACACGGGGACACCCCTGCATGGCACAACAATCCATGTGCGCATCAGCACTGTGCATGGGACAGCTCCACATGGGTCAAGGAGGCCCCAAGCAGGTCCAGGGTTTGAACCGTGGACCTCCCATGTGGTAGACAGATGCCCTAATCACTGAGTCAAGTCTGCTACCCAGGAGCATAAATGTTTATACCTGTTCTTTCCTTTTTGAATGATTATCCCTTTCACTAATATGTAGTGTCCATATTTGTCTCTCACAATTATTTTGCATTTAAAGTCTATTTTGTCTGATATTAACATAGTTACTCCTGCCCATTTTTGGTTATTATTTGCCTGTAAGATGTTTTGCAGCTATTCACTTTCAAGCTCCTTGAATCCCTAGGTCTAAGATGTTTTTCATGTAGACAACATATAGATGGGTCATACTTTCTTATCCAATCTTCCAGTCTGAGTCCCTTGACAGGTGAGTTTAATCCATTGACATTCTGTGTTATCACTTTCAAGGAATTATTTATGTTAGCCATATTTTCTTTGGATTTGTGTTTGTTATATTTTGTTTGGTTTTTTACTTTTTTTTGTCTTTTTATTGTTCTTACACTCTCCTCCAACTCTGTCTCTCCTGTTTTTTATCTTTCCCCCTATAGAACTTCCTTTAGTATTTCTTGAAGGGCAGTATTCTTGTTGGTATAATCTATTAATTTCTGTTTGTCTGTGAATATTTGAACTCTCTATCATATTGAATGTCAGTTTAGGTGGACAGAGTATTCTTTTTTGGAAATTATTTCTTTTAGTACTTTGACTATATCATACCACTGCCTTCTTGCCTCCTTGGTTTGAGATGAGAAATCAGCACTTAGTTTTATGAAGCCTCCTTTGTATGTGATGTTTCTCTTTTCTCCTGCTGCTTTTAGTATTTTCTCTTTGTCTTGAGCATTGGATAATTTGACAAGTATATGTCTTTGGGTAGGCCTGTTGGGATTTATGCTATTTAGGGTGCATTGTGCTTCCTGGATGTGGACATTCATCTCCCTCAATAGGTTTGGGAGGTTTTCACCCATTATTTCCTCCAACACCCCTTCTGTTCCCTTTCCCTTCTCTTCTTATTCTGGGATGCCTATAATGCATATGTTTTCACATTTTGCTTTGTCATTCAGGTCCCAAAGTCCCTGTTAAATTTTTTCTCTCTTTTTATCTATCAATTCTACTGTCTGTTTGATTTAGGATGTACATTCTTCCATAGTGGAAGACAGTACATCACTAGTTCTTTCCTCTCCCTCTTCAAATCTGCTGTTATTTGCTGAGAGTGTATTTTTGATTTCTTGGATTGTGCTGTTACTCCCCATCATATCCATTGTCTTTTTTTTTTTGCAGGATTGCAATTTCTTCTGTATGCTCTCTATGTGTTTTCTTCATAGTCTTATCTCTTCCTTCACCTCATTAAATTGGCCCCTATTAAATGTTTTGAGAGCTTTAATTACTTGTTTGATGTTCTGCTCTTCTTCCTACTTTTTAGTTTGTTCATTGGATTGGGTCATTTTTTCCTGATTATTGGTTTGGTTTGTAGTTTTTTGTTGCTGTCTGGTCATCATTTTATCTTGGTGGGTTGATTAGCTTCTTTGTCTAGTGTCAGGGTTTAATTAGTTGCTGCTTTTCATGTGTGTTAAGTCTTCTCTTTGCCATTTTGTTCTTCTTATTCTATTTCTGTCCTGTTGGCTAAGTTCACTTGAAGGAAAATATTAGGGTAAGTGAAAGCAAAAAGAGTAAGAAAAGAAAAAAGTATAATAGTAGTATTGTTAGTAAATATTAGCAGAAGAACCATGTGAGATCTAGAAGAATGGGTATTAGACTCATGTAAGCTGTGTAGAGTTATAACAGTAAGAAAAATGGAGTATCTATAATGAGACAGTAACCTGAATATGGTGAGGAATATAGTATTAATTAAAAGACCAGTGTGGTCAGGAAAGTGGGAAGAGAAAGGAAAGGACAATAATATAGAGAGTGAATAAAAGACAGAAAACAGTACAAAGGTATTAGAAATAAAAATTGGGGGCTAAATTAAGAGCAGTGGAATGTAAGAGAAACACTAAATGATGGAGGATAGAAAGATGTAGAGGAAAGGGATAAGTATTGGTAGACAAAATCAGTACACACAGAAAAGAGGAAATAGAGGATGAGGAAACACAGGAAATGTGAATCACTCCCTGCCACACCTAATATAAAAAATATAAAAAAGAAGAGAAAGGGAAAAAAGGGGGAAAAGTGGGGGTGGAAATTCAAGCAAGAAAAGGGGGATGAAGAAGAAGAAGAGGAGTAGGACTAGAAGGAGGAGGGGGAGGAGGAAAGGGCTGTGGGGTTATAAAGAGGAAGGAAAAACAAAAAAATAAGCCAATAAAAAAGACCAACATTTCAAGCAAGGAATCCTCTTTGCATTTAAATAAAATGCTTAGGAGTCTGACCTTCCCCCTTTCTCCCTTTTTCCCTTCTCTCTCTCCCAGGGTAGCAGGAAAGCTGTGTGAGGTGTCCAGTAGGAAAATCAAGTGGGTCCTTGGTGAACCAAATCACCAGAGAAAACAATGTCTCTTAATTTCCAAAGAGAGCGTGCCCACACATCACCAGGAACACCAAATATGCTAATTGAAGTTTTCAAAACACATCTATTTTTTTTTATTTTTTTATTGACTTTGTAATAATATTACATTAAAAATATATATGTGAGGTCCCATTCAACCCCACCCCCCCACCCCACCTCTCCCCCCCCCCCCAGCAACTCTCGTTCCCATCATCATGACACATCCATTGGATTTGGTAAGTACATCTTTGGGCACCTCTGCTCCTCATAGTCAATGGTCCACCTCATGGCCCATACTCTCCTCCATTCCATCCAGTGGGCCCTGTGAGGATTTACAATGTCCGGTGATTGCCTCTGAAGCACCATCCAGGGCAACTCCTTGTCCCAAAGACTCCTCCACCTCTCATCTCTTCCTGCCTTTCCCCATACCCATCAGCCACCATGTCCACTTTTCCCAATCCAATGCCACCTCTTCTATGTGGAAATTGGATTGGTTGTGTCCATTGCACCTCTATGTCAAGAGGAGGCTCAGATTCCACATGGATGCTCGATGCAATCCTCCCACTTTCAGTTGTAATCACTCTAGGCTCCATGGTGTGGTGGTTTTCCTTCTTCAACTCCATCTTCGCTGAGTGTGGTAAGTCCAATAAATCAGATTGTAAGTGCTTGAGTCTGTTGAGGCTCAGGACCTGGCTATCACATTGTTAGTCCAGAGATTCAAATCCCCTGAATATATCTTAAACCCCAACATTAACTGCACCTCCAGCACATTAGCATGAAAGTCTTATGAAGGAAGATCCCATCTGAGTCCAGATTCATCACACATAAACACCAGTTCCAAAGAGGGGCCATCTGACCTGGTAGTTAACCCCATTGGCCATGACCATAACTCCCATGGGTCTCTTTAGCCCTCAAAGGAACTAATATCTGGGGGTTGTATCTGCTTTATCTGTCTCTCTGACTCTGCTCAGTTGTGCATGAGGGCAATCCTTCTGCCAGCTTCCAGACTCTTTTTTAGAAACTCGTAGCCATATAAACTCATTTCTCCTTTCCATTTCCCCCTTACTTTAGGTCAAAGAGAATTTTAAAGTCATGTTATTTTATGTAGACAGGGATATTCTGCTGATCCGCATTGAACCTTCCATATAAGGTCATTTTCCAGTTGCATCATCAGTTGGCAGTTGATAGTGGTCCCTCGGTGCTAGGGAGGCTCATCCCTGGGTGTCATGTCCCACGCTGGGGGGAAGGCATTGCATTTACATGCTGAGTTTGGCTTCGAGACTGGCCACATTTGAGTAACATGAAGGCTGACAGGAGGAAATTCCCAGGCACAATGTAGCTCTAGGCCTTGTTCTTATTTTAGGCTTATCAGCTCACAAGCATAGTCTTTAGTATCAGGGGCTCACTGTTGAACCCTCACTCTCTCCCGGTCCCCTAAAAACACATCTTACAATCCATCTCACTTAGTTGTACTACAGGAGGGCTAGGTGAATTTTTTTTAAAGATTTATTTATTTATTTCTCTCCCCTCCCCCCCCCCCCAGTTTTCTGTGTCTATTTCCTGTGTCTTCTTTGTTCGCTTCTGTTGTCAGGGGCACGGGAATCTGTGTTTCTTTTTGTTGCATCATCTTGTTGTGTCAGCTCTCCGTGTGTGCGGCATCAATCCTGGGCAGACTGCACTTTCTTTCAGGCTGGGTGGCTCTCCTTACAGGGCACACTCCTTGCACATGGGGCTCCCCTATGTGGGGGACCCTCCTGCTTAGCAGGGTACTCTTTGCGTGCATCAGCACTGCGCATGGGCCAGCTCCACACAGGTCAATGAGGCCCGGGGGTTTGAACAGGAGACCTCCTATGTGGTAGGCAAACACTATAACAACTGGGCCAAGTCTGCTGCCTAGTTGATTTTCTGACTCCACCTTCTCCCAGACCAAGTTTCCGATCCCAGCACTTTTAGGTAAATTGGGCTTTCTCGGCAGATTTGCCTTTCCTTTCTTCCCCAGTTTTCCCCAAGCCAGCTGGAATGCTCCTGAGCTCAAAAAAAAAAAAGAGGGGGGGTGTCAGGACCTGAAAATTGAACCCCCATCTCATTTGGCCCCTCTGCACCTCCCACCAAAACCCTCCAACTCACAGAGACACTCCAAAACTGAACGGCTAGTGAATTCCCTTACCGCAGGGAGCACTGGATTTGGCAGAGCGCTGGATTTGGGAGTGGGAAGTCTGGGATATTGTCCGCTTGGGGCCTGTGGGTCTGTGGAAAGTGGGCTGCGGTGGCTTAGGGGTCATGGACCTGGGGACCATTCTTCTGGGGAACACAGGGCTTGGGAATGTTGCCACACTACTAACAGTTCAGGGAATGCCCTAGGGGGAAGAGTCCCACCTCTCCACATCTTCTGACCTCAGTGTTAGAAACCCACAATTCTACCCTTAGCAAGCACGACTTCTGTTCCAGTCTCTCCAAATCAATGTCCAAACACTTCCTGCCTTGCAAGTCCCCGAAACAGCCCACTGCAGCAAGATTCCAACTGTACTCAGCCGGCCTTTTGCAGGAACAATTATGAAGTGCATTCACTCAGGTGCCATCTTGCCCCACCCATCAGCTATCATCTTTTAATATTTCCATTTGTTCATCCCAGCTTGTCCTTAAAGGGAAAGTACGTCTGCCTCATTATCTAAAAAAATGAAGAAATGCACTTGCTAGCTGTTCTTTAATCCTCCCCTGGTTAGCCATGTATATCACTTTGGCTGCTTATATCCTCCCGACAGTGAACTCAGACACGTGGTCTTGCTGGATTTGGGCAGGATCAGGTCTCAAACCTAATGCCAGGTTGCCTAAGTTTGTTTTTGCCTTACTTTTTTCCTCTGGGTGGGTAACAAAAGGAAGCATTTCTACCAACTACAAGGCACAAGGTAGAAAGTACAGTTAAGAGAATGCAGCACATATGTAGAGTATGTTGGAAACCCCAGTAACCCCCAAGCTCACTGACTCCAGGAACTCAGACTGGGTGAAAGCAGCTTCAACTGAGTCTCTACAGACCCTTCACACACCTTCCATCCTGTGCAAGACACCTGGTCATTCTGAGAAAGGTGTGAAGATAAGTCAGCCTGGTTGTTGTCCACAGCCACCCTGCTAAGGCCAGCAAGGCAATCCTTAGTATTGTCTTAAAGTTCTTAAGAACTCCAGGGGTGCCATGCTAAAAGAACTTGTCTCACAGCTGCTGGAAAATCTGGTGTGCTTGTGCTCCAAGTCACTTTACAGGATGGGGAGGACAGAAAACCTCCCAGTATGGGCTCAGGGCTCCTGCTCACACACCACCACTGGCCAGAACAAGCCCACCACAGCTGAGCTTCCTCCCACTGTGGCCTTCAAGCTTGTCCACTTCTGGCATGGTCACAGGGTGCCCTGGTCCACTGTGCCTGTCCACTTCTGGCATGGTCACAGGGTGCCCTGGTCCACTGTGGCCTTCACTTCTGTGGAAAGCATCACCTCCAGTATGGCTCCTACACACCTAGGTTAACAAGAAGCCCAAACCATGGCCAGTGATAAAGTTTTCAGTGTTTGGTACTGTGAAAACTGGATAGCTCTTTGGGTTAAAAATAAACTTGTATTTTCCCACTTCATTGCAGACAAAAGAAAATTCTGGATGGATTTTAAAAGGTAAGTGAAAAAACAGCTCTAAGGGCCTTTTAATCATCAAAGCAATGGGGAGAAATCAAAAAGAAAATATCAAACACTTTGACTATATGCCTTAGTCAACAAAAGGGGTACTGATGCAAAGTACCAGAAATCTGTTGGCATTGACAAAGGGGGTTTATTTTGGGTAGAAGCTTACAGTCACAAGGCCATAAAGTGTAAGTTATTTCCCTCACCAAAGTCTGTTGCCACATGTTGGAGCAAGATGGCTGCTGGTCTCTGTGAGGATTCAGCCTTCTTCTTCAGACTCCATGGTCCCAGCTTCTTCGGGTCTCAGCTGTAGGCTGGCATAAGGCTTGTCTCTCTGTCTGGCACTTGTTACTTTATCAGCTTGGTGGCTCTGGTGTTGCCACAAGGTCAACAGTAGACCATCAGGTTCTCTCTCTTTCCAGGCCTCTGCCATGTCTATAGAGCCATCTCTGTTCCTCTGTGTTCTTCTCCTGTGTGTTTACTTCCCTGGGATCCAGCATCAAAACTCCAACTACTTCCTTTGCCATGTCTTTTTCTTAGTGAGTCCCTGCCCACCAAGGGGGTGAAGACTCAATGTCCTACTGACATGGGCCATTTCAACCCCTGATCATAATTTAACAAAGTAAAAGTGAAACCTCTGAAGTTAATACAATCTATTATGCCCATAGGAAGAGACCAGTTTACAAACATAATCCAATATCTATGTTTGGAATTCATAAACAGTATCAAATGGCTATACTATATAAAAATTAAAGACATTTGAATTAAATCAAATAAAATCCAACATTTTAAGAAATGTAATACACCGTGGAGAGATCACATTATCTTTAACATACATAACGTAGGATGTTGATTGGCCGAGAGTCACCTCTTGCTGGCAGTGTTATGTCCTCTTGAAGGAAACTTTGTAGGTAAACCCCCACATCAGAAGGCCCTTCAGGAACCCAAGGAAGCCCAAGCACCCCACCCGCTCTTCTGGGATGATACAAGGTCAATTCTCCAGAGGAGGAACTTGGTCTCCTGTCAGGGAAAGTTCTGGAATCCAGACCCTCCCCTCTGAGGTTCAGAGTTACTGCCCAGCCCACTTGAGGCCATCTGGAAAGAAAAAAAAGATAACATGGTCCCCATCACTCACATCACCTCCATATGCCTAGTAAATTAAGGACTTAGAAAGAAGCTGGGCTCCTGGTCATTCTGTGGCTTAAGTCCTTCCTGGCCAGCCCACCAGTGGAACACATGTGTGGCTGGAGAAGAGCCACAGGGTCCAACACATAGACCAGGTCTTCAGACACGTGGTGGAGAGGTGGGAGGCACCTTCCTCTCTCACACCTGAAATCCTGGTGCCAAAGGGGACAGGGCAGCAGGGCAGCCAGCAGGGGGCAGTGCTAACAGCAGGGGAACAAGGAAACAGAAGATCCTCATGGAAAAGGCTGGGCTTGTGCTTCCTCTGATCCTTCTGAGCTGAGTTAATCCCTAGGGTTCTTATTCTGAGAGAAAGATCCTAAAGGGGAAGGATGGACTCAAGAACAGAACATGCAATTACCCTACACTGAATGTAAGAGCTAATGGCACTTTATTTTGTTCCCTAAACTGGAGAAAATCAGCATAATAGAGTATGATATGCTACATTATTGAAAAACGCCCATTTCTTTTCCTAATGAGTTCTAAAACTCTCTTTAAAGTAAGAATGATGAGTAAGCAGCAATGCCTGTCCCTCAAGCCCTGGATTAGTTACCAGGAGCCTATCATAGCTCAGAATAACTTCCCTTAGCAATGCTAGTGGAAGCTATCACAATCTTAGACAGCTCTTCTTTGTGGGGATTTCGCATATTCAGAACTTTTGCAGAACAAAATGAAATTTTCTATCACAGAAAAATAAAGAAAAAAATATTCATCACCAGCCAGCCTCAGTTAGTAACATGACTATCCATTTCCAAAAACTAATCAAACAAAAATCTGCTTTTCCTTGATTTGTTTCACCAATTTTTCTTCTTTCCTCTTTTTTTCTTTCACTACTTTATGGATTGAAGCAGAATGTCATTAATAAAACCGACCCAGATTTACATGCTACCACAAAACGGAGCTTCTGGGTTTATTGGTATTTCATTATTAACATTTCTCAAGGGATTTCTTGTTTCACACAGGATGTTGCTTTTAAAACACAAAGCAAAAAGAACCCCACTTACTTTTCTCTCTTGATGTCCATTTGGCCCTTTGTGTTTTGAGTATTATTGAAATTCAGTGTTTCCTGATACTGGTTTGGCCCTTGCTGTCTACCATCAGCATTCCCTCAGAAAATAGCAGAGGTGTGAACAAAGTGCAGGGTGACACAGAAGGAGGGTTGCTGAGGTTGGTGGTGCTGGGGGTAGGAAACAGACGTGACAGTGGAGGAGACCTTGCTACTGCAGGTAGAGCTGCTGGTTGAGAAAGGGCACTTGGTAGGAGAAGCAAGGGCTTTCCAACAGTGGGAAGTGGAGCCAGAGACACAACCTCAGAGCATTGTTCAGGATCAGCTGAGTGGCAGATGGCACCAATAGCCAATTCTCCTGCACTCCCGGCCACCCACAGGAGTAACCGTCCCTGCTCCTCTGCTAGGTGCTTGCATGTGACCAAGGAGCCATGTGTGACTCTTCAGGCAGAAGCATGTAAGCACCCATGGCCAGGAGCTCCAAAGACTTCACACTGAAAGGACAACAGCCTGACTGGTGACCCGCCCTCCACCTGGGTTCCTGAGACTGGACTGGGCAGAGCCTCCCTGCCACATACACAAACACACACACACACACACACACACACACACACACACACACCTTTTGGCATGGGAAGTCTATCTTTACTTTTAGCTGCTGTCTCAGTTTGCCAGGGCTAGTCTGACAATACCCCAGAACTGCTTATTTAAGCCCCCAGGTTGAAGGTTCTATCATGTGCCTCTCTGACAGTGGTCAGATCAGGAAGGAAAGGCTTGGCCCAGTGGACCCAGTCCTTAGCAAAAGGGCACTGACCATCACTAGCCAAAGCCAATTAGTCTATGGGGTGCAGCAGAGCTCCAAAATGTATTCACCAAATACAATGAATGTGCCACACTAATGAAAGAGGTTGTTGATGTGGGAGGAGTGGAGTGAGGCGGTTGGGGGTATATGGGAACCTCTTATATTTTTTGAATGTAACATTTTTTGTGATCTATGTATCTTCAAAAAATACAACTAAAAAATTGATAGGGGTGGGGGTAGGGAGTGGGGTATATGGGAACCTCTTATGATTTCTAATGTAACATTTTGTGTGATCTATTAACTTTGAAAAAAGATAATTAAAAAATAAAAAAATCAAAACAAAACAGTAATTAGAGCTCCACCGACCCAGGGCTTACTGTGAGCCACTGTATGCGCACTAAGCACATTCATTCTCTTAAGTGGTCCATGAGGTCAGTTCTGTTTGATCTGTCCTAGAATGGCAAAGTGAGACAGAGAGGCTGTGACTTGTGAAGGCTCCACAGCTAGTCACCACAGAGCTGATACTTCCACTTGGGGCTCCTCAGCCTGGGCTGCTAACCAACACACTGACTACTGTTAACTGTGCTCCAAGGAAATTGATTTAGGAAGAATTTGATCAGCTTTAGTACAGAGTTTGATCAGCTGTAGTACAGAATTCGCCCTCTTTATGACCAATGATCCCAAGGTCAGAGAAACTGCTCCTGGAGCCCTGGAGCTGATCAGATACCAGTGCCCATAATCCCAATACCATGGTGTGAACATTGGTTCAAATAGACTTTGAAATGCCTTTTGCTGTTCTTGTTGCTTTTAAGGCTCTTTTCTTTAGATTTTAATTAATATTTATTTCAGTTGCATCATTTCCTTTTGGCATGCACAAAGCCCCAGGACTTGAATTTGCCTGTAACCTCAGCTAACCAAAACTGCCCTGAAATGCTTTAAACACATAAAATCCCATTTGAATGCATGCGTTCTAAAGACAGTTACCAGACATTGTATGTCCTCCCATGGCCCACTGGGTGGACTGTGGGAGAGTGTGGGCTATAATGTGGACCATTGACCATGAGGTGCAGCGGTGCTCAGAGATGTATTCACCAAATGCAATGAATGTCTCATGATGATGGAGGAGATTGTTGCTATGGGGGGAGGAGAGGGGTGAGGGGAGGGGGGATATATGGGGACCTCATATTTTTTTAATGTAATATTAAAAAAGTAAAGACCAAAAAATAAATAAATAAAGACATTTCCCATTTTCCAGGAGGCAATAAGGCATTCGAGCAGCAGTCAGAGACTTTCTTTCTGGAGGGCCAGGGGGGAACTGTTCTGGCCCTGTGGGCTCTGCCGTTATCACTCAACCCCAACATCCTGCACAGGAACGTTAGAGAAATGAATGGGTGTGGGTGTGTTCTAATAAAACTTTATCAAAACAGGCAGGTGGCCAGATTTGGCCTGCAGGCCTTAGTTTGCCGACCCTGTCATATAGAAAAGTGTGCTTATGGCTCATTCCTGATGTCCCACCAAGAGATAGAGCCCTGGTCACTTCTTACCTCGGGGCCCCTCTCTGGCCCTTGTTCAGTTAGCCCTGGAAGGCGGGGCCATTTATCAGACCGCCAAATTCTGGAAGGAGACACTGAGTCTTCAGGCTCACTCTGCCCTTCTCCCTCTTGGGCCTGGCCCGCAGGGGGCAGGGGCTCTGCTCTGCATTTCTACCACATTTAAGCTTCAAAAGCCACAAGCCCCACTGTGCAGTATTCAGCGGTACCTTCCATCAGTGACACCCCATCGAGGAGCAGT
The DNA here is from genome assembly GCF_030445035.2 of Dasypus novemcinctus. Lineage (NCBI taxonomy): Eukaryota > Metazoa > Chordata > Mammalia > Cingulata > Dasypodidae > Dasypus > Dasypus novemcinctus. Next base: position 990,296 of record NW_026688151.1, read on the forward strand.
CTATAGTCCACCTTATGGAAAGGGACTCCTCAAAGGTACAAACAAAACGGTGTAGTGTGAACTGTCTGTTATTCTGAAAATCCAGATGAATTTTATATTCTCTAGATAAAGAAGATTTGAACAACTTCATACACCAAGAGTCTTGGCTTTTTGACTATTATCTCATGATGGCCACCAACTCACTGGCAGTATCATAGGTACCATAGACTCAAAATGTAAACCCCACTTAATAAGTGAAACTATTTACAGTTGTTCAAAAGCTATTGCTCACAGGAAGAAAACAGATGAGGTGTGTGTTTACAGGTCAGGAACCCTTCCGTTCCACCCCTCTCCTGTTTTAATGGCCAGCAGAGACAGGTACCTTGTCAGACAGCCCCAGAAGTCCCCTTCCTCCATATTGTTCTTCCACACACTAGAAGCCAGGCAGAGGGGTACCTCAGATTCAAGAGACATCCCGGGGGGCAGGCTGAGGGCCATGGTTGCTTCAACCAGAAACTACGCTTCTGTGTGTGAAGTGAAGATCATGAGATTCAAGGGGCCTCCCATCAGTACTCCAGCGAGAGTTGACCTGAACTGGGGACTCACCTGGGCACCACTGATTGTGGGTGGCTAGGAGAAGAGGAAGGAGGCATTTTGTGGGATTATTTTATACACCATTAACTTACTTTCCAATGGAATCTGTGTTCCACGTTATGGGTTGAGCTGTGTACCCCAAAAAGATACCTTGAAGTCCTAATCCTGGGTACCTGGGAACACGAACTTTTTGCAAAAGCGTTATTGCAAGCAGAATCATTTAAATTGAATGAGGCTGACTGCAGTGGGTGGACACTTAGTCCAGGATGGCTCGTGTCTTTAGAGGGGGGTGTGGACACAGACAAAAGTGGGGGCCGGGAGCACCATGGGAAAAGAGACAGAGCAGGCCATAGGGTGACTGAGGAGGCACTGAAAACCCAAGGCTTGCTGGCCAAGGGACAGGCGCCCCAGCGGCCAGGACTGACACACCAGCACGGCCCACGCACTTGCGGCTTCAGCCTGCCGGGCTGAGAGAGCCGTTTCTGGTGTTTTCAGCCACCCAGTTCATGGCACTTGTGACAGCAGCCTGAGAAAAGTGAGGTGTCCCTCTTCTGGCAGTCCCATCCCTCCAGGAGGCCTGAGGGATAGCCCAGGTGCCCAGCTGTCCGCCAGGCTGAGGGTCCCCAATCAAGGCTTTTATCTAATCAGATGCCCTGAGGAACACCCTGGGGACGGACAGAAACAATGTTGAAAAGAAACGAATGGGTGACCTGGACAACTCTGAACACCCTTCTCTTCCTTCCTTCCGCCCTCTCTTGGGGGCTTCGGCTGCTTAGACCCCCGAAGTCTTCCCACCACGCACACCTTCCCAGAGGGGCCGGGCCAGACGGTGCAGACCTATTCCTGGTTCTCCTTGTCTGTGGGAAGGCGGCCCGAGGGTTCCGGTGGCCCAGGACCGTCCATCAGCCTGGTTGCTTATTCACGGCCGCGGGAACCACCGCACATACTGCTCAGGGGGCCGCATCCTGCACACTGGATAGCCTCGGGGCTCCCTTTCTAGACTGTCCGCGCACCCCCGGATTGCTGCAAGGCCCCTCCAGCCCGGGGGAGGGGTGCCTCTGTGTCTCGCAGTACTAAAAGCTCTGCTCTTTCGGGTCCAGGCGCCCATCTCACCGACCCTGCGGAGCAGCCCCTGCCCTCTCCACCCCCGGGCGCCCCATCGAGTCTTCCTCCCTGGTGAGCACTCCCTCCTTGCTCGCCCCCCACTTGACCTTCCTGGTAGCCCTTTCCCACTATGATGTCCTGCTCCCACCCCCACAGAAGCATCGCCCACCCTGCCGGGGTCCCGCCCCCACGCCCTTGCTTGGCCCCCAGATCCCTTCCACGCGGTGCCGCTGGGTGTACAGTCCCCGCTCCGGGTGGCACAGCCCTGCCCCAGCCCCTCTCTGGCAGGGGAACCCTGCCCCAAGCACCGTCTCACCCCCACCGCGCGGTGCCGCCCCTCCCGCCTCACCCGGGTCTGGCGGGAGAAGTAGCTGCTCTCCTTGGGGTCCAGGCGCCGCAGCGGGACTTAGCTGAAGGCGGACTGCGCGGAGATGGGCGGCAGCCCTGGCGTGCCCCGCAGCGTGGCGGCGGTGATCTCCTCCTCATCCGCCAGGCCGCCCGCTTCCAGCTTCTCCGCCCAGGCCATGTCGGTAGCACCCGCCCGGGGGCCCCGCCCGAGTCCGCCTCCCTGGCTGCTAGGCGCCCGCGTTCAGCAGTTGCCGGGGAACAGCGGCCTCGCGTCACAAAGCTCGGCGGCGGGCGCAGGGCCAGGGGCGCAGGGTGGAGGGCGCAGCTGGGCTGGGGATGGGACCGTGCCCTCCCGTCTCCTTGCGGGTCCCTGGAGGGCCCACTTGGGACGCAAGGAGCCGCGTCTGCTGGACTGGGGGCCTCCGCCTGCTTGCCCTTGCCCTTGCGCTCCCGGAGGGTTCCAAGCGGGCTGTCCAGAAGAAAAGCAGGCCATGGCAGCGCGGCATCTGAAACCCTCCAGGAGCCGCGGAACAGTAGCGGAAGACTCAGGTGGAATTCACTGCCGTGGTATATTAACTCAGTGTGTCCGCAGCAGCATCGTGTCAACGTGCAATGAGTCGGTTTTCAGCGCCTCGGTCACCACGAGCGGGCACCGCTCACGGTACTGGCAGGTGCTGTTGTGTGTGCAGCGGCACAAATCGAATCCATTCAAGTGGTATCTGGCAAAACTGAGCTGTTCCGCAGCGCTCTGCTGTTTCTTGAGTCAAATGCTGGTTCAAGAGGTGTGTTCCTTCTGTCGAAAATTCGCTTAACTCTAAAGCCTGGAATGTGTGTGTATCAGTAGAAAGGAAAAGGAGAACTAAACAGGCCTTGGGAATACTTTAACCAGGGCGGCTCTAGGAAGACTGGCTTGAAACATAAATGATAATGAGGGGCAAGACTTGTGGAATCTGGGGAACAGTCGGTCATTCCAGGCAGAGGGAAGAGCATCTGTGGTGGCCCTGAGGCTGAGCCCATTGATGTGCGGGTGGCAGAAAGGGAGGACAAGGGCGGTGCAGCTTTCAGAAGGGGAAGGCAGTAGGGAGTGCAGGTGGACAGGCAGGCAGGGGAGGGGGCGGTCTCAGGCCCGGACCAAGGAGCACCCCTCTCAGGAGGCTTCTTGCCTGTATGTCCTTGATTCAGGCAGAGGTTTCAGAGATTTTTCAGTACCATGTCCTTGATGCTAATTAACAAAAGCAATAACCACACACTTACAGTGGCACCCCTAGAAGTAGAGCACCCTAGAAATATGGCACCCCTAGAAGTACAGCACACCTAGCAGTAGGGAACCCTAGAATTATGGCACCCCTAGAAGTATGACCCAGCAAGCCAGTCTGTGCTCCTCCTACAACTCCTTACACATGGACACAACCATTCTAAGGTCCACAGGATGGAGGAATAGAGTATGGATTGGAGTGGACTTACTGATATTTCTATTCATGAACTATTTCGATTAGTAATTGAAGAAAATGTGGCATTGGTGTGGAGAAAGTGGCCATGTTGGCTGCTGGTGGTGGGAGTGGGAGGAAGAAATGTAAATGTGGGGGCATTCTCGGGATTTGGAGTTGTCCTGGGTGTTGCTGCAGGGACAGTTACTTGGTATTGTATGTCCTCCCATGGCGCACTGGGTGGACTGTGGGAGAGTGTGGGCTATGGTGTGGACGATTGACCATGAGGTGCAGCGGTACTCAGAGTTGTATTCACCAAATGCAATGAATGTCTCATGATGATGGAAGAGATTGTTGTTATGGGGGTTGGAGTAGGGTGAGGGGGGTGGGGGGTATAGGGTGTGACAGGGAGGGACAAGAGAGCTCAGAGAAGGCAGAAGTGACACTGGGCTTGGTCTGGGTAGCAAAGAGGGACTGTGGAAGGGTTTCTGAGGCATAGTATGATCCAGAATAGTGCTCAGGCCCAAAGCCATGAAATGCTCTAAGAACTGTAAGTGAGACCACTTCACAGGTTTCCCAGAGATGTGAGAATCCTTTTGGCCTGGCCCCCAGGTGAGCGGAATTCACTTGCGTATATGAACACATCTGAATCGATTGCAGCTCTCTCCTGGTCAATCTTTCATTTGCTTCTATTTGTCTCATTCCTTCTCTGCAAAGAAGCATAAAATTTAAAAGTGAACTTAGAGCTCTAGAACTCATAGAGTTTCAATAACCTATGCTAAAGCTTAAAAAGCCTTAAAAAGTAAAGATAAAGAGATCTAAAATGTTAGAGCATGATGGGGTCATGCGATGGTTAATCACCATCCAGTTGGTGCTGAGTCATTGGATGATGCAAGCCCTGGCCTGCCAGTGTGAGGGCATTCTGTAGGTGGCTTTAGACCATTAGGCAGTTGCAGCTATGGCTGATGACATCCACAAACAAGGGCGACTGCCTTCAGCAAGGAGGGAAGTCCCATCACCCCGGCAGCTGGAGGTCTTAAAGCAACACCAAGGCCCTCAGCAGTGGCAAATCCTTTCTCTCCTTCTCCAGCTTCTCCCAAGGAAAGTCATCCCCTGTGCTGTCTCCAATGCATGGCCTGCCCTAGGAAATCTGAACTTGCCTATCCCCAGGGTCACTGAGCCAATTCTACTAACAAATCCCTCCCTATTTACGTATGGACCCATATCCTGTTGGCTGTTTCTTCAGAGAATCCTAATACTGGTAGAAATGCAGACGTTACTAGCTAATATGTCCTGTGATTACTTTGTGGTGGGCCTTTTGCTAAATGTTTTTATGTGTATTAACTCATTTCATCCTTATTTTCTGATTAGCCATTTGGAAATGAGGCCCAAGGTCATACAATTTGCAAGAGAGGTTGAAATCAACCCCACGTGCCTGACTCATGAACACAGATTCTCAGTCCTCTGCTGTATCGCTGCTCAGACCAGGTTCAAGTCTCATCTTCACCCGTGGTTCTGTATCCAAGGCAGGCTTTGACCATCTGTGAGCTTTGGAGAGGAAACACTGCCCAAGTCCAAGGCCCCTGGAAATCATACAAGCCTGTGTACAAGTGCTTAGCATAGAGCTCAGCACAGAGTGGGTGAGAAGTAAATGGAAGCTCCCTTCCCTGTCCAAGGCCCCGGAACTAGCCAGAGGTAGAAACCCAGGCTCCAAACTCTGTGGCCCTTTCCACATCTGCCTGCCTTGTCTCACTCTCCCCTCAAGCTTTAACCTGACCGTAATTGGAGAGTGAAGCATCTGTACTTCACTAAATACTATGTAATTCACGCATGATTTACATTTTAGATTTCCCCCAATCAAACCTGCCCCCTTACAACCCTACCTAAATTTACTTTGCTTCATTGTATATTTAAAAAGAGAATACTCCTGAATATATATATATACTTAAAGATTTTATTTTAATTTACCCCTCTCCCCGGTTGTTTGCACTTGCTCTCTGCTCATCTTCCTTTTAGGAGGCACTGGGAACAGAACCTGGGGCCTCCAATGTGGGAGGGAGGCACCTAATTACTCAAACCACCTCTGCTCCATTTCATATGTCTCATTGTGTTTCTTCACTGTGTCTCTTACTGCATCATCTTGTTGCATCAGCTAACTGTGTCATCTGGTTGCATCAGCTCACCAAGTCAGCTAGTCCTGTCAGCTTGCTATTTGGATCATCATCTTTACGAGGCACTGGGAACTGAACCTGGGATCTACCACAGTGTGGGTACGAGTCCAGCTGCTTAAGACACATCCACTTCCCTATATTTTATTAAAGGAATATTTCTGTATAATTCTACAATTATAAATGTTATAGTAATACAAAGTGCTGTCATCTGTTTTCCCATTGCTCCTCCTCACCATACATTATATCTGCTAACAAAGTACATCAGGAAATGGGAAAAAAATCATTTCTTATATTTGTAGGAGGAGGAAATGAAGGTCTCTAAAAAGCATACTCTTTTCATTTAGCAGATAACTGTTACAAGATGGCAGATTTAAAAATAGTCATTCATTGTATTCATTTATTCTACTTGATCGATTCTGTTTGACATATAAAATCAAGTATCTATGATACTAATATTAAATTGAACTTCAATTTTAAATCAATCACTGACACTTGGTATTCACGGTATAGGGAAAATAAAGGCTCCTTCCATGTCTCTGTAAGATCTAGACAGATCCTTTTCAGATCACCAAATAGTCCATAATTCTGCAAAATGGCTAATTCACAAATAAGGCTCTTTTTATGCTGAGACCCATAAAAACACAACTTCTTTCATGATCTGAGTTCTGAAGTCACTATTCCTTCTTGTCAGCACTGAACCCCGGGGTTTTGAGAAAACAATTTTCTTGATAAAGATTTGACAAATTCAAGCCTTGATTTTAGCATCTCAGCCTCATGAAAATGGATCTGTTATGGGAAGAATAAAAAAAAAAGGAACTGGCTAGTATAATCCTTCACAATTGAAATTACCATGTTGAACTTGTTTGTCTCTAACAACCTGCCAACAAATACTTGCACACACATAAGAATGGAAGCTCCTCGAGGGCAAAGTCACAGCTATCTTACTTGTGTACTCCCAGAGCCCAGAACAATGCTTAGTACATAATAAGAGCTCAATAAATATTAGTTGCTTAAATAAGAGGGATATTTAAAGGATCAAAGATGATTCCTGTCCTCGAAGACACAATCAATACTAGAAGTATGCAACAAGCCAATGCAGAGTGTGTGAAGAAAATCAACATTCCAGCCCTCAGAGGAGGTCAGGGTTTAAGGTTGTGGAGAAAGAAGAGACCTGAGTGGGGTGTTGCTGAATGGACAGAATTTAGTCATGAGGAGATGCTGTCTGGAGGGAGAGGGGGCACCTGGTCAAAGGAACAAGGGGAGAGAGAATGGAGTGGGTTAGGTGGGAGGGAAGAGACCCCCAGCTTGAAGACAGGTAACAAGATGCAGCCTCAGGGGATCCCAAAAGTCAGAGCAGAGGAGGTTCTACTGTATCCCGTGAGTAGGAAAGAAACAAGATTTCTGATCACAGGCTGGCATGCTGAGGGTTTTCAGAAGATTAGTCTGGGGTGTGCAAGATGAACTGGACAAGAGTAAGCCAGAGAGGAAACCAGGGAGCAGACTAGCACCAATAGCTTAGAGAAGTTGGGAAATTCATCTACATTCTAGTCACTCATCATCATAAAAGGCCAGCTGTTGCACCTAGCTCCAAGTAAATGAAAGTTTTCCCTTTTAATAAAGTTATGGAGACAGGTCAAAAGAGAAAAGACTTAGTTTTCAGAAGGGACACAAGAAACCTGTTTGCCCTCCTTGAAATAATGCCATACACCTTTTGTTTTTACCTTATAGAAAGGATATTCTATGACTGAGAATAAGTAAAGTTGTGTCAGTTGTGCTAGACTCAGTCTGTCCAGATATGATTCTTCACCTGAAATGAAAACATCCCAATCAGTTATGCTTGAATTTTGGTACATGTAATGAAAAAAATCATGAACATACAGCACTAATTCATTCATTCCAGAAGTGTGATGTATTTTTAAGTGACACTAGAAAGTGAAGTTGTTAGAACTATGCTCTCATGCTTGTTTAACCAATGACATCTCATTTTGACTTCTATGAACCCAAGCTCCTACCTTCTGCCCCTTTGCATGATTCAGGCAGCTACAGCAGCAGACCCCTGCTAATGGGAGCATCTCAATGATCCCCTACAGGAGCATGAATGGCCCATTTAGGTGCTGATGTCTTCCACCTATGGGAAGCACATCCACCAGCCCATCAAGCCACTGAACCACCACCATGGCTGTGCCAACCACGTGAGGGCTGACTTCCACAGGAAGAACAACATCCCCAGCATCAATTCTCCTGGCTTTGGGCACTTTTCTCCAGTCTGAGGCTCACCCCAGGCTCCAAAGGCCCAGGGTCTCCTTTTACAGGGGGTGGGGAACCTAGGGCCTTATATTCTGGTTCTGCTGACATCTAGAAACTGCAGAGATGCCCCCATCTGGCCTTATGGTGGGGACAATGAAAGACAAGCAGCTTCCGTAAGGGCCCTTGGTCAAGAGCCTGGGAGACACCTTTAGGATATAGGCACATCCAGCAGGTGGACTTTTACATGAGACTATTTCAGATTAAGTGATCCTGGTGACTCATTGACTGCAGGCACCTTCACAACATTAAAAATATCCCCCCACCTTAAGTGACTGGGATTTTTGTTCATGGATTCTCTGCATTTGTATTTGGGGAGGGGTGTGCAGTTATTTTCCTAATAGTCACAGAAGCCACTACTACCTGATATTATCTCAAGTGTACCTAAAACAATGCTTGCATTTTACTTTCTTCAAGAGGAAATATCAGGAAAGTTACATTTTAGCACAATTGAACTCTAGATATACTGCAATGCACTTTCTCCCCAATGATCTGAACTGCAAATAACGGAATTTTGTTCACTCGAGGACAAAATCACCAGGAGGATGGATGGCCCTGGTGTCCAGCATTTTCTGTTGTCACCCTGTGAGAAGCAGGTGAGGTCATGAGGAAAGCATGGGGCTTGGCATTCACCAGGGTTGGGTAAAATTCTGGCTCTTCCTTTTTCTAGCTCTGAGGTCTAGTGTAAGTCATGTCATCTCTTTGAGCCTACATTCCCCCATCTTTACAGTGGGTGATGCTAACCTCGTCTGTCTGAGTCTGGCTGGTTGACTGTGACACGTACCATAGGCAGCAGGAATTCAGTGTCTCAGGGTTTGGAGGCTAGACATCAAATCAAGGGATTAGCAGCCACATGATTGTGCAGGGGGGCATCCTACTGGTGGCTCAACCTCTGCTCATCACATGGCCATCTGAATCCTGTGGTCTCCACTTCTGCACAGGGGTCCATCTGTCTAGATCCTCTCCTTGTGAGGTCTCCAGTCCTGTAGGATGAAGGCCCTCCTGGCTCAATTTGGTTTTATCTTAAAAGGTTCTTAGAGATTCTTCCAAATAGCTCCCACCCACAGCACCAGGGACCAGGATTTGAATGTGTCTTCGGGAATATGAGTCAGCCCCCATCACTAAGTCTGTGAGGGGCTTGGTGTGCTCCCGGAGTTGGTCATGAAACAGGTGGCCCTGTGGTACACCACCCTGCTCAACAATCGTGGTGATGATCACCAACTTTGGGTGGTTTTTATGGCAGTCACTTTTAACCTCATTTGGAAATGTTTACTTTGGATAGAATATGAAAAATTGTTTGAGTTTTAAGATACTATCTATATTTTTAATGAAGTAATCCCTTGGAAAAGATAATCCCTCATCTTTTGTGATTAAATTCTCCAGTTCAGTAGTTGAAAGGTAGGTGATTCAGTTGATTTCAAGCCTGATTCCTCAATCATTGGTTTTATTGTTTTGAAGACCAGGTCATTCTCAAAGGACACATGACATTGAATTACTGGTAATTTCAAGGCTGAGTGACTTCTAAATAGGTCTTTATTAATTTGAAGCCAGCTTTTTTCACAATATTTGCCTTTTATTTTTTTCAAACAATTAACAATATTTTATTCAGAATGCCTTTGGGTCCGTGATATCATATTAGTAATGCCATAAAAGAAAATATATAAAGTTTGGGTTATAGACATTTTTATAAATAACTCTTTCTTCAGTCTAGATTACCAAAAAAAACAATGCATCTGTGGGAGATGCCTTCATCTGAAAGTGACAGCAATAAATTAATTTCAAACTTAAGTTATTTTCATTTAGTTTAAATTAGACCTTTAACCTTTTAGTGCTTACTTTTAATAAGCAGGGTTTGAAATGGGCAAGATTTCAAAAGCTCTCATGTTTGTTACACAGCTAGGGAATTTAAATGTATTTCTGTAGATGAGACATTTTCAACTTAAATGTGTTAAGTATGCCCATTAGAGCCATATCAAGCAGAAACATATTCTTAGATTAAAATAATTTGTTTTACTAATCAGATATCCACCATTAGTCAAAAATGATTTTTCTATTGTTAGATATATCTAGAGCAAGGGGAAGTGGAGTGGTTGCTGGCTTTAAGAATTGCACATTGAGTTTGGAAAAAGAATAATATAGAGGATTCAAGACAAAGCCTAGTCATTTCAAAACAGATGCTTTGAAATACTGGAATTTTAAAGGGTGTGGACTTAAAGTGTTTTTGTGTTTTCTAAAGATTTTATTATTTATTTATTTATTCATTTATTTATTTAATTTATCTCTATATTTCTCACCCTCTCATTGTTTGTACTCACTGCCTGCTCTCTATGTCTAGTGTTTTTTTTGTTTTTGTTTTTTTTTAGGAGGCATCTGGAACAGAACCCAGGATCTCTCATATGGGTGGGAGGTGTTCAGCCACTTGAGATACATCTGCTCCCTGCTTGTAGCATCTTTTGTAGTGTTTCCTCATTGTGTTGTCTCATTGTGTCATTTTGTTGTGTCAACTTGCTGCACCAACACTTTGCATCAGCTCTCTGTCTTGTTAGTTTTCTTTAAGAGACACTGGGAACTGAAGCCAGGACTTCCCAAGTGGTGCCCAACTGCTTGAGCCAATTCTGCTTCCCCTAAAGTGCTTTTAATGAAAGAATACTTCCTACAAAGCTTAAGCGTTTAGAAGAACTTTGAGTATGGGCATTTTTACTCACCTATGGATGTCACTGTTCATTGGCTTGACAGAAGTGAACTCCAAGGCTTCTGATTTGCATTTTTAGTTCATAGAGTTGTTCAGTTGCCTGAAGCTTTGCATAGGTTTTACTCTGTCTTGGAATTCAGGGAAGAGGCAATTTTCCATTCCATTCTTGCCTCAGCCATTGGACAACTGTGAAAATTTGGAGATGTCCCTTATCCTCTCTGCAATTCAGTTTTGTTTTTGGAAAATACAGGGGCTGGTCTAGTGCCTGGACTCTGAGCCACAGGGTCTCAAGATTGACCTTGAATCAGAGTCTCCTGGACAACTCTTAACTAAAACAGCCTGCCCTATCCCTGGAGTTTCTGATTCAGCATGTCTGGAACTGGGTCTGAGAATTTGCCTTTCTAACAAATTCCCAGGTGAAGCTGTGGCTGCTGGTAGGTGGGTTGGGGGAACCCCACTTAGCCAGGCCCTTGTATGCATAGAGTTTCATCAGGTAGACTCTGATCATAATGCTGATTGCTTTTAAGGCCTATTGGTTAGAAAGACTGCTGATAAAGCCTCAGGAAAGAAAAATCTTCCCTTTGTGTTCTTTTTGCCATAAACCCCAAATTGAGATAATCTCATGGGGATAGAGGGGAGGGACCATATTTGAGAGGATTTAGCAATCACTAGCTGTGGACATTTCCATGGGCTAGCAAAGGGGACGGCTGTGCTACCTCAGGAAGGTCTCTATGACATGGGCTATGGGTGGGAGGCTCTTTGTCTCTTCAGAGATAACTTAAACTGTCTGACTTGTGGGTGTGAAATCGTAAGAGGCTGCAGTCCTGCCCTTGGTGACAATGGCAACATCTCCAGTCCCAGGAAACAGTTTAACAATGCAAGGTCTATAAACTTTAAGTATTAAGGGGAAATGTAACCAAATATGCTAAAAGCTTATCTAGAATGTATGAAGTCCATGCTAAAACCTAACCTAGGATGTGGAAGATATATATGCTAATTCAAGCCTATTGAGAACTGAAACAAAGGGACCATTTAATGTTTCCTCCATATAAAAGGGATTCAAAAATCTTGTTCAGGGCTCAGGATTGAAACAGAAAGCTTCTGAGTCCGACCAGCATCAATAAACCATTTTTCCTTCTCAAAATCATTCCTGAGTCCTGGCCTCTCTATACACAAATAATTGAACCTCTCTCAAATTCTACAACAATATCATACTATTTTCTGTCTTTTTACCATTTATTTCACCATTTGTAATAATCTTCATTTCAACACTATTCTCCAAGTCTCTCTCTTTTTTTCCCTTTCAGGATGCAGTAGTCCCTTTTGTATCTCTTGTAAGTCTTTTGGTAACATTCTATTAGTGTTCGTTTTTTTTTTCCTGTGAAAACTTTGGACTCACCCTCATTTTTGAAGTTCAGTTTTACCAGATACAAAATTCTTGGCTGATGGATTTTTCTTTTTAAGTACATTAAGTACTTCATACCACTTTCTTCTCTTCTTCATGGTTTCAGATGTGAGGTCAGCACTTAATCTTACTGAGGTTCTATTGCATGTGATGCTTTTCTTTTGCTGCTTTCAGAATTCTTTTTATCTCTTATGTTTGTCATTCTGAATAGCAGGTGTCTCAGAGTAGGTCTATTTGGATTTACTCTACTTCTGGTGCATTGTCCTTCTTGGATTTTGATATTTATATCTTTCATAAAGGTTGGGAAGTTTCCATTTGCTATTCCCTCAAATATTCTTTCTACCCCTTTTCCATTCTCTTCTTCTGGGAAACCAATAGTGTAAATTTGTGTACTTTGCATTGTTTTTTGATTTCTTGAACACTTGTTTCACTTTTTCCACTGTCTTCTCTTTTACTCTCCTGTCTTTTCCAGTTCAGGTGTTCTGTCTTTGAAATCACTAATTCTGTCATTGAACATTGAAAATCTGCATTTATTGTCTCTAATGTATTTTTAAATTCATTGAACTATATCACTCATACATAAACATACATAAACAGTAAGTGTATAGTAGTTGTAAACTTACAAAACATATATAACATCAACAAACATATATATCTCACCCTACCACCAATAACTTATACTATTTTTAAACTTTTTAACTAATAAAAAGTATCGTCAAAATATTACTACTAAACAATTTTCCCCTAACCAATCCAATTATTATCTTTACATCATTCATATATGAGCATACATAAACAATTAAGTGTATAGTATAAGTTGTGAACTTACAAAGCAAACCTGCATAACATCATACAGGGGTCCCATACATCAACCCTCCACCAACACCTTGCACTGTCATGAGACATTTGTTACAAATTATGAAAGAATATTGTCAAAATCTTACTATTAATCATAGTCCTTATGTTACATTTGTTGTGTTTTCCCCAACCCACCTCATTATTTTTTAAATATTTTCTATGACAGAAGTTGTAACCTTATAAAAAATCATGCATATGTGCAGAATTCCCAACCAACACCCTCCATCAACACACCACAATGTGGTGTGTGTCATTTGCTACAGATGAAATAATATCAACTGATTGTTACCATGTCCATAGTGTACATTTGGCTCACTTTTTCTGTACTGCCTCAGTACCAACACAGTACATCTTTCACACAGATGCAAGAATATTACATTATTACTACTAACCACAGTCCATAGGTCACTCCAGCTGTGTTTTTCCCATCCTTCTCCATATTCCCAACACCCAGCAGTAGTGATCTACATTTGTTTTACCTAACAAAGGACACTCTTGCATCTGTATCATCAATCACAATTCTCACCCACCTCTTAGTTTACTATGCTACTCAGTTCCTAGATTATTTCCTAGCATTCTGTCAATTGGCATTTTCAGAACTAGACTACCATTTTCAGCCACATCTCCATTTATAAACTAGCTGTTACTCACTGTGTGTTACCATCCACTCTATATATTTCCATACCTTTACAGTAAAGCTAATTAAAAATTCTACATACATTAAACATCAGTAGTCCACTCAGTCCTTCTCTTATCTCTTCTAAGAATCCACCACCCACTACCAGGTATTGAAGATATTTTCCTAAAATGTCTTCTATAAATTTTATGGTGCTTACTTTTATTTTCAGTTTGTGATATATTTTGAGTTAATTTTTGGATAAGGTGTGAGATAGGAGTCCTCTTTCCTATTGTCAGCTATGGATGTCCAATATTTTCAGTGCCATTTGTTGAGTGGATTGTTCTGTCCAAGCTGTGTGACTTTGGCAGGCTAGTAAAAAATCACTTGAACATATATGTGAGTCTGTTTCTGAACCAAAAATTTGATTCCATTGGTCTATTGTGTCTGTCTTTAGGCTAGAACCATGCTATTTTTACCACTATATGTAGGTATTATGATTTAAAGTCTGGAGATGAGGGCTTGCTTTTCCTTTTTATGATGTTTCTGGCTATTCAGGACTCCTTACCATCCCAAATAAATTTAATGATTGTGTTTTCAATTTTTTTCTTTAATGCTGGTGGAACTTTTATTAGGATTGCATTAAGTCTATATATCAACTTGAGTAGAATTGGCATCTTGATGATATTTAGTCTTCCAATCCATGAGCATGGAATGTTCTCCCAGTTATTTAGGCCATTTTTGAATTGTTTTAACACTGAGTTGCAGTTTTCTGAATACAAGTGCTTTGCAACATTGGTTAGGTTTATTCCTGACTATTGAGTTTTATCTGTTATATTGTATTTTCACCACTCTTTTGACACTATTAGTTACTTTTATTGATATAATCTTCATTTCTATACTTTCTTCCAGGCCCCTCTCTCCTGTCTTTTCTTGTCAGGCTCTAGCACACCCTTTAGTATTTCCGAAAAATCTGGTCTCTTGCTTAGAAATTCTCTCAGTTTCTGTTCATCTGTGAATATTCTAATCTCACCCTCATTTTTGAATGACAGACTTGCTGGATATAAGATTCTTGGCAGGAAGTTTTTCTCTTGTAGTATCTTAAATATATCAGACCACTGTCTTCTTGCCTCCATGATTTCTGGTGAGAAATCAGCATATACTCTTATTGGATATCCCTTATATGTTATGTATTTCTTTTCTCTTGTTGCTCTCAGAATTCTCTGTCTTAGGCCCTTGACATTTGGTGAATATGTGTCTCGGAGTTGGTCTATTTGGATATTTTTTGGATGGAAGTACATTGTGCTTCTTGGACAGGGATCTGTCCTTCAATAAGGATGGGAAATTATCTACCATTTTTTCTTCAAATATTTCTTCTGCCCCTTTTCCCTTCATTTCTCCTTCTGGGACACCCATGACTTTTATGTTTGCATGCTTTTGCTGTCATTTCTTTCCCCAAGACCTTGTTCAATTTTTTTGCATTCTTTTCTTCATCTGTTCTTTTATATGTTCACTTTCAGAGGCCATTTCTTCAAGTTCACCAATCCTTTCTTCTGCCTCCTCAAATCTGCTCTTATATGATTCCAATGTTTTTAAAATTTCATTGATTGCACCTTTCATTCCCATAAGATCTGCTGTTTTTCTATGTATGTTTTCAAATTCTTCTTCGTGCTCATCCAGTGTCTTCTTTTTTTATTTTTTATTTTTTGTCTTTATTTTTATATTTTAATATTACATTAAAAAAATATGAGGTCCCCATATACCCCCCACTCCCTCCCTCCCCCTCCCCCCATAGCAACAACCTCCTCCATCATCATGAGACATTCATTGCATTTGTTGAACACATCTCTGAGCACCACTGCACCTCATGGTCAATGGTCCACATTATAGCCCACACTCTCACACGTTCAATCCTGTGGGCCATGGGAAGACATACAATGTCCAGTACCTGTCCCTGCAGCATCACCCAGGACAACTCCAAGTCCCAAAAACACCTCCAGTGTCTTCTTAATATCCTTAATTTCTTTGGCCATCTCATTGAATTTATTAAGAAGATCTCTTTGAACATCTGTAATTAGTTGTCTCAACTCCTTTATGTCATTTGTAGGCTTATCTTGTTCCTTTAACTGGGTCATAGCTTCCTATTTCTTGGTGTGGATTGTACTATTTTTGTTGGTGTCTTGGCATCTGGCTTACTAGAGAATTTATTCTGGGTGCAGTTTTTCTCTTAGTTTAGGGCTTCCTATCATTTCTCCCTTGCTGGTTGAGCAATAGGAGCCAAGCATGTAGTTGGTGCTGTAAGCTATAGAGGCTCAAGCTGCCCTCATTGTGCCAGGGGCCAATGAAGCTTCTTCCAACTTTCTCCTTTGCCAGGGGTAGGGACAGAGTCACAGCTATGTAGAATAACCCAAGTGCAGGCCTAGACTGTAGTTGCCCAGAGAGACTGATGAAGCTTCATAACTTTTTCTCCCCTGCCTGGGACAGGGATGGAGCTGCAGGTGTGGGCAGCAATCTATGCAGTGCAGGTCAAAGATGACTACAGTTGCCCTGGTAGACTTCTGATTTTTCAGTCTTTTACAGCCAAAGTTACCTGCAGTTACCTGTATAGGCTGGTGCAGGGCTCCTCAGGCTTCTCCCTGCCAGAGGCAGGGCTGAAAGCCTAGGTGGGCTGCAGGCTGATCTGCATGAAAGAAACTGGTTCCTGCCAACACTGAGAATTTCAGTCAGCCTGGCTTCCCCTCAGGCTGTAGGTGAAGTCAGAATGATGGCTACTGGCCTCTTTTTGACTTGGGCTGGTTCACACCCCAGCTGTTCCCAGGGTTATATCTTAGCCAGCTGAGTCTACCAATCAGCAGCCCAAATTGGCAGCCAACTGTCTCCTCCTTCCCCATTTCTGGGAAATGGAGCTTCCAATTCCAGCCACAGAATAGCCTCTGGGGTGGCTCCTGCAGCCAGAGTAGGATAGTCACCAGCCTCCACGGCTTGGCTGGTAATTTCCCAGAGAGGCTGATGCAGGTCTCTGCAGCTTCCTCCCTGCTGAATAAGGCACTGGGGCCTAGGCTTGAGCTGTAATATGATCTGGGTGGGAAGAAGCCGGTCCCCACCAGCACTGGGATCCTCAGTCTACCCCGCTTCCCCTCATGCCAGGCACAGAGTTAAGTTGGTGGCTCCCCACCTCTTTCTGGCTTGGACAGTCTCAAACTTTAGCTGCTCTCAGGATTATATCATAGCACACTGAATTTACTCATCAGTACCTGAAATTCGTGCCCAACTGACTCTTCCTCCCCCATTTTGGGGAAGTGGAGCTTTCAGTTACAGCCATGGAACAGCTCCCAAGGTGGCTTGTGCCTTCAGTGGATGATAAGCACCGACTTCCGTGGCATGGAGTACTCTAATTACGAGTCTTCTCTGAAGATTCATCTTCAGATGAATCTTCTACTCCTTCAAGGACATTGCAGGATGCTCTTCTGGCTTCCTGGAGCACCCAAAGAGGTGCTTCAGCTAGCTCCAGAGAGCTCTTTGTGTTTACTAACTGCCCCGTAGCAGGAGCTGATTCTAGGAGCTCCTTACTCTGCCGCCATCTTGCTGGTTCCTCTAATATATATTTTATATATATATAAATATTTTAAAGATACATAGATTACACCAAATGTTACATTAAAAAATATGGGAGGTTCCCATATGGCCCACCCCTACATCCCCCACTTTATCTTCATCAACAACTTCTTTAATTAGTGTGGTGCATTCATTGTATTTGCTGAATACATTTTGGAACACTGCTACACAGCATGAATTATAGTTTATGGTGTGGATTACACTACCCCAGTCCACCTAGTGGGTTATGTCCCTGCAATATCATTCAGGATAACTCCATGTCCCCAAAAAGCCCCATATCACACCTCTTACTCCCTCCCCCTGCCCTCAGTAGCTTCCATGCCCACAATCTCCACATCAGTGACATAATATTCTTCCATTGCTACAGTCACAGTAGTTCTATAGTAGAATACCATCAAGCCCACTAAAATCTGTAATATATTCTTCCATCCTGTGTAACTTGGGATGGAGATGTGCACTCCACCTCTAGAATCATCAAGTGGGAACTTAGATTCCACATGACTGATGGATGCAATTCTCCTGCTTGCAGTTGTACACATTCTTGGTTGCCTGGTGTGGTGGTTGACCATTATACTTCCCCATCAGCTGATCTGGGTAAGTCCAAGGAAACACAGAGTAGGTGTTCCAACTCTGTCGAGGTTCAGGGCCCAGATGACACATGGAGCATCCACAGATTCCAGTCTTCTGAGCATACACAAACTGCAGCATCAGTCACAGGTTCAGTAAAATGACAGAAGAGGCATGTGTAGAGAGGTCACATCTGAGTCCAACTCCATCACAGTCAGGAGCACAAATTCCAAAGTAAGGCCCACTGCAAGGCAATGAATTCCACAGTCATCTGTCATGACTATAGGACCTGTGTGTCTCTGTAGCCCTCAGGAGCACCAGTATGTGGGGTTGTATCTACTTTGGCTGTCTTTCAGATCCTACTGAGATGTGCATTAGTGCGACCCCTCTGATGACCTTCCAACTCATTTTGAAATCTCTTAGCCATATAAATTAATTTGTCTTTACCACTTCCCCCTTTGATTTAAGGTCTTTTTCTAGTTGCATCACCAGCAGGTGATTGGTAGCAATCCATCAGCACTAGGTAGGCTCATCCCCGGGTGTCATGTCCCACGCTGGGGAGAAGGCAGTGCATTTACATGCTGAGTTTGGCTTAGAGAGTGGCCACATTTGAGCAACATGGAGGCTCTGAGGAGGTAACTCTTAGGCACCCTGCAGCTCATGGCCTAGTTTAAATATCAAGCACAGAAGCTCATAAGCATAGTCATCAGTACAAAGGGCCCATCATTGGGCCATTCTTCTTCATGGGTCTTTTCCCTTGCACCTGGGGGATTATGCTCTTCCACTGGGGGATGCAACAGAGCTCCCCAGGATAGGAACTCAGCACTCCCTCAGTTGTCATGTGTAACTCTACTCACTATGACAATATCCAATGAACTTCTGAACATATCTATATATCCTATATGCATACCCTGGAGAACTCCCTCCCACCCATATAATCCCTTTCAATGACACCCCTCACCAGTACTCTTCCCCTGTCATAGTGGATCCTCTCTGTAATCCAAAACTTCTTCAAAAATTTAGTCTAATATATTGCCATATCCAATTAGAAGGATAATGAAACAGTATTGACATGCTTATAGATTAGACATAGAATTTATAATAATTTAGAAAAACAAAAATAAAGAAATAAATTGGGGTATTAAAAAATGAAAAATATCATAAAACTTTGTTCCTGATGTTCTGTGTTTCATCATTGTAATAGGTGTTGCCCTGCAAGTACAGTGGCAAGGCAATCTCTTCCATTCCTTCTGCAGTATCTACATCATTTTAAAAAATTTTAATTTTAACTTCTAAAGTTTTAGATCACAATAAAATCACATATACAATTAGGGGACCCCCATATACCCAATATCAAACCCTTTTCCCCCTTCCTCAGCAATGATCTTTTTACATGTGCATGTTGCGTTTGCTACAGCTGATGTACAGATTTTAAAATATAACTATTAACCATGATTCCGTTATGGCTTACGTTATGGCTTATATTTTAGACTGTATACTTTTTGGTTACTGTATAGTTTACATTATGTTTTACATTTTTGACTATTCACTTTTATATATTTTTGGTGAAATTTAACAGGGCTTACATCCATTTTTGTAAGATCTTGTGGAACACTTCCATTGCCCTCCAGTAAACCCCACTTCCATCTATTCTATTCCTCTCTCCCACTCCCCTCAGGGCCCACAGCGACAACCAAGCTTCACTGCTTCGAGAACAAGATTCATAGATACTTACAACAATGCTGAGGGCTTGACACTCTAGTCTATCCTCCCCCTTTGGGAACCACCCACGCTCTTGAGAGACACCTTCTCCTCTGTTTGAGAACATCAGGCCTCCCCAGGATGGGCGTACAATACCTTCCCACTCATTGTAAGTATCTCCACCCACTAATAAAACACAATATGACAAGATGAACCCTCACACACTCCCTAGAAGTCTGTCCCAGGTACATCCTGTGCCAAATGTTCCCCATCAAACACCTTAAACAAGTATCCTTTCCTTAATATATTTTCTAAAGAGTTTTCTCAACATGTAGTTATAATCACATACCTGACAATCTCCCATGTTTTCCCCCTCACCCAACCCTTCTCCTCAACTACATGGGCCAGCTGACCCACCCTCCCAAACCTAACCCCCCAAGCCTTCAAAGTCCCACCCAATAGTATACCTATGTCATCATCTTATCCCTTCACTCCACAAAAACTTACCCACATTTTATCATAGATTTCTCTCATGTAGACATCAGCTCATACACACACACACACACACATTTCCTCTAAGCATATCGTCCAATCTCTAGCTCTCTGAAACAGTCTGATTTGCTTAATTCATGTCAGAGAAGATATGTAGTATTTGTCCTTCAATGTTTGGGTTACTTACTCAACGTAAGGTCCTCAAGGTTCATCCATGTTATCCCATGTGTTAGTACTGTATTCTTTCTTACAGATGAGTAGTATTCTGTTGTATGTATATACTACATTTTGTTTATCCATTCATCTTTTGATGGGCATTTGGGTTGATTCCAACTTTTGGCAAAAGTGAGTAATGCTGCTATGAACATTGGTGTGCATGTATCAGTTTATGTCCTGGTTTTCAGTTCTTCTGGGGATATACCCAGCAGTAAAATTGCGCGTCATATGGCAAATCTGTAGCTAGTTTTTGAGGAACTGCCAAACTGAACTCCAGAATGGCTGGATTCTTCTACATTTCCACCAACGGTGGATAAGGGTTCCCATTCATCTGCATCCTCTCCAACACTTGCACTTCTCTATTTCTTTAATAGCCTCAAGTCTAATTGGTAAGATGGTATCTCATTGTAGCTTTGCTATGTATTTCCCTAATAGGTAGTGATGTTGAGCATCTTTTCATGTGTCTTTTATCCATTTGTATTTCTTCTTTGGAGAAGCATCTGCTCAAATCTCTTGCCCACATTTTGAATGGGTTGTTTGTCTTTTTATTTTTGAGAAATAGGATTTGTTATATATGTTGGATATTAGGATCCTATCAGATATATGGTTACTAAATATTTTCTTCCATTGGGTAAGCTGTCTTTTTACTTTCTTGATAATCTCCTTTGAGGTGCAAAATGCTTTAATTTTGAGGAGGTCCCATTTATCTATTTTTTCTTTTGCTTTTGTGTTTTGGGTGTGAAGTTCATGTAGCAATTTCCTATTACAAGTTCCTGTAGATGCTTCCCTACATTGTCTTCCAAGGTCTTTATGGTCTTGGCTCTTATATTTAGATCTCTCATTTATTTGAGTTGATTTTTGTATAAGGCATGAGTTGGTAATCCTCTCCTTCTTTTGCATATGGATATCCAGTTCTCCAAGGACCATTTGTTTAAGAGGCCATTCTTCCCAGTTTAGTGGGCCTTGTACTTTCTTGAATATCAGATGACTGTATATATGAGGATGTGTGTCTGAACTCTCAATTCAGTTTCATTGGTCAGTGTGTCTATCCTTCTGTCAATACGATGTTGTTTTGACCACTGTAGCTTTATTGTATGATTTAACATCAGGTAATACTTTTCCTCATTTCATTTTTCGTTTTCAAATGTCTTTGACTGTTTGGGGCCACTTTCCCCTCCAAATAAATTTCATAGTTAGTCTTTCCAGTTCATTAAAAAATTCTGTGTTGATTTTTATTGGGTTTGCACATTAACTGTGTAGATGAGTTTGGATAGGATAGTCATCTTAATGATGTTTATTCTTCCTATTCAAGAACAGGGAGTATTCTTCCATTTATTTAAGTGTTCTTTTATTTCCTTTAACAATGTTGTGTAGTTTTCTCTAATATAAGTCCTTTACATGTTTAAATTTATTCCTACTGATATATGGCTGACAGGGAGCTGTACAGAACATATATCCAGGGTGCATGGTAATGTTTGGATATACTCATAGTGGCAACAATTAAAAACCACAGCACGGGAGGTACTGGGTTCCTGGCCAGTGGTGCTCTGCTGTGGTCCCTAGGGGAACAGCAACAGTCTCCCAGGTGCAGTGGCGGGGACCAGGAGGGAGTGAGGTTTCAACAGTGAGCCCCTGACGCTAATGACTATGCTTGTGAGCTGATAAGCCTAAAATAAGAACAAATCCTAGAGCAGCATTGTGCCTGGGAATTTCCTCCTGTCAGCCATCATGTTACTCAAATGTGGCAGGCTCGAAGCCAAACTCAGCATGTAAATGCAATGCCTTTCCCCCAGCGTGGGACATGACACCCGGGGATGAGCCTCCCTGCACCAAGGGATCACTATCAACTACCAACTGATGATGCAACTGGAAAATGACCTTGTACAGAAGGTTCAATGTGGATCAGAAGAATATCCCTGTCTACATAAAATAACATGACTTTAAAATGCTGTTTGACCTAATGGAAGGGGTAAATGGAAAGGAGAAATGAGTTTATATGGCTACGAGTCTCTAAAAAAGAGTCTGGAGGCTGGAAGAAGGATTTCCCTTATTCACAACTGAGCAGAGTCTAAGAGACAGATAAAGCAGATACAACCCCCAGGGTATTGGTTCCTTTGAGGACTAAAGAGACCCATGGGAGTTATGGTCATGGCAGATGGGGCTAACTACCAGGTCAGATGGCCCCTCTTTGGAACTGGTGTTTATATGTGATGAATCTGGACTCAGATGGGAGCTCTCTTCATAAGACTTTCATGCTAATGTGCTGGAGTTGCAGTTAGTGTTGGGGTTTAAGATATATTTAGGGGATTTGAATCTCTGGACTGACAATGTGATAGCCAGGTCCTGAGCCTCAACAGACTCCAGCACCTACAATCTGATTTATTGGACTCAGCACACTCAGCTAAGATGGAGTTGAGGAAGGACAACCACCACACCATGGAGCCTAGAGTGCCTACAACTGAAAGCAGGAGGATTGCATCCAGTATCCATGTGGAATCTGAGCCTCGTCTTGACATAGAGATGCCATGGACATAACCAATCCAAGGTCCACAGAGAAAAGTTGGCATTGGAGTGGAGTGGAAAAAGTGGGCAGCGTGGCTGATATAGGTATGGGGAATGGCAGGAAGAGATGAGATGTGGAGGCGCCTTTGGGACTTAGAGTTGCCCTTGATGGTGCTGCAGGGGCAATCACTGGACATTGTAAATCCTGCCAGGGCCCACTGGATGGAATGTGGGAGAGTATGGGCCATGATGTGGACCCTTGATCATGAGGTGCAGAGGTGCCCAAAGATGTACTTACCAAATGCAATGGATGTGTCATGATGATGGGAATGAGTGTTGCTGTGGGGGGGAGTGGTGGGGTGGAGGTGGTGAGGTTGAATGGGACCTCATATATATATATTTTTAATGTAATATTATTACAAAGTCAATGAAAAAAAATAAATAAATTTATTCCTAGGTATTTGATTTTATAATTGGTATTGCAAATGGTATTTTTTCTTGATTTCCTCCTCAGATTGTTTAATATTGGTGTAGAGAAATCCTACTGATTTTTACACATTGGTATTATACACTGTGACTTTACTGAACACATTTATAAATGCTAGAAGCTTTGTTTTAGATTTCTCATGGCTTTCTATGTAGAGAATCATGTCATCTGCAAAGAGTGAAATTTTACCTCTTCCTTTCCAATTTGGATGTCTTTTATATCTGTTTCTTGCCTCATGCCTGACAAGGTACTTCTAACACTATTTTAAATGGGAGAGGTGATAATGGGTATTCTTGTCTTGTTCTTAATCTTAGAGGGAAAGATTTTACAATTTCAGCATGTATATGATGTTAGATGTGTGTTTTTCATATATATCCTTTATCCTGTTCAGAAAGTTTCCTTCTATTCTTATCTTTTGCAGTATTTTTATTAGGAAAGGGTGGGTATTTTGTCAAATGCTTTTTTTCTACATCTATAGATATGATCATGTAATTTTTATTTTTATTTGACCTGATTATATGGTGTATTACTCTGATTAAGTTTCTTATGTTTAGATTTCATTGCATACCAGGGATGAAATCCACTTTGTCATGGTGGATAATTCATTTGATGTGTTGCTGAATACAATTAGCAAGTATTTTGTTAAGGATTTTAGTATATAGGTTCATTTGAGAGTTTGGTCTGTTAATTTTCTTTCTTGTGGTGTCTTTGTTTGCCTTTGGTATTATGGTAATGTTGACATCCTAGAATGAGTTACACAATGTTTCTTTTATTTCAATTTTTTGTAAGAGTTTAAGCAGAATTGGAGGTAGTTCCTTCCAGATGTTTGGTGGAAGTCACCTGCGAGGCTGTCTGACCCAGGGCTCTCCATAGTTGGGAGGATTTAATGACAGGTTTTTTCTCTTTACTTGTGATTGGTTTGTTGAGATTATCAGTTTCTTCCTTTGTTAATGTCAACTGCTTATGTGTTATTGTTGGTATATAGTTTTTCAAAATATCCTCCTATGATTCTTTTTATTTCCTTGGGTTCAGTGGTGATATCCCCTTTCTCATTTCTTATTTTGTCTATTCACATCTTTGTTCTTTTTTCTGTGTTAAACAAACACAGGAAAAAGCTAAGGGTTTGTCAATTTTATTGGTTTTTTCAGAGAACTAACTCTTTGTTCTGTTTATTTTTTCTAGTGCTTTCTTATTTTCTTTTTCATTTAGTTCTGCTCTGAAATTTGTTCTTTCTTTCTTCATCCTTTGGGGTTATTTATTCTTTCAATAATTCCTCTAAATGTGCAGTTATTTGTTTGATTTTAGCTATTTTTCTCTTTTTATATATGAATTTATGGCTAAAAATTTCCCTCTCAGTACAGCTTTTGCTGCATCCCATAAGTTTTAATATGTTGTGTTATCATTTTCACTTATTTCAAAGTAGTTGCTGCTTTCTTTTGAGATTTCCTCCTGGGCCCACTGTTAGTCTAAGAGTGTGTTGCTTAACTTCTATATCCTTGTGCCTAATCTGGTTCTCCAGCCCTTGCAGACTTTCAGTTTCATCCCACTGTGGTCAGAGAAATTATTTTCTATGTTTCCAATCTTTCTGAATTCATTGAGACTTTCTCTGTGGCCTAGCCTGTGGTCTATCTGGGAGAATGATCCATATGCACTTGAGAAGAATGTATTTATGCTGTATTTTGTTGTAGTGTTCTGCATATGTCTATTAGGTTCAGATTCTCTAATAAATTATTCAAATCTTTGTTTCTTTATTGATTCTCTGTCAAGATGTTCTGTCTAGTGATCATAATGGTATATTAAAGTCTCCCACAATGATTGTGGAGTCATCTATTCCTCCATTTAGTTTATTCAGTGTTTGCCTCATGTATTTTGAGGCACTCTGATTAGGTGTATAAATATTTATGATTGTTCTTTCTTGATAGATTACCACTTTTACTAATATGTAGTGCCAATTTTTGTCTCTCACAATAGTTTTGTTTTTAAAGTCTGTTTTGTCTGATATTAGTATAGTTACTTTTGCCTTTTTTGGTTATTAGTTGCTTGTAATATGATTTTTCAGCTATTCACTTTCAACCTTCTTGAATCACTGGGTCTGTGGTGAATTTCATATAGACAGCATATAGATGGGTCACATTTCCTTATCCATTCTGCCAATCTGTGTCTCTTGACAGGTGAGTTTAATCCATTAACATTCAGTGCTATTACTCACAAGAAATTACTTACATTAGCCATATTTTCTTTGAATTTGTGTGTGTCATATGTTGTTTTTATTTCTTTTTTGTCTTTTTTGTTCATCTTAAACTGTCCTCCAAATCTGACTTCAGTTTTTTTCTTTCAAGCTACAGAATTCCCCTTAGTATTTCTTGAAGAGCACATTCATTATTGGCATACTCTGTTAGTTTCTGTTTATCTGTGAATATTTTGAGCTCTCCATCAATTTTGAATGCCAGTTCTACTCAATAGAGTATTCTTGGCTGGAAAATTTTTTTTTAGTATCTTGACTATGTCATACCACTGTCTTCTTGCATCCATGGTTTCAGATGAGAAATCAGCATTTATTCTTACTGAGCCTCCCTTGTGTTCGATGGTTCAGTTTTCTCTTGCTGCTTTCAATATTTTCTCTTTGTCTTGAGCATCAGATAATTTCACAGATATGTTTTGGACTAGGCCTTTTGGGATTTATACTGTTTGGGTTGTGCTGTGATTCCTGGGCATGTACCATCCATCTCCCTCAGTAAGTGTGGGAATTTTTCAGCCATTATTTCCTCCAAAAAACCTTCTGTCCCCTTTCCCTTATCTTCTCCTTCTGAGATATTTGTGCATTTTGTGTTGTCATTCAGATCCCTAAGTCTCTATTGGATTTCTTCTAACTTCTTATCTAATAATTCTACTCTTTCTTTGATTTCAGATTTAATGCTTTCCACCTCAATAATTCTTTCCTCTGCCTATTCAATTCTGCTGTTATTTGCTTAGAGTGGTTTTTTTTAAATTTTTTTTTATTTCTTGGATTGTGCCATTCATTACCAACAATTGTTATCTTTTTCCATATGTTTACACTTTCTTCAGTACGCTCTGCAAGTGTTTTCTTAATATCCTTAATCTTTTCTTTCACTTCATTATAATGATCCATGGTATTAGTTTGGACATCTTTGTTTAGTTGTTCAATGTTCTGCTTCTCTTCCTGGTTTTAAGTTTTTTCATTGGTGTGGGCCATGTCTTCCTAATTATTGGTATGTTTTGTAATTTTTTGTGGCTCTCTGCTCATCATTTTATCTTGATGGGTTTCTTCAGTTGGTTATGTCCTCCATGTAGTCTCAGGTTTTATTTAGTTGCTGTTTTTGTAGGTGTATTAAGTTTTCTATTTTACACTTTTTTCTTCTTATTTTATTTCCTTGTTGTTGTCTAAGTTCCCTTGAATGAAAAAGTTTACATCCAGGGGAAGCAAAAAAAGTGAAAAAAAAAAAGATTTAATAGTAATATTGATAGTAAATGTTAGCCGAAGAATCATATAAGACCTAAGTGATTGGATATTAAACTCATGTAACTGTGTAGAAATACAGGAATAAAAAAGTGGTGCATCTCCAAGGAAATGGGGAACTGAATATCAAAAAGAATATAGTGTGAATTAACAGGTCAGTATGATGAAGAGAGAGGGAAAGAGAAAAGAAAGGATAAAAATAGAAAGTTAATAAAGGATAGAAAACCAAACGGTTAGAACTAAAAAGTCAGAAAAATTGGGGACTAAACAAAGGTAATTGGAAATTAAGGACAACAACAGAAGGTGGAAGTTTGAAAGATGCAGGAGGGAAATTAGACAGCATTGATTGCCAAAATAAGTACACACAGAAATGAGAAAATCAAGAAAGTGGAATCACAGCAATCAAGAAACAAGCTGGCAGCATCGAAATGACTCTCAGTCTCTTTGAAAGAGAGCACCCACACCTTCCTGGGAACCCTAAATATGCTCATGGAAGCTTATTAAGCACTTCCTACTGTCCCCCTCCCTTAGAGGAGTTGTACAGGACTAGTTAATTGCCTGGCTCCACCTTCTCCCAGACTAATTTTCCCTATCCCAGGGAGGTTAGGTAAATCAGACTGCCTCAGCAGATTTACCTCTCCCTTCTTCCTGGTTTCTCCAGAGGCCAGCTGGTATACTTCTGAAAGCTAAAAAAAGGGGGGTCCAGATCATAGAACCCACACTCAGGGGACCCCTCTCCACTTTTCACCAGAACGTTCCCACTCTCAGAATTTGTCTCTTCTAGCTGACTGACTGGCAAGAGTCAGGGAATGCTGTGGGTTCCTGCCCTGAGGGAGGGGCTCAGCTGTCCAATAGCTCCTGCATGAAGCATCAGAAACCCATGGTTTCACCTTGCACAATCATTCTTTTTGTTATGCTCTCTGCATATGGATGCCCTTAAGCCTCCTGCTTTTTGGGTTCCCAAAACAGCTCAGTCAGGAAGGATTTTGCTGCACTCAGTTGTTTTATTTAGGCGAGATGATGTAGGTGTACTTAATCTGTCACCATCTTGCCTCTCTCCATTTTTTTTTCTTGATTGAATTCTTTATGCTGCGGCGGCTTGCTCAGTCTGTAGAGGTGGGGTCTGGCTGCAGAAGAGGGGTCGGTCCAGCTCTGGACAAGGGGTCGGTCCCACTTGGGACGAGGGGTCGGTCTGGCAGCAGACGAGGGGTCGGTCTCACAAGGGGTTGCACCGTTTGGCTGATGGGGTCGCCCGGCGAAGCCGGCGAAGAAGGGGTCGCCCAGAGAAGCAGGCGATGAACTGGGGACAAGGGAGGCCAGGCCCTTGTCAGGGGCTCTCAGGACTGGAGGGCGCACGGCAGAAGAACTACCGCGGAGACAAGGTAAACACGCAAGTCCACTATATTGAGGGAGAGGCAACAGTGTTATAGGGGCTGGGGAAGGCTGATTGGTAGAAGCCACGCCCTGTTCTGATTGGTTGCCGGCGAAAGGTCAGTGGGCACTACTGGATGGGGGAGGGGTGGTGATTAGGGATTGGCTGTTGCTGTTGCTGGGGGAGTGGCAGGGTTTAGTGATTGGTGGCTGCTGTTGCTGGGGTAGAGGGCAGACTGGAGTTTCCCGCCCATGCCTGGCTGTTGCTGCTGTCAGGGGAGGGGAAAAGGGCAGACTGGATTTTTCCGCCCACGCCTGCCTGTTGTTGCTGTCGGGGGAGGGGAAAAGGGCAGACTGGATTTCTCTGCCCATGCCTGGCTGTTGCTGCTTTCGGGGGAGGGGAAAAGGGCAGACTGGAATTTTCCACCCTGTGCCTGCACAGGGAGAAGGAAGAAGAAGGGTGCCGCCCCACAGGCATCGTGTGGTGCCATCCGGGAGGAGGGGTGGCCGCGGAAGCATGGCTGCCGAGAAGGGGAGACCCGAGGGCACTCTGCGCCCATGACGAGCTCCCTTTAGGGGTGGCGGTGAGTCCAACCAGCCACCCTATTATGGGGGCAGTGGCTTGGCCTGCCATGGGTGCACCCCCGCCAGGCCAGCAAACCACACTTCAGCCCAAGGGGTGACCGCATTATGCAAAGTCTTTGTTAATTTCAGAAGAAAATAAGTTAATATAGGAAGGAAGAGAAGTTGGGAAGAGTGCTGGTGAAGGAAGGGATGGGTCTGTGTGAAAGGACCTTTGTGCAGGAATGCCAAACCCAGCAACTAGACAGGGTGAAGGACATGTCACTGCTATTTGATAGGATTTGTCACCTTGTTGGTGAATGAATTGCAATTGCTTAAAGAATTTTATCATATCACAGTTTACATAATGATTTCAAGTACTTTTCACAAGTGAATCAATTTTCTCAGTTTATTCAACTATTTTAAAAGCAGAAACCTGGGAATGATATCTACCCTTTCCCCCCACATACCATCTAACTCTGTAGGGCACAGCTTTCTACTGGGATTCCCTCATTTTTGTCTGGAGCCAGAACCCTCAGCCCAGAAGAGAAGTGGCTCTTCTCATTCAAGACCCCCAGCACTTGCCCTCTGAATTTGAGTCATTTTCTGGTTGCATAGCAAACAGGAAATCTGCTTCTCCTCCCTTGGGTCTGACCAAGGCCACCAGACATTGAGCAGTGGGGCCAGGACTGATGAGACCACAGTAAGCAGTAGCCATGTTTAAGGGTAAAGAAAACATGTTGAGGTCTGGACCTCAGAAATTCAGGGTCACCCCATTCCTCTCTGCACCCCACCTTGGTCTGCAGGCAACATCTTCAGACTATTACACATAGCTTCAGAGAGAGGGAACCCGCCCCATTCCCCACAGACAAAACACCAAAGGTCAGTCCTGAATGTGAAAGAGAGCCCAGTGCTGACCCTGGTTCTCCCTTGCCTCTTCATGTTTATGGGTCTTGGTCTGTCCCTTTCCTTCACATGGCCTCAGTGTCCCCATCCCTAAATGAGGGCCTAGGACACATATGTCAATTGTAGAATTGGAATAGAGCCTGAGGGAGCTTTTGTTGATTCACTATCTTTTACCTTATTTATCCTTGAATAAGCCAACATAAGCAAATTATGTCTAGAATTAAATTCATGATCATCTTTGGAAATGGTTATTATGAAAAAGAAACTAATATTTTAATCACAGATATTTTTTTGTTTAAAAATTATTTCAAAGCTGTTTTGACTCTTGACCCCTAACTGAAATCCTAAAATGACTGGGCATAAATAAGACATTAACAGAGTAAGGGATTTATTGTTCTTTTATTATTCTCCCAATTACTGTGAACAATTAAAAGAATCAGGGAGTTATTGTTAAGTAAAAACAGTTCAGGAGAGTGACTGTGGCTTACGTATTGAGTGCCTGTCTCAGACATGGGAGATTCTGGGTTTGGTTCCTGGTGCCTTCTGAAAAACACAACAAAAAAGAAACACCAAGGAAACAAATGAAAAAAAAAGCCTCAGGGGATAAGTGATGATTTCTCACTTAAAACGTCCCAGGTTCAATCCCTGGCCCTGGGACCTCAAAAAAACGCACCACATCACAAAAATTCAAAGCCCCTTACCTGACAGATCCAGTCACAGAAATTCCTCTATTGTTTTATTTTTCCATAAATAATATAACACCAGTTTGTTATTTCATTTATGTACCAAACTCTCCTAACTGGCTCTCCTGTTCATAGAAATCCTTTAAATAAAATACATACCAAGAGCTAAAAGCATCTGTAAGTAGTTAAGATTTCTACTTTGAAATCATCATCAGAGCTAACAGGGATGCCTAGGTTTGCCATGACCCTGGACCACCACGTGGCATTAATCTGCATCTTCTGCCCACAGGATCAGAGCTGTGAAAGGGGGGCTGTGTATCTGTGGGTCTGGGGCCCAGGAGGAACAGGACTCAGAGAAGGTGACCACTCAGGGGATGGCTGGTGGGGAAAGACAGAGAATGAGCAGGATTCTGCTGACCAAAAACAGCATTGATCCTGAGCTTATGGAGGAATGGGAGGGTTAGGGACTACATAAAAAGGACAGGGAGGGGGAAAGGAGTTGTCTTAAATTGTCATGTTTCCATGCAAAAAAAAATCATGTACAATTGTGTCAAAGCACCTGTAAACAGAGTGATAGAGAGGGTTTATTGCGTACTTTTAAGTTAATATGCATAGACATATCTAAATAGGTAGACATTAATATTGGTGTGAATGTGTCTGTAGGTAAATATAGCCACAGTTAGTTTGGCCCTCACAGGCCCCAGGGCCTATAGTCAGTCTTATTTAGGCAACTGCCTGAGTAGGAAACAGGGTTGTGGTCTGTAGACCAGGACAGAAAGTGGTCATAAGAGACCCAGGTGGGACTTTGCCTTGATTTAGGCATCCCCATGTGAGTTTACTTTAAGAAAGTCAGTTGACATTAAAAAAAGGATCAGGAAGCCATTATAAATGGCATTACATGGCCTAGAATTGTCTCTTAATAAACAAACATCTATCTACTGTTATAGATTAGTGATATTGACCAGACTCAGACTTTGAATAAAGTTCAAATTGAGAGCTTCATTAGGTGCGCAGTGACTGTCTCATTCTATGCGGAGGAGACAGCAGCCCTGAGTTAAGGGAAGAGGTGTTTTTATAGCCTTTGAGGATGTGGGGGTGGGAGTTACTAGCAAGCAAGGAGGCACGGAAGCAGAACACTGTGGTTAGCTGAAGATAGTGTATCTATTTTTTTCTTTTTTAAAAGCCCTTTCTTGTGAGCAGTCCCATGTTATTTTTTGGCCCTTTTCTTGGGGACAGCCCTAAGTTATTTATTAACACTCTCCTTGGAGACAACCTAAGTTATTTATTTATCTGAAGGTACTTGCAATTCCTATTGCCTAAAGTAGTTCTATTCCTATTGTCTGAATGTGGCCTTGCCCTTACACTACCAAGAAATGAAAGACCTTCCAAATGGTGTGTTTGACTCTTATGAGGATTGTCATCCTGTGCAGCAGCCCTTGGGGATGCATCCCTAGGAGGAGGCTTCCCTAGGAATCCCTCCACATTGAAAGCCCTCAGCACAGGGTCAGGGACAAATCATTTGTCAGAGGGGCTTAGCAGGTTTGGGAATGCTGATGAGTCATTTCAGATATAACAGCTTTAAAACTCTCATGACTGGCTTGCCTAGCTGTCACTTTTGCAGAAAATCCTCTTGAGAAAATACCTGTGAAGAAATAAATTTATTTTGAGATCTTTGGGGTGCAGCTAAACTCAAATAATTACACGTGTAATTGTCTTAAAATTAGCCCAATAAACATTTTTTAGCCATTTAGCATTAACTGGCTTTGCATACCCCAGGAAATTAGCCCAACATAGGCTCTCAATTTGTAGGTAAGCAGGGATGTTTATATGGTCCCAAGCTGCCTTGGCACTCCTTGCCCTCCTTCCCCTTCGTGGACTCCTTCCCACCTGTGGCCTTTGGAAGCTTTTCTGTAGGGGTCCATCCTACAAAACAGCCAACACCATGCCCGATGAATAGATTGTCACTGCCATCTGGTGGTTATGTCTTCTGGGTCAATGACAAAATCCTCCATTTAAATTCCCCACAGTTGCACATCCTGCTAATGGGCTTCCTGTGTTCCCTGAGCATGTGAATTGTGGAATTTCCTTTCTGACCCAAAAAGGTGCTTCACCTGGTGTTCCACTGCTTTTTCTTTAGCTGCCCCAAGGGCAGAGAGGGAAGCTGTGGAAGGGGAGCAGATACCTGGATCCTGGCCCCAGATTTGGACAGGAGTATGTCCCAAGTGGGAAACATGTCATGGGGAGTCAAGAAGGAGGAACAGGTGCCAGAGAGCATCCTCCCTTCACCCAGACTCTTCTCTCCATATTTTATCCCAGCTCCAGCTGTCACGCCCAGGCTCCGATTGTAGCATTGGGGACATCTTGATCAGATATATGTGATGTTACACTGGGCCACCATTTCACATCACCCTCCTCCCCCAAGGTGCTTGGCTCCCTCCATGGAGTCCCCACACTCTGAGACCTCCCTCTCTTATGCCCATCAACTCTCTGCTGTGTCCTTTTAGGAAATGTCCACAGAGATCTAGAAAGTTCATCTGGGTAGAAGCTAAATGTCTGCCTCCATGCCAGTGATTCTCTAATAGGGCTAGGAAAAGTGAGGAATGGGATTTGCCCCAGACTGGGGAGTGTCCCAGAGGCCCTCCAATTTTTACCCTGCCACCTGGGCAGGAGTAGTTGAAAGAAGCCTGTGGCTATATCCCATACTGCATTTACACTGATGCTTCTAGCTTTCAGAATGTCTGCATTTGAAAGAAGTGATTGAAATCTGCTATGGGTTTGGGAGCAAAGGTAAGGGATTGTATCTTTTTTTTCTATCTGGTTGCACCATCCTCTTTTTGGTGCTTCATTTTGCATGTGGGGGCAGGGGCTGCACCTCACTGCACAGGTCTGGGATGCTTTTATTTTTTACAGGAGGTTCCAGGAATTGAACCTGAGTCCTACATATGGTAAATGGGAGCTCAAATGCTTGAGCCACAGCTGCTTCCTTAGAGTTGCATCTTAAACGATCAACCAAGCCTGAAGCCATCTATAGGAAATTATTCTCATATTATTAACAGAACTTCATTAATGCCACATTTGGGAACCTGCACTAAATTCCTGTGACAGGTGATACCCTGCCATCTAAGCTCAGAAGATTCCTGTGGACTAACAGGGTGACGACTGGTCTCTAAAGGTAAGTTAATTCTTAAGCGGAAATTCAATGGGTGTTTTAGGCAAAGTCCCCAAGTTGGTGACCCATTTGGGGATGAGACCTTATCCTGGGACTGCCCTTCATATATCTCTGCTTTGGGATCTGGCTTTGGCTGAGAAAATCCTGGGGAGGCCTGTGGAAGGAGGTTGGTAGGGGAAGACCATAGGATGGCCAGCCAGTGGCCACTATATGGGGCTGATGCCACCCTTGACCTGAGAACACAGAGACCGCTGATCCCTAGATCTTGGAGAAGGGCAAATGGGAACCATCCGTGATCTTATGTATGCAATTGTCAGGGTTTCTGTTTATTCCAGGCAAGGTGTTAAAACATCAATAACAATACTATGGGAAGTAAGACCAATAGAAGTGACTATAGTCACTGCTCTCGGATAAGAATTGTTCCAATAGTCACAATTCCTCAAGAGGCAGGGGACTGGGCTTTTTATACAGGAGGAGGAGTCAGGGACCCTTTTGTAAGGGGTGTGTGGACCCATGTAGAGTGGGTGCCTGGGTTTGATCTGTGACTGATGTGTGACCCTCCCTCCTGCTGATAGCTAACCTGGCCCAAGGCTTGCTGGCAGTAGGAGCCTTGGTTGATCCAGACTCCCTGGTAACATGGGCAGAGGGATTTCCTCACAAAAAATGTTCCATGACTGTGTCAAAGTGGCCTCCCCAAGGCTGGAGATATACTCAGGGTATCTTCTATCACAAGGCTCAAAGAAATTTCTGTCCATAGCATCATCTCCATCTTTTTATGTAAAAACCTGGCCTTATGAATTGTTGGTGGGTATCTGCCTTGTCTATCAGCCAGCTCTGCAGAGATCTGTCTCCCTCCTTTTGCACATAAATAGAGGAGGGCCTCAGAGTCTTTAGTGTTAGGAGTCAATTGCCTCTGTCTCTTCTTTTTCTTGGATGAGAGGGGCCACTCACACCCCCAATTACACTTACCAGGCTGCCCTTTCCCCTCATTCCCCTATTTTTCACCCTGTTCATGATCATTTTTATTTTTTTTTGAGTTCTTGTGACCAAGAAAACAGCTGCTTAAAGATTTGTGTACAAGATTGTATGTGGAAATATTTTCCATTCTCTTGAGTAAATATGTACAAGTGGGGCTAAAGGACTATTTGTTAAGTGTATGATTTACTTTAGAAGAAACTGATATTATATTCCAAAGTGGCAGTTTTGTTTTGTTTGGTATTCATATGAGTAAAACATATGAGTTCCTGTTGTTCTGCATTCATGCCACTATTTGATATTCTCATTTTTTTCAAAGTAGTGGTAGTGGTGTCTTAGGAGGTTCTAATTTGCATTTCCCTCATGGCTAATATGTAGAACTTTTTTTCATATATTTTTTCCTACCTATGTATTTTTTTAAAAGGTACCATTAGGATCACTTAGGTATTTCTAAAATTAGAATGTTTATATTCTTTTTTTTAAATTTTTTTATTTTTTATTGACTTTGTAATAATATTACATTAAAAATATATATATATGAGGTCCCATTCAACCCCACCCCCCACCCCCCCTCTCCCCCCCCCCAACAACACTCATTCCCATCATCATGACACATCCATTGGATTTGGTAAGTACATCTTTGGGCACCTCTGGTTGAGGTTTTTTCTAATGGTCAAAGAAGCTTCCTTCCTTCATTTTTCTCCCCATTGAAAGTAACTGTGACATTCAGAACATAGCCTGCTGCAAACACACAATGAGACATTTAATCATGAGCTGTACTAGGTTAGACATGCTTATGATTAACCAGGAAAATAAATTCATGTGTTATGATTCATTGTTAACTCTCCATCAAGGCTAGAAACAGGAGAATATATATGGTTGAGTTTTGAGTATTCTTTGTATATATCTCTAAGGAAGAAATACAAATGGCCAAAAAGCACATGAAAAGATCCACAGTTCTGTGGTAACCACTCTGGTCAAGGGCAGTCTGGGGCACCTCCCTGAAAAAAAACTCTCTTCTGAGACCCGAGCTTATACCGACCTGCTTAGGTTAAGAGGCGCCTTGTGTTCCCACAAGGGACACAGCTTGGGATGGATGAAACAAAAGGCCGAGTGAGTGTTGTGCAGTGTCAACACACAGAGGAAATGTGGGAAGCACACAAAGTAGGACCCCATTAAGTTATAAGCAGAAAAACTTTCCCTTAGTTTTCCGCGAAGATGTGGCATAAAGTACTAGCCAGGAAATGTTAGAATGCTTTGTGAACTACAATGGCTGGCTTTTGGCATGGGCTGGCCCCAGGAGGGCACCTTTGACCCCGGATCATCTGTAAACTCCATGAGATGTTAACGAGAAAACCAGAGTGCCCAGACCAGTTCCCCTACATTGATGCCTGGCACAGGGACCAGGAGGGAGTGAGGGTTCAACAGTAAGCCCCTGACACTAATGACTATGCTTGTGAGATGATAAGCCTAAAATAAGAACAAGGCCTAGAGCAGCATTGTGCCTGGGAATTTCCTCCTGTCAGCCTTCATGTTACTCAAATGTGGCCAGTCTCGAAGCCTAACTCAGCATCTAAATGCAATGCCTTCCGCCCAGCATGGGACATGACACCCGGGGATGAGCCTCCCTGGCACCGAGTGACTACTATCAACTACCAACTGATGATGCAACTGGAAAATGACCTTATACGGAAGGTTCAATGCAGATCAGCAGAATATCCCTGTCTACATAAAATAACATGACTTTAAAACGCTGTTTGACCTAATGTAAGGGGGAAATGGAAAGGAGAAAAGAGTTTATATGGCTACGAGTCTCTAAAAAAGAGTCTGGAGGCTGTCAGAAGGATTGCCCTTATGCACAATTGAACAGAGTCTGAGAGACAGATAAAGCAGATACAACCCCCAGGCATTGGTTCCTTTGAGGGTTAAAGAGACCCATGGGAGTTATGGTCATGGTCGATGGGGTTAACTACCAGGTCAGATGGCCCCTCTTTGGAACTGGTGTTTATGTGTGACGAATCTGGACTCAGATGGGATCTCTCTTCATAAGACTTTCATGCTAATGTGCTGGAGTTGCAGTTAGTGTTGGGGTTTAAGATATATTTAGGGGATTTGAATCTCTGGACTGACAATGTGATAGCCAGGTCCTGAGCCTCAACAGACTCCAGCACCTACAATCTGATTTATTGGACTCACCACACTCAGATAAGATGGAGTTGAAGAAGGACAACCACCACACCATGGAGCCTAGAGTGATTACAACTGAAAGTGGGAGGATTGCATCCAGCATCCATGTGGAATCTGAGCCTACTCTTGACATAGAGGTGCAATGGACACAACCAATCCAATGTCCACATTGAAAAGGTGGCATTGGATTGGGAAAAGTGGACATGGTGACTGATGGGTATGGGGAAAGGCAGGAAGAGATGAGAGGTGGAGGAGTCTTTGGGACATGGAGCTTCCCTGGATGGTGCTTCAGGGGCAATCACCGGACATTGTAAATCCTCACAGGGCCCACTGGATGGAATGGGGGAGAGTATGGGCCATGATGTGGATCATTGACCATGAGGTGCAGAGGTGCCCAAAGATGTACTTACCAAATGCAATGGATGTGTCATGATGATGGGAATGAGTGTTGCTGGGGGGGAGAGGTGGGGTGGGGGTGGTGGGGTTGAATGGGACCTCATATATATATATTTTTAATGTAATATTATTACAAAGTCAATAAAAAAATTTGCAGTAATTAAAAAAAAAATCATTGATGCCTGGCAGGACACTGCGAGTCAAAGTCCGCCCTAGTTAAGGAAATGTACGAGTAAGGAAGCCAGGATTTGCCTGATACAAAAGCCCACAGGTGCTCTCTCAGGAACCAGGCCAAACAGGTGCCTTGCAAAGGGTCCAGAGAAAGTAAGCCCCAAATCTAGTGACAACCCACCCATTCTAGAGGGGCCACCACCTTATGAGATTTTTCCTACAGTGCCAGTGCCG
Source organism: Dasypus novemcinctus (assembly GCF_030445035.2). NCBI lineage: Eukaryota > Metazoa > Chordata > Mammalia > Cingulata > Dasypodidae > Dasypus > Dasypus novemcinctus. The sequence continues at coordinate 1,027,505 of NW_026688151.1, forward strand.
AGGAGTGGGGATGAGCCAATTTTCCCAAGCAATGCAACCTCGCTGCCCTGACGGCCATCTCCACTGCCGTCCTCCCTGAGCAGTATGACACGCTACCCTAACAGCTGTCTCCACTGCCATCCTTCCGGAACAGCATGACCTCACTGGCCCCACACCCACCATCCTCCCTGAGCAGCACTTCCTCGCAGCCATTCCTGCAGCCACTTCCACTGTCATGCCCACAGCCGATTCTGCAGCTGCTTTCTCCAAGCAACACAGCCCAGCTGTTCCTACAGCCACTCCCACAGTCCTTTCCACAGCCGGTTCAGTTCCACGGCCGCTTTCTCCAAGAAACAGGAGCCAGCTGCTCCTGCAGCTGTTTCCACAACCGGTTTCGCAGCTGCTTTCTCCAAGCAACACAGCACAGCTGCTGCTGCAGCTGCTCCCACAGGAGGTTCTGCAGGCAATTTTTCCAAGCAACATGGCCCAGCCACTCCCGCAGTCGCTCCCACAGCCGCTTTCTCCAAACAATGCAGCCTCTGCACCTCTGCAATGGCTGTTTCCACCAATCTTGACCACTGGCAGCATAGTGCTGGCCATCACTCAGGAAGGAGTCCCTGAAAGATGACAACTCAGACCACGAGGAGCCCCAGGGACAGGTGGAGCAGGGAGAAGGGCCACCTTACAACTACCTCTCTCTGAAGCCTGGGCTCCAATTTATTATGATGCTGATGACCATATATAAGGAGGACACTTCACTACTACTGATCTCTTTATCTGGAAAAGTCACACCCCACATACCTGGAGAAGCCTCAGGTCATGATGGACCTCTTCCAGTCCATCATTCAAACCTGCAAACCCACCTGGGCTGACTGCCTGTAAGTAGCCCTTATGACCTTACTCAACTTCAAGGAGAGAATGTGAGTCACAAAAGGAGTTTTCACCTGGCTCAAGAAGCACCCATCTGGGGGAAGCCTGGACAGGGATCAATATGCCCACACTAAGTTCCCAGGTAAGAACCCCCGATGGGATCCCAATGACATGACCAGGCCCAACTGATTAGAAACGTTCCATTGGGCCTTAGTTGAAGGGTTCAGAGCTGGGAGCCAAAAGGTAGTAAACATGGCAAAGACCACCCAAGTCCTACAGACTCTCGAGGGAAGTTGGCTCAATTCTGACAGGATTGACTCCTGACATTTATTTCAAACTTTGGGGTGTGATACAATACTACTTTTGTTGTTGATTTTCAATTTGTTCTACTTTTTAGCCATGGTAGATCTTTGCAGTGCATCCTATTGCTCTTTACTATAACCCTATCATTGAGGGGTTTATTTTACATCTATTTACTTTTTGGTACTACAAAATATTCCAGATCCTTCTTGCATATTTGTTTTCAAGAAAGAAAAATTTCTCTAAGAAGGCATTTATTGGAGAATGGTTTTAAAACCTGAAGTCTGGGCATTATCTCTGCTCATTGTTACTGCAGCCTTGAGGGCCTCTCTGCAGAGAGTGTAAGGAAATATATATTTATATACTAAGATGTGTACATGTACATATCTAGAACAAGAAACCCTCCCTTCAAGAAATTCTAAAGAGAATTCTGCAGGAAGAAAGGAAAAAACGGGACAGGCAGAGTTCGAGGAGAGTGTAAGAGCAACAAAAAGACAAAAAGACAAGGGACCCAACATGTGGCTCTTCTCTACATGTTATTTACATAAAGCCATGTGTTGGCACTATCCTTGTTAAATACATGAGCCAGAGCATTATGTTTTTGGTCTGTTCATGTGCCAGTTGAACCCTTAATCTAAGCAGTTTCAACACTTACTCTCCAGTTCATTGGACCTATGTAGAACAACTAATAAGGAGATGCTAATGGACAACATCTATCCCAAGGAGCAAAGAATGGCTGCACCTCTAAGCAAGCTAGTTCCACCCATATATCCCAAGGGATCTAAGCCCCCTCTCAATTAGAAACAGTGGGCATCACCATCACAAAATCCTGAAGATTGGGGAATGAACAATGGACTAAAGTAGACATTATTTTTATATTATAGACTTATTATTCTAGCAATGGAAGAATGTTTATCATTGATATAAAGGCCATGGACACCAGAGATTCTGAGAGGAGGGAGCAGGCAGAATAGGTGTAATATCAGGGCATTTTCAGGACATTGGAATTGTTCTGCATGATATTGCAGTGATGGATACAGGCCATTATATGTTTGTCATTACCTAAAATTGTGCAGGACAGGCTCTTAACTATAATATAAACTATAATTCATGGTTAGCAGCATTGTTTCTATATGCGTTCATCAATTGTAGCAAATGTACTATACTAATGAAAGATGTCGTTACTATGGGAAAGAGTGGGAGGGTGAAGGGGTGGGACATATGGGTTCCCTCTATTTCTTATGTAACATTTATGTAATAAAAACCTACTTTAAAATTTTAAAAATTTAAATAAATAAATGAATAAAAAAACTCATTTAAAAACTTTTAAAAATTAAACATCATCTGTCATTAGGGAATTGGCAGAATATGAACACGATAATATATGACCACATGCTTGTTAGAAGAGATAAATACCTAAAAACTGAGAATACCAATTGCTGTTGAGTATATGGAACTATGGAGCAATACATCTCTCATTCACTGCTAGTGAGAACACAAAATGGTTTAGCCAGAAGACAGTTTCCTTTAAAACTAAACATTGTCTTACCATACAATCCAGCAGTTTTGCTTTTAGGTATATATATATATGATATGAAAATTAGAGTCCATACAAAAGTCCACACATGAACGTTTACAGCAGCTATATTTGTAAGCTCCAAATCTGAAAGCAAACAAAATGTTGGTCAACCACCACAACAGGGAACAGAGAAAGTCCACAACTGCAAGCAGAATTCCATTCATCAGACATGTGGGATCTAAGGCCCCTCTTGATTTAGAGGTGGAGTGGTCATCACCATCCCAAGATCCTCAAGATAGAGGAACAAAATAAGAATTAGAGTGAACTTAATGGTATTCTACTATAGACTTATTGTGACTCTAGCAATGGAAGAAATTGTGTCACTGTCATGGAGACAGTGACCACTGGAGTTGTTGAGTGCAGGGAGAGGGAAGAAGAGGGTGTGATGTGGTGGCTTTTTTGGGGACTTGGAGTTGTCCTGAGATATATCTCATGGACAGATGCAGGATATTATATATCCTACCATATCACACTGAATGGACTGGAAGAGAGTGTAAACTAACATGTAAACAATAATCCAAGCATTGTAGCAATGATCCAAAAGGTATTCATTAAATAAAAGGAATGTGCCACACTGATGAAAGGTTGTTAATGTGGGAGGATGGGGAATTTAGGGAGTGGGGTATTTGGGATGTCATATTTTAAAATGTAAAATTTAGTGTGATCTATGTATCTTAAAAAAAGAAGACCGTAATAATTTTTGCTAAAGAAATCTCATAGCAAATTTATAAAAACAAACAATAAAAATCTTTACCTCTCAGTGAACATACCCTAATAATGACTGAAGTAATAAATGCACAATTATGTCATTATGGCAAATACAACAAATTTTACATGTCACGGGAATTGTTTGCTTTTTAATATGTATCAATAAAGTTGATTTCTTTTTTAAAGAGAACTATTTTTAAAACCTCACCACATTATTGACTCCATATTTGTGTCCATGTCATCTCTTCTTCATGTACTTCTATCCTTTTCTCCTTCTGAAATTACACTAAATCCTCCTTCAAGCCTTATTACAATTAAAATCTCCCTTGTGATGCCTTTACTAACCTCCCCAGGATGAGTCTGTAATTTTTGATCCACTTCAGCAGAATTCCAGAGCCACATACATTGAATGACTAAAAGAAAAAAAAATGATAAACAAAGGTAAACAGATAATTTCTACAAGTGTAGAGAAAGAAGAATAAGTGAAACAAGGAAACAATGCTTCTGAGAGAGGGAAGACCCACGAGTAAGAGATCAGAGGAAACAGATTGGGAAAAAAATCTATTTTAGTTTATCTGCTATTTTCACTCAGGCTTTTTAATAAGACAGAACTTTGTGTTTTAAGCTTTCTCTGTGGTCATAATCTGCTGATTTCCTTAAAGCTTCTACCAATAAAAGGTGTTCATGGAGTCAAAAATATATTCCCCCGGTAACTGTGAAGATTCTGTAAGTTGCTCTGAAATTATCAAGGCAGGGTCTAAGTTCACCAATGCAGGTTCTTCCTTGAATGATGAAAGAAGTTGGAAGCTCTGTTCCCAAGAAGTGAAGTGGGATGGAACGAGTCATAAGGTCTGTAGAAGAAAATTGTGTTTTCTTTGATATAGTGAAGGAGAAGCACTAGATTATCTGAGCAATTAGGGATTCCATTCCCATGAACCACATTAATGAAGTATTCTTTTGTCTCAATCTCCCTGAGATAATTATTTCTCTGGAGATAAGAAAAGAAAACACAATGCAAATTTGCACCAGTTTAGTCCCTTGTGACAGCTTTGGAGCTCCATGTTCATCTCTTATCCCTGTGGACACCTACCTCCCAGGAGGAGGTCACCCTTATTAAGGTGTGGGCTCTAGTCTTGTCAGGTTTCCCATACTGATTTCCCTCTTGTTGCTTCTGGAGAAAGATTCTGAATACAGTAAACTATCTTATTTCCCAATTTTTCTCCTCTGGAGTTGGCTGTCATGAATGGAGACACCCACTCACAAGTGAATTTCCTCTTGTCTCACTGCTTCTCCTTTCTCCCCCATAATTAGCAATATCTGTTCAACCCACACAACCATCTGGTTTCTCAGTCATTCAACAATATTTATTCAGCAATACTGTATGGTAAATCCTAAAGTACATTCTGCGAATGAAGAGAAGACAAAGGTACTGTGTTTCCTAACAAACTGTTCACAATTTTAAATAGCCAAGAAATGAGCACTCACACAATCCTTAGAAGCCTGCCCCTGGTGCACCTTGTGCCAGATGTCCACCATCCAATACCCTAAAACAGTAACCCTTCCTTATTATATCATCTACAGTGTTTTCTCAAGGATGGATATAAGACATTTAAAATTACACAAAAATATATATAGGGGCTGATAGGCTAAATATAAATCATAATGTAATACATAAGATAACTAAAAATATAGAAAATTGTATAGTCTAAAATATAAACCACAATGTAAACACAAATGTTACCTTATTTGAAAGCTATTGTCTCATATCTGTACATCAGTTTTAGTAAATATGGTATGAATATGTTAAAAGATTACTGCTGTGGAAGGGAAAAGATATTATGTTGGATATGTGGGATTACTGTATATTGTATATATGAATTACTGTGATCTAAAACTCTTGTGAAGATAAGCTTAATAATTAGAAAAAAGAAAAGAAAAAGATAGGATGTTGAATTTTCCCAAATTAATATGTACTCTATATCTAACCTTTAAACTCATCATTATATTCCATTTTACTATTAAGGGAACCTGGCAATATATTGGGCTTCACTTTTTAGGAAGTTTTGGATCACAGAGAGGTTCAACAATGGCAGGGGAGGAATACTGCTGTGGGATGTTATTGACAGGGGACACATGGTTGACAGGGAATTCTACAGGGCATATATCCAAGGTACATAAAAATGTTTGGATATTTTCATAGTGGAAACAATTAAAAACAACTGAGGGAGTGCTGAGTTCCTAGCCAGGGGAGCTCTATCACAGTCCCTAAAGGAACAGCAACCATCCCCCAAGTGCAACAACAAAGACAAATAAGAATGAAGGTCCAACAATGAGCCCCTGCTACTAATCACTATGCTTGTGAGCCTGTGCACCTGAAATAAGAACAAGGCCTAGAGCAGCAATGTGCCTAAGAGTTACCTCCTGAGAGCCTCCGTGTTACGCAAATATGGCCGGACTTGAAGCCAAACTCAGCATGTAAATTTGTTGCCTTCCCCCCAGTGTGGGACATGAATCCCAGGGATAAGTCTCCCTGGTGCCAAGGGATTAATACCAAGTACCAGCTGATGATGTAACTAGAAAATGACCTTGAATAAAAGGTTGAACTCGGACCAGCAGAATATCTCTGTCTACATATAATGACAGGAGTTAAAAAGTTTTTTGACCTAAATTAAGGGGGAAATGGAAAGGGCAAATGAGTTTATATGTCTATGAGTCCAAAAAAGAGCTGGGAGTTTATCAGAGGGGTTGCCCTTATGCACAACTCAGCAGAGTCTTAGAGACAGATAAAGTAGATAGAACCCCAGGTATTGTTTCTTCTGAGGGCTACAGAGACCCACAGGTTTTATGGTAATGGCAGATGGAGTTCAGTGCCATGTCAGTTGGCCCTTCTTTGTAGTTTGTGTTTCTGTGTGATGGAGCTGGACTCAGATGTGATCTCTTTTCACAAGCCTTTCCTGTTACTTTACCAGAATTGTAGTTGGTGCTGGGGGTTAATATATACCCAGGGGATCTGAATCTCTGGACTGACCATATGATAGCCAGGCCCTGAGCCTCAACAGACTTCAGCTCCTACACTCTGGTTTATTGGACTTACCCCAGTCAGAAGTTGAAGAAGGTCAACCACCACACCATGGAGTCAAGAGTGCCTACAACTGAAAGCAGGAGAATTGCATCCAGCATCCATGTGGAATCTAAGCCCCCTGTTGACATAGATGTGGAATGGACACAACCAATCCAAGGTTGACAGGATGTAGGAATAGAATATGGATTAGAGTGGACTTACTGATATTCTATTCATGAACTATTGTGATTAGTAATCGAAGAAAATTTGGCATTGTTGTGGAGAAATTGGCCATGGTGGCTGCTGGGTGTGGGGAATGGAATGAAGAGATGAGATGTAGAGGCATTTTGGGGACTTGGAGTTGTCCTGGGTGGTGCTGCGGGGACAATTAGCGGACATTGTAGGCCCTCCCATGGCCCACTGGATGGAACATGGGAGAGTGTGGGCTATGATGTGGACCATTCACCATGAGGTTCAGCGATGCTCAGAGATGTATTCACCAAATGCAATGAACGTGTCATGATGATGGAGGAGAATGTTGCTATGGCGGGAGTAGTGTGGTGAGGGGGGTAGGAGGTATATGGGGACCTCGTATTTTTTTAATGTAATATTAAAAAAATGAATAAAGACCAAAAAAAGTGAAAATATAATAAAGATGCAGAATCAGGATTATAGTAAAAAAAAAAGTGTTTTCTCAACATTATAATATCAACCACGCACACATCAATCCTGCGTGTTCACCTTTCCACCCCGAACATACCCACAATTCCATGGACCATCTGACCCAGTGTATTATATTCGTGGGTGTAGAGCAATACAATGAGCAAGAATTGTTGTACACCGATAATGGAGAGGACACATAGATGTTCTCAAATAGAGGAGAGAGTATCTCTCAAGAGCAAGGCTGGCTCCTAATGGGAGAGGATAGACCAGTTTGTCAAGCCCTCAGCGCTGTTGCAAGTATCTATGAATCTTGTCCTTCAAGCAATGAAGCTTGGTTGACAATGTGGTCCCAAGGAGAGGGAGAGAGAGAGAAAATAGACGGAAGAGGGGGTAACTGGGGGTAAATGGAAGTGTTCTGTATGATCTTGCAATGAGGGATACAGGCCATGATAAATTTCAACAAAAATTTATAAAAGTGTATGGTCTAAATTGTAAACCATATTGTGTACTACTGAGCATGTTTGGTAGCTATCCAATATTTGTACATCGGTTGTAGCAAATGTAACATCCACATGTAAAAACATCATTGGTGAGGAAGAGGGAGGATTTTGGGTATATGGGAGATACCTATATTCTGTGCATGACTTTACTGTGACCTTAAACTTTTTTGAAGATATAATGAAAAATAAAAGAGGCAAGACACTGAGGAAGAAATGGAAGAGATGGCCTTGCCACTATATATACAAGACAACACCTATTAGAGTGATGAAAGGCAAAACCTTAAAAAAAATTTATAAAAATTTTCATTTTTGTTTTCTTTATATGAGGTCCTCATATATCCCCTCTATATGAGGTCCCCATATACCCCCCACACCCTCACCACACTCCTCCCCCCATAACAACAATCTCCTCCATCATCATGAGGCATTCATTGCATTTGATGAATACATCTCTGAGCACCACTGCACCTCATGGTCAGTGGTCCACACCATAGCGCACACTCCCACATTCCACCCAGTGGGCCATGGGAGGACATACAATGTCTGGTAACTGTCCCTGCAGCACCATCCAGGACAACTCCAAGTCCAAAAATCGCCCCCACATCTCATCTCCTCCCACTTCCTATCCCCAGAAGCCACCATGGCCACTTTCTCCACACCAATGCCATATTTTCTTCGATTACTAATCACAATAGTTCATGAACAGAATATCAGTAAGTTCTCTCTAATCCATACTCTATTCCTCCATCCTGTGAACCTTAGAACGGTTGTGTCCACTCCACATCCATATCAAGAGGGGGCTTAGTTTCCACATAGATGCCGGATGCACTTCTCCTGCTTTCAGTTGTAGGCTCTCTTGGCTTCCTGGTGTGGTGGTTGACCTTCTTGACCTTCATGTTAGCTGAGTGGGGTAAGTCCAATAAACCAGAGTACAGGGGTTGCAAGTCTGTTGGGGCTCAGTGCCTGGCTATCAGATGGTCAGTCCAGAGATTCAGGTCCTCTGGGTATACACTAAACCCTAGCACCAACTACAGATCCAGTAAAAGCAATAGGAGAGGCTTGTGGACAAAGAACACATCTGAGGTCAGCTCCATCACACAGAAACACAAACTCCAAAGTAGGGCCATCTGACATGGCACTGAACTCCATCTGCCATTACCGTAAAACCTGTGGGTCTCTGTAGCCCTCAGAAGAACCAATACCTGGGATTGTATCTACTTTATCTGTCTCTGGGACTCTGCTGAGGTGTGCGTAAGGGCAACCCCTCTAATAAGCTCTCAGCTACTTTGGAGCCTCATAGCCATATAAACTCATTTGTCCTTTCTATTTCCCCCTTTTATTCAGGCCAAAAAACATTTTAACTCCTGATATTTTATGTAGACTGATATATTCTGCTGGTCTGAGTTGACCCTTTTATTCAAGGTCATTTTCTAGTTACATCATCAGCTGGTAGTTGGTAGTAATCCCTCGGTTGCAGGAAGGCTCATCCCCAGGAGTCATTTCCCACGCTGGGGGGAAGGCAACACATTTACGTGCTGAGTTTGGCTTTGAGACTGGCCACATTTTAGCAACACGGAGGCTCTCAGGAGGTAACTCTTAGCCCCCCTGCAGCTCTAGGCCTTGTTTTTATTTCAGGTGCACAGGCTTAAGAGCATAGTCATTAGTATCAAGGGCTCATTGTTGGACCTTCCTTCTGTTTTGGTCTTTGCCATTGCACTTGGGGGATTGCTGCTGTTCCTTTCAGGACTGTGATAGAGCTCCCCTGGCTAGGAACTCAGCACTCCCTCAGTTGTTTTTAATTGTAACCAGTATGAAAATATCCAAACATTTTTATGTACCCTGGATATATGCCCTAGAAAACTCCCTCCCAAGCGTGCATCACCTGTCCATAACATCCCACACCAGTATTCCTACCCTGCCATTGTTGAGCTTCTCTGTGATCCAAAACTTCTTCAAAAATGAAGTCCAATATATTGCCAGGTCCATTAATAGTAAAAAGGAACATAGTGATGAGTGTAAAGGTTAGATATAGAATACATATTAATTTAGAAAAAATAACGTACAAATAAATTGGGGAATCAAAAAATTAAAAAATTCAAAGCTTTCTTTTTGATACTCTGTTTTCCATCACTGCAATAAGTGTTGCCCTGTATGCAAATTGGCAAGGCAACTTCTTCCATCTTTTCCTCACTGTCCATGTCCTTTCTTTTTCTTTTATTTCCTAATTATTAAGCTTACCTTCACAAAAGCTTTAGCACACAGTAATTCACATATACAATATACAGTACTCTCACATATCCAACATTAAACCCTTTTCCCTTTCACAGCAATAATTTTTTTTACATATTCATACTATATTTACTGAAACTGATGTACAGATATTGACACAATACTTTCAAACAAGGAAACATTTGGGTTTACATTGTGGTTTATATCTTAGACTATACAACTTTCTAAATTTTTAGTTATCTTATGTTTTACATTATGATTAACATTTTAGCCTATCAGCCCCTATACATTTTTGGTGTAATTTAACATGTTTTATATCCATCCTTGTATAATCTTGTGGAACACTTCTATTGCCCACACAGTTATATTGGTTCCATCTATTCAATACTTCTTTTCCCCTCCCATCAGGACGCACAGTGACAGTCAATCTTCACTGCTTGAAGGGCCATGTACGGAGATACTTGCAACAGTGTTGAGGGCTTGACATGCTCAACTGCCCTAATGCATTGGGTGCCACCATTTCTCTCAAGAGATACAATTTCTTCTATTTGAGAACATCAGTCCTCCCCAGGATGTGGGTATAACTTTGCTCTCATTATATGGGCCTCTATCCAATGATATAACCCAGTATGGCAAAATGAGCACTCACACACTCCCTAGAAGCCTGTTCTGCATCAGATTATCACCTTTGAGCATCTTAAATAGGTAACTTTCCTTATTATATTTTTGAAAAAGTTTTCTCAGCATTGTATTCTCAACCAAATACCTGACAATCTCCTATGTTCCTATGTTCCCCCACCGTCCTCCTAATTTCTTGGGCATTATTACCCATCCTCCCATTGCTAGCCCCCCTCAAGCCCACAAAACCCTACCCAAATTTAGCCCTATGTCCCATTTTACCCCTTCCTTGTGCAAATACCTTCAGCTTATATAGATTTCTCCCATGTAGGTGTCAGCTTACATCTTTCCTCTACCCCCCAATATTCTTTAAACCTATCATCCAGTCTCTAGCTCTCTGAGGCAGCTTGGTTTACTTATATCATTGAGATCATGTAGCATTTGTCCTTCAATGCTTGGGTTGTTTCACTCAGTATAAGGGTCTCAAGATTCATCCATGTTATCACTTGTGTTTGTAGTGTATTCATTCTTAAAGCTGAGTAGTATTCCATTGTATGGATATACCACATTTTATTTATTTATTTATCCATTCATCTGTTGGTGGGCATTTGGGTTGATTCTAACTTTTGGCAATAGGAAACAATGCTGCTATGAACATTGGTTTGCATATATCGGTTTGTGTCCTTGTATTCAGTTCTACTGGGTATATACCCAGCAGTGGAATTGCTGGGTCATATGGCAAATCTATAGCTAGTTTTTTGAGAAACTGCCAAACTGTCCTCCAGAATGGCTGGATCCTTCTGCATTTCCACCAGCAATGGCTGAGCGTTCCCATTCCTCCACATCCTCTCCAGCACTTGTAGTCCTCAGTGTTTTTGATAGCTGCCAGTCTCATGGGAGTAAGACGATATCTCATTGTAATTTTGATTTGCGTTTCCCTAACATCTAGTGATTTTGAGTATTTTTCATGTGCTTTTTAGGCGTTTGTATTTTTTATTTGGAGAAGTGTCTGTTTAAGTCTTGCCACTTTTTAAGATGGGTAGGTTGTCTTTTTATTTTTTGAGATATAGAAGTTCTTTATATTTGAAGGATAGTAATCTCCTATCATATACATGGTTACCAAATATTTTTTCCCATTGGGTAGGCTCTCTTTTCATTTTCTTGACAAAGTCCTTTGAGGTGCAAAAGGCTCTAATTTTGAAGAAGTCTCATTTATCTATTTGTTCTTTTGCTGCTCTTGTTTTGGGTGTGAAATTCATGAAGCCATTTCCTATTACAAGGTCCTGTAGATGTTTCCCTACATTGCTTTCTAAGGTCCTTATAGTCTTGGCTCTTATATTTAGGTCTTTGATTCACCTTGAGTTGGTTTTTGTATAAGGTGTGAGTTGGTAATTCCCTTTCAGTGTGTTTGGTGGCCTTGGAATATCATGTGTCTGTATCTATGAGGATCTATGTCAGAATTTTCAAATTGGTTCCATTGATCAGTGTGCCTCTCATTGTGCCATACCATGCTGTTTTCACTAGTGTACTATGTTTTGAAGTCATGTAGTGTGATTCCTCCAATTTCATTTTTCTTTTTCAATATATGTTTGGATATTCGTGGCCTCTTTCCTTTCCAAATAAATTTCATAGCTAGTTTTTCTAGTTCTTAAAGAATGCTGTGTTGATTTTTATTGGGATAGTATTGAATGTGTAGATCAGTTTTGGTAGGATAGACATCATACGAATATTTAGCCTTCCTATCCATGAACGGGGAGTATTCTTCCTTTTGTTTAAGTTTTCTTTGGTTTCGTTGAATAGTGTTGTGTAGTTTTCTGTGTATAAATTTTTTACATCTTTAGATAAATTTACTACTAGGTATTTGATTTTTTTATTTACTATTGTAAATGGTATTTTTTTCTTGATTGCCTCCTCACTTTTTTCATTATTGGTGTACAGACATGCTACTGATTTTTGCGCATTGATTTTATAGCCTTCAACATTACTGAACTCATTTATAAGTTCTAGAAGTTTCGTTGTAGACTTCTCAAGGTTTTCTATGTATAGGATCATCTCATCTGCAAATAGTAAATTTTGACTTCTTCCTTTCCAATTTGAATGCCTTTTATGTCTGATTCTTGCTTCAATGCTCACCCAAGTACTTCTAACAAATATTAAATAGAAGGGGTGATAATGGGTTCCTTGCCTTGTTCCTGATCTTAGAGGGAAAGATTTTCAGATTTCAAAATTGTAAATGATGTTAACTGGAGGTTTTTCATATATATCTTTAATTATGTTCAGAAAGTTTCCCTCTACTCCAATCTTTTGCAGTGTTTTTATTAAGAAATAGTGCTGTATTTTGTCAAATGCTTTTCTGCATCTATAGATATAATCATGTGATTTTTTTCCTTCAATCTGTTTATGTGGTTTTTACATTAATGTATTTTCTTATGGTGACCAATCCTTGCACACCAGGAATGAATTCCACCTGGTCATGGAGTATAATTGATTTATGGTGCTGTTGAATATGATTAGTAAGTATTTTGTTGAGGATTTCCACATCTATGTTCATTAGAGAGATTGGTCTGTAATTTTCCTTTCCTGTGGTGTCTTTGTTTGGTTTTCATATTAGGGAAATTTGGCATCATAGTACGAGTTATGCAATGTTCTTCTGTTTCAAATTTTTGGAAGATTTTCAGCAAGATTCGTGTTAGTTCTTTATGGAAAGTTTGGTAGAATTCCCCTGTGAAGCCATTTGGCCCAGGGCTCTTAGTTGGGAGGTTTTTAATGACTGATTCTATCTCTTTACTTGTGATTAGTTTGTTGAGATCATCAATTTCTTCTTTCATCAATATAGGCTGTTTAGGTATTTCTAGAAATTTATCCATTTCCTCTGAATTGTCATTTTTTTTAGAATATAGTTTTTCAAAGTATCCTCTTATGATAGTCTTTATTTGTGTGGGGCCAGTGGTGATATCTCCTTTGTTATTTCTTATTGTGTGTATTTGCATCTTCTCTCTTTTTTTCTTTGTTAGTCTAGCTAAGGGTTGGTCAATTTTATTGATCTTCTCAAAGACCCATCTCTTGGTTTTGTTTATGGTTTCAAGTGATTTCTTATTTTCTATTTCACTTAGTTCTGCTCTTATCTTTGTTATTTCCTTCTTTCTTCTTCCGGCGGGGTTACTTTGTTGTTTTTTTTTCTAATTCCTCCAAATGTGCAGTTCGTTCCTAAATTTTCCCTCTTTCTTCTTTTTTGATGTATGAATTTATGGTTATAAGTTTCCCTCTCAGTACTGCTTTTGCTGCATCCCATAAGTTTTGGTATGTTGTGTTATAATGTTCATTAGTTTCAAGGTAGTTATTAATTTCTTTTGAGATTTCCTCTTTGACCCACTGTATTTCAAAGAGTGTGCTGTTTAATTTCCATATCTTGGTGTGAAACCTGGGCCTCTGGCCCTTGCAAATTTTCAGCTTGATAGTGGTGTATTAAATTCCCCCACTATAATTGTAGAGACATCTATTCCTACCCTTAGTTTCTCCAGTGTTTGCCTCAGATATTTGGAGGTACCCTTGTTAGGAGCATAAATGTTTATAACTGTTCTTTCTTTGTGAATGATTATCTCTTTCACTAATATGTAGTGTCCATATTTGTATTTCACAATTGTTTCGCCTTTAAAGTCTGTTTTTTCTGATATTAACATAGTTACTCCTGCCCATTTTTGGTTATTATTTGCTTGTAAGATTCTTTTCCAGCCATTCATTTTGAACCTCCTTGAATCCCTGGGTCTAAGATGTTTTTCATATAGACAACATATAGATGGATCATACTTTCTTATCCAATTTTCCAGTCTGAGTCTCTGGACAGGTGGGTTTAATTCATTGACATTCAGTGTTATCACTTTCAAGGAATTATTTATATTAGACATTTTTTCTTTGGATTTGTATTTGTTATATTTTGTTTGTTTGTTTGTCTTTTTAATTGTTCTTACACTCTCCTCCAACTCTGTCTCTCCTGTTTTTTTCTTTCCTCCTATAGAATTTCCTTTAGTATTTCTTGAAGGGCAGGATTCTTGTTGGCATACTTTATTACTTTCTGTTTATCTGTGAATATTTGAACTCTCTATCATATTTGATTGTTAGTTTAGCTGGAAAGAGTATTCTTTTCTAGAAATTTTTTTTCATTTAGTACCTTGACTATGTCATACCACTTCCTTCTTGCCTCTATGGTTTCAGATGAGAAATCAGCATTCAATCTTATGAAGCCTCCTTTCTATGTGTGTTTTTTATCTCTTGCTGCTTTTAGAATTTTCTCTTTGTCTTGAGCATTGGATAATTTGAAAAGTATATGTCTTTGGGTACGCCTGTTGGGATTTATGCTATTTAGGGTGCATTGTGCTTCCTGGATGTGGATGTTCATCTCCCTCACTAGGTTTGGGAAGTTTTTATCCATTATTTCCTCCAACACCCCTTCTTTTCCCTTTCCCTTCTCTTCTTTTTCTGGGATGCCTATAATGCATATGTTTTCACATTTTGCATTGCCATTCAGGTCCCAAAGTCCCTGTTGAATTTTTTTTCTCTTTTTATCTATCAATTCTACTAACTTTGATTTCAGATGTACTGCCTTCCACATCACTAGTTCCTCTCCCTCTTCAAATGTGCTGTTATTCGCTGAGAGTGTATTTTTGATTTCTTGGATTATACTGTTCCTTCCCATCATATCCGTTGTCCTTTTTTTTTTTTTCATGATTGCAATTTCTTCTGCATGCTCTCCAAGTGTTTTCTTCATATTCTTATCTCTTACTTCACCTCATTAAATTGGCCACTATTTAATGTTTTGAGAGGTTTATTTACTTGTTTGATGTTCTGCTCTTCTTCCTAATTTTAATTTGTTCACTGGATTGGGTCATGTTTTCCTGATTATTGGTTTGGTTTGTAGTTTCTTGTTGCTGTCTGGTCATCATTTTATCTTCTTGGTTTGATTAACTTCTTTGTCTAGTCTCAGGGATAACTAGTTGTTTTTGCGTGTGTGTTAAGTCTTCTCTTTGCCACTTTGTTCTTCTTATTCTATTTCCTTGCTGTTGGCTAAGTTCACTTGAAGGAAAATATTAGGGCAAGTGAAAACAAAACAAGTAAGAAAAGAAAAAAGTAGAATAGTAGTATTGATAGTAAATGTTAGCAGAAGAACCATGTGAGATCTAGGAGAATGGGTATTAGACTCATGTAAGCTGTGTAGAGTAAGAACAATAAGAAAAATGGAGTATCTATAATGAGACAGTAAACTGAATATGGGGAGGAATATAGTATGAATTAAAAGACCAGTGTGGTCAGGAACGTGGGAAAGACAAAGGAAAAGACAGTAATATAGAGAGTGAATAAAAGACAAAACCACACAAAGGTTTTAGAAATGAAAATTGACGGCTAAATTAAGAGCAGTGGAATGTAAGAGAAACACTAAATGACGGAGGATAAAAAGATGTAGAGGAAAGGGGTTAGCATTGGTAGCCAAAATCAGTACACACAGAAAAGAGGAAATCAAGGATGAGGAAACACAGCAAATGTGAATCAATTCCTGCCACACCTAATATAAAAAAAAGAAGAGAAAGGAAAAAAGGGGGGAAAGGGGGGAAAGCTGGGGTGGAAATGCAAGCTAGAAAAACAGAAAGATGAAGAAAAAGAAGAAGAAGAGGAGGAGGAGGGGGAAAGGGCTGTGGGGGTATAAAGAGGAAGGAAAAAATAAACCAATAAAAAATACCAAAATTTCAAGCAAGGAATCCTTTCTGCATTTAAATAAAATGCTTAGGAGTCTGACATTCCCCCTTTCTCTCTTTCTCCTTTCCCTCTCTCCTAGGGCAGCAGGGAAGTTGTGTGAGGTGTCCAGTAGGAGATTCAAGTGGGTCCTTGGTGTACCAAATCACCAGAGAAAACAATGTGTCTTAATTTCCAAAGAGAGAGTGCCCCCACCTCAGCAGGAACCCCAAATATGCTAATGGAAGTTTTCAAAACACATCTTAGAGTCTATCTCCCTTAGGTGTGCTACAAGAGGGCTAGTTGATTTTCTGACTCCACCTTCTTCCAGACCAAGTTTCCTGACCCAGCATTTTTAGGTAAATAGGGCTTTCTCAGCAGATTGTCCTCTCCTTTCTTCCCCAGCTTTCCCTAAGCCAGCTGGAATGCTCCTCCAAGTTCAAAAAAAAAAAAGGGGGGGGGGAGGCAGGACCTGAAAATTGAATCCGCACTCATTTTGCCCCTCAGCACCTCCCACCCAAACCCTCCAACTCGCAGAGTCAGTCCAAAACTGAAGGGCTAGTGTATTCTTTTACTGCAGGGAGCTCTGGATTTGGGAGTGGGAAGTCTGGGATATTGCATACTTAGGGTATGTAGGTCTGCGGAACGTCCGCTGTGGTCGCTTACGGGGTCATGGACCTGGAGACCATGCTTCTGGGGAACACAGAAGCCACCACACTACTGACAGTCCAGGGAATGCCTAAGGGGGAAGAGTCCCACCTCTCCACAACTTCCGACCTCGGTGCTAGAAACCTACAATTCTACCTTAGCAAGCATGATTTCTGTCTCTCCAAATCAATGTCCAAACACCTCCTGCCTTGCAAGTTTCCAAAACAGCCCACTGCAGCAAGTTTCCAACCCTACTCAGCCACTCTTCTGAGGGCGCAATAATGAAGTGCATTCACTCAGATGCCATCTTGCCCCACCCATCAGCTATCATCTTTTAATATCTCCATTTGTTCACCCCAGCTTGTCCTTAAAGGGAAAGTACAACTGCCTCATTATCTAATAAAAGATGAAGAAATGCACATGCTAGCTGTTCTTTAATCCTCCCCTGGTTAGCCATGTATATCACTCTGGTTGCTTAGATACTCCCAACAGTGAACTCAGACACTTGTTCTTGCTGGATTTGGGAAGTATCGGGTCTCAAACCTAATGCCACGTTGCCTAAGTTTGTTTTTGCATTACTTTTTTCCTCTGGGTAGTAACGCTAGGAAGCATTTCTACCAACTGCAAGGCACAAGGCAGAAAGTACAGTGAACAGAATGCAGCACATATGCAGAATATGTTGGAAAACCCAGTAACACCCATGCTCATTGACTCCAGGAACTCAGACTGGGTGAAAGCAGCTTCAAATGAGCCTCTACAAGCACTTCACACACCTTCCATCCTGTGCAAGACACCTGGTCATTCTGGGAGTGGTGTGAAGATAAGTCAGCCTGGTTGTTGTCCACAGCCACCTGTTAAGGCCAACAAGGCAATCCTTAGTATTGTCTTAAAGTTCTTGAGAATTCCAGGGGTGCCATACTAAAGGAACTTGTCCCATGGCTGTTGGAAATCCTGGTGTGCCTGTGCTCCAAGTCACTTTACAGGATGGGAAAGACAGAAAACCCACAGCATGGGCTCAGGGCTCCTGCTCCCACACCATGGCTAGCCGGAACCAGCCCGCCATACCCGAGCTTCCTCCCACTGCTGCCTTCAAGCTTGTCCACTTCTGGCATGGTCACAGGGTGCCCTGGTCCACTGTGGCCTTCACCTCTGTGGAAAGCATCACCTCCAGTATGGCTCCTACACTCCTAGGTTAACAAGAAGCCCAAACCATGGCCAGTGATAAAGTTTTCAGTGTTTGGTACTGTGAAAGTTGGATAGCTCTTTAGGTTAAAAATAAACTTGTATCTTCCCACTTCATTGTAGACAAAAGAAAATTCTGGTTGGATTTTAAAAGGTGAAAAAACAGCTCTAAGGGTGTTCTAATCATCAAAGCAATGGGGAGAAATCACAAAAAAATATCAACCACTTTGACTATATGTATTAGTCAACAAAAGGGGTACTGATGCAAAGTACCAGAAAGCTGTTGGTATTTACAAAGAGGGTTTATTTTGGGTAGAAGCTTACAGTCACATGATCATAAAGCGTAAGTTACTTCCCTTACCAAAGTCTGTTGCCACATGTTGGAGCAAGATGGCTGCTGGTCTCTGTGAGGATTCAGGCTTCTTCTTCAGACTCCATGGTCCCAGCTTCTTCTGGTCTCAGATGTAGACTGGCATAAGGCTTGTCTCTCTATCTGGCACTTTTTACTTTATGGGCTTGGCTTCTCTGGTCTCTCCACAAGGTCAGCTGTAGACCCTGAGGTTATCTCTCTTCCCAGGCCTCTGCCATGTCTATGGAGCCATCTCTATTTCTCTGTGTCCTTCTCCTGTGTGTTTACTTCCCCAGGTTCCAGCATCAAAACTCCAACTACTTCCCTTGCCATGTCTTTTTCTTGCCGAGTCCCTGCCCACCAAGGGGGTGAAGACTCAATGTCCTACTGACATGGGCCATTCAAACCCCTGATCATAATTTAATATGTAAAAATGAAACCTATGAAGTTAATACAATCTATCATGCCCAGAGGAACAGACCAGTTTACAAACATAATCCAATATCTATGTTTGGAATTCATAAACAATATCAAATGGCTACACTATATAAATATTAAAGATATTTGAATTAAATCAAATAAAATCCAACAGTTTAAAAAACGTAATGCACCATGGAGAGATCACATTATCTTTAATATACATAATGTAGGATGTTGATTGGCCGAGAGTCACCTCTAGGTAGCAGTGTTATGTCCTCTAGAAGGAAACTTTGTAGGTAAGCCCCTAGACCAGAAGGCCCTTCAGGAACCCAAGGAAGCCCAAGCACCCCACCCACACTCCTGGGATGATGGAATGTCAATTCTCCAAAGAAGGAACTTGGTTTCCTGTCAGGCAAAGTTCTGGAATCCAGAGGTTCTGAGTTACTGCCCAGCCCACTTGAGGCCAGCTGGCAAGAAAGAAAGATAACATGCTCTCCATCACTCACACCACTTCCATATGCCCAGTAAATTAAGGACTTAGAAGGGAGCTGGGCTCCTGGTCATTTTGTGGCTTAAGTCACTCCTGGCCAGCCCACCAGTGGAACACATATGTGGCTGGAGAACACATAGACCAGGCCTCCAGACAACTGGTGGAGAGGTGGGAGGCACCTTCCTCTGTCACACCTGAAAGCCTGGTGCCAAAGTGGATAGGGCAGCAGTTCAGCCAGCTGGGGGCAGCACTAACAGCAGGGGAACAGGGAAAGGGAAGATCCTCATGGAAGAGGCTGGGCTTGTGCTTTCCTCTGATCCTTCTGGGCTGAGTAAGCCCCTAGGGTTCTTATTCTGAGAGGGAGATCCTAAAGGGGAAGAAGGGACTCAAGAACAGAACATGCAATCACCCTACACTGAATGTGAGAGCAAATGGCACTTTATTTTGTTCCCTAACCTGGAGAAAACCAGCATAATAGAGTATAATATGCAACACGACAGAAAAATGCCCATTTCTTCTCCTTCTAATTAGTTCTAAAACTCTCTTTAATGTAAGAATGATAAGAAAGCAGCAATGCCTGCCTCCCAAACTCTGGATTAGTTACCAGGAGCCTATCATAGCTCAGAATAACCTTCCTTTACAATGCTGGTGGATGTTATCAGAATCTTAGACAGCTCTTCTTTGTAGGGATTTCATGTCTTCAGAACTTTTGCAGAACAAAATGAAATTTTTTTATCACAGAAAAATAAAGAAAATAATATTCATCACCAGTCAACTTCAGTTAAGAACATGGCTATCCATTTCCAACAACTAATCAAACTGAAAAATCTGCTTTTCCTTGATTTGTGTCATCAATTTTTCTTCTATCCTCTTTTTTTTTTTTTCACTACTTTATGGATTGAAGCAGAATGTCACTAGTAAAACTGATCCAGATTTAGATGCTACCACAAAACGGAGCTTCTGGGTTTATTGGTATTTCATTATTGCCATTTCTCAAGGGAGTTCTTGTTTCACACAGGATGTTTGCTTTTAAAACACAAAGCAAGGCTATACTCAGGCAAGACGGCGTCTGAGTGAGTACACCTTATAACCTTTCCTGCAAAGAAGCAGCTGAATAGGATTGGAATTTTGCTGGACCGGGCTGTTTCAGGCATTTGCAGGGCAGGAGGTGTCTGGATATCAAATTGGTGGCACGGCGAAAAAGAAGATTCGTGTATAATGTAGAATTTTGGGTCTCTTTCATGGAGATTGGGGTTGCTCGCAGGAAGATTCCCCCTGGGGTGGGCAGTACTGGAGACTTTGCTGCACCAGGGAATTCCCAAGACCTGAGAGGGCTATTCGGGGGCTTGCAGGGTGGGAGGTGTCTGGAAGCCAATTTGGTGAGACAGAGACAGAGGCATTCTTGCGAGACATGGAATTTTGGGTTTCTGACACAGAGATCAGAGCTTCCAGCTAGAGCCCCTCCCACTAGAGCAGACAGCCCATCTGCGGCATCCCCAAACTGCTTGTAGTACAGCGGTGCCCCCAGCAGGCTGTTTCATGGGCTTGCAGGGTGGGAGGTGTCTGGAGGCCAATTAGACAAAGGTGGAGATTTTTGCAAGATGTGGAATTTTGGATTTCTGACATGGAGCTCAGAGCTTCCGGCTAGAGCCCCTTCTTGTAGGGCTGGTGGCCCATCTGCAGCAGTCCCTGAATTGTCTATAGTACAGTGGCATCCCCAGCAGGCTGTTTCAGGGGCTTGCATGGCAGGAGGTATCCTGAAGTCAACTTGGTGAGACAGTGACAGAAGAGACTCTTGTGAGAGGGGGAATTTTGGGTTTCTGAAAGGAGGTCAGATTTTGTGGGTGTGACCCCTCCCCATAGGGCTAGTGCCCAGCTGCAGGGATCCCTGAAGGCTGTGTTGCACTGTGGTGCTCCCAGGCTCCCTGTTAACTGGATTCGTGGTTCCCAGGTCTGTGCCCCCTAAACCCTGGTGGCTCACACCCCAGAGACTCACACCTCTTGAGTCTGCAATATCACAGACTTCCTATCCCTGAATCCTCCATGCCCTGAGGGCCATCAGAGGTCCTTGACTGTCCTAGCCCTCAGCGTTTGTAGGTATTTTTTTTCCTTTTTTCCTTTTTCTTTTTTTTAATTATCTTGGTTGCTAATATTGCATTATCTCCTGGTCTTTTCTCCCATTGTATCCTCCAAGGTCCTTTTTTGTTTAATGGGTTTTTTTTCTTTCTTCTTTTCTTTTTCTTGCTTGTTTCCCTCTCTTTTCTTTGCCCACCCCCTTTTTTCTTCTATTTTTTTTCTTTTCTCTCTTTTCCTTCCTATTTTATATTATTTTATTTACACAATAGGTGCTACATGGAGCGCCTCACATTTGCTGTGTTTCCTCATCCTCCATTTACTCAGTTCTGTGTTAATTGATTTTGGCCACCTACACTAACCCCTTTCCCCCACATCTTTCTATCCTCCACCATCTACTGTTTCTCTTACATTCCACCTCCATTTCTTTGGTTCCCAAATTGTCTAACTTTTATTTTCTAATACCTTTGTTCTGTTTTCTGTCTTTTATCCACTCTTGATACTATTGTCTTTCTTTTCTCTTTCCTCTCCCATGAAAACACTGGCCTTTTAATTCATACTATATTCCCCCCATAATCAGTTGACTGTCTCATTATAGGTACTTTAATTACTGTTATAACTCTACACAACTTACATGAATCTAATATCCATTCTCCCAGATCTCATATTGTTGCTCTGTTAACATTTATTACCAATACTACTTTAAACATTTTCTTCTCTTACACAATTTCCTTTCCCTGGCCCTAATATTTTCCTTCAATGTGAACTCATCCAGCAACAAGAAATTAGAATAAGAACAAAGTTACAAAGAGAAGATATGACCCTTATGCAAGAACATCAATTAATTAATCCCCTAGACTAGACAAAGAAACTAAGGATGATTAAACTCATGAAGATAAAACGATGGCCAGACAGTGAAAAAAAGCTACAAACCAAAAGAATAATCAGGAAAACATGCTGAATCCAATGAACAAACTAAAAACCAGGAAGGGGCAGAACATTGGACAAGTAATTAAAGATATTAAAGATCTCAGAACATATATTAGAGACCAACTTAATGAAGTAAAGGAAGAGTTTAAAAATATGAAGAAAGCACTTGGAGAGGAAATTGCAGACATACACAAAAAGATAACAGATATGATGGGAATGAACACCACAGTTTAAGAAATCAAAAATACACTTGCAGCAAATAGCAGCAGATTAGAAGAGGCAGAGGACAGAATTAGCAACATGGAAGGCCGTACATTGGAAATCAAACAGGTATTAGAATTCATTGATAAAAAGATAGAAAAAAATCCAGCTAGGACTTAGGGACCTGAATGACAATGCAGAATGCACAAACATACGTATTATAGACATCCCAGAAGGAGTAGAGAAGGGGGAGGGGTCAGAAGGGGTGTTGCAGGAAATAATGACTGAAAATTTCACAAATCTACTGAGAGAGACAGATGTACATTTCCAGGAAGCACAATGCACCCCAAACATCATAAATCCCAACAGGCCCACCCCAGGACATATACTTGTCATATTATCCAATGCTCAAGACAAAGAGAAAATTCTAAAAACAGTAAGAGAAAAGAAAACAATCACATACAAGGAGGGTCCATAAGATTAAGTGCTGATTTCTCATCTGAAACCATGGAGGCAAGAAGGCAGTGGTATGCTATAGTCAACGTACTAAAAGAAAAAATTCCAACCCAGAATACTCTACCAAGCTAAACTAGCATTCAAAAATGATGGAGAGTTCAAAATATTCACAGATAAACAGAAATTGAAAGAGTATGCCAACAAGAAACCTCCCCTTCAAGAAATACTAAAGGGAGCGCTGCAGGAAGAAAGGGAAAAACAGGAGAGACAGAGTTTGAGGAGAGTGTAAGAGCAACAAAAAAGACAAAAAGAGAAGAAAAAAAACAAACAAAATATGACAAACACAAGTCCAATCAAAATATGGCTAACATAAATAATTCCTTGAAAGTAATAACACTGAATGTCAATGGATTAAGCTCACCTATCAAAAGATTCAGACTGAGACATTGGATAAGGAAATATGACCCATCTATATGCTGTCTACAAGAAATACATCTTAGACCCAGGGATTCATGGAGGCTGAAAGTGAATAGTTGGAAAACCATCTTACAAGCAAACAATAACCAAAAAAAAAAAAAAAAAGGCAGCAGTAGCTATATTTTTATCAGACAAAATGGACTTTAATTGCAAAACAATTGTGAGAGACAAAGAAGGATACTACATATTAGTGAAAGGGACAATGTCTCAAGAAGAACGAACAATCATAAATATTTATGCTCCTAACAAGGGCGCCTCCAAATACGTGAGGCAAACACTGGAAAAACTAAGAGAAAGAATAGATGCCTCTACGACTATAATGGGAGATTTTAATACACCACTATCAACTTTGGACAGAACATTTCAAAACAGAATCACTAAAGAAACAAAATATTTGAACAGTATATTAGAGGAGCTGGATCTAATAGACATATACAGATCATTACACCAGAATACAGCAGGATATACATTTTTCTCAAGGGCACATGGATCATTCTCCAAGACAGCCCATACGCTAGGCCACAAAGAAAGGCTTAATGAGTTCAGAAAAATTGAAATCATACAAAATAATATCTCTGACCACAGTGGAGTGAAGCTGGAAATCTTCAAGGGCCAGACGCCCAGATTTCACACCAAGATATGGAAATTAAACAGCACACTTAGAAAAACAGTGGGTAAAAGAGGAAATCTCAAAAGAAATTAATATCTACCTTGAAACTAATGATAATGATAACAAAACTTACCAAAATTTATGGGATGCAGCAAAAGCAGTACTGACAGGGAAATTTATAGCCATAAATTCATACATCATAAAAGAAGAAAGAACAATAATTAAAGAACTAACTGCACATTTGGAGGAATTAGGAAAAAAACAACAAAGTAAACCCATAGGAGAAGAAAGAAAGAAAGAACAAAGATAAGAGCAGAAATAAATGAAATAGAAAATAAGAAAGCACTCGAATAGATAAACAAGACCAAGAGCTCGTTATTTGAGAAGATGAATAAAAATGACAAACCCTTAGCTACACTAACAAAGAAAAAAATAGAAAATATGCAAATACACAAAATAAGAAATGAGAAAGGAGATATCACCCCTGACCCCACAGAAATAAAGACTATCATAAGAGGATACTTTGAAAAAGTATGTTCCAACAAAAATGACAATTCAGAGGAAATGGAGAAATTCATAGAAACACATAAGCAGCCTATACTGATGAAAGAAGAAATTACTGATCTCAACAAACCAATCACAAGTAAAGAGATAGAATCAGTCATTAAAAACCCCCCAACTAAGAAGAGCCCAGGGCCAGACAGCTTCACAGGTGAATTCTACAAAACATTCTGGAAAGAACTAACACCAATCTTGCTAAAACTCTTCCAAAAAACTGAAACAGAAGGAACATTTTCAAACTCATTCTATGATGCCAACAATACCCTAGTACCAAAGCCAAACAAAGACACCACAAGAAAGGAAAATTACAGACCAATTTCTCTAATGAACTTAGACGCAAAAATACTTAACAAATACTTGCTAACCATATTCAACAAAACATTAAACTAATTATACACCATGACCAATTGGGATTCATTCCAGGTATGCAAGGATGGTTCAACATAAGAAAATCCATCAATGTAATACACCATATAAACAGATTGAATGAAAAAAATGACGTGATTATATTTATAGATGCAGAAAAAGCATTTGACAAAATACAGCACACTATCATGATAAAAACACTGCAAAAGATTGGAATACAAGGAAATTTTTTGAACATGATAAAGAGCATATATGAAAAACCCACAGCCAACATCGTTTACAATGGTGAAATCCTAAAATTCTTCCTCTAAGATCAGGAACAAGACAAGGATGTCCACTATCATATCTTCTATTAAACATTGTCTTAGAAGTACTTGCTCAAGGACTGAGGCAAGAACCAGATATAAAAGGCATTCAAATTGGAAATGAAGAAGTCAAAATTTCATTATTTGCAGATGACATGATCCTATACATAGAGAACCCCGAGAGGTCTACAACAAAGCTTCTAGAACTCATAAATGAGTTTAGTAAAGTCGCAGGTTATAATATCAATGTGCAAAAATCAGTAGCATTTCTGTACACCAATAATGAGCAAGCTCAGGAGGAAATCAAGAAACAAATACCATTTACAATAGTCAATAAAAAAATCAAATACCAAGGAATAAACTTAACTAAAGAGGTAAAGAACTTATACACAGAGAACTACACAAGATTGTTCAAGGAAATCAAAGAAGACCTAAATAAATGGAAGAATATTCCCTGTTCATGGATAGGAAGACTAAATATTATTAAGATGTCTATCCCACCAAAACTGATCTACACATTCAATGCAATCCTAATAAAAATCAACACAGCATTCTTTAAGGAACCAGAAAAACTAACTGTGAAATTTATTTGGAAAGGAAAGTGGCCCCGAATAGCCAAAGACATATTGAAAAAGAAAAATGAAATTGGAGGAATCACACTACCTGACTTCAAAACATACTACAAAGCTACAGTAGTGAAAACAGCATGGTATTGGCATAAGGAGAGACACACAGACCAATGGAACTGAACTGAAAGTTCTGACATAGATTCTCATATAGATAGCCATATAATATTTGATAAAGCCACCATACACTCTTAACTGGGAGAGAATGGCCTATTCAACAAATGGTGCCTGGAGAACTGGATATCCATATGTAAAAGAATGAAAGAGGATTACCATCTCACACCTTATACAAAGATCAACTCAAGATGGATCAAAGACCTAAATATAAGTGTCAAGTAATAGGAAATGGATTCATGAACTTCACACCAAAAGCACGCACAGCAAAAGAACAAATAGATAAATGGGACTTCCTGAAAATTAAAGCCTTCTGGACCTCAAAGGAGTTTGTCAAGAAAGTAAAAAGGGAGCCTACACAATGGGAGAAAATATTTGGTAACCATATATCGGATAGGAGACTTATAACTTGCATATAAAAAGAAATCCTATATCTTGAAAATAAAAAGATAACCCATTTAAAAAATGGGGGAAAGGTTTAAACAGACACTTCTCCAAAGAAGAAATACAAATGGCTAAAAAGGACATGAAAAAATGCTCCAAATCTTTAGCTATGAGGGAAATGCAAATCAAAACTACAATGAGATCCCATCTTACTCCCATAAGATTTGCAGCTATGAAAAAAAACAGAAGAATACAAATGCTGGAGAGGATATGGAGGAATGGGAACACTCATCCACTGCTGGTAGGAATGCAGAAGGATCCAACCATTCTGGAGGACATTTTGGCTGTTGCTCAAAACTAACCATAGATTTGACATATGACCCAGCAGTTCCACTGCTGAGTATATACACAGCAGAACTGAAAACAAGGACACAAACAGATAGATGCACACCAATGTTCATAGCAGCATTGTTCACTATTGCCCAAAGTTGGAATCAACCCAAATGCCCATCAACAGATGAATGGACCAATAAAATGTAGTATATACATACAATGGAATACTACTTGGCTTTAAGAACAAATACACTACAAACACATGTGATAACATGGATGAATCTTGAGAACCTTATGTTGAGTGAAGCAACCCAGGCATTGAAGGACAAATACTACATGATATTAATGATATGAAATAAGTAAACACAAGGTGCCTTAGAGAGCTAGAAACTGGATGATAGGCTTACAGGAAATCGTGGTGTAGAAGAAGGATGTAAGCTGACATCTACATGGGTGAAATCTGTGATAAGCTGGAGGTAAATATGTGTACCCAGAAGGGATAAAATTGGGGCATAGGGTTACCTTTGGGTGGGGCTTTGTGGGCTTTAGGGAGGCTAGGGATAGGCAAATGGGTAATATTGCCAAGAAATTGGGGGGAGGTTGGGGCAACATACGAACATAGGAGATTGTCAGGTATTTGGTTGAGAGTATAATGCTGAGAAAACCTTTCATAAGTATAATAAGGAAAGTTACCTGTTTAACATCCTTAAAGGGGATAATCTGATGCAGGAGAGACTCCTAGGGAATATGTGAATTCTCATTTTGCCAGAGAGGGTTATATCACTGGGTAGAGACCCATATAATGTGAGTGAAGGTATACCCACATCCTGGGGAGGACTGATGCCATCAAATAGAGGGAACTGTATCTCTCAAGAGAAATGGTGGCTCCCAGGGCATTAGGGCAGTTGAGCATGTCAAGCCCTCAACACTGTTGCAAGTATCTCTGAACATGGCTCTTCAAGAAATGAAGATGTACTGTCATTGTAGGCCCTAAGGGGAGGGGGAAATAGGTATTGAATAGATGGAACCAACATAACTGTGAGGGCAATAGAAGTGTTTCATAAAAGTACACAAGGATGGATATAAGACATGTAAAATTACACCAAAATTACATAGGGGCTGATAGGCTAAAATGTAACTCATAATGTAAAACAGGATAACTAAAAATTTAGAAAATCCTATAGCCTAAAGTATACACCACAATGTAAACACAAATGTTACCTTGTTTGAAAGCTATTGTCTCAATGTCTGTACATCAGTTTCAGTAAATATAGTATGACTATGTTAAAAGATTATTGCTGTGAAAGGGAAAAGGTTTTATGTTGGATATGTGGGAGTACTGTATATTGTATATATGAATTACTGTGATCTAAAACTCTTGTGAAGATAAGTTTAATAATGAGAAAAAAGAAAAGAAAAAGATAGGATTTTGAATTTTTCCAAATTAGTATGTACTCTATATCTAACCTTTAAACTAATTACTATATTCCATTTTACTATTAAGGGAACCTGGCAATATATTGGGCTTCACTTTTCAGGAAGTTTTGGATCACAGAGTAGTTCAACAATGGCAGCAGAGGATTACTGGTGTGGTATGTTATTGACAGGGACATGTGGTTGGCAGGGAGTTCTACAGGGCATATATGTTTGGATATTTTCTTAGTGGAAACAATTAAAAATAACAACTGAGGGAGTGCTGAATTCCTAACCAGGGAGCTCTATCACAGTCCCTAAGGGAACAGCAACAATCCCCCAAGTGCAATGGCAAAGACAAAAAAGGAATGAATTTCCAACAATGAGCCCCTGATACTAATGACTATGCTTGTGAGTCTGTGCACCTGAAATAAGAGCAAGGCCTAAAGCCGTAGTATGCCTAAGAGTTACCTCCTGAGAACCTCCGTGTTGCTCAAATACGGCAAGTCTCGAAGCCAAACTCAGCATGTAAATGCATTGCCTCCCCCCCCCCCCCCCAGCATGGGACATGACTCCTGGGGATGAGCCTCCCTCGTGCCAAGGGATCACTACCAAGTACCAGCTGATGACGTAACTAGACAATGACCTTGAATAAATGGTTCAACTCGGACCAGCAGAATATCCCTGTCTACATATAATAACAGGAGTTAAAAATGCTTTTTGACCTAAATCAAGGGGGAAATGGAAAGGACAAATGAGTTTATATGGCTATGAGTCTCTAAAAAAGAGCCTGGAGGTTATCAGAGGTTTTGCCATTTTGCACACCTGAGCAGAGTCTCAGAGACAGATAAAGTAGATACAACCGCAGGTATTGGTTCTTCTGAGGGCTACAGAGACCCACAGGTCTTATGGTCATGGCAGATGGAGTTCAGTGCCATGTCAGTTGGCCCTTCTTTGGAGTTTGTGTTTCTGTGTGATAGACCTGGACTCAGATGTGATCTCTTTTCACAAGCCTTTCCTGTTACTTTATCAGAATTGTAGTTGGTGTGGGGGTTTAAGATATTTCTAGGGCATCTGAATCTCTGGACTGACTACGTGATAGTCAGGCCCTGAGCCTTAACAGACTTCAGCTCCTACACTCTGGTTTATTGGACTTACCCCAGTCAGATAACATGGAGTTGAAGAAGGTCAACCACCACACCATGGAGCCTAGAGTGCCTACAACTGAAAGCAGGAGGAATGCATCATCCAGCATCCATGTGGAGTCTGAGCCCCCTGTTGACATAGATGTGGAATGGACACAACCAATCTAAGGTCCACAGGATGGAGGGATAGAAAATGAATTAGAGTGGACTTACTGATATTCTATTCATGAACTATTGTGGTTAATATTCAAAGAAAATGTGGCATTGGTGTGGAAAAAGTGGCCATGGTGGCTGCTGGGTGTGGGGAATGGGAGGAAGAGATGAGATGTGGAGGCATTTTCGGGACTTGGAGTTGTCCTGGGTGGTGCTGCAGGGACAAATACTGGACATTGTAGGCCCTCCCATGGCCCACTGGATGGAACGTGGGAGAGTGTGGGCTATGATGTGGACCATTGACCATGATGTGTAGCGATGCTCAGAGATGTATTCACCAAATGCAATGAATGTGTCATGATGATGGAGGAGAATGTTGCTATGGGGGGAGTAGTGGGGTTAGGGGGATCGGGGGTACATGTGGACCTCATATTTTTAATGTAATATTTTAAAAAATGAATTAAAAAAAATAAAAACACAAAGCAAAGCAAACTCCATTTACCTTTCTCTCTTGATATCCATTTGGCCCTTTGTGTTTTGAGTATTGTTGAAATTGAGTGTTTCCTGATACTGGTTTGGCCCTTGTTGTGTACCATCAGTTTTCCCTCAGGAAATAGCTGAGGTGTGAACAAAGTGCAGGGTGACACAGAAGGAGGGTTGCTGATGTTGGTGGTGCTGGGGGTAGGAAACAGACGTGACAGTGGAGGAGACCTTGGTACTGCAGGTAGAGCTGCTGGCTGAGAAAGGGCACTTGGTAGGAGAAGCAAGGGCTTTCCAGCAGTGGGAAATGCAGCCAGAGACCCAACCGTGGAGGGCACTTCAGGATCAGCTGAGTGGTAGATGGCACCAATAGCCAATTCTCCTCCACTCCCGGCCACCCACAGGAGTAACCGTCGCTGCTCCTCTCCTAGGTGCTTGCATGTGACCAAGGAGCCATGTGTGACTCTTCAGGCAGAAGCATGTAAGTACCTATGGCCAGGAGCTCCAAAGACTTCACACTGAAAGGACAACAGCCTGACTGGTGACCCGCCCTCCACCTGGGTTCCTGAGACTGGACTGAGCAGAGCCTCCCTGCCACATACACAAACACATACACACACACACACACACACACACACCTTTTGGCATGGGAAGTCTATCTTTACTTTTAGCCACTGTCTCAGTTTGCCAGGGCTGGTCTGACAATGCCCCAGAACTGCTTATTTAAGCCCCCAGGTTGATGGTTCTATCATGTGCATCTCTGACAGTGGTCAGATCAGGAAGGAAAGGCTTGGCCCTGTGGACCCAATCCTTAGCAAAAGGGCACTGACCATCACTAGTCAAAGACAGTTAGTCTATGGGGTGCAGCAGTGCTCCAAAATGTATTCACCAAATACAATGAATATGCCACACTAATGAAAGAGGTTGATGATGTGGGAGGAGTGGGGTGAGGGGGGTGGGGGTATATGGGAACCTCTTACATTTTTTTAATTTAAGATTTTTTGTGATCTATGTATCTTTAAAAAATACAACTAAAAAATTGATGGGGGTGGGGAGTGGAGTATATGGGAACCTCTTATGTTTTTTAATGTAACTTTTTGTGTGATCTATTAACTTTAAAAAAAGATAATTAAAATATTAAAAATTAAAAAAAAAAACAGTAATTAGAGCTCCACTGACCCAGGGCTTACTGTGAGCCACTGTATGCATGCTAATTACATTCATTCTTATAAGTGGTCCATGAGGTCGGTTCTGTTTGATCTGTTCTAGAATGGCAAAGTGAGACAGAGAGGCTATGACTTGTGAAGGCTCCATAGCTAGTCACCGTAGAGCTGATACTTCCACACAGGACTCCTCAGCCTGGGATGCTAACCAACACACTGACTACTGTTAACTGTGCTCCAAGGAAATTGACTTAGGAAGTAATTTGATCAGCTTTGTTAGGGGCTGAAAGAACCTGCAATGAATTTCGGGGCAGTTTGGTCCTTCAGCAAACCTGTAGTACATAATTCACCCTCTTTATGACCAATGATCCCAAGGTCGGAGAAACTGCTCCTGGAGCCCTGGAGTTGATCAGATACCAGTGCCCATAATCCCAGTACCATGGTGTGAACATTGGTACAAATGGACTTTGAAATGCCTTTTGCTGTTCTTGTTGTTTTTAAGGTTCTTTTCTTTAGATTTTCATTAATATTTATTTCAGTTGCATCATTTCCTTTTGGCATACACAAAGCCCCAGGACTTGAATTTGCCTGTAGCCCCAGCTAATCAAAACGGCCATGAAATGCTTTAAACACATAAAATCCCATTTGAATGAATGTATTCTAAGGACAATTCCCATTTTCCAGGCGGCAGTAAAGCATTAGAGGAGGAGTCAGCGACTTTCTCTTTGAAGGGCCAGGTGGGAACTCTCCTGTCCCAGGGGCTCTGCCACTATCACTCAACCCCAACATCCTACACAGGGAGGCTAGAGAAATGAATGGGTGTGGCTATGTTCTAATAAAACTTTATCAAAACTGGCTGGGGGCCAGATTTGGCCCACGGGTTTAGTGTGCCGACAGTGTCATATAGAAAGGCGTGCTTATGGCTCATTCTTGATTTCCCTCCAAGTGGCAGAGCCCCAGTCACTTCCTACCTCCAGGCCCCTCTCTGGCCCTTGTTCAGTCAGCCCTGGAATGTGGGACTGCTTATCAGACCGGCAAATTCAAAAAGGAGACACTGAGTCTTCAGGCTCACTCTGCCCTTCTCCGTCTTGGGCCTGGCCCGCAGGGGGCAGAGGTTCTGCTCTGCTCTTCACCACATTTGAGCTTCAGAAGCTACAAGCCCCACTGTGCAGTCCTCAGCGGTACTTTCCATCAGTGACACCCTATCAAGGAGCAATCTAAAATCCACCTTAGGGTGCTATGGAAAGGGACTCCTCAAAGGTACAAACAAACCGGTGTAGCATGAACTCTCTTTGTTATTCTGAAAATCCAGATGAATTTTATATTCTCTCAATAAGGAAACATTGAACAACTTCAGACACCAAGAGTTCTGGCTTTTTCACTATTATCACATGATGGCCATCAACTCACTGGCAGTATCACAGGTACCGTGGACTCAAAATGTAAACCCCACTTAATAAGTGAAACTATTTACAGTTGTTCAAAACCTATTGCTTACAGGAAGAAAATATATGAAGTGTGTGTTGGCAGAAGGTCGGGAACCCTTCCGTTCCACCCCTCTCCTGATTCAATGGCCAGCAGAGACAGGTACCTTGTCAGATGGTCCCAGAAGTCCCCTTCCTTCATTCCTCCATCCAGTCCTTCCACATGCTAGAAGCCAGGCAGAGGGGTACCTCGGATTCAAGAGACATCCCGGGGGGTAGACTGAGGGCCATGGTTGCTTCAACTGGAAACTATGCTTCTATGTGTGAAGTGAAGCTCATGAGACTCAAGAGGCCTCCTACTAGTACTCCAGCGAGAGTTGACCAGAACTGGGGACTCACCTGGGCACCACTAATATTGGGTGGCTAGGAGAAGAGGAAGGAGGCATTTTTTGGGATTATTTTACACACCATTAACTTCCTTTCCAAGGGAATCTGTGTTCCACGTTATGGGTTGAGCTGTGTACCCCAAAAAGATACCTTGAATTCCTAATCCCAGGTACCTGGGAACATGAACTTTTTGCAAAAGCGTTATTGCAAGCAGAATCATTTAAACTGAATGAGGCCGACTGCAGTGGGTGGACCTTTAGTCCAGGATGGCTGGTGTCTTTAGAAGCGGGGTGTGGGCACAGATAGAAGGGGAGGGCGTCATGGGAAGAGAGACTGAGCAGGCCATAGGGTGAATGAGGAGGCAGTGAAAACCCAAGGCTTGCTGGCCAAGGGACAGGTGCCCCAGCGGCCAGGACTGACCCACCAGCACGTCCCATGCACTTGAAGCTTCAGTCTGCAGGGCTGAGAGAGCGGTTCCTGGTGTTTTTAGCCACCTAGTTCGTGGCACTTGTGACAGCAGCCTGAGAAAAGTGAGGTGTCCCTCTTCTGGCAGTCCCATCCCTCCAGGAGACCTGAGGGATAGCCCAGGTGCCCAGCTGTCCTCCAGGCTGAGGGTCTCCAACCAAGGCTTTTATCTAATCAGCTGCCCTGAGGAACGCCCTGGGGACAGACAGAAACAATGTTGAAAAGAAAGGAATGGGTGACCTGGACAACTCTGAACACCCTTCTCTTCCTTCCTTCCACCCTCTCTTGGGTGCTTCGGCTGCTTAGACCCCAGAGCTCTTCCCACCACGCACACCTTCCCAGAGGGGCCGGGCCAGACGGTGCAGACCTATTCCTGGTTCTTGGTGGGTGGGAAGGTGGCCCGAATGTTCCCATGGCCCAGGACCATCCATTAGCTTGGCTGCTTATTCACAGCCCCGGGAACCACCGCACATACTGCTCAGGGGGACGCATCCTGCACGCTCCCTTTCTAGACTCTTCGAGCACCCCTGGATTGCCGCGGGGCCCCTCCAGCTCTGGGGGGAAAGGGTGGGTCTGTGTCTCTCAGTACTAGAAGCTCTGCTCTTTCGGGTGCAGGTGCCAGTCCCAGTGACCCCGCCAAGCAGCCCCTTCCCCCTCCACCCCCGGGCGCCCCATGGAGTCTTCCTGGTGAGCACTCCCTCCTTGCCCCCCCCACCGTCACTTGACCTTCCCGGTAGCCCTTTCCCACAATGATGTCCTGCTCCCACCCCCACAGAAGCATCCCCCACCCTGCCAGGGCCCCGCCCCCACGCCCTGCCTGGCCCCCAGACCCCTTCCACGCGGTGCCGCTGGGTGTCCAGTCCCCGTTCCGGGTGACACAGCCCCGCCCCAGCCCCTCCCTAGCAGGGGACCCCTGCCCCCAGCCCCGCCTCACCCCCGCCGCTCGATGCCGCCCCTCCTGTCTCACCCTGGCCTGGCGGGAGAAGTAGCTGCGCTCCTTGGGGTCCAGGCGCCGCGGCGGGAAGTAGCTGAAGGCGGGCAGCGCCGAGGTGGGCGGCGGCCGGGGCTTGCCCCGCAGCGTGGCGGCGGCGATCTCCTCGTCCCCCAGGCCGCCCCATCCAGCTTCTCCGCCCAGGCCAGTTCTGTCCCACCTGGCCGGGGTCCCCGCCCGAGTTCGCCTCCCTGGCTGCCCGGCGCCAGTGTTCGGCAGTTGCCGGGAAACCGCAGCCTCACGTCACAAAGCTGGGCGGGGAGCGCAGGGCTGGGGCGCAGGGCCAGGAACGCAGGGCGGAGGGCGCAGCCGGGATGGGGATGGGACCGTGCCCTCCCGTCTCCCTGCAGGTCCCTGGAGCGCCCACTTGGGACGTGAGGAGCCGCGTCTGCTGGACTGGGGGCCTCCTCCGACTTGCCCTTGCCCTTGCCCTTGTGCTCGCGGAGGGTACAAAGCGGGCTGTCTGGAAGAAGCGCAGGCCACCCCAGCGCGGCATCTGACATCTTCCAGGAGCCGCGGAACAGTAGTGGAAGAAACAGGTGGAATTCATTGCCATCGTATATTAACTCTGTGTCCGCAGCAGCATCGTGTCAACGTGCAACGAATCAGTTTTCAGCGCCTCGGTCACCACGAGGGATCACCGCTCACGGTACTGGCAGGTGGGGCACGAATCGAATCCAGCCAAGTAATATCTGGGAAAACTGAGCTCTTCCACAGCGCTCTGCTGTTTCTTGAGTCAAATGCTGGTTCAAGAGGCGCGTTCCTTTTGTTGAAAATTCACTTAATTCTAAAGCCTCGAATGTGTGTGTGTGTATCAGTAAAAAGGAAAAGTGGAACAAAACTGGCCTTGGGAATACTTTAACCAGGGCGGCTCTACAAAGACCGGCTTGAAACATAAATGATAATCAGGAGCCAGACTTGTGAAATCTGGGGAACAGTGGGTCATTCCAGGCAGAGGGAAGAGCATCTGTGGTGGCCCTGAGGCCGAGCCCATTGATGTGCAGGTGGCAGAAAGGGAGGAGAAGGTGTAGGCAGCAGGGAGGGCAGGTGGACAGGCAGGCAGGGGAGGGGTAGCTCTCAGGCCGGGACAAACGAGCACCCCTCTCAAGGGGCTTCTTGCCTGCAGGTCCTTGATTCAGGCAGAGGTTTTAGAGATTTTTCAGTACCATGTCCTTGATGCTAATTAACAAAAACAGTAACCACACATTCACAGTGGCACCCCTAGAAGTAGAGGACCCTAGAAGTATGGTACCCCTAGAAGTACAACACACTAGCAGTAGGGAACCCTAGAATTATGGCACCCCTAGAATTATGACCCAGCAAGCCAGTCTGTGCTTCTCCTACCCTTCCTTACATGTACCCTCACCAAAAGCTGTGTCAATAAAATTTGTCTGGAAAAGAAAGCACCCTAGCACCTCTATGAGAAGCGACGATAGCACCTGTCATTGACTAATCATTCCCTTCATTGTTTGCCAGGTGCTGCCCTAAGCAATTCCATGGCATGTTTCATTGACTATCCTACAATATTTAGACTACACTTGTTTGAAATTTTGGGGATATCTCAGCCTCCAGAGGTGCTCAGTTCACCAATGAGCCAAAATCCCTTCTGGATTTGTGGCCCAGGCCCTTGCGGTGTGGAGTATTTTTGGAGGGAACTGACTGCTCTTATTCCCCAGGACTATCTCAACTACACTGATTTCTGCTCCTCCCTAGTCTTCCTTCCATCTGACAAGCATTCCCCAAGTTCCCTATGCACCAGCCTACAAAGGCTTGGAAGGCAGCAACTTTAGGACCACACACTTCACAGGCACCTCTCCCAGCAGCACCATCCCTCTGCCTCCAGGCCTGGCTCAGGCAAAGTGCTTCTTCACTGGGAGGAAGGTAAGCAGTGCAAGAGAAACTGCTCCCCTT
Organism: Dasypus novemcinctus; assembly: GCF_030445035.2. Classification (NCBI taxonomy): domain Eukaryota; kingdom Metazoa; phylum Chordata; class Mammalia; order Cingulata; family Dasypodidae; genus Dasypus; species Dasypus novemcinctus. The sequence continues at coordinate 1,063,793 of NW_026688151.1, forward strand.
TTGCTCAGCCGGAACTGTCAGTGTACCGTTCTGCAGCTACTGCTCTGCCAGCAATTTACAGGTCCATGGACCATCCAGAGTTTCAAGGGTGGCCAATAAATCTACTAAGTTTTGCTGCCCTCTACTGACCAGGGAATACCTCCATTGCTTAAGAGGTGATGCTCACAAGTACAGCTCTTTTTAATCATTTTCCTTTCTCTGCTTTAATTTTGAAGACTAATGGCAAGAAGATGCTGTGTTCAAAATTATCTTCAAATGCATGGCTCCAACACTTCCAACAGGGACACTGGGAAATGTTTTGCTAATCTCTAACCATTTATGTGAATGTCACCTCAAATTCTTCAGGGTCATCATCAGAGACCAGTGCTACGCAGTGAATACTGAAATGGTTTGAATCTTGGTTTCACTTGCTACTAGATGTCACCTGCTTTGTCTAACACCACTACAGAGTTGGTGGGCAGACTATATGAGGAAGTCAGATGGCCCCAGCATTATCGCCCATTTGGCTTGTGTCTGTAGAAATATTAGAATTAGATATACATGAGGATTCGGGTCGTAAGGACTGGACTTTGAAATCTAACAACTTGTCACATCCCTCCCCTTGTAGTGGGATGGTTAGTGAACGCAGCAGTCATGTACTCAGTAGCTTAAATTTTTCATAACAAGCACATGCATTCTTGCAGGATGAAACATTTTAAGCAGTTGCAGAGGGAGCGCCAGCCCCGTGGCCTGACTTTGCTTCATGCTTTGCACAGTGTGCTGCAGCCGGCGCCATGTCTCAGATGCTCCCCATCCACGGCAGCCTGCAACTCAGGAACCCACCCAAGGGCCTCCTCTCACTCCCTGGGCTGGCCTGAAGTCTCCTGCACTCCCGCAGAGGTTTGCAGAATGCCGGCTGCACATCACTGGAATGTGGGCTCACTTATCTCTTTGTCCCACACAACTGCTAAGGCAAGCACAGGGGGTCTTTTCTCCTTTACCCTGGAGCAATTAGCACAACACCTGCAAGTGGGAATCCCTTATATGATAGATGTGTGAAGTGGGCAGGGGGAGGCCAGATGAGGCAAGGGCTCCATGGAGGAGGGAACTGAAAGAGCAATGCAGGAAAAGGCCATGATGGATGAGGACCTGAGTGGAGAGGGTGGAGGAATGTTCTAGGCTGCACGTTTTCTTCACAGTATTCACAACCACATTACCAATGTGCATGGCAATGTAGTCAGGTCTCCCCTCTTTAAACTCTAAACTCAGGGTTTACTTTCATACCAAGGGTGAGCTGAGAAACAAGGAGGATGGACTAGAGTTGTGGGTTGGTGGGGGAGGGCTGCAAGGTGGGGCAGAGAAGGACAAGAGAGCACACAGAAGGCAGAAGTGACACTGGGCTTGGTCTCGGTAGCAAAGAGGAACTGTGGAAGGGTTTGTGAGGCATAGAATGATCCAGAACAGGGCTCAGGCCCAAAGCCATGAACTGCATGAACTGTAAGTAAGTACTGCTAAGAACTGTAAATGAGACCACTTCACATGTTTCCAAGATGTGAGAGTCCTTTCAGCCTGGCCCCCAGGTGAGTGGCAATTCACTTGGGCATATGAAAACATCTGAATCGATTGCATCTCTCTCCCGGTCAATCTTTAATTTGCTTCTATATGTCTCACTCCTTCTCTGCAAAGAAGCATAAAATTTTAAATGGAACTTAGAGCTCTAGAACTCATAGAGTTTCAATAACCTATGCTAAAGTTAAAAAAAAAAACTTTACAAAGTAAAGATAAAGAGATCTAAAAAGTTACATGTGATGGTTAATCACCATCCAGTTGGTGCCGAGTCATTGGATGATGCAAGCCCTGGCCTGCCACTGTGAGGACATTCTGTCGGTGACTTTAGATTATTAGGCAGTTGGTTGCATCTAAGGCTGGTTACATCCACAAACAAGGGTGACTGCCTTCAGCAAGGAGGGGAGTCCCATCACCCCAGCAGCTGGAGGTCTTGAAGCAACACCAAGTTTCTCAGCAGTCACAAATCCTTTCTCTACTTCTCCAGCTTCTCCCAAGGAAGTCATCTCCTGTGCTGTTTCCAATGCATGGCCTGCCCTAGGAAATCTGAACTTGCCTATCCCCAGGGTCACTAAGCCAATTCTACTAACAAATCCCTTCCTATTTACATATGGCCCCATATCCTATTGGCTGTTTCTTCAGAGAACCCTAATACTGGTAGAAATGCAGACATTACTAGCTAATATGTCCTGTGATTACTTTGTGGTGGGCCTTTTGCTAAATGTTTTTATGTGTATTAACTCATTTCATCCTTATTTTCTGATTAGCCATTTGGAAATGAGGCCCAACGTTATACAATTTGCAAGAGAGGTTGAAATCAATCCCATGTGCCTGACTCCTGAACACAGATTCTCAGTCCTCTGCTGCATCGCTGCTCAGACCAGGTTCAAGTCTCATCTTCACCCGTGGTTCTATATCCACGGCACGCATTGACCATCTCTGAGCTTTGGAGAGGGAACACTGCCCAAGTCCAAGGCCCCTGGAAGTCATACAGGCCTGTGTTCAAGTGCTTAGCATGGAGCTCGGCACAGAGCAGGTGAAAAGTAAATGGCAGCTACTTCCCCTGTTCAAGGTCCCAGAAATAGCCGGAGGTAGAAACCCAGTCTCCTAACTCTGCAGCCCTTTCCACACCTGCCTGCCTTGTCTCACTCTCCCCTTAAGCTTTAACCTGAGCGTAATGGGCATCTGTATTTCACTAAATACAATGTAATTCACTCATGATTTACATTTTAGAAGATTTCCCCCACAATCAAACCTGCCCCCTCACAACCCTCCCTAAATTTACTTTACTTCATTGTACATTTAAAAGAAAAGCTCCTGAATACATATATATTTAAGATTTTATTTTAATTGACCCCCCCCCAGTTGTTTGCACTTGCTGTCTGCTCATCTTCTTTTTAGGAGGCACTGGGAACAGAACCTGGGGCCTCCCATGTGGGAGGGAGGCACCTAATTACTCAAACCACCTCTGATTCATTTGATATGTCTCATTGAGTTTCTTCACTGTGTCTCTTAGTTACATCACTCACTGCATCATCTGGTTGCATCAGCTCACTGTGTCACCTTGTTGCATCTGCTCACCAAGTCAGCTCGTCCTGCAAGGTGCAGCCTGCAGGGGTCACAAAAGTCAGCAGAGGAGGTTCTACTGTATCCTGTGAGTAGGAAAGAGACAAGGTTTTTGATCACAGGCTGGCATGCTGAGGGTTTTCAGAAGATTAGTCTGGGGTGTGCAAGATGAACTGGACAAGAGTAAGCCAGAGAGGAAACCGGGGAGCAGACTAGCACCAATACCTTAGAGAACTTGGGAAACTCATCTACATTCTAGTCACTCATCATCATAATGCCTTATTAAGTAACTTACAAAAGAAACAATAAGGTCTTAGGCATTAGGGAGTGATGAAGATATTGGTTTTAGTGAGTCATCTTGTCCATTCTTTCCCTTATACCAGGGGGAAATTAAAACAGATATTCCAATAATTTAATAACTCTAAAAACAGAGTTGAGCATAGCTTATGAAGAATATAGGCATGTTCTGCTTTTGGAAAACTGAAGGTAAGAAAATTCCATATTTCAAAACAGAAGCCAAAGATTTATAAAAAATATCCAGTACCCAGAAAAGCCTAATTAACAAAGTGGGTATTAAATTAGAGATATGAGATTCTTAGTTCACTGGGCTAGCAGACTACTTAGGACCCTGGAAAAAGCAAGTTTGAATTAGGGATTACTTTGGGGGTGGGGAAATGGAACCATACCTGGACAACTTGATAATCAAGTAACTGGAAGTGCCATTGTTTAATAGCCTCTTTTCCTAGTAAATGTTTGCTGTTAAAATCTTTTGGGGCCATTAATGAGTAGTGCTACTCTGAAAAAAAATAGAAAAATAAACATATTTTTTATAACAACCCAAAACACTCTTAATATTTTTTGGCCAAAGTTTACTCAAGATTTGGCTTTTCCTAATGGCCAATACTTTCACATCAATCACAAATCTGTTACTCTTTAGTCTACTGAAAAAGGACTTGGATTTATTAATGATGCTATTTATAAAATATTATAAGGAATTTAAAAAGAAAACATATCCTGATAAGTAGTTTTAATTTCTGAAATCATCTATATTTCTCAACACTTTTAAGAAAATAATCCTTGCCTATTCACTTCAACAGGCCTTGTAACATAAAAACCACAACAGTTTCTTTACCTTTTGTGTACATCTTCATCAACTGTAAAAGGTAATACAAATCCTTCTTTATCTAATTTAATTTCAATATCTATTGAGAGAAGGAAAAATTTCTTCATGTGATACCCTCACAAACACTATCTTCCTTTACTTCTTTGTTCTGTTTTGATTTCTTCCAAACTGTATTTACCAATAGGACAGAAGGCTGCAAAGAAATGACCACAACCAAATGAGGATGTTCACTCACTCAGCTTCAAGAACAAGCCTGTCAGCCTGAAATTAAGGAGGCTTCCTGGGCTAAAGCAAGGAGTAGGTCCTCAAATTAGCAGGGGAGCAGTAGGAACCACACACTTTCTCCTTCTTCTTACAAATGGTGGCACACTCTCAATTCAGACAGTGAAGAAAATCTTCTAAGCTCAGCAAAGTTAGACACCTAAGCAGCTCAACACATCCATCTCTTCCATGTCTCCTGACAGCTAATGCAGCCCATGACTGCAGCACCCCATCACTGCAACATGTGGCCAAGGGGAGTGGCTGGAGTTCCCTTCCCAGCCCTCTGGTGTATGCCATTCCTTCTGTAGAAAGGACCATGAGAGCAGCAGAGGTGGAACATGTGACATGAAGCCTATCAGAGATGGTCCTCTTTGAGATGACTTTTTAATTGATGAAAGGAAGGATTTGGACTTGAAGTCACCATAGTCCAGTAGCTATTTCCGGGATGATTCATGTGCTTACATCTGTGCTAACGTGGTAGCCACCAGCAATGGGAGGCCTTGGAGCACTTGAAATGTGATTTATGACTATGGAAATGAATTTTAAATTTTACTTATGTTTAATTTAAATTTAAGCAGCCATCTGCACTAGTGGCTACTATACTGAACAGCACAGGCCTAAACTATAAGAGCAGCTAAACAGACATGAGCACTTCTTGTGTTATTCCCTCATTTATACCCTCTTGCCATATGTGTTTGAGGTCAATATTCTTTTTACTCACATTTTACAGATGAGGAAGTAAAGAGAAAAAGGTTAAGAAGGGTAAATACACTGTGCAAAGACATTCTGCTGATCTGTGGCAAGCTGGATTCAAATACAATCTATATACTATATTCTACCATCTACACTCTAGAACCTCATGCAGAGCAGGGAAGATTCCATTTTGTATTCTGTGGCTACTAAGCTCCACCTGTCTCCCAAAGAGATAACAACGACTAAGGTTCTGTAAGCAAACCCCCTGATACTTACCTTTTGTATACCAATAGGGTGTTACATTTTGGAAGCAAAGTAGGATCTTGCTCCTAAAAGGTCAACCAATCCAATCACTAAAGATTTATGAAAGTGAAAATCCACAGGGGTCTCCAGGGAATGGTATGGAATAAGAAATGATTTCACTTGATATTTAGGAAGAAGTTTGGGACCCTAAAAATTATATATACAAACATGAGAGAGATAAACAAGATACAAAACCAGAGAATAAAGTGAAGGTAGTGAGTTACCTATGTATAAAAGTTTGATACAAAATTCCTTTAATAAATGATGCTTTTCCAGGACTTAGGACTGATACCTTTCTTAACACAGCAATGAAAAATATCCTTGTTATAGTTCAAGTCTAATAGCTCAAAATATCTTTAAAATGTGTTTTAAAAGTAGTCACTGGAAAAAGAACAATAAACATAATGACAATGCTGTCAAGTTCAAGAAACATCTCTGAAAATCTCAGAATTGCTTTAAGGACCTGAAGGACACTCAGTTAATTTTTTTAATCCAAGAAGAAATGATAAAACTGACATCTCAATTCAATAAATAAAGGATTGCAATGGAACAAATAGTGATGGAAAATTGGTTATCTGTCTAGAAAAGAACAGGTAAACTCCTACCAAACATCAGACTATGGGCATATCTCCTTTTACTGAGTTTTGCTTTATTGCACTTTGCAGATATTGTGTTTGTTTGTTTTTTTAAATAGACTGAGGGTTTGTGGCAATCCTGTGTCAAGCAAGTCTATCAGTGCCAGTTTTCCAACAACGTGTGCTTGTTTCATCAGTGTCACATTTTATTTTGCCCGTTTTCCAACAACATGTGCTCGCTTCATCTGTGTCACATTTTAATTGAAGTATATGTATTTAAAAATAAAAAAAAATGTTATAGCATACTTAAGAGACTATAGTATATGTGCACTGGGAAACCAAAACATGCATGTAACTCACTTTATTATGGTGGTGTGGAACTGAACCTGCCAAATCTCTGAGGTATACCTATATAATAAATCCCAGGTGGATTAAAGATCCAATGGGGAAAAATTAGTAAAATATTTGCACTAACACATATTTAGTGAAATAATCTTATGCATGATGGGAAAGTCAGGAACCATTAAATGACATGTAGATTTGGTCACACAAATCTTAAAAACACAACGCAATAGAAAGATGAGTTAGGGAGCAGGAAGGCAATTCCTAGAAAATAGAAATGGCCAATAAACATTTGACAAAATGCTCAACTTCATTATTGCTCACTCAAATGCAATTTAAATACATGACAAGACACCCCTTTCCACTGAATTGAGTGGCAAAAGCTAACAGGACAAAAAAACTGTACAGTGGAGGTGGGGGTGACACAGCTACCTTCACTCTCTGCTGGGGAGGTGTGACATCTACCATTCAGAATCACTATCTACTGACATTACACTAGTAGACCCACTCTTAACATTCTAGTCTGCTGCTTGAAGGAACATGGGCCCCAGTAGAATGACATGCAAGGATGTTTACTACAGCATTGTGGATAGAGACCAAAGATGGAAAGAACCTGAAAGATTATAAGCTGGGGAACTGGTGAGCAAGTCCCATAAAATACACCACTTCGAAAAAGAACATATTTGATCCACACACATTGGTCTTGAGGAAGGTCTACGTATACTGGACATAACGGTAAATTGTATGATACACTGGACATAACAAAGACAAAAGAAAATTGGTTTCCATATTTGTGTACGTTTGGCATAGAAAGCACAGTTACAAATTTGTTATTTCAGGGAATTGAGGTGGTTGGGGTTAACTAATTTTAGTGTTTATCTTTATAGGCCTTGGCATTGTTAAAAAATTTTTAAAAGAAAAGAGTAATGACTTTTCATGTATTTAGCTTTTACCAGAATATGATCCTGAGTCAAATTTGAAGGACAAAGCAAAAGGTGTTGAAGTCTGTTGAGACTATTTCCAATAACACAAAAAAGGTGTGCTGTGAAATTTATGAGAGTGAATCTTTATAGCTCAGATACCACCTAAACTAAAGTCTCCCAGAGAAGAGTGAAATATCTGACTTGGTCGAAAAATGCACTCAGAAATAATTAGGATTTGTAGAGATCAGAGATTCACACTTTTTAATCAAATGGCTATTGTGTGTGCTAAACCCTTTAAAACCCTTGAAGTGAATCAAGGAATACTAAGACTCATACACCTTCAACACTTGAAACCATCTAGAAATCTCATACAGCAGGAACTGGTCTTATAGGACAAGACAGAAATGGGGTCAATTTACCAAAGAAAAGGCCAGCTATTGCACATAGCTCCAAGTAAATGAAAGTTTTCCCTTTTAATAAAGTTATGGAGAAAGGTCAAAAGAGAAGCGACTTAGTTTTCAGAAGGGGCACAAGAAAACTGTTCACCCTCAGTGAAATAATGCCATACACTTTTTGTTTTTACCTTATAGAAAGGATATTCTAGGACTGAGGATAAGTACAGTTGTGTCAGTTGTGCTAGACTCAGTCTGTCCAGACATGATTCTTCACCTGAAATGAAAAGCATCCCAATCAGTTACGTTTCAATTTTCCTACATGTAATGAAAAAAATCATGAACATCCAGCACTAATTCATTCATTCCAGAATTGTGATGGATTTTTAAGTGACACTAGAAAATGAACTTGTTAGAACTATGCCCTCATGCTTGCTTAACCAGTGAAATCTCATTTTGACTTCTACAAACCCAAGCTCCTAAGTTCTGCCCCTTGTTGTGATTCAGGAAGTTACAGCAGCAGACCCCTGCTAATGGGAGCATCTTGATGATCCCCCACAGGAGTATGAATGGCCCGTTGAGGTGCTGATGGCTTCCACATATAGGAAGCACATCCACCAGCCCATCAAGCCACTGAACCACCACCATGGCAGCGCCAACCACGTGAGGGCTGACTTCTAAGGAAGAACGACATCCCCAGCATCAAGGCTCCCGGCTTTAGGTACTTTTCTCCAGCCTGAGGGTCACCTCAGGCTCCAAAGGCCAAGGATCTCCTTTCACGGGGGAGGAGGGACACCTGGGGCCTTAAATCCTCATTGTGCTGACATCTCAAAATTGCAGAGATTCCCCCATTTGGCCTTATGGTGGGGACAATGAATGACAAGCAGCTTCCCTAAGGGGCCCTGGTCAAGAACCTGGCAGACACCTTTAGAATGTAGGCACATCCAGCAGAAGGATTTTTACATGAGGCTATTTCAGATTAAGTGATGCTTGTGGTTCATTCACTGCGGGCACCTTCACAACATTAAACGTATCCCCCCCACCTTAAGTGACTGGGATTTGTGTTCATGGGCTTTCTGCATTTGTATTCTGAGAGGGGTGTGCAGATAGTTTCCTAATAGCCAGAGAAGCCACTACTGCCTGATATTATCTCTAGTGTACCTAAAACAATGCTTGCAATTTACTTTCTTCAAGAGGAAATATCAGGAAAGTTACATTTTAGCACAAATGAACTCTAGATATACTGCAGTGCAATTTCTCCCCAGTGGTCTGAACTGCAAATAATGGAATTTTGTTCACTCGAGGACAAAAATCCCTAGGAAGGATGGATGGCCCTGGTGGCAAGCATTTTCTGTTGTCACTCTGTAAGTGAGAAGCAGCTGAGGTCATGAGGAAAGCATGGGGCTTGGCATTCACCAGCGTTGGGTAGAATTCTGGCTCCTCCATTTTCTAGCTCTGAGGTCTAGTGTAAGTCATGTCATCTCTCTGAGCCTACATTCCCTCATCTTTACAGTGGGGAATGCTAACCTTGTCTGTGTCTGAGTCTGACCGGTAAACTTTGACACATACCATGGGCAGCAGGAATTCAGTGTCTCAGGGTTTGGAGGCTAGACATGAGATCAAGGGATTAGCAACCACACAGTCCTGCAGGGGGGCATCCTGATGTTGGCTCAGTCTCTGCTCATCACATGGCCATCTGAATCCTATGGTCTCCACTTCTGCAGAGGGGTACATCTGTCTAGATCCCCTCATTGTGAGGTCTCCGGTCCTGTAGGATGAAGGCCCTCCTGGCTCAATTTGGTTTTATCTTAAAACGATCTTTGAGATTCTTCCAAATAGCTCCCACCCACAGCACTAGGGACCAGGATTTGAATTTGTCATGGGGGATATGAGTCGGCCCCCATCACTAAGTCTGTGAGGGGCTTGGTGAGCTCCCAGAGTTGGTCATAAAACAGGCGGTCCTCTGGTACACCACCCTGCTCATCAATCTTACTGAAGATCATCAACTTTTGATGATTTTAAAGCAGTTGCTTTTTTTTTCTTCAAATTCTACTCAATTTATTCATTTTTTTGATATTACATTAAAAAAATATGAGGTCCCCATTCACCCCCACCAGCCCCACCCCACCACTCCCCCCACAGTAACACTCTCCCCCATCATCATGTCACATCCATTGCATCTGGCGAGTTCATCTCCAGGCATCGCTGTACCCCATGTCCCGTATTCCACAATAGCCCACACTTTCCCACCTTCCATCGGGTGGGCCATGGGAGGACAAACAACATCCGACAATTGTCCCTGGGGCACCACCCAGGACAACTCCAAGTCCTGAGAAGGCCTCCACATATCTTCTCTTCCTCCCCTTCCCTGCACCCAGCAGCCACCATGGCCACTTTTTCCTCATCAATGCCACATTTTCTCGATTATTACCCACAATAGCTCATGAATAGAATATCATTAAGTCCACTCTGATCCTTACTGTATTCCTCCTTCCTGTGGACCTTGGTTTGGTTGTGTCCATTCCACATCTATATCAAGAGGGGGTTTAGATTCCACATGGATATTGGATGCAATCCTCCTGCTTTCAGTTGTAGGCACTCTAGGTTCCATGTTGTGGTGGTTGACATTCTTCAACTCCATGTTAGCTGAGTGGAGTAAGTCCAATAAATCAGAGTGTAGGAGCTGAAGTCTGTTGAGGGCAGGGCCTGCCTATCATATTGTCAGTCCAGAAATTCAAACCCCCAAGATATATCTTAAGCCCCAGCACCAACTACAATTCCAGTAAAGTAGCATGAAAGGCTTGTGAAAAGAGATCCCATCTGAGTCCAGCTTCATCACGCAGAAGCACTAGTTCCAAAGAAGGGCCATCTGACATGGCAGTGAACCCCATCTGCCATGACCATAGAAACTGTGGGTCTCTTTAGCCATCAAAAGGACCAATACCTGGGGATGTATTTACTTTATCCATCTCTAAGACCCTGCTCAGGTGTGCATATGGGCAATCCTTCTGACAACCACCAGACTCTTTTTTAGAGACTCATAGCCATATAAACTCATTTGTCCTTTCCATTTCCACGTTAATTTAGGTCAAACAGCATTTTTAACTCCTGTTATTATATGTAGATAGGGATATTCTGCTGGTCCGCATTGAACCTTTAATTCAAGCTCATTTTCTAGTTACATCATCAGCTGGTACTTGGAAGTGACCCCTCGGTGCCAGGAAGGCTCATCCCTGGATGTCATGTCCCACGCTGGTGGGAAAGCATTGCATTTACATGCTGAGTTTGGCTTCGAGACTGGCCACATTTGAGTAACACTGAGGCTGTCAGGAGGGAACTCCTAGGCACAGTGCTGCTCTAGGCCTTGTTCTTATTTCAGGTGTATAGGCTCACAAGCATAGTCATTAGTATCAGGGGCACACTGTTGGACCCTCATTCCTTCCTGATCCTTACCGTTGTACCTGGGGGACTACCACTGCTCCCCTCCAGACAATGGGAGAGCCCCACTGGCCAGTAACTCAGTACCCCCCCAGCGGTTGTATTTAATTTTTTCCACTATGAGTATATCCAAACATTTCCATACCTTCTGGATGTATGCCTTGTATAACTCCCTGTCAATCATATATCGCCTGTCAATAACATCCCATACCAGTATACCTCCACTGCCATTGTTGAACCACTCTGTGATCCAAAACTTCCTGAAGAGTAAAGCCCAATATAATGTCAGGTTCCCTTACTAGTAAAATGGAATATAGCGATGAGTTTAAAGGTTAGATATAGAATGCATATTGATTTGGAAAAATTCTACATCCTATCTTTTTCATTTCTTTTTTCCTAATTATACAGCTTCTCTTCAGAGGAGCCCCAGATTACAGTAATTCATATATACAATGTATAGTACTCCCACACATCCACCATAAAACCTTTTCCCTTCCACAGCGATAATCTTTCAACTTATTCAATCATATTTACTGAAACTGATGTACAGAATCTGAGACAATAGCTTTCAAACAAGGTGACATCTGTGCTTACATTGTGGTCCATACTTTAGGCTATACAGTTTTCTAAATTTTTTAGTTATCCTATGTTTTACATTATGGTTTACATTATTAGTCTGTCATCCCCTATATGTTTTTGGTGTAATATTACATGTTTTATATTCATCCTTGTGTACTCTCGCGAAACTCCTCTCTTGCCCCCACATTTACATGGCTCCATCCATTCAACATCCATTTTCCCCTCCCCTTGGGTCCCACAGCGACAGCCAATCTCCATTTCCCAAGGAGCCATGCCCAGATATACTTGCAACAGTGTTCAGGGCCTGACTTGCTCAACTGACCTAATGCCCTGGGAGCCATCCTTTCTCTCGATTGATACAGTTCCCTCTGTTTGATGGCATTAGTCCTCCCCAGGATGTGGGTCCACCCCTACTCTCACTACTTGGGTCTCTACCCAATGGTACAACCCACCCTGGCAAAATGAGCATTCAGACATTCCCCAGGAGTCTGTCCCGCATCAGACCGTTCCCTCCGAGCATCCTAAACAGGTAACCCTCCTAATTATATTTTGATACGGTTTTCTCTGCATTTTACTCTCAACCAACACCTGACACTCTCATATGTTCATATGCCCCTCCCTCCCCCAATTTTTTTCACAATATTACCCTTCCGCCCATCCCCAGGCCCCCTCAAACCGGCAAAGCCCCACCCAAAGGCAACCCCTTGACCCCATTTTATCTCTTCTTTGTGCTCATACTTACCGCCAGATCATCATAGATTCCACCCCTGCAGACGTCAGCTTACATCCTTCCTCTACCCCCCAATTTCCTGTAAGCCTATCTTCCAGTCTCTAGCTCTCTGAGACAGCTTGCTTATTTCATATCATTGAGGTCATGTAGTATTTGTCCTTCAATGCCTGGGTTGCTTCACTCAATATGAGGATCTCAAGATTCATCCATGTTATCACGTGTGTTTGTAGTGCATTTGTTCTTAAAGCCGAGTGGTATTCCATTGTATATATATACCACATTTTATTGATCTCCTCATCTGTTAATGGACATTTGGGTTGATTCCAACTTTTGGCAATAGTGAACAATGCTGCTATGAACATTCGTGGGCATATATCGGTTTGTGTCCTTGTTTTCAGTTCTGCTGGGTATATACCCGCAGTGGTATTGTTGGGTCAAGTGGCAAATCTATGGTTAATTTTTTGAGAAACCACCAAAATGTCCTCCAGAATTGTTGGATCCTTCTGCATTCCCACCAGCAGTGGATGAGTGTTCCCATTTCTTCACATCCTCTCCAGCATTTGTTCTCATCTGTTATTTTCATTGCTGCCAATCTTAAGGGAGTAAGATGGTACCTCATTGTAGTTTTGATTTGCATTTCCCTGATAGCTAAAGATTTGGAGCATTTTTTCGTGTCCTTTTTAGCCATTTGTATTTCTTCTTTGGAGAAGTGTCTGTTTAAACCTTTCTCCCATATTTTAAATGGGTTGTTTATCTTTTTATTTTCAAGACATAGGAGTTCTTTATATATGCAATTTATTCATCTCTTATCAGATATATGGTTGCCAAATATTTTCTCCCATTGTGTGGGTTCCCTTTTTACTTCCTTGACAAACTCCTTTGAGGTGCAGAAGGCTTTAATTTTGAGGAAGTCCCATTTAACTATTTGTTCTTTTGCTACTCGTGCTTTTGGTGTGATGTTCATGAACCCATTTCCTATTACAAGGTCTTGTAGATGTTTCCCGACACTGCTTTCCAAGGTCTTTATGTTTTTGGCTCTTATATTTAGGTCTTTGATCCATCTTGAGTTGATCTTTGTATAAGGTGTGAGATGGTAATCCTCTTTCATTCTTCTACATATGGATATCCAGTTCTCCAGGCACCATTCATTGAATAGGCCATTCTCTCCCAGTTGAGAGGGTTTGGTGTCTTATCGAATATTATATGGCTATATATATGAGGTTCTATATCAGAACTTTCAATTCAATTTCATTGGTCTGTGTGTCTCTCCTTATGCCCATACCATGCTGTTTTCACTTCTGTAGCTTTGTAGTATGTTTTGAAGTCAGGTAGTGTGATTACTCCAATTTTGTTTTTCTTTTTCAATATGTCTTTGGCTATTCGGGGCCGCTTTCCTTTCCAAATAAATTTCATAGTTAGTTTTTCTAGTTCCTTAAAGAAGGCTGTGTTGATTTTTATTGGGATTTCATTGACTGTGTAGATCAGCTTTGGTAGGATAGACATCTTAATAATATTTAGTCTTCCTATCCATGAGCAGGGAATATTCTTCCATTTATTTAGGTCTTCTTTGATTTCCTTGAACAGTCTTCTGTAGTTCTCGGTGTATAAGTTTTTTACCTCTTTAGTTAAATTTATTCCTAAATACTTGATTTTTAAATTTACTATTGTGAATGGTATTTGTTTCTTGATTTCCTCCTGAGCTTGCTCATTATTGGTGTACAGAAATGCTACTGATTTTTGCGCATTGGTCTTGTAACCTGTGACTTTACTAAACTCATATATGAGTTCTAGAAGCTTTGTTGTAGACCTCTCAGGGTTTTCTATATATAGGATCATGTCATCTGCAAATAATGAAATTTTGACTTCTTCCTTTCTAATTTGAATTCCTTTTATATCTAATTTGAATTCCTTTGAATTCTTGCCTCAGTGCTCGATCAAGTACTTCTAAGACAATGTTTAATAGAAGGGGAGACAGTGGGCATCCTTTTCTTGTTCCTGACTTTAGAGGGAAGGATTTTAGGATTTCTCCATTGTAAACAATGTTGACTGTAAGTTTTTCATATATACTCTTTATCATGGTCAAAAAATTTCCTTGTATTCCAATCTTTTGGAGTGTTTTTATCAAGAAAGCGTGCTGTATTTTGTCAAACACTTTTTCTGTATCTATAGATATAATCATGTGATTTTTTTCCTTCAGTCTGTTTATATGGTGTATTACATTGATTGATTTTCTTATGTTTAACCATGCTTGCATACCTGGAATGAATCCCACTTGGTCGTGGTGTATAATTCGTTTAATGTGTTGTTGAATACAATTAGCAAGTATTTTGTTAAGTATTTTTGCGTCTAAGTTCATTAGAGAAATTGGTCTGTAATTTTCCTTTCTTGTGGTGTCTTTGTTTGGCTTTCATCCTAGGGTAATGTTGGCAAGAAAGAAGGAGTTAGGTAATGTTCCTTCTGTTTCGATTTTTTTGGAAGAGCTTCACCACGATTGGTGTTAATTTTTTCCGGAATGTTTTGTAGAATTCACCTGTGAAGCCGTTTGGCCCTGGGCTCTTCTTAGCTGCAAGGTTTTTAATGACTGATTCTATCTCTTTACTTTTGATTGGTTTGTTGAGATCATCAATTTCTTCTTTCATCAATATAGGCTGCTTATGTGTTTCTAGGAATTTGTCCATTTCCTCTGAATTGTCATTTTTGTTGGAATATAGCTTTGCAAAGTATCCTTTTATGATAGTCTTTATTTCTGTTGGGTCAGTGGTGATATCTCCTTTCTCGTTTCTTATTTTGTGTATTTGCATCTTCTCTCTTTTTTCTTTGTTAGTCTTGCTAAAGGTTTGTCAATTTTATTCATGTTCTCAAAAAAACAGCTCTTGGTCTTGTTTATCTTTTCAAGTGCTTTCTTATTTTCTATTTCATTTAGTTCTGCTCTTATCTTTGTTATTTCCTTCCTTCTTCTTCCTGTGGGATTACTTTGTTGTTTGTTTTCTAATTCCTCCAAATATGCAGTTAGTTCTTCAATTTTTGCTCTTTCTTCTTTTTTGATGTATGAATTTATGGCTATAAATTTCACTGCCAGTACTGCTTTTGCTGCATCTCATATATTTTGGTATGTTGTGTTATCATAATCATTTCTTTCAAGGTAGTCATTGATTTCTTTTGAGATTTCTTCTTTGACCCACTGTTTTTCTAAGAGTATTCTGTTTAATTTCATTATTTTGGTGTGAAATCTGGGCCTCTGGCCCTTGCAGATTTCCAGCTTCACTCCACTGTGGTCAGAGATATTATTTTGTATGATTTCGATCTTTCTGAATTCATTAAGCCTTTCTTTGTGGCCTAGCATAGGTCTATCTTGGAGAATGATACATGTGCACTTGAGAAAAATGTATATCCTGCTGTGTTTGGGTGTAATGATCTGTATATGTCTATTAGACAAGCTCCTCTAATATACTGTTCAAATATATCATTTCTTTGGTGATTCTCTTTTGAGATGTTCTGTCCAGAGTTGATAGTGGTGTATTAAAATCCCCCACTATAATTGTAGATGTGTCTATTCTTTCACTTAGTTTTTCCAGCATTTGCCTCACGTATTTAGAGGAGCTCTTGTTAGGAGCATAAGTAGTTATGATTGTTCATTCTTCTTGACAGATTGTCCCTTTCACTAATATGTAGTAATCTTCTTTGTCTCTCACAATTGTTTCGCATTTAAAGTCTACTTTGTCTGATATTAATATAGCTACTCCTGCCTTTTTTTGTTTATTGTTTGCTTGTAAGATTTGTTGCTGTCTGGTCATCATTTTATCTTGATGGGTTAATCAGTTTCTTAGCTTCTTTGTCTAGTCTTGGGGATTAATTAGCTGTTGTTTTTGTGTAAGTGTTATATCTTCTCTTTGTCACTTTGTTCTTCTCATTCTAATTTCTTGTTGCTGGATGAGTTCACTTTGGAGGAAAGTATTAGGGCCAGGGAAAGGCAATTTTGTAAGAAAGGAAAATGCATAAAGTAGTATTGGTAAGAAATGTTAACAGAGCAACAATATGAGTTCTGGGAGAATGGATATTAGGTTCATGTATGTTGTGTAGAGTTATAGCAGTAGGTAGAGTACCTATAATGAAGTAGTTGACTGAATATGGGAGGAATATGGTATGAATTAAAAACCTAGTGTTTTTGTTAGAGAGGGAAAGAGAAAAGAAAGGCAATAGTTTCAAGAGTGGATAAAAGACAGAAAACAAAACAAAGGTATTAGTAATTGACAGTTAGACAATTTTGGGGATCAAAGAAAGGGAGGTGGAATATAGGAGAAACAATAGATGATGGAGGATATCAAGATGTGGAGGAAAGGGGATAGTGTAGGTAGCCAAAATCAATTCACACAGAAATGAGGCAGTGGAGGATGAGGTGACCTAGCAAATGTGAGGTGTTCCCTCCAGCACCTATTGAATAAGTAAGATAAAATAAGAAGAAAATGAGTGACAAGAGAGAAAGAAGAAAAAAAAAAAGACCTTGCGGGATACAATGGGAGAAAAGATTAGGAGATAATGCAATGTTAGCAATCACTACAATAAAAAATAAAAAAACAAAACAAAACAAAACAAAACAAAAAAACAAAAATGAAAAAACACAAATGTTGAGGGCTAGGACATTCAATGACATCAGATGGACCTCAGGGCGTGGTGGATTCAGGGATGGAAAGTCTGTGATATTGCAGACTCAAGAGGTGTGATTCTTGGGGTGTAGGTCACCAGGGTTTAGGGGACACAGACCTGGCAACCTCAAATCTGGTTAACAGGGAGCCTAGGAGCACCGCAGTGCAACACAGCCTTCAGGGATCCCCACAGCTCAGTGCCAGACGTATGGGGGAGATCACATCCACAAACTCTGACCTATGCTTCAGAACCCCACAATTCACCCTCTCACTAGTGTCTCCTCTGTGGCTGTATCACTAATTCAACCTCAGGACAGCTCCTGCCCTGCAATCACCCGAAACAGCCACCTCTGGGTCCCTCTACACTGCAGCCAATTTAATGATGCTGCAGATCAACAGCCAGGCCCAGCCGGCGTGGCTCCAGCCGGAAGCGCAGATATCAGTGTCCTAACCCGAAATTCCCGTGCCTCGCAAAAGATTCCCCTAATCGGCTTCCAGACATCTCCCACCCTGCAGGCCCCTGAACCAACCTCCTGGTGATGTCTTTTTTTTGTGCGTGATTTAAGGCTGCTACAGATTGGCAGCCAGCCTTGGGGGTGGGGCTCTAGCCGGAAGCACTATTATTCATGTCAGAAATAAAAAATTTCCCCACCTCACACAAAACTTCCATCTGTCTCCCCTAATCGGTCTGCAAAGGCCTCCTGCAGCTCCACCCACCCCAGCAGGGAACGTCCCACACACAGCCCCCATCACTGTGTAAGAGAAACTCAATTTTATCTTATACATGAATTTTCTCTATTGCCTTCCCACCAAATCAATGTCCAGACACCTCCTGCCCTGCAAAATCATGAAACAGCCTGGTCCCGAAGAATTTCCAATGCTGCCCAGTTTGCTTCTATGCAGGAGAGACACTCAGGTGCACTCACTCAACCACCATCTTGCCCCGTCCCTCTCCCCCTGCCTTTGAATTCAGCCCCCTGCCCTCCAGCAAGTGTGAGGGAGGAACAATTCTTATCCAACAGTGACCCCTAGTGGTGGTAGTTTTGCCTCTGACTTTCCACCACAGAGCCGCTTTCTTTTTCCTATAGCTTCTTCTGCCTCTTTTCTTCCCATCAGACATACATGAGAGAACTGTCCAGGACACAAGAGCAGAGGTTCTCGTCTCACAAAATGATTTTAAGAGCCAAAGATGGGTTCCACATATTAGTAAAAGGGGTAAACTTTCAAGAAGAAAGAACGAAAATAAACTTTTATGCACCTAAGCATGAGGCTCAAAATACATGAGGCAAACACTGGGAAAATTAAGTGGAGAAATAGATGCTTATACAAGTATAGTGGGGGGATTTAATACAAAATTATTATGACTAGACAGAACATCTCAACAGAGAATCAATAAAGAAACAAAGACTCTGAATAATACACTAGAGGATCTCGACCTAACTGACATATACAGAACAGTACACCCAAATACAGTGGGATATACTTTCTTCTCAAGTTCACATGGACCATTACCCAATATACACCACATACTAAGCCACAGAATAACACTCAAAGAATTTAAAAAGATTGAAATTATACAAAGTAATTTCTCTGATTATAATGGTATGAAGCTTGAAATTAGTAGCGGCCAGAAAACTAGGTCAGACACAAATATATGGAAAGTAAACAACACACTCTACAACAAACACTGGGTCAAGGAGGAAATTACAAAAGAAATCAGGAAATACCTTGAAATGAATGAAAAGGACAACAATACATATCAAAACTTATTGGATTCAGCCAAAGCTGTATTGAGAGGGAAATTTATAGACATAAATATATAAATGGAAAAAAAAAAGAAGAGCAAAAATCAAAGACCTAACTACACACCTGTAGGAATTAGATAAAGAAAAACAAACTAACCCCAAATGAAGTAGAAAGAACGAAATAAAGATTAGAGTAGAATTAAATGAAATAGAAAATATGAAATCACTAGAAAAAATTAAGAAAACTAAAACCTGGCTCTTTGAGAAGATCATTAAAATTGAAAAACTCTTAGCTATACCAACAAAGAAAAAAGGAGATAAGATGTAAATACACAAAATAATAAATGAAGAAGGGGATATCACCATTAACCCCATAGAAATAGAGTACCAGAAGAGGATACTTTGAGAAATTATATGCCAACAAGAAGGATAATTTAAAGGAAATGAAATATTTCTTAGAAACACACAAGCAGCTTACATTGACAAAAGAATTTGATGAACTCAACAGACCAATCACAAGTAAATATGGAATCAGAACCTCCCAAATAAGAAGAGTACAGGATCAGACAGCTTCACAGGTGAATTCTACCAAACATTCCACAGAGAACTAACACCAATCCTGCTTAAACTCTTCCAAAAAAAAACAGAAGTAGAAGGACCATTGCCTAGCTCATTCTATGATGCCAACATTACCCTAAAAACAAAGCCAAACAAAGACACCACAAGAAAGGAAAAATACAGACCAATTTCTGCAATGTCCTTAGATGCTAAAATCCTCAAAAAAATACTTGCTAATCATATTCAAAAACACATCAAATGAATTATATACCATAACCAAGTGAGTTTCATCCCAGTTATATAAGGATTATCCAACAAAAGAAAATCAATCAATGTAATACACCACATAAACAGATTGAAATAAAAAATCACATGATCATATCTACAGATGCAGAAAAGCATTCACCAAAATACATCACCCTTTTCCTGATAAAAATCCTGCAAAAGAGATAGTAATAGGAGGAAAATTTTTGAACAAGAGTATATATGAAAAAGCCACAGCTAACAACATGTACAATGGTGAAATCCTAAAACCTTTCCCACTAAGATCAAGAACAAGACAAGGATCTCCACTGCCACTGCTTCTATTTAACATTGTGTTAGAAGTACTTACTCAAACACTTAGGAAAGAAAAAGATATAAAATGCATCAAAATGGAAAGGAAGAAGTCAAAATTTCACTATTTGCAGATATCATCATCCAATGTATGAAAGGCCCTGAGAAATCTACACCAAAACTTGTAGAACTTATAAATGATTTCAGTAATGTCACAGGTTATAATATTAATGCACTAAAGTCAGTAGCATTTCTGTACACTAGTAATGAGCAATCTGTGAAAGAAATCATGACAAAAATCCAATGTACAAGATCAAATAAAAGAATCCAATACCTAGGAATAAACTTATTGAAAATGTAAAGGATTTCTACACAGAAAACTACACAGCCCTGTTAAAGTAAATCAAAGAAGACTTTTTAAAAAATGAAGAATATCCCATTTTCATGGATGGGAAGACCAAACTTCATTAAGATGTCCATCCTACTGAAAATGATCTACACATTTAAAACAATCTCAATAGAAATCAACACATCCTTTTTATTGAATTGGAAAAACTAAATATGAAATTTAAATGCAAGGGCAAGTGTCCCCAAATAGCAAAAGATATATTGAAAAAGAAAAATGAAATTGGAGGAATCACACTTTTTGACTTTAAAACATTCTATAAAGCTACAGTGGTCAAAACTTCATGGTATTGACACAAGGATAAACATACCAACAAATTGAGCCAAATTGAGAGTTCTGATATAGAATCAGATATTCAAAAAGGCCACCAATCACATTCAACTGGGAGAGAATGCCATCTCCAACAAATTGTGCTTGGAAAACTGGAATCCATATCCAAAAGAATGTGAGAGAAACACCATCTCACACCATATACAAAAATCAACTCAGGATTGATCAAAGATCTAAATGTAAGAGCAAACAGCATAAAGACCTTGAAAGATAATCTAGTGGAGCATTTACAGGACCTTGTAATAGGGAATATTTTTTCATCTTTTTATTGTTTTTAATGTTACATTAAAAAAAATGAGGCCTCCCTATACCCCCCACCCCCTCACCCCACTCCTCCCACATCAACAACTTCTTTCATCATTGTGGGATATTCATTGCATTTGGTGAATATAATTTGGAGCACTGCTTCACCATAAGGATAGTGGTTTACATTGTAGTTTACACTCTCTCCCAGTCCACCTAGTGAGCCATGGCAGGACATACATTGCACAGTGTCTTTCCTTGCAGTACCACCGAGGACAACTCCAAGTCCTGAAAATGCCCCCACATCATATCTCTTCTTCCCTCTCCCTAACTTCAGCAGGTACTGTGGCCACTTTCTCCACATCAATGCTACAAATTCTTCCATTACTAATCACAATAGTTCCATAGTTAAATATATCAGTAAGTTTACTC
Source organism: Dasypus novemcinctus (assembly GCF_030445035.2). Classification (NCBI taxonomy): domain Eukaryota; kingdom Metazoa; phylum Chordata; class Mammalia; order Cingulata; family Dasypodidae; genus Dasypus; species Dasypus novemcinctus. The sequence continues at coordinate 1,085,175 of NW_026688151.1, forward strand.
TAATCCATACTCTAATCCTCCAGCCTGTGGACCCTGGGATGTTTATGTCCACTCCACCTCTATATTGCAGGAGCTTAGGTTCCACATGGATGAAGGATGCAATTTTCCTGCTTGCAGGCGTAGGCACTCTTGACTCTGTGGTGTGGTGGTTGACCTTCTTCACCTCTCTGTTAGGTGGCGAGGGTAAGTCCAATAAACCAGACAGTATAAGTTGCAAGTCTGCTGAGGCTTAGGGCCTGACTATCACTTGGACAGTCCAGAGATTCAGGTCTCCTGAATATACACCAACCCCAGCGCTAACCACAGGTCCAGTAAAAGTGACAGAAGAAGCATGTGTAGAAAGGTCATATGTGAATCCAACTCCATCACACTCAGGAACACAAACTCCAGAGTAGGGCCCACTGACATGGCACTGAACTCCAGAGCCATCTGCCATGACCATAGAACCTGTGGGTCTCTATAGCCCTCAGGAGAACCAGTACCTGAGGTTGTATCTACTTTGGCTGTCTCTGGGACCTTGCTGAGGTGTGTGTAAGCACAACCTCTCTGATGACCTCCTGACTCTCTTTTAGAGACTCATAGCCATATAAACTCATTTGTTCTTTTCATTTCCCCCTTTTATTCAAGATCATAAAGCAGTTTTTAATGCCTAATATTACATGTAGGCTGAGGTAGTCTGCTCTTCTGAGTTGACCCTTTTATTCAAAGTCTTTTTCTAGTTACATCACCAGCTGGTGCTTGGTAGTAATTCCTCAGCACTAGGGAGGTTCATCCCTGGGAGTTGTGTCCCATGATGGGGGGAAGGTAATGCATTTTCATTCTGAGTTTGGCTTGAACTTCACATCCAAATCCCAAGCAGTGAAAGAAAAAAATAGATAAATGGGAACTCCTCAAAAATAAACTTTTACACCTCAAAGGTGTGATGGAAGAAAATATTTGGTAATTATATATCTGATAGGAGCCCAACATACAGCATATATAAAGAAAACATATCTAAAAACAAAAGACAAACAACCCTTTTAAAAATGGGGAAAAGAGAAAGACAAAGTAGATACACCTCCAGGTATTGGTGCTCCTGAGAGGTATGGAGACACACAAATTCTACGGTCATGGCAGATGGCTCTGGAGTGGGCCTTACTATGGAAATTGTGCTCCTGAGTGTGATGGAATTGGACTCAGATGTGGCCTTTCTACACATGCCTCTTTTGTCACTTTTATTGAACTTGCAGTTTGTCACTGGGGTTGGTGTATCCTAAGAAGACTTGTACTATGGACTGGCCATGTGGCAGCTGGGCTCTAAGCCTCAGCAGATTTGAACTCCTATTCTCTGGTTTGCTGAACTTGCACAGGCCAGCTAACAGGAAAGTGAAAATGGCTAACCACCACACCAGGGAACTGAGATTGCCTACAACTTTAAGTAAGAGAATCATATCCACCAACCATGTTGGATATAAGTCCCCTCTCAATATAGAGGTGGAATGGACATCACCAACCCAGGGTCTACAGGATGGAGGAATAAGTTATGGAATAGTGTGAACTTATTGGTATTCTTCTGTAAAATTATTTTGAATAGTAAGGGAAGCAGCTGTAACATTGATCTGGAGAAAGTGGCTATGGTAGTTGCTGAGGGAAGGGAGAAGGAAGAGTTGAGATGTGGGACATTTTTGCTACTTGGAGTTGTCCTAAATGATATTGCAGGGACAGATGCTGGACATTATATATCCTGCCATAACCCACTGAATGTACTGGGGAGAGTGTAAACTACAATGTAAATTATAATCCATGCGGTCTGGCAACGCTCCAAAATGTAGTCACCAAATGCAAATAATATGCCACAATGATAAACAAGGTTTTTGATGTGGGAGGAGTGGGAAGGTGGTGTGTCGGAAATGGAAGAACCTTTTACATTTTTTTAATACAACTTTATTTTGTGATCTATGTATCTTTAAGAAACATACAATTTAATAAGTAAAAGGAAAGAATACGGAACTAGCTCATGGAATAACATGGATGAACCTTGAGGTCCTTATGTTGAGTGAAGCAAGTCAGACATTGAAGGACAAATATTACATGACTTTTGATATAAATTAAGCAAATCAAGCAGACTCAGAGAGCTATTGTCTGTAAGAGATATTTAGAGGAAATATAAAGGGAGAAGTTTGTGAGCCAATGCCCATATGGACCAAATCTATGATAAGGTGAAAGTGTGTCATTGGGTAGTGAAGGACTATGACAAAACATTGGTGATACTATTGGGTTAGGCATTGCTGGTTTGACAGGGGTGGGGTAGTGAGGGTACGTTGGACGGCTCATGGAACTGGAGGAGGGTTGGGCAATGGACCATGTGAACACTGGGAATTGTCAGGTATGTGGTTGAATGTAAAAAGTTGAGAACACTCCTATGGCAATATGACAAGGGAGGGTTACTGCCTTATGGTGTTGGATGGGGAGCATTCAGGACAGGGTGCACCTGGGGCAGGCTTCTAGGGAGAGTGTGCGTGATCATTTTGTCATAATGTTTTGTGTCGGTGTGTGGAAACCCACATAATGAGTGGGAAGCTGTTGAACTCCCATCCTGGGGAGAACCTATATCTTCTCAAACAATGGGACAGGAGTCATTTGAGGGCATAGGTGATTCCTAAGAGGGGAGGACAAACCAGAATGTCAGGACTTCAGTGTTGCATCTAACTATGAATCTTATTCAAGTAGTGAAGCCAGATGATCAATATTGGCCCCAAGGGGAGGCAGAAGGAGCACACAGAGTATATGAAAGAGGGTTATTTATTGGGCAATGGAAGTGTTCTACATGATCTTACAATGATGGACACTGGTCATGTTAAATGTCATCAAAATTTATAAATGACCACACCATGGAGCCTAGAGTGTCTACAACTGAAAGCAGGAGGAGTGCATCCAGTCTCCATCTGGAATTTAAGCCCCCACTTGACATAGATGTGCAATGGACACAACCAATCCAATGTCCACAGAGAAAATGTGGAATGGGTGTGGGAAGGGTAGCCATGGTGGCTGCTGGGTTTGGGGAATGGGAGGAAGAGATGAGATGTGGAGGCGTTTTCGGGACGAGGAGATGTCCTGGGTGGTGCTTCATGGACAATTACGGGACATTGTAGATCCCCCCAGGGCCCACTGGATGGAACGCGGGAGAGTGTGGGCTATGATGTGGACCACTGACTAGGGGTGCAATGATACTCAGAGATGTACTTACCAGGTGCAATGGATGAGTCACGATGATGGGAGAGAGTGTTGCTGTGGGGGGAGTGGGGGGTGGGGGGTGGAGGGGTTGAATGGGACTTCATATTTTTTGAATGTAATTTTTAAAAATAAATAAATAATCTATTAAATAATTTATAAATTGATGTGCTGTAAAATGTAAACCATAATATAAACCATTGACCGTGGTTAGTAGCTATGATTTACTGCTTGTATAACAGTTGAAACAAATGTACCATCCACATGTAAAACGGTATTAACATGGGAAGGAGAAAAGGGGGGAGGATGTTGGGTATATCGGGTCCCCTATATGCTGTGTGTGACTTTTCTGTGACCTAAAACTTCTTTGAAAACAAAATTTTATACTTTTGTTTAATGGAATAAACAAAATGGAGTAAATGGAAGGAAATGTCAGTATACACACAGTACAATATATATTAAACTGATGAAAGAAAAAAGATTTTAAGAAAATAATAGTTTTCATTATTTTGTAATACCCCAAATTTTAAATTTTATTTTAATTTTCATTTTGTATTTTATTTTTAATATTTAACCTATCATTATTATTTGATTTTCCTAATAATTGTATTTGGCTATTTTATTGGCTTCATTTTTGAAGAAGCTTTGGATCACAGAAGAGTTAAAATTGGAGAAGGGGAGAATCATTAGTGTGGAGTGTGAGTAATGAGGGATACATGGGAGGAATTTCTCCTGGAAATACACGTAAGGTATATAAATGTTTTCACATATTCATGTGGCATTGCCCCAGTGGGTGGAGAGACACACAATAACTGAGAGAATATTGAATTCTAATCCTGGAGAGCTCTGCTACATTCTCTAATGGAACAGCAGCAATCCCCCAAGTACAGGGGCAATGACTAGTGAAGAAAAATGGCCCATTGATGGACCCTTGATATTGATGACTATGCTTATGAGCCTTTGCTCTTGAAATTGAAACTTAGCCTTGTGTTTAGGGTGCCTAAAATTACCTTCTGAGATCCTCCTTGTTGCTCAAATGTAGCCTCTTTCTAAGACAAATTCAGCATACAAATGCGTTGTCTTCCCCCCAGAGTAGGACATGACTCCTAGGGATGAGCCTTCTGTACATTGAGGGATTACCATCACCAATCAAATAGCAGGGTAACTGGAAAAAGATGTAAAAGAAAAGGGGGGAATGTAAAAACAAATGAGTTCAGAAGGCTGAGAGACTTCAAAGTGAATTGGGAGGTCATTTCAGAGGTAGCACTTATGCACATCTCAGCAGGATCTCATAGACTGCCAAAATAGATACTACACCAAATAGTCTCCTGAGAGCTCTGGAGACACCTAGGTCCTATGGTCATGATAGATAGGTCAGGAATTTGGTGCCTTCCCAGTGGGCCTACCTTGGGGTTTGTGCTCCCCATTGTGACAGAGTTGGGACTCAGTTATGACTTCCCTACACATAGCTCATCTGTCCCTTCTATTTGAACTTGTACTTGGTGATGGTGTTAGTAGGTGTACACCCAAGAAACTTAAGTCTTTGGACTGCCCATGTGCCAGCTGTGCCCTGAGCCTCAGTGGAGTTGCAACACCTACTCTCCAGTTCATTGGACCCACCCAGGGCAATTAACAAAGAGGTGAGGATGGGCAACCACTATACCAAGGAAATAAGAAAGCCTACAACTGCCAGCAAGAGCATCCCATCCATGTATGGGATCAAACTCCCCTCTCAATTAGAGTTGGATTGGGCATCACCATCCCAGATTCCTTAAGAATGGGAAAGAACTATGGACTAGAGTGGACTTACTGGTATTCTTCTATAGCCTTATTGTCTATACTTATTGTTATTTATTGTAATTCTAGCAATGGAAGAAATTATAACATTGGTGTGGAGGCAGTGACCGCTGGAGGATCTGAGGGCAAGGAGAGGGAAAAACAGTTGTAACACGGGGGCATTTTGGGGACTTGGAGTTGTTCTGAATGGCTTTGCAATGAAAGATAAAGGCCATTATATGTCTTCCCATAACCTACAAAATTATGTGGGAGAGAGTGTCAACTACAATGTAAACTATAATCAATGATCAGTAGCAATATCCTGAAATGTGTTTATCAATTGCAATAATGTATGTCCCTAATGAAAGATGTTGTTTATGTGGGAGAATGTGGGAGCTACGAGGAGCAGGGCATATGGAAATTCCTACACTTTTTATGTAACATTTATGTAATCTAAGTACCTATAAAATAATTTTAAAAAAATATTTTTTAAAAAAGAAACCAGTCTAATAGGATAAGACAAAACAGCAGAGATATTAGAATGATCACTGTTTGCCCAGGCCTTAGGCAGAGGGAGGTACATTGAGTAGGTGAAGCTCAGAAATTTTCAGAACAGTGAAATTATTCTCTATTATACTGGGATTGCAGGCATATGACATTATGCATTTTTCAAAACCCATTGAACTTGACAACATCCAAGTTCAAAAATAATCTAACTGTATTGTAAATGCATCAAATGCCCTATCTGAGGGGTATGGGAGGAAAAGATGCTGGATTAGTAATATTGGATATGAACAGTGTCTGTAATATGAAATCAATGGGCACTGTACACAGGTATGCTACTCTATTTGATATTGTGTCCCATCAGGGTATGGGTTAACAAATTTTACTTTTATACATGTACACTGGAATTAAGCAATGAAGTAAATGAATGGAATATGGAAAATATGCTTCCCAACATGGTGTGGAAGGATTCAGATAAGCAAGGGGAGGATGTTAGATTGTTCTGTTAATGATTTAGAGACAGACACATCAGTGTGAATTCGTGTGGAGGTAAATATAGTTACACAGGGTTGCTTGTAGAAATATTTGCAGATATGTATATATACATAGGATTGTGTACACACATGTGTGTTTTTGTAATATCCATGGAGATGGCCCAGTAGCAAGGCACATATATCGTCCAGACTTTAGATATTAAAAGCATTTTTGCAAGAAGAATTTTCTTGGAGAAATAGCTGCCTGCAAGACTACGTCAAGAAATATACAAAAAGAGTCGGGAGTATCTCTTAGTACCAAAAAGTTAGTATGTGTTAAAGTAAAACTGGTAATGTTGGGGATAATTTCAAATAGACACAGGACATAGCCAAAAGGGTTCCAAAGGTCAAAACTGGAATAAACTGAAAAACAAAATAAAGTAGTACTGTATCACAACACAAAGTAAGAAATAAAGGTCATGAGGCAATCCTAATATAAATAATTGATTTTTAAAAGATACATATTTATTGTGAAGATGAATTCCATAATATATGGAGATATTTTTCTCTCAAGGCAGTGGCACAAACATCACACTCCTGAATGTGGGCTTCATGTATTAATTTCATTCCAAAAGCCATATATGGAAATGCAGAGAATTGATGAGTATTGGGGAAGCTAGGGAAGCTCCAAACACTGTTGATCAAGGTCAACATCAAGAGTGATAAGTCATGTTGATAGGATGCACCCTAGATATGATGCAATGAAAATAACACAATATCCTGGTATCTTCCTCCAAAATCCCATTAACCCTGTCTAAACATGAGAAGAATATCAGGCAAATTCAGAGTGAGGGGCACTTTACAAAATACCCGACCTACACTCCTCAAAAGTATACAACTCATAAAACATGAGGAGAAAATCTGAGACGTTTTCACTGCCTGAATGGCTTAAGAATTTTTGAAAATAAATATAATTTGCTATTCTGGCTTGGAGGTGTTAAGATATTGGGAAAGTATGTGAGAAGTTCTTGAAAATCCTCTCTACTATCCTTGCACCTTTTCTGTAAATCTAACACAGTTTTAAAATATTAATTTTATTAATAAATAAATTATTAGTTAAGTGCAAAATTCTAGAAACTTTGAACTCCAAGGTTCAATCCATGACAATTACATTTACATACCTTGGATAAGAATATAGCATTGCTGCCTCACATTCTTCTTCCATTAAATCAGAATAGTGAAAAACAATTTTGTGGAATAATTGAATTAAATGAAATAATGAATACAAAATGCCTGGCATTGTGCTTAGGATAAAAATGAATATTTTTCTTTGTAGTCCAAGCCCACACAGATTCACTTCCCACTACAATTGTGCTATTTCCATCCCTCATCCTCTCTGTTGGGTTTTGGCAACAGCGATCGTCATGTTGACTGAGAGTAAGCTTTCATCATGGCAAGTAATTTCACGACCATCACCTTCTATAAACCTGCCCTGACTCTCAATAATTTAAAACATAAATATCCATGTTCTGCACAAAACACCAGGCTCTCTATACTATGGCTACTGCCAAACTGGTCAGGCTGCTTATCCCCTTTTCACATCCTACCCCTTCATTGTTCATCAGATAGCAAGAACTAATTTTAAAACCTCACCACACCATATGGTTACCTTGATTGGATTGTTTCCCTCTTGTTTCTTCTTGGTGCGCTTCTGCACCTTTCTCCTCTTGAAATTAGCCCAATCTCTACTTTCATTGTCAGTGCAATCATCTCCCTTGTGAAGCCTTCACTTGTCTCCACAGAATGAGCATAATCTTTTAGATCCACTTCACCAGGATGTCAGTGCCATCTCAGGGTATTTCATGTAGTCACTACTATTTTTGCTTGCACATAATCTCTATAAGATGTGGAAGAATATTATACTTATCTCTTTATTCACAAAATATTATTTAGTAACTTCCATGATGTGTTTGATGACTAAATGGTTGTTGAATGACTAAAATTAAAAATGAATGAGGGATGTGCAGAAAGGTCACATCTGAGTAAAATTCCATCATACTCAGGAATACAAACTCCAAAGTAGGGCCCACTGACATGGCACTGATCTCCAGAGCCAGCTGCCATGACCATAGAACCCTTGGGTCTCTGCAGCCTTCAGGAGAACTAGTACATGGGCTTCTATCTACTTTGGCTGTCTCTGGGACCCTGCTGAGGCATGCATAAGCACGACCCTTCTGATGACCCCCTGACTCTTTTTTGGAAACTCATAGCCATATAAACTCATTTCTCCTTTCCATTTCCCCCTTTTATTCAAGGTCAAAAAACAGTTTTTAACAACTATTATTACGTTATTACGTGAAGGTTGAGATATTCTGCTGGTCTGACTTGACCCTTTTATTCAAAGTCTTCTTCTAGTGACATCATCAGCTGGTGCTTGGTAGTAATCCCTCAGCACCAGAGAAGCTCATCCCTGGGAGTCATGTCCCATCCTGGGGAAAAATAATGCATTTTCATGCTGAGTTTGGCTTAGAGAGTGGCCACATTTGACCAACATGGAGGATCTCAGGAGGTAACTCAGGAAAACTGCACCTCTAGGCCTAGTTCATATTTTAGGCACACAGGCTCATAAGCATAGTCATCAGTATAAAGGGCTCATTGTTGGACCATCCTTATTAGTCTTTGTCATTGCATTTGGGGATTGATGCTGTTCCATTGGGGAATGTGATAGAGCGCCCTAGTTTAGGAACTCAACATTCCCTTATTTGAAGTTTTTAATTGTAACCACTATGAATATATCCAAACATTTTTATGTACCCTATATACATGCCTGGAGAACTTCCTCCCAACCATGTGGCTCCCATCAATAACATCCCACAGAGTTTTCCTCCCCTGCCAGAGTTCAACCTCTCTGTTCACACTGAGACTATTTTAATATTTACTCTTTGAAATCTAAATGTGATTTTGAAAATAATTGATTCTTCCTTCCAATGTACAATATATAGTCAAAATAACCTGCTGGATGTTGATTAAATTTAGAATATTAAAATTTTGTTCAACACACACAAAAAAATTCTTAAAAAATGAAGCCTAATATATTGTCAATTTCCACAAATAATAAAGTGGAAGATAGTGATGGATTTAAAGGTTCGATATAGAATACATAGTAATTTAGAAAAACTAAATAAAGTAAAAATAAATTGGGGTATCAAAAATGAAAATGCTTCACTTTTAATGTTTTGTCTTTCATTAATGCAATAGGTGTTGCCCCGTATGTACAGTGGCAAGGCAATTTCATTTCTTCCTCAGTGTCTACATCCTTTCTTTTTTCTAATTATTTGTTTTGTCTTCACAAAATGTTTAGATCACAGTAATTCACATATATAATATAGGATATTCCCACATATCCAATATCAAACATTTTGTCCCTTCCCTAGCAATGATATTTTTACATGTTCATATTGTGTTTGCTGCACTTGATGTACAGATATTGAAACATAGATTGCAACCAAGGTTCCATTTTGGCTTACATTATGATCTATATTTTAGACTATACAATTTTCTAAATTTTTAGGTATCTTATGTTTTACATTATAGTTTACATTTTAACCTATATACTTTTATACAATTTTGGTGTAATTTAACATGTCCTATATCCATCATTGCATGATCTTGTGGAACACTTCCATTACCCTACAGTTACCCTGATTCCATCTATTCAATACCCCTCTCCCCCTCCCCATAGCACCCACAGTCACAATCAGTCTTCATTACTTGAAGGACCATATTCAGAGATACTTGCAACAGTGTTGATGGCTTGACATACTCGACTGTCCTAACCCATTGAGAGCCACCAGTATTCTTGAGAGACACATTTCCCTGTTTGAGAACATCAGTCCTCAGGATGTGGGTATAACTTCACACTAATTGTATGGATCGCCACCAAGTGATATAACCCACTATGATAAAATGAGCATTCACACACTACCTGGAAGCCTGACCTGTGTAAGATGTCCCACCTTAAGCATCTTAAACATATAAACTTCCTTATTATATTTTCTAAAATGTTTTCTCAACATTACAGTTTCAAACACATACCTGACAATCTACTATGTCCAAATATTTCCCCACCCTCCCCCCAATTTCTAGGGCCATCTGACCCTTCCTCCCATCCCTACCCCCCTCAAGCCATCAAAGCTCCACCCAAGGCATCCATATGCCCCCATTTTATCCCTTCCCTCTACAATACTTCCATACAGCTTATCATAGATTTCACCCATGTAGGTGTTAGCTCTCTTCCAAACTTTCTTTAAGCCTATCAACCAGTCTGTAGCTCTCTGAGACAACTTATCATGTAATATTTGTGCTTAAATGCCTGGGTTGCTTCACTCAACATAAGGTTTTCAAGATTCATCCATGTTATCACATGTGTTTGTACTGTATTCCATCTTATAGCTGAGTAGTAGTCCATTGTATGTAAATGCCACATTTTATTTATCCATTCATCTATTGATGGGCATTTGCATTGATTCCAACTTTTGGCAATAGTAAATAATGCTGCTATGAACATTGGTGTGCATATATCAGTTTGTATCCTTGTTTTCAGTTCTACTGGGTAAATACCCACCAGTGGACTTGCTGGGCCATATGGCAAATCCATAGCTAGTTTTTTTTGACAAACCACCAAACTGTTCTCCAGAATGGCTGTATCCTTCTGCATTTCCACCAGCATGAGTGAGTGTTCCCATTCCTCCACATCCTCTCCAGTACTTGTAGTCTTCTGTGTTTTTGATGGCTGCTAGTCTCTTGGGAGTAAGATGGTATCTCATTGTAGTTTTGATTTGCATTTCCCTAATACCTAGTGATTTTGAGCATTTTTCATGTGCTTTTTAGTCATTTGCATTTCTTATTTGGGGAAGTTTCTATTTATTTTTTTATTTTTATTTTTTATTTATTTATTTATTTTTATTGACTTTGTAATAATATTACATTAAATATATATATATATATATATATATATATATATATATATATGAGGTCCCATTCAACCCCACTACCCCCACCCCACCTCTGACCCCCAGCAACACTCATTCCCATCATCATGACACATCCATTGCATTTGGTAAGTACATCTTTGGCACCTCTGCACCTCATGGTCAATGGTCAACATCATGGCCCATACTCTCCCCCATTCCATCCAGTGGGCCCTGTGAGGATTTACAAAGTCCGGTGATTGCCCCTGAAGCACCATCCAGGGCAGATCCATGTCCCAAAGACGCCTCCACCTCTCATCTCTTCCTGCCTTTCCCCATACCCATCAGCCACCATGTCCACTTTTCCCAATCCAATGCCACCTTTTCTATGTGGACATTGGATTGGTTGTGTCCATTGCACCTCTATGTCAAGAGGAGGCTCAGAATCCACATGGATGCTGGATGCAATCCTCCCACTTTCAGTTGTAATCACTCTAGGCGCCATGGTGTGGTGGTTGTCCTTCTTCAACTCCATCTTAGCTGAGTGTGGTGAGTCCAATGAATCAGATTGTAGGTTCTGGAGTCTGTTGAGGCTCAGGACCTGGCTATCACATTGTCAATCCAGAGATTCAAATCCCCTAAATATCTCTTAAACCCCAACACTAACTGCACCTCCAGCACATTAGCATGAAAGTCTTATGAAGAGCGATCCCATCTGAGTCCAGATTCATCACACATAAACACCATTTCCAAAGAGGGGCCATCTGACCTGGTAGTTAAGCCCATCGGCCTTGACCATAACTCCCATGGGTCTCTTTACCCCTCAAAGGAACCAATACCTGGGGGTTGTATCTGCTTTATCTGTCTCTCAGACTCTGCTCAGTTGTTCATAAGGGCAATCCTTCTGCCAGCCTCCAGACTCTTCTTTAGAGACTCGTAGCCATATAAACTCATTTCTCCTTTCCATTTCCCCCTTACATTAGTCAAACAGCATTTTAAAGTCATGTTATTTTATGTAGACAGGGATATTCTGCTGATCCACATTGAACTTTCCGTATAACGTCATTTTCCAGTTGCATCAACAGTTGGCAGTTGATAGTGGTCCCTCGGTGCTAGGGAGGCTCATCCGCGGGTGTCATGTCCCACGCTGGGGGGAAGGCATTGCATTTACATGCTGAGTTTGGCTTCAAGACTGGCCACATTTGAGTAACATGAAGGCTGACAGGAGGAAATTCCCAGGCACAATGCTGCTCTAGGCCTTGTTCTTATTTTAGGCTTATCAGCTCACAAGCATAGTCATTAGCATCAGGGGCTCACTGTTGAGCCCTCACTCCCTCCCGGTCCCCACCGCTGCACCTGGGAGACTGTCGCTGCTCCCCTAGGGACCACAACAGAGCACCACTGGCCAACCCAGTACCCCCACTGCTGTGGTTTTTAATTGTTGCCACTATGAGTATATCCAAACATTACCATGCACCCTGGACATATGTTCTGTACAGCTCCCTGTCAGCCATATATCACCTGTCAATGGTATCCTATACCAGTATCCCTCCATTGCCATTATTGAACCACTCTGTGATCCAGAACTCCCTGAAATTTGAAGCCCAATATAATGTCAGGGACCCTTACTAGGAAATGGCATATAGCGATAGGTTTAAAGGTTAGATAAAGAATACGTGATGACTTGGAAAAAATTCTACATCCTATCTTTTTCTTTTTTTATTTTCCCCCTAATTATTGAGCTTCTCTTCACAGGAGCCCTAGACCACAGCAATGCATATATATAATATACAGCACTCCCATACATCCACCACAAAACCTTTTCCCTTCCACAGCAATACCCTTACACCCTATTCACATCATATTTACTTAACGTGATGTACAGAGTCTGAGACAATAGCTTTCTAACAAGGTGACATCTGTGCTTACATTGTGGTGCATACTTTAGGAAACACAGTTTTTTACATTCTTAGTTATCCTATGTTTTACATTATGGTTTACATTATCAGTCTGTCATCTCCTATATATTATGGTGTAATATTACATGTTTTATATCCATCCTTGTGTACTCTCACGAAACTCCTCTCTTACCCTCCATTTACCTTGGTTTGCGGGTTTGAGGGTGGCTGGGGAGGGGCGGATGGGTAACAATGCCCAAAAGTGGGGGGGAGGGAGGAGTAGCATACGAACACAGGAGAGGGTCAGGTGTTGGTGGAGAGTAAAATGTGGAGAAAATCATAGCAAAATATAATAAAGAGGGTTACCTGTTTAGAACGCTCAGAGGGGAGGGTCTGATGCAGGACGGGCTCCTGGGGAATGTCTACATGCTCATTCTGCCAGAGTGGGTGACACCATGGGGTAGAAACCCAAGTAGTGAGAGTGGGGGTGGACCCACATCCTGGGGAGGACTAATGCAATCAAATAGAGGGAACTGTATCCCCTCGAGAGAAAGAGTGGCTCCCAGGGCATTGGGGCAGTTGAGCAAGTTAGGCCCTGAACACTATTCCATCTATCTTTGGAAGTGGCTCCTCGGGAAACGGAGGTTGGCTGTCACTGTAGGCACCAAGGTGGAAGGGAAAATGGACGTTAAATGTGTGGAACCGAGAAGTTTCTATTTAAGTCTTGCCACTTTTAAAAATGGGTGGGTTGTCTTTTTATTTTTGAGATATAGGAATTCTTTATATTTGAAGGATATTGGTCTCCTATCAGATATATGGTTACCAAATATTTTTACCCATGGGGTAGCCTCTCTTTTCATTTTCTTGACAAAGTCCTTTGAGGTGCAAAAGGCTTTAATTTTGAAGAAGTCTCATGTATCTATTTGTTCTTCTACTCGTGCTTCTGGTGTGAAGTACATGAAGCCATTTCCTATTACAAGGTCCTGTAGGTGTTTCCCTACATTGCGTTCTAAGGTCCTTATGGTCTTATGGTCTTGGCTCTTATATTCAGGTCTTTGATCCATCTTCAGTTGATTTTTTTATAAGGTGTGAGTTGGTAATCCTCTTTCAGTGGGTTTGGTGGTCTTGTGAATATCATATGACTGTATCTATGAGGAGCTATATCAGAATTTTCAAATTGGTTCCATTGGTCAGTGTGTCTCTCCTTGTGCCAGTACTATGCTGTTTTCACTACTGTACTATGTTTTGAAGTCAGGTAGTGTAATTACTCCAATTTTGTTTTTTCTTTTTCAATAGGTCTTTGGTTATTCGGGGCCTCTTTCCTTTCCAAATAAATTTCTTAGTGAGTTTTTCTAGTTCACTAAAGAATGTTGTGTTGATTTTCATTGGGATTACATTGAATGTGTCGATCAGTTTTGGTAGGATAGACATCTTAATAATATTATCCTTCTTATCCATGAACAGGGAGTGTTCTTCCATTTATTTAAGTCTTCTTTGATTTCCTTGAACAGTGTTGTGTAGTTTTCTGTGTATAAATTTTGTACATCTTTAGTTAAATTTATTTCTAGGTATTTGATTTTTTAATTTACTATTGCAAATGGTATTTTTTCTTGATTTCCTCCTCAGGTTTTTCATTAGTGTTGTACAGACATGCTACTGATTTTTGCGCATTGTTCTCATAACCTGTGACATTACTGAACTCATTTATAAATTCTAGAAGCTTTGTTGTAGATTTCTCAGGGTTTTCTATGTATAGGGTCATATCATCTGCAAATAGTGGAATTTTGACTTCTTCTTTTCAAATTTGAATGCCTTTTATGTCTGGTTCTTGCCTCAATGCTCAGGCAAGTACTTCTAACACAATATTAAATAGAAGGGGTAATAATGGGCATCGCTGTCTTGTACTTGATCTTAGAGGGAAAGATTTTCAGATTTTAAAATTGTAAATGATGTTAACTGGGGGTTTTCCATATATATCTTTTATCATGTTCAGAAAGTTTCCATCTACTCCAATCTTTTGCAGAGTTTTATTAAGAAATAGTGCTGTATTTTGTCAAATGCTTTTTCTGCATCTGCAGATATGATCATGTGATTTTTTTCCTTCAATCTGTTTATGTGGTGTTTACATTAGTGTATTTTCTTATGTTGAACCATCCTTGCATACGAGGAATGAATTCCTCCTGGTCATGGTGTATAATTCGTTTAATGTGCTGCTGAATATGATTAGTAAGTATTTTGTTGAGGATTTCCACATCTATGTTCATTAGAGAGATTGGTCTGTAATTTTCCTTTCCTGTGGCGTCTTTGTTCAGCTTTGATATTAGGGCAATATTGGCATCATAGTATAAGTTAAGCAATGTTCTTCTGTTTCAATTTTTTGGAAGAGTTTCAGCAAGATTGGCATTAGTTCTTTATGGAAAGTTTGGTAGAATTCACCTCTGAAGCCATCTGGCCCAGAACTCTTATTAGTTGGGAGGCTTTTAATGACTGATTTTATATCTTTACTTGTGGTTGATTTATTGAGATTGTCAGTTTCCTCTTTCATTAATATAGGTTGCTTATGTGTTTCCAGGATTTTGTCCATTTTCTCTGAATTTTTGGTTTTGTTTATGTTTTCAAGTGCTTTCTTATTTTTTCATTTAGTTCTGCTCTGATCTTTGTTATTTCTTTCCTTTTCCTTTGCGTTTAGTTTGTCATTGTTTTTTTTTTACTAATCCTCCAACTGTGAAGGAAGTTTTTCAATTTTAGCTCTTCTTTTATCACGTGTGAATTTATGGCTATAAATTGCTCTCTCAGTACCACTTTTGCTGCATTCCATAAGGTTTGATATGTGCATTATCATTTTCATTTGTTTCAAGGTAGTTATTGATTTCTTTTGAAAGTTCCTCCTTGACCCGCTGTTTTTCTAAGAGTGTGTTATTTAACTTTCATATCTTGTTGCCAAATCCAGGTCTCTGACCTTTGCAGATTTCCAGCTTCATTCCACTGTAGTCAGAGAAATTATTTTGTATGATTTCAAACTTTCTGAATTCACTGAGACTTTCCCAGCAACCTATCCTGTTGTCTATCCTGAAGAATGATCCATGTGCACTTGAGAAGAATGTTTATCCTGCTTTATTTGGATGTAATGTTCTGTAAATGTCTATTAGGTCCAGTTCCTCTAATATATTGTTCAAAGTCTTTTTTTCTTTATTGATTTTCTTTTGAGATGTTCTGTGCAAAGGTGATAGTGGTGTATTAAAGTCCCCCACTATAAATGTAGAGGCATCAATTCCTTCCCTTAGATTCTCCAGTGTTTGTCTTACATATTTGTAGGCACCCTTGTTAGGAGTGTAATGTTTTTGTTTTTTTTTTGTTTTTGTTGTTAAAGATGTATTTATTTATTTCTCTCCCCTCCCCCACACACTAGTTGTCTGTTCTCTGTCTTTTTGCTGCATCTTCTTTGTCTGCTTCTGTTTTCATTGGCATTGGAATCTGTGTTTCTTTTTGTTGCATCATCTTGCTGTGTCACCTCTCTGTGTGTGCAGTGCCATTCCTGAGTAGGCTGCACTTTCTTTCACACTGAGCAGCTCTCCTTACAGGGTGCACTCCTTACGCTTGGGGCTCCCCTACACGGGGACACCCCTGCATGGCACAACAATCTGTGTGCGCATCAGCACTGTGCATGGGCCAGCTCCACATGGGTCAAGGAGGCCCCAAGCAGGTCCAGGGTTTGAACCGTGGACCTCCCATGTGGTAGACAGATGCCCTAATCACTGAGTCAAGTCTGCTTCCCAGGAGCATAAATGTTTATACCTGTTCTTTCCTTTTTGAATGATTATCCCTTTCACTAATATGTAGTGTCCATATTTGTCTCTCACAATTATTTTGCATTTAAAGTCTAT
Source organism: Dasypus novemcinctus (assembly GCF_030445035.2). Taxonomy (NCBI): domain Eukaryota; kingdom Metazoa; phylum Chordata; class Mammalia; order Cingulata; family Dasypodidae; genus Dasypus; species Dasypus novemcinctus. The sequence continues at coordinate 1,101,890 of NW_026688151.1, forward strand.
TTTGTCTGATATTAACATAGTTACTCCTGCCCATTTTTGGTTATTATTTGCCTGTAAGATATTTTCCAGCTATTCATTTTCAACCTCCTTGAATCCCTAGGTCTAAGATGTTTTTCATGTAGACAACATATAGATGGATCATACTTTCTTATCCAATCTTCCAGTCTGAGTCCCTTGACAGGTGAGTTTAATCCATTGACATTCTGTGTTATCACTTTCAAGGAATTATTTATATTAGCCATATTTTCTTTGGATTTGTGTTTGTTATATTTTGTTTGGTTTTTTACTTTTTTTTGGCTTTTTATTGTTCTTACACTCTCCTCAAACTCTGTCTCTCCTGTTTTTTATCTTTCCCCCTATAGAACTTCCTTTAGTATTTCTTGAAGGGCAGTATTCTTGTTGGTATAATCTATTAATTTCTGTTTGTCTGTGAATATTTGAACTCCCTATCATATTGAATGTCAGTTTAGGTGGACAGAGTATTCTTTTTTGGAAATTATTTCTTTTAGTACTTTGACTATATCATCCCACTGCCTTCTTGCCTCCTTGGTTTGAGATGAGAAATCAGCACTTAGTTTTATGAAGCCTCCTTTGTATGTGATGTTTCTCTTTTCTCCTGCTGCTTTTAGTATTTTCTCTTTGTCTTGAGCATTGGATAATTTGCCAAGTATATGTCTTTGGGTAGGCCTGTTGGGATTTATGCTATTTAGGGTGCAATTGTGCTTCCTGGATGTGGACATTCATCTCCTTCAATAGGTTTGGGAGGTTTTCACCCATTATTTCCTCCAACACCCCTTCTGTTCCCTTTCCCTACTCTTCTTATTCTGGGATGCCTATAATGCATATGTTTTCACATTTTGCTTTGTCATTCAGGTCCCAAAGTCCCTGTTGAATTTTTTCTCTCTTTTTATCTATCAATTCTACTGTCTGTTTGATTTAGGATGTACTATCTTTCATAGTGGAAGACAATACATCACTAGTTCTTTCCTCTCCCTCTTCAAATCTCCTGTTTTTGCTGAGAGTGTATTTTTGATTTCTTGGATTGTGCTGTTACTCCCCATCATACCCATTGTCTTTTTTTTTTGCATGATTGCAATTTCTTCTGTATGCTCTCTAAGTGTTTTCTTCATAGTCTTATCTCTTCCTTCACCTCATTAAATTGGCCCCTATTAAATGTTTTGAGAGCTTTAATTACTTGTTTGATGTTCTGCTCTTCTTCCTACTTTTTAGTTTGTTCATTGGATTGGGTCATGTTTTCCTGATTATTGGTTTGGTTTGTAGTTTTTTGTTGCTGTCTGGTCATCATTTTATCTTGGTGGGTTGATTAGCTTCTTTGTCTAGTGTCAGGGTTTAATTAGTTGCTGCTTTTCATGTGTGTTAAGTCTTCTCTTTGCCATTTTGTTCTTCTTATTCTATTTCTGTCCTGTTGGCTAAGTTCACTTGAAGGAAAATATTAGGGTAAGTGAAAGCAAAAAGAGTAAGAAAAGAAAAAAGTATAATAGTAGTATTGTTAGTAAATATTAGCAGAAGAACCATGTGAGATCTAGAAGAATGGGTATTAGACTCATGTAAGCTGTGTAGAGTTATAACAGTAAGAAAAATGGAGTATCTATAATGAGACAGTAACCTGAATATGGTGAGGAATATAGTATTAATTAAAAGACCAGTGTGGTCAGGAAAGTGGGAAGAGAAAGGAAAGGACAATAATATAGAGAGTGAATAAAAGACAGAAAACAGTACAAAGGTATTAGAAATAAAAATTGGGGGCTAAATTAAGAGCAGTGGAATGAAAGAGAAACACTAAATGATGGAGGATAGAAAGATGTAGAGGAAAGGGGTTTGTAATGGTAGCCAAAATCAGTACACACAGAAAAGAGGAAATAGAGGATGAGGAAACACAGCAAATGTGAATCACTCCCTGCCACACCTAATATAAAAAATATAAAAAAGAAGAGAATGGGAAAAAAGGGGGAAAAGTGGGGGTGGAAATTCAAGCAAGAAAAGGGGGATGAAGAAGAAGAAGAGGAGTAGGACTAGAAGGAGGAGTGGGAGGAGGAAAGGGCTGTGGGGTTATAAAGAGGAAGGAAAAACAAAAAAATAAGCCAATAAAAAAGACCAACATTTCAAGCAAGGAATCCTCTTTGCATTTAAATAAAATGCTTAGGAGTCTGACCTTCCCCCTTTCTCCCTTTTTCCCTTCTCTCTCTCCCAGGGCAGCAGGAAAGCTGTGTGAGGTGTCCAGTAGGAGAATCAAGTGGGTCCTTGGTGAACCAAATCACCAGAGAAAACAATGTCTCTTAATTTCCAAAGAGAGCGTGCCCACACATCACCAGGAACACCAAATATGCTGATGGAAGTTTTCAAAACACATCTTTATTTATTTTTTTTTTTTATTGACTTTGTAATAATATTACATTAAAAATATATATGTAAGGTCCCATTCAACCCCACCCCCCCACCCACCTCTCCCCCCCCCCCAGCAACACTCGTTCCCGTCATCATGACACATCCATTGCATTTGGTAAGTACATCTTTGGGCACCTCTGCTCCTCATAGTCAATGGTCCACATCATGGCCAATACTCTCCTCCATTCCATCCAGTGGGCCCTGTGAAGATTTACAATGTCCGGTGATTGCCTCTGAAGCACCATCCAGGGCAGCTCCTTGTCCCAAAGACGCCTCCACCTCTCATCTCTTCCTGCCTTTCCCCATAAACATCAGCCACCATGTCCACTTTTCCCAATCCAATGCCACCACTTCTATGTGGAAATTGGATTGGTTGTGTCCATTGCACCTCTATGTCAAGAGGAGGCTCAGATTCCACATGGATGCTGGATGCAATCCTCCCACTTTCAGTTGTAATCACTCTAGGCTCCATGGTGTGGTGGTTGTCCTTCTTCAACTCCATCTTAGCTGAGTGTGGTAAGTCCAATAAATCAGATTGTAGGTTCTGGAGTCTGTTGAGGCTCAGGACCTGGCTATCACATTGTCAGTCCAGAGATTCAAATCCCCTGAATATATCTTAAACCCCAACATTAACTGCACCTCCAGCACATTAGCATGAAAGTCTTATGAAGGAAGATCCCATCTGAGTCCAGATTCATCACACATAAACACCATTTCCAAAGAGGGGCCATCTGACCTGGTAGTTAACCCCATCAGCCATGACCATAACTCCCATGGGTCTCTTTAGCCCTCAAAGGAACTAATATCTGTGGGTTGTATCTGCTTTATCTGTCTCTCTGACCCTGCTCAGTTGTGCATGAGGGCAATCCTTCTGCCAGCCTCCAGACTCTTTTTTAGAACTCGTAGCCATATAAACTCATTTCTCCTTTCCATTTCCCCCTTACTTTAGGTCAAACAGCATTTTAAAGTCATGTTATTTTTATGTAGACAGGGATATTCTGCTGATCCACATTGAACCTTCCATATAAGGTAATTTTCCAGTTGCATCATCAGTTGGTAGTTGATAGTGGTCCCTCGGTGCCAGGGAGGCTCATCTCCGGGTGCCATGTCCCCACGCTGGGGGGAAGGCATTGCATTTATATGCTGAGTTTGGCTTTGAGACTGGCCACATTTGAGTAACATGAAGGCTGACAGTAGGAAATTCCCAGCCACAATGTTGCTCTAGGCCTTGTTCTTATTTTAGGCTTATCAGCTCACAAGCATAGTCATTAGTATCAGGGGCTCACTGTTGAACCCTCACTCTCTCCCCGGTCCCCTCAAAACACATCTTACAGTCCATCTCCCCTTAGTTGTACTACAGGAGGGCTAGTTGAATTTTTTTTTAAAGATTTATTTTTTCATTTCTCTCCCCTTCCCTCCCCCCTCCCCCCCCCAGTTTTCTGTGTCTATTTGCTGTGTCTTCTTTGTTCGCTTCTATTGTTGTCAGGGGCAACGGGAATCTGTGTTTCTTTTTGTTGCATCACCTTGTTGTGTCAGCTCTCCGTGTGTGCGGCATCAATCCTGGGGCCGACTGCACTTTCTTTCATGCTGGGTGGCTCTCCTTACAGGGCACACTCCTTGCACATGGGGCTCCCCTATGTGGGGGACCCTCCTGCTTAGCAGGGTACTCTTTGCATGCATCAGCACTGGCGCATGGGCCAGCTCCACACAGGTCAATGAGGCCCGGGGGTTTGAACCGTAGACCTCCCTATGTGGTAGGCAGACACTATAACAACTGGGCCAAGTCTGCTGCCTAGTTGATTTTCTGACTTCACCTTCTCCCAGACCAAGTTTCCGATCCCAGCACTTTTAGGTAAATTGGGCTTTCTCGGCAGATTTGCCTTTCCTTTCTTCCCCAGTTTTCCCCAAGCCAGCTGGAATGCTCCTCAGCTCAAAAAAAAAAAGAGGGGGGGTGTCAGGACCTGAAAATTGAACCCCCCATCTCATTTGGCCCCCTCTGCACCTCTCAACCAAAACCCTCCCAACTCACAGAGTCACTCCCAAAACTGAACGGCTAGTGTATTCCCTTACGGCAGGGAGCACTGGATTTGGCAGAGCGCTGGATTTGGCAGTGGGACGTCTGGGATATTGTCCGCTTGGGGCGCCTGTCGGGTCTGTGGAAATTGGACTGCGGTGGCTTAGGGGTCATGGGACCTGGGGACCATTCTTCTGGGGAAACACAGGACTTGGGAATGTTGCCGACACTACTAACAGTTCAGGGAATGCCCTAGGGGGAAGAGTCCCCACCTCTCCACAACTTCTGACCTCAGTGTTAGAAACCCACAATTCTACCCTTAGCAAGCACGACTTCTGTTCCAGTCTCTCCAAATCAATGTCCAAACACTTCCTGCCTTGCAAGTCCCGAAACAGCCCACTGCAGCAAGATTCCAACTGTACTCAGCCGGCCTTTTGCAGGAACAATTATGAAGTGCATTCACTCAGGTGCCATCTTGCCCCACCCATCAGCTATCATCTTTTAATATCTCCATTTGTTCATCCCAGCTTGTCCTTAAAGGGAAAGTACGTCTGCCTCATTATCTAAAATAAATGAAGAAATGCACTTGCTAGCTGTTCTTTAATCCTCCCCTGGTTAGCCATGTATATCACTTTGGCTGCTTATATCCTCCCGACAGTGAACTCAGACACGTGGTCTTGCTGGATTTGGGCAGTATCAGGTCTCAAAACTAATGCCAGGTTGCCTAAGTTTGTTTTTGCCTTACTTTTTTCCTCTGGGTGGGTAACAAAAGGAAGCATTTCTACCAACTACAAGGCACAAGGTAGAAAGTACAGTTAAGAGAATGCAGCACATATGCAGAGTATGTTGGAAAACCCAGTAACCCCCAAGCTCACTGACTCCAGGAACTCAGACTGGGTGAAAGCAGCTTCAACTGAGTCTCTACAGACCCTTCACACACCTTCCATCCTGTGCAAGACACCTGGTCATTCTGAGAAAGGTGTGAAGATAAGTCAGCCTGGTTGTTGTCCACAGCCACCCTGCTAAGGCCAGCAAGGCAATCCTTAGTATTGTCTTAAAGTTCTTAAGAACTCCAGGGGTGCCATGCTAAAAGAACTTGTCTCACAGCTGCTGGAAAATCTGGTGTGCTTGTGCTCCAAGTCACTTTACAGGATGGGGAGGACAGAAAACCTCCCAGTATGGGCTCAGGGCTCCTGCTCACACACCACCACTGGCCAGAACAAGCCCACCACAGCTGAGCTTCCTCCCACTGTGGCCTTCAAGCTTGTCCACTTCTGGCATGGTCACAGGGTGCCCTGGTCCACTGTGTCTGTCCACTTCTGGCATGGTCACAGGGTGCCCTGGTCCACTTTGGCCTTCACTTCTGTGGAAAGCATCACCTCCAGTATGGCTCCTACACTCCTAGGCTAACAAGAAGCCCAAACCATGGCCAGTGATAAAGTTTTCAGTGTTTGGTACTGTGAAAACTGGATAGCTCTTTGGGTTAAAAATAAACTTGTATTTTCCCACTTCATTACAGACAAAAGAAAATTCTGGATGGATTTTAAAAGGTAAGTGAAAAAACAGTTCTAAGGGCCTTTTAATCATCAAAGCAATGGGGAGAAGTCAAAAAGAAAATATCAAACACTTTGACTATATGCCTTAGTCAACAAAAGGGGTACTGATGCAAAGTACCAGAAATCTGTTGGCATTGACAAAGGGGGTTTATTTTGGGTAGAAGCTTACAGTCACAAGGCCATAAAGTGTAAGTTATTTCCCTCACCAAAGTCTGTTGCCACATGTTGGAGCAAGATGGCTCCTGGTCTCTGTGAGGATTCAGCCTTCTTCTTCAGACTCCATGGTCCCAGCTTCTTCTGGTCTCATCTGTAGGTTGGCATAAGGCTTGTCTCTCTGTCTGGGGCTTGTTTCTTTACGGGCTTGGCGGCTCTGGTGTTGCCACAAGGTCAAGAGTAGACCATCAGGTTCTCTCTCTTTCCAGGCCTCTGCCATGTCTATAGAGCCATCTCTGTTCCTCTGTGTTCTTCTCCTGTGTGTTTACTTCCCTGGGATCCAGCATCAAAACTCCAACTACTTCCTTTGCCATGTCTTTTTCTTAGTGAGTCCCTGCCCACCAAGGGGGTGAAGACTCAATGTCCTACTGACATGGGCCATTTCAACCCCTGATCATAATTTAACAAAGTAAAAGTGAAACCTCTGAAGTTAATACAATCTATTATGCCCATAGGAAGAGACCAGTTTACAAACATAATCCAATATCTATGTTTGGAACTCATAAACAGTATCAAATGGCTATACTATATAAAAATTAAAGACATTTGAATTAAATCAAATAAAATCCAACATTTTAAGAAATGTAATACACAGTGGAGAGATCACATTATCTTTAACATACATAACGTAGGATGTTGATTGGCCGAGAGTCACCTCTTGCTGGCAGTGTTATGTCCTCTTGAAGGAAACTTTGTAGGTAAACCCCCAGATCAGAAGGCCCTTCGGGAACCCAAGGAAGCCCAAGCACCCCACCCACTCTTCTGGGATGATACAAGGTCAATTCTCCAGAGGAGGAACTTGGTCTCCTGTCAGGGAAAGTTCTGGAATCCAGACCCTCCCCTCTGAGGTTCAGAGTTACTGCCCAGCCCACTTGAGGCCATCTGGAAAGAAAAAAAGATAACATGGTCCCCATCACTCACATCACCTCCATATGCCTAGTAAATTAAGGACTTAGAAGGAAGCTGGGCTCCTGGTCATTCTGTGGCTTAAGCCCTTCCTGGCCAGCCCACCAGTGGAACACATGTGTGGCTGGAGAAGAGCCACAGGGTCCAACACATAGACCAGGTCTCCAGACACGTGGTGGAGAGGTGGGAGGCACCTTCCTCTCTCACACCTGAAAGCCTGGTGCCAAAGGGGACAGGGCAGCAGGGCAGCCAGCAGGGGGCAGTGCTAACAGCAGGGGAACAAGGAAACAGAAGATCTTCATGGAAAAGGCTGGGCTTGTGCTTCCTCTGATCCTTCTGAGCTGAGTTAACCCCTAGGGTTCTTATTCTGAGAAAAAGATCCTAAAGGGGAATGATGGACTCAAGAACAGAACATGCAATCACCCTACACTGAATGTAAGAGCTTATGGCACTTTATTTTGTTCCCAAAACTGGAGAAAATCAGCATAATAGAGTATGATATGCAACATTATTGAAAAATGCCCATTTCTTTTCCTAATGAGTTCTAAAACTCTCTTTAAAGTAAGAATGATGAGTAAGCAGCAATGCCTGTCCCCCAAGCCCTGGATTAGTTACCAGGAGCCTATCATAGCTCAGAATAACTTCCCTTAGCAATGCTGGTGGATGCTATCACAATCTTAGACAGCTCTTCTTTGTGGGGATTTCGCATATTCAGAACTTTTGCAGAACAAAATGAAATTTTCTATCACAGAAAAATAAAGAAAAAAATATTCATCACCAGCCAGCCTCAGTTAGTAACATGACTATCCATTTCCAAAAACTAATCAAACAAAAATCTGCTTTTCCTTGATTTGTTTCACCAATTTTTCTTCTTTCCTCTTTTTTTCTTTCACTACTTTATGGATTGAAGCAGAATGTCATTAATAAAAGCGACCCAGATTTACATGCTACCACAAAACGGAGCTTCTGGGTTTATTGGTATTTCATTATTACCATTTCTCAAGGGATTTCTTGTTTCACACAGGATGTTGCTTTTAAAACACAAAGCAAAAAGAACCCCACTTACTTTTCTCTCTTGATGTCCATTTGGCCCTTTGTGTTTTGAGTATTATTGAAATTCAGTGTTTCCTGATACTGGTTTGGCCCTTGCTGTCTACCATCAGTTTTCCCTCAGAAAATAGCTGAGGTGTGAACAAAGTGCAGGGTGACACAGAAGGAGGGTTGCTGAGGTTGTTGGTGCTGGGGGTAGGAAACAGACGTGACAGTGGAGGAGACCTTGCTACTGCAGGTAGAGCTGCTGGCTGAGAAAGGGCACTTGGTAGGAGAAGCAAGGGCTTTCCAACAGTGGGAAGTGAAGCCAGAGACACAACCTCAGAGCGTTGTTCAGGATCAGCTGAGTGGTAGATGGCACCAATAGCCAATTCTCCTCCATTCCTGGTCACCCACAGGAGTTACTGTCCCTGCTCCTCTCCTAGGTGCTTGCATGTGACCAAGAAGCCATGTGTGACTCTTCAGGCAGAAGCATGTAAGCACCCATGGCCAGGAGCTCCAAAGACTTCACACTGAAAGGAGAACAGCCTGACTGGTGACCCGCCCTCCACCTGGGTTCCTGAGACTGGACTGGGCAGAGCCTCCCTGCCACATACACAAACACATACAAACACACACACACACACACACACACCTTTTGGCATGGTAAGTCTATCTTTACTTTTAGCCGCTGTCTCAGTTTGCCAGGGCTAGTCTGACAATGCCCCAGAACTGCTTATTTAAGCCCCCAGGTTGAAGGTTCTATCATGTGCCTCTCTGACAGTGGTCAGATCAGGAAGGAAAGGCTTGGCCCCGTGGACCCAGTCCTTAGCAAAAGGGCACTGACCATCACTAGCCAAAGCCAATTAGTCTATGGGGTGCAGCAGTGCTCCAAAATGTATTCACCAAATACAATGAATGTGCCACACTAATGAAAGAGGTTGTTGATGTGGGTGGAGTGGAGTGAGGCGGTTGGGGGTATATGGGAACCTCTTATATTTTTTGAATGTAACATTTTTTTGTGATCTATGTATCTTCAAAAAATACAGCTAAAAAATTGATTGGGGTGGGGGTGGGGAGTAGGGTATATGGGAACCTCTTATGTTTTCTAATGTAACATTTTGTGTGATCTATTAACTTTGAAAAAAGATAATTAAAAAATAAAAAAATTAAAACAAAACAGTAATTAGAGCTCCACCGACCCAGGACTTACTGTGAGCCACTGTATGCACACTAAGCACATTCATTCTCTTAAGTGGTCCATGAGGTCAGTTCTGTTTGATCTGTCCTAGAATGGCAAAGTGAGACAGAGAGGCTGTGACTTGTGAAGGCTCCACAGCTAGTCACCACAGAGCTGATACTTCCACTTGGGGCTCCTCAGCCTGGGTTGCTAACCAACACACTGACTACTGTTAACTGTGCTCCAAGGAAATTGATTTAGGAAGAATTTGATCAGCTTTAGTACAGAGTTTGATCAGCTGTAGTACAGAATTCGCCCTCTTTATGACCAATGATCCCAAGGTCAGAGAAACTGCTCCTGGAGCCCTGGAGCTGATCAGATACCAGTGCCCATAATCCCAATACCATGGTGTGAACATTGGTTCAAATAGATTTTGAAATGCCTTTTGCTGTTCTTGTTGCTTTTAAGGCTCTTTTCTTTAGATTTTAATTAATATTGATTTCAGTTGCATAATTTCCTTTTGGCATGCACAAAGCCCCAGGACTTGAATTTGCCTGTAACCTCAGCTAACCAAAACTGCCCTGAAATGCTTTAAACACATAAAATCCCATTTGAATGCATGCATTCTAAAGACAGTTACCAGACATTGTATGTCCTCCCATGGCCCACTGGGTGGACTGTGGGAGAGTGTGGGCAATAATGGGGACCATTAACCATGAGGTGCAGCGGTGCTCAGAGATGTATTCACCAAGTGCAATCAATGTCTCATGGTGATGGAGGAGGTTGTTGCTATGGGGGGAGGAGATGGGTGAGGGGAGTGGGGGGGTATATGGGGACCTCATATTTTTTGAATGTAATAATAAAAAAATAAAGACAAAAAAATAAATAAATAAAGACACTTCCATTTTCCAGGAGGCAATAAGGCATTCGAGCAGCAGTCAGCGACTTTCTTTCTGGAGGGCCAGGGGGTACCCTTCTGGCCCTGTAGGCTCTGTCGTTATCACTCAACCCCAACATCCTGCACAGGAACGTTAGAGAAATGAATGGGTGTGGGTGTGTTCTAATAAAACTTTATCAAAACAGGCAGGCAGCCAGATTTGGCCTGCAGGCCTTAGTTTGCCAACCCTGTCATATAGAAAAGTGTGCTTATGGCTCATTCCTGATTTCCCACCAAGAAATAGAGCCCTGGTCACTTCCTACCTCGGGGTCCCTCTTTGGCCCTTGTTCAGTTAGCCCTGGAAGGCGGGGCCATTTATCAGACCACCAAATTCTGGAAGGAGACACTGAGTCTTCAGGCTCACTCTGCCCTTCTCCCTCTTGGGTCTGGCCCGCAGGGGGCAGGGGCTCTGCTCTGCATTTCTACCACATTTTAGCTTCAGAATCCACAAGCCCCACTGTGCAGTATTCAGCGGTACCTTCCATCAGTGACACCCCATCAAGGAGCAGCCTGCAGTCCATCTTATGGAAAGGGACTCCTCAAAGGTACAAACAAAACGGTGTAGTGTGAACTGTCTTTGATATTCTGAAAATCCAGATGAATTTTATATTCTCTAGATAAAGAAGATTTGAACAACTTCATACACCAAGAGTCTTGGCTTTTTGACTATTATCTCATAATGGCCATCAACTCACTGGCAGTATCATAGGTACCGTAGACTCAAAATGTAAACCCCACTTAGTAGTGAAACTATTTACAGTTGTTCAAAAGCTATTGCTCACAGGAAGAAAACAGATGAGGTGTGTGTTTACAGAAGGTCAGGAACCCTTCCTTTCCACCCCCCTCCTGTTTTAACAGCCAGCATAGACAGGTACCTTGTCAAACGGCCCCAGAAGTCCCCTTCTTCCATCCAGTTCTTCCACACGCTAGAAGCCAGGCAGAGGGGTACCTCAGATTCAAGAGACATCCCAGGGGCAGGCTGAGGGCCATGGTTGATTCAACTGGAAACCACGCTTCTGTGTGTGAAGTGAAGCTCATGAGACTCAAGAGGCCTCCTACCAGTACTCCAGCAAGAGTTGACCTGAACTGGGGACTCACCTGGGCACCACTGATTGTGGGTGGCTAGGAGAAGAGGAAGGAGGCATTTTGTGGGATTATTTTATATACCATTAACTTCCTTTCCAAGGCAATCTGTGTTCCACGTTATGGGTTCAGCTGTGTACCCCAAAAAGATACCTTGAAGTCCTAATCCTGGATACCTGGGAACACGAACTTTTTGCAAAAGCGTTATTGCAAGCAGAATCATTTAAATTGAATGAGGCCGACTGCAGTGGGTGGACCCTTATTCCAGGATGGCTGGTGTCTTTAGAAGGGGGGTGCGGGCACAGACAAAAGTGGGGGGTGGGGGCACCATGGGAAAAGAGAGCAGGCCATAGGGTGACTGAGGAGGCACTGAAAACCCAAGGCTTGCTGGCCAAGGGACAGGTGCCCCAGCGGCCAGGACTGACCCACCAGCAGGGCCCACGCACTTGTGGCTTCAGCCTGCAGGGCTGAGAGAGCGGTTCCTGGTGTTTTTAGCCACCCAGTTCATGGCACTTGTGACAGCAGCCTGAGAAAAGTGAGGTGTCCCTCTTCTGGCAGTTCCATCCGTCCAGGAGGGCTGAGGGATAGCCCAGGTGCCCAGCTGTCTGCCAGGCTTAGGGTCCCCATCCAAGGCTTTTATCTAATCAGATGCCCTGAGGAACGCCCTGGGGACGGACAGAAACAATGTTGAAAAGAAACGAATGGGTGACCTGGACAACTCTGAACACTCTTCTCTTCCTTCCTTCCACCCTCTCTTGGGTGCTTCGGCTGCTTAGACCCCCGAGGTCTTCCCACCACGCACACCTTCCCAGAGGGGACGGGCCAGACGGTGCAGACCTATTCCTGGTTCTCCTTGTCGGGTGGGAAGGCGGCCCGAGTGTTCCCGTGGCCCAGGACCGTCCATCAGCCTGGCTGCTTATTCACGGCCCCGGGAACCACCGCACATACTGCTCAGGGGGCCGCACCCTGCACACTGGATAGCCTCGGTGCTCCCTTTCTAGACTGTCCGCGCACCCCCGGATTGCCACAAGGCCCCTCCAGCCCAGGGGAGGGGTGCCTCTGTGTCTCGCAGTACTAAAAGCTCTGCTCTTTCGGGTCCCGGTGCCCATCTCACCGACCCCGCCATGCAGCACCTGCCCCCTCCACCCCCGGGCGCCCCATCGAGTCTTCCTCCCTGGTGAGCACTCCCTCCTTGCCCCCCCCACCCCCCCCCCACACACTTGACCTTCCTGGTAGCCCTTTCCCACTATGATGTCCTGCTATCACCCGGACAGAAGCATCTCCCACCCTGCCCGGTCCCCGCCCCCAAGCCCTGCTTGGCCCCCAGACCCCTTCTACGCAGTGCCGCTGGGTGTCCAGTCCCCGCTCCGGGGTTGCACAGCCCCGCCACAGCCCCTCCCTGGCAGGGGAGCCCTGCGCCCAGCCCCGCCTCACCCCCGCCGCGCGGTGCCGCCGGTCCCGCCTCACCGGGGCCTGGCGGGAGAAGTAGCTGCACTCCTTGGGGTCCAGGCGCCACGGCGGGATGTAGCTGAAGGCGGACAGCGCCGCGATGGGCGGCGGCCGGGGCTTGCCCGCAGCGTGGCGGCGGTGATCTCCTCCTCGTCCCCCAGGCCGCCCGCGTCCAGCTTCTCAGCCCAGGCCATGTTGGTCGCACCCGGCCGGGGGCCCTGCCCGAGTCCGCCTCCCTGGCTGCCAGGCGCCCGCGTTCGGCAGTTGCCGGGAACCGCGGCCGCGCGTCACAAAGCTGGGCGGCGGGCGCAGGGCTGGGGCTCAGGGCCAGGGGCGCAGGGCGGAGGGCGCAGCTGGGCTGGGGATGGGACCGTGCCCTCCTGTCTCCTTGCGGGTCCCTGGAGGGCCCACTTGGGACACAAGGAGCTGCGTCTGCTGGACTGGGGGCCTCCTCCTGCTTGCACTTGCCCTTGCCCTTGCGCTGCCGGAGCGATCCAAGCGGGCTGTCCAGGAGAAGTGCAGGCCACCCATGCGCGGCATCTGTAACCCTCCAGGAGCCGCGGAACAGTAGTGGAAGACGCAGGTGGAATTCACTGCCATCATATATTAACTCAGTGTGTCCGCAGCAGCATCGTGTCAACGTGCAACGAGTCTGTTTCCAGCGCCTCGGTCACCACGAGCGGGCACCGCTCACGGTACTGGCAGGTGCGGGTGTGCAGCGGCACTAATCGAATCCAGTCAAGTGGTATCTGGCAAAACTGAGCTGTTCCGAAGCGCTCTGCTGTTTCTTGAGTCAAATGCTGGTTCAAGAGGTGTGTTCCTTTTGTGGAAAATTCACTTAACTCTAAAGCCTGGGATATGTGGGTGTATCAGTAAAAAGGAAAAGGAGAACTAAACAGGCCTTGGGAATACTTCAACCAGGGCGGCTCTAGGAAGACTGGCTTGAAACATAAATGATAATGAGGGGCAAGACTTGTGAAATCTGGGGAACATTCGGTCATTCCAGGCAGAGGGAAGAGCATCTGTGGTGGCCCTGAGGCTGAGCCAATTGATGTGCGGTGGCAGAAAGGGAGGACAAAGACAGTGCAGCTTTCAGAAGGGGAAGGCAGTAGGGAGTGCAGGTGGACAGGCAGGCAGGAGAGGGGGCGATCTCAAGCCCGGGCAAACGAGCACCCGTCTCAGGAGGCTTCTTGCCTGTATGTCCTTGATTCAGGCAGAGGTTTTAGAGATTTTTCAGTACCATGTCCTTGATGCTAATTAACAAAAGCAATAACCACACACTTACAGTGGCACCCGTAGAAGTAGAGCACCCTAGAAATATGGCACCCCTAGAAGTACAGCACACCTAGCAGTAGGGAACCCTAGAATTATGGCACCCCTAGAAGTATGACCCAGCAAGCCAGTCTGTGCTCCTCCTACACCTCCTTACACATGGACACAACCGTTCTAAGGTCCACAGGATGGAGAAATAGAGTATGGATTGGAGTGGACTTACTGATATTCTATTCATGAACTATTGTGATTAGTAATTGAAGAAAATGTGGCACTGGTGTGGAGAAAGTGGCCATGGTGGCTGCTGGGGGTGGGAGTGGGAGGAAGAAATGTAAATGTGGGGGCATTTTCGGGATTTGGAGTTGTCCTGGGTGTTGCTGCAGGAACAGTTACTGGATATTGTATGTCCTCCCATGGCGCACTGGGCGGACTGTGGGTGAGTGTGGGCTATGGTGTGGACCATTGACCATGAGGTGCAGCGGTACTCAGAGATGTATTCACCAAATGCAATGAATGTCTCATGATGGTGGAGGAGATTGTTGTTATGGGGGTTGGAGTGGGGTGAGGGGGGTGGTGAGTATAGGGTGTGACAGGGAGGGACAAGAGAGCTCACAGAAGGCAGAAGTGACACTGGGCTTGGTCTCAGTAGCAAAGAGGGACTGTGGAAGGGTTTCTGAGGCATAGTATGATCCAGAATGGTGCTCAGGCCCAAAGCCATGAACTGCTCTAAGACCTGTAAGTGAGACCACTTCACAGTTTTCCCAGAGATGTGAGAATCCTTTTGGCCTGGCCCCCAGGTGAGCGGCAATTCACTTGGGTATATGAACACATCTGAATTGATTGCAGCTCTCTCCTGGTCAAACTTTCATTTGCTTCTATTTGTCTCATTCCTTCTCTGCAAAGAAGCATAAAATTTAAAAGTGAACTTGGAGCTCTAGAAATCATAGAGTTTCAATAACCTATGCTAAAGATTAAAAGCCTTAAAAAGTAAAGATAAAGAGATCTAAAATGTTAGAGCATGATGGGGTCATGCCATAGTTAATCACCATCCAGTTGGTGCCGAGACATTGGATGATGCAAGCCCTGGCCTGCCAGTGTGAGGGCATTCTGTAGGTGGCTTTAGACCATTAGGCAGTTGGTTGAAGCTATGGCTGATTACATCCACAAACAAGGGTGACTGCCTTCAGCAAGGAGGGAAGTCCCATCACCCGGGCAGCTGGAGGTCTTAAAGCAACACCAAGGCCCTCAGCAGTGGCAAATCCTTTCTCTCCTTCTCCAGCTTCTCCCAAGGAAGTCATCCCCTGTGCTATCTCCAATGCATGGCCTGCCCTAGGAAATCTGAACTTGCCTATCCCCAGGGTCACTGAGCCAATTCTACTAACAAATCCCTTCCTATTTACATATGGCCCCATATGCTGTTGGCTGTTTCTTCAGAGAACTCTAATACTGGTAGAAATGCAGATGTTATTAGCTAATATGTCCTGTGATTACTTTGTGGTGGGCCCTTTTCTAAATGTTTTTAGGTGTATTAACTCATTTCATCCTTATTTTCTGATTAGCCATTTGGAAATGAGGCCCAAGGTTAAACAATTTGCAAGAGAGGTTGAAATCAACCCCACGTGCCTGACTCCTGAACTGATTCTCAGTCCTCTGCTGCATCGCTCCTCAGACCAGGTTCAAGTCTCATTTTCACCCGTGGTTCTGTATGCAAGGCAGGCATTGACCATCTCTGAGCTTTGGAGAGGAAACACTGCCCAAGTCCAAGGCCCCTGGAAATCATACAAGCCTGTGTTCAAGTGCTTAGCATAGAGCTCAGCACAGAGTGGGTGAAAAGTAAATGGAAGCTCCTTTCCCTGTCCAAGGCCCTGGAACTAGCCAGAGGTAGAAACCCTGTCTCCAGACTCTGCAGCCCTTTCCACATCTGCCTGCCTTGTCTCACTCTCCCCTCAAGCTTCAACCTGACCGTAATTGGAGGGTGAAGTATCTGTACTTCACTAAATACAATGCAATTCACTCATGATTTACATTTTAGAAGATTTTCCCCCAATCAAACCTGCCCCCTTACAACCCTACCTAAATTTACTTTACTTCATTGTATATTTAAAAAGAGAATACTCCTGAATATATATATACTTAAAGATTTTATTTTAATTTACCCCTCTCCCCAGTTGTTTGCACTTGCTGTCTGCTCATCTTCTTTTTGGGAGGAACTGGGAACTGAACCTGGGGCCTCCAATGTGGGAGGGAGGCACCTAATTACTCAAACCACCTCTGCTCCATTTGATATATCTCATTGTGTTTCTTCACTGTATCTCTTACTGCATCATCTTGTTGCATCAGCTCACTGAGTCATCTTGTTGCATCAGCTCACCAAGTCAGCTAGTCCTGTCAGCTTGCTATTTGGCTCATCATCTTTATGAGGCACTGGGAACTGAACCTGGGATCTACCGCAGTGTGGGTACGAGTCCAGCTGCTTAAGACACATCCACTTCCCTATATTTTATTAAAGGATTATTTCTGTATAATTCTACAATTATAAATGTTATAGTAATCCAAAGTGCTGTCATCTGTTTTCCCATTGCTCCTCCTCACCATACATTATATCTGCTAACAAAGTACATCAGGAAATGGGAAAAAAAAACATTTCTTATATTTGTAGGAGGAGGAAATGAAGGTCTCTAAAAAGCATATTCTTTTCATTTAGCAGATAACTGTTACAAGATGGCAGATTTAAAATTAGTCATTCATTGTATTCATTTATTCTACTTGATCGATTCTGTTTGACATATAAAATCAAGTATCTATGATACTAATATTAAATTGAACTTTAATTTTAAATCAATCACTGACACTTAGTATTCATGGTATAGGGAAAATAAAGGCTCCTTCCATGTCTCTGTAAGATCTAGACAGATCCTTTTCAGATCACCAAATAGTCCATAATTCTGCAAAATGGCTAATTCACAAATAAGGCTCTTTTTATGCTGAGTCCCATAAAAACACAACTTCTTTCATGATCTGAGTTCTGAAGTCACTATTTCTTCTTGTCAGCACTGAACCCCAGGGTTTTGAGAAACAATTTTCTTGATAAAGATTTGACAAATTCAAGCCTTGATTTTAGCATCACAGCCTCATGAAAATGGATCTGTTATGGGAAGAATAAAGAAAAAAAGAACTGGCTAGTATAATCCTTAACAATTGAAATTACCATGTTGAACTTGTTTGTCTCTAACAACTTGCCCACAAATGCTTGCACACACATAAGAATGGAAGCTCCTCGAGGGCAAAGTCACAGCTATCTTACTTGTGTACTCCCAGAGCTCAGAACAATGCTTAGTACATAATAAGAGCTCAATAAATATTAGTTGCTTAAATAAGAGGGATATTTAAAGGATCAAACATTATTCCTGTCCTCGAAGACACAATCAATACTAGAGGTATGCAACAAGCCAAAGCAGAGTGTGTGAAGAAAATCAACATTCCAGCCCTCAGAGGAGGTCAGGGTTTTAGGTTGTGGGGAAAGAAGAGACCTGAGTGGGGTGTTGCTGAATGGACAGAATTTAGTCATGGGGAGATGCTGTCTGGAGGGAGAAGGGACACCTGGTCAAAGGAGCAAGGCAAGAGAGAATGGAGTGGGTTAGGTGGGAGAGAAGAGACTGCCAGCTTGAAGACATGTAACAAGGTGCAGCCTCAGGGGATCCCAAAAGTCAGAGCAGAGGAGGTTCTACTGTATCCCGTGAGTAGGAAAGAAACAAGGTTTCTGATCACAGGCTGGCATGCTGAGGGTTTTCAGAAGATTAGTCTGGGGTGTGCAAGATGAACTGGATAAGAGTAAGCCAGAGAGGAAATCAGGTATCAGACTGGCACCAATACCTTAGAGAACTTGGGAAATTCATCTACATTCTAGTCACTCATCATCATAATGCCTTATTAAGTAACTTGCAAAGGAAACAATAAGGTCTTAGACATTAGGTAGTGATGAAAATAATGGTTTTAGTGAGTCATCCTGTCCATTCTTACACTTACATCAGGGGGAAATTAAAACAGATATTCCAATAATTTAATAACTCTAAAAGCAGAGTTGAGCATAGCTTATGAAGAATATAGGCATATTCTGCTTTTGGAAAACTGAACATTAGAAAATTGTATATTTCAAGGGAAGCGGACTTGGCCCAGTGGTTAGTGCATCTGTCTACCACATGGGAAGTCCATGGTTCAAACCCCGGGGCCTCCTTGACCTGTGTGGAGCTGGCCCATGCACAGTGCTGATGTGCGCAAGGAGTGCTGTGCCATGCAGGGGTGTTCCCTGCATAGGGGAGCCCCATGCGCAAGGAGTGTGCCCCATAAGGAGAGCAACCCAGCATAAAAGAAAGTGCAGCCTGTCCAGGAATGGTGCTGCACACACGGAGAGCTGACACAACAAGATGAGACAACCAAAAGAGACACAGATACCCGTGACGCTGACAACAACAGAAGTGGACAAAGAAGATGCAGCAAATAGACACAGAGAACAGACAACCGGGGTGGGGGTTGGGAGGGGAGAGAAATAAATAAAATAGATAAATCTTAAAAAAAAAAGAAAATTCTGTATTTCAAAACATAAGCCGAAGATTTATAAAAAATATCAAGTACACTGAAAAGCCTAATTAACAAAGTGGGTACTTCAATTAGAGATATAAGATTCTCAGCCCACTGTCCTAGCAGACTACTTAGGACCCTGGAAAAAGCAAGTATGAATGAGAGATTACTTTGGGGGGTTGAGGGAATGGACCCATACCTGGACAACTTGATAACCAAGTAAATGAAGTTGCCTTGTTTAATAGCCTCTATTCCTAGTAAATTTTTGCTGTTAAAACAAACTCTTTTGGGGCCATTAATGCATAGTGCTCCTCTGAAAAAAAATCAAAGAGAAATAAACTTAGTTTTTATAACAATCCAAAATATTGTTTTTTTGGCCAAAGTTTACTCAAAATGTGGCTTTTCCTAATGGCCAGTAATCTCACATCAATCATGAATGTGTTTTACACTTTAGCCTACTGAAAAAGTACTTGGCTTAATTAATGATGTTGTTTATAAAATATTACAAGGAATTTCCAGAAAACATATCCTGAAATGTAGTTTTATTTCTGGAATTGTCTATTTTTCTCACCTTTTTAAGAAAATGATGCTTTCCTATTCACCTCAACAGGCCTTTTAACATAAAAACTAGAACAATTTCTTTATCTTTTGTGTACATCTTCATCAACTGTAAAAGGTAATAAAAATCCTTCTTTATCTAATTTAATTTCAATATCTAGTGAGAGAAGGAAAAAATTCTTCATGTGATACCCTCACAAACAGTATCTTCCTTTACTTCTTTGTTCTGTTTTGATTTCTTCCAAACTGTATTTACCAATAGGACAGAAGCCTGCAAAGTAATGACCACAACCAAATGAGGATGTTCACTCACTCAGCTTCAAGAACAAGTCTGTAAGCCTGAAATTAAGGAGGCTTCCTGGTCTAAAGCAAGGAGTAGGTCCTCAAATTAACAGGGGAGCAGTAGGAACCACACACTTTCTCCTTCTCCTTACAAATGGTGGCACACTTTCAATTCAGACAGTGAAGAAAATCCTCTAACTTCAGCAAAATTAGACAACTAAGCAGCTCAACACATCCATCTCTTCCATGTCTCCTGACAGCTAATGCAGCCCATGACCGTGGCACCCCACAACTGCAACATGTGGCAAAGGGGAGTGGCTGGTGTTCCCTTCCAAGCCCTCTGGTATATGCCATTCCTTCTGTAGAAAGGACCATGAGAGCAGGAGAGGTGGAACATGTGACCATTTGAAGCCTATCAAAGATGGTTCTCTTTGAGATGATTTTTTAATTGATGAAAGGAAGGACTTCGACTCAAAGTCAGCATAGTCCAGCAGCTATTTCTGGGAGGATCTGTGTGCTTATATCTGTGCTAATGTGGTAGCCACCAGCTATGGGAGGCTTTGGAGTACTTGAAATGTGATATAAACTTTACTTATGTTTAATGTAAATTTAAGTAGCCATCTGCACTAGTGGCTACTATACTGGACAATGCAGGCCTACACTATAAGAGCAGCTAAACAGACATGAGCACTTACTGTGTTATTCCCTCATTTATTCCTTCTTACCATAAGTGTTTGAGGTCAATATTCTTCTTAATCACATTTTACAGATGAGGAAGCAAACAGAAAAAGGTTAAAAAGGGTAAGTACACTGTGCAAAGACATTCTGCTACTCTGTGGCAAGCTGGATTCAAATACAGTCTATATACTATATTCTACCATCTACACTCTAGAGCCTCATGTGGGGCAGGGAAGATTCCATTTTGCATTCTGTGACTACTAAGCTCCACCTGTCTCCCAAAGAGATAACAACCACTAAGGTTCTGTAAATAAATCCCCTGTTACTTACCTACTGTATACCAATAGGTTATTAACATTTTGGAAGCAAAGTAGGATCTTGCTCCTAAAAGGTCGATCAATTCAATTACCAGAGATTTATGAAAGTGAAAATCCACAGGGGTCTCCAGGGAATGGTATGGAGTAAAAAATGATTTCATTTGATATTTAGGAAGGAGTTTGGGATCCTAAAAATCATATATTCAATCATGTGAGAAAAATAAGATACAAAACCAGAGAATAAAGTGAAGGTAGTGAGGTACCTATGTATAAAAGTTTGATACAAAATTCCTTTAATGAATGATATTTTTCTAGGACTTAAGACTGATATCTTTCTTAACACAGCAATGAAAAATATTCTTGTTATAGTTAAAGTGTAATAGCTCAAAATATTCTTAAAATGTGTCTTAAAAGTAGTCCCTGAAAAAAGAACAATAAACATCATGACAATGCTGTCAAATTCAAGAAACATCTCTGAAACTCTCAGAATTGCTTTAAGGACCTGAAGGACACTCAGTTAAAATTTTTAATCCAAGAAGAAATGATAAAACTGACATCTCAATTCAATAAATAAAGGATTGCAATGGAACAACTAGTGCTGGAAAATTAGTTATCTGTCTAGTAAAGAAGAGTTAAACTCCTACCAAACATCAGACTATGAGCATATCTCCTTTGACTGAGTTTTGCTTTATTGCACTTTGCAGATATTGTGTTTGTTTTTTGTAAATAAACTGAGGGTTTGTGGCAATCCTGTGTCAAGCAAGTCTATCAGTTCCAGTTTTCCAACAATGTGTGCTTTCTTCATCTGTGTCACGTTTTAATTGAGGTGTATACATTTAAAAATAAAAATAATGCTTTTGCATACTGAAAAGGCTATAGTACACGTGCAGTGGGAAACCAAAACATGCATGTAACTCACTTTATTATGGTGGCCTGGAACTCACAGGTGGATTAAAGATCCAATGGGGAAAAATTAGTAAATATTTGCACTAACACATATTTGATGAAATAATCTTATGCATGATGGAAAAGTCAGGAACCATTAAAAGACAGGTAGATTTGGTCACACAAAACTTAAAAACACAAAGCAATAGAAAGATGAATTAGGGAGCAGGAAGGCAATTCCTAGGAAATACAAATGGCCAATAAACACTTGACAAAATGCTCAACTTCATTATGGCTCACTCAAATGCAATTTAAATACATGACAAGACACTCTTTTCCAGTGAACTGAGTGGCAAAAGCTAACAGGACTAAAAAAACACAGCCACGTTCACTCACTGCTGGGGAGGTGTGACAACTCCCATTCAGAGTCACTACCTACTGACGTTACACCACTGGTCCCACTCTTAACATTCTAGTCTGCAGCTTAAAGGAACATGGGTTGCAGTAGAATGACACACAAGGGTGTTTACTACAGCACTGCTGATAGAGACCAAAGTTGGGAAGAACCTGAAAGATCATAAGCTGGGAAACTGGTGAGTAAGTCCCATAAAATACTGCACCACTTTGAGAAAGAACGTATTTGATCCACACACATTGGCCTTGAGGAAGGTCTATGTATACTGGACATAATGGTAAATTATATGATATACTGGACATAAAGAGAAAAGAAAATTGGTTTATATATTTGTGTATGTTGGGCATAGAAAGCACAGTTACAAATTTGTTATTTCAGGGAAGGGAGGTGTTTGGGGTTAACATATAACTAAGGTTTTTATGCCTTGGCATTGTTAAAAAATTTTAAAAGAAAAGAGTAACGGCTTTCCACTTCTTTACCTTTTACCAGAATATGATCCTGAGTCAAGTTTGAAGGACAAAGCAGAAGGTGAGGAAGTCTGTTTGGACTATTTCCAATCACACAAAAAAGGTGTGCTGTGAAGTTTATGAGAGTGAATCTTTATAGCACAGATACCACCTAAAATAAAGTCTAAGAGAGAAGAGTGAAATTTCTGACTTGGTTAAAAAATGCACTCAGAAATAATTAGGATTTGTAGAGTTCAGAGATTCAGACTTTTTAATCAAATGGCTATTGTGCGTGCTAAACCCTTTAAAACCCTTGAAGTGAATCAAGGAATATTAAGATTTGTATGCCTTCAACACTTGAAACCATCTAGAAATCTCACACAGCAGGAATTGGTCCTATAGGACAAGACAGAAATGGGGTCAGTTTATCAAAGAAAAGGCCAGCTGTTGCACCTAGCTCCAAGTAAATGAAAGTTTTCCCTTTTAATAAAGTTACAGAGACAGGTCAAAAGAGAAAAGACTTAGTTTTCAGAAGGGGCACAAGAAAACTGTTTGCCCTCAGTGAAATAATGCCATACACCTTTTGTTTTTACCTTATAGAAAGGATATTCTATGACTGAGAATAAGTAAAGTTGTGTCTGTTGTGCTAGAATCAGTCTGTCCATATATGATTCTTCACCTGAAATGAAAACATCCCAATCAGTTATGCTTGAATTTTGGTACATGTAATGAAAAAAATCATGAACATCCAGCACTAATTAATTCATTCCAGAAGTGTGATGGATTTTTAAGTGACACTAGAAAATGAACTTGTTAGAATTATGCCCTCATGCTTGCTTAACCAGTGACATCTTATTTTGACTTCTACAAACCCAAGCTCCTAACTTTTGCCCCTTCTTGGGAGTCAGGCAGTTACAGCAGCAGACCCCTGCTAATGGGAGCATCTTGATGATCCCCCACAGGAGCATGAATGGCCCATTGAGGTGCTGATGCCTTCCACCTATAGGAAGCACATCCACCAGCCCATCAAGCCACTGAACAACCACCATGGCAGCGCCAACCATGTGAGGGCTGACTTCTAAGGAAAAACGACATCCCCAGCATCAAGGCTCCTGGCTTTAGGTACTTTTCTCCAGCCTGAGGGTCACCCCAGGCCCCAAAGGCCCAGGCGCTCCTTTCACAGGGGGTGGGGAACCTAGGGCCTTATATCCTGGTTCTTCTGACATCTAGAATCTGCAGAGATGCCCCCATCTGGCCTTATGGTGGGTACAATGAAACACAAGCAGCTTCCGTAAGGGGCCTTGGTCAAGAGCCTGGCAGACACCTTTAGGATGTAGGCACATCCAGCAGGTGGGCTTTTACATGAGACTATTTCAGATTAAGTGATGCTGGTGACTCATTGACTGCGGGTACCTTCACAAAATTAAAAATATCCACCAACCTTAAGTGACTGGGATTTTTGTTCATTGATTCTCTGCATTTGTATTTGGGGAGGGGTGTGCAGTTATTTTCCTAATAGTCACAGAAGCCACTACTACTACCTGATATTATCTCTAGTGTACCTAAAACAATGCTTGCATTTTAGGTTCTTCAAGAGGAAATATCAGGAAAGTTACATTTTAGCACAATTGAACTCTAGATATACTGCAATGCACTTTCTCCCCAATGATCTGAACTGCAAAAAATGGAATTTTGTTCACTCGAGGACAAAAATCCCTAGGAGGATGGATGGCCCTGGTGTCCAGCATTTTCTGTTGTCACCCTGTAAGTGAGAAGCAGCTGAGGTCATGAGGAAAGCATGGGGCTTGGCATTCACCAGGGTTGGGTAAAATTCTGGCTCTTCCTTTTTCTAGCTCTGAGGTCTAGTGTAAGTCATGTCATCTCTTTGAGCCTACATTCCCCCATCTTTACAGTGGGGGATGCTAACCTCATCTGTCTGAGTCTGGCTGGTTGACTGTGACACATACCATAGGCAGCAGGAATTTAGTGTCTCAGGTTTTGGAGGCTAGACATCAAATCAAGGGATTAGCAGCCACACGGTCGTGCAGGGGGGCATCCTACTGGTGGCTCAACCTCTGCTCATCACATGGCCATCTGAATCCTGTGGTCTCCAATTCTGCACAGGGTTCCATCTGCCTAGATCCTCTTCTTGTGAGGTCTCCAGTCCTGTAGGATGAAGGCCCTCCTGGCTCAATTTGGTTTTATCTTAAAAGGATCTTTGAGATTCTTCCAAATAGCTCCCACCCACAGCACCAGGGACCAGGATTTGAATGTGTCTTCGGGAATATGAGTCAGTCCCCATCACTAAGTCTGTGAGGGGCTTGGTGTCCTCCCAGAGTTGGTCATGAAACAGGTGGCCCTGTGGTACACCACCCTGCTCAACAATCGTGGTGATGATCATCAACTTTGGGTGGTTTTTAAGGCAGTCGCTTTTAACCTCATTTTGAAATGTTTACTTTGGATAGAATATGAGAAATTGTGTGAGTGTTAAGATACTATCTATATTTTTAATGAAGTGATCCCTTGGAAGAGATAATCCCTCATCATTTGTGATTAAATTCTCCAGTTTAGTAGTTGAAAGGTAGGTGATTTAGTTGATTTCAACCCTGATTCCTCAATCATTGGTTTTATTATTTTGAAGACCAGGTCATTCTCAAAGGACCCATGACATTGAATGACTGGTAATTTCAAGGCTGAGTGACTTCTAAATATGTCTTTATTAATTTGAAGCCAGCTTTTTTCACAATATGTGCCTTTTAGTTTTTTCAAACAATTAACAATATTTTATTCAGAATGCCTTTGGGTCCATGATATCATATTGGTAATGCCATAAAAGAAAATATATAAAGTTTGGGTTATAGACATTTTTATAAATAACTCTTTCTTCAGTCTAGATTACCAAGAAAAACAATGCATCTGTGGGAGATGCCTTTATCTGAAAGTGACAGCAATAAATTAATTTCAAACTTAAGTTATTTTCATTTAGTTTAAATTAGACCTTTAACCTTTTAGTACTTACTTTTAATAAGCAGGGTTTGAAATGTGCAAGATTTCAAAAGCTCTCATATTTGTTAGACAGCTAGGGAAATTAAATGTATTTCTGTAGATGAGACATTTTCAACTTAAATGTGTTAAGTTTGCCCATTAAAGCCATATCAAGCAGAAACATATTCTTAGATTAAAATAATTTGTTTTACTTAATCAGATATCCACTATTAGTCAAAAATGATTTTTCTATTGTTAGACATATCTAGAGCAAGAGGAAGTGGAGTGGTTGCTGGCTTTAAGAATTGCACATTGAGTTTGGAAAAAGAATAATATAGAGGATTCAAGACAATCCTAGTCATTTCTAAACAGATGATTTGAAATACTGGAATTTTAAAGGGTGTGGACTTAAAGTGTTTTTGTGTTTTCTAAAGATTTTATTATTTATTTATTTATTCATTTATTTATTTAATTTATCTCTATATTTCTCACCCTCTCATTGTTTGTACTCACTGCCTGCTCTCTATGTCTAGTTTTTTTTGTTTTTTTTTTAGGAGGCATCTGGAACAGAACCCAGGATCTCTCATATGGGTGGGAGGTGTTCAGCCACTTGAGATACATCTGCTCCCTGCTTGTAGCATCTTTTGTAGTGTTTCCTCATTTTGTTGTCTCATTGTGTCATTTTGTTGTGTCAGCTCTCTGTATTGTTAGTTTTCTTTAAAAGACACTGGGAACTGAAGCCAGGCTTCCCAAGTGGTGCCCAACTGCTTGAGCCACATCTGCTTCCCCTAAATTGCTTTTAATGAAAGAATACTTCCTACAAAGCTTAAGGGTTTAGAAGAACTTTGAGTATGGGCATTTTTACTCACTTATGGATGCCATTGTTCATTCGCTTGACAGAAGTGAACTCCAAGGCTTCTGATTTGCATTTTTAGCTCATAGAGTTGTTTTCAGTTGCCTGAAGCTTTGCATAGGTTTTACTCTGTCGTAGAATTCAGGGAAGAGGCAAATTTCCATTCCATTCTTGCCTCAGCCATTGGCCAACTGTGAAAATTTGGAGAAGTCCCTCATCCTCTCTGCAACTCAGTTTTGTTTTTGTAAAATACAGGGGCTGGTCTAGTGCCTGGACTCTCAGCCACAGGGTCTCAAGATTGACCTTGAATCAGAGTCTCCTGGACAACTGTTAACTAAAACAGCCTGCCCCATCCCTGGAGTTTCTGATTCAGCATGTCTGGATCTGGGTCTGAGAATTTTCATTTCTAACAAATTCCCAGGTGATGCTGTGACTGCTGGCAGGTGGGTTGGGGGAACCCTTCTCAGCCAGGCCCTTGTATGCACAGAGTTTCATCAGGTAGACTCTGATCATAATGTTGATTGCTTTTAAGGCCTATTGGTTAGAAAGACTGCTGATAAAGCCTCAGGAAAGAAAAATCTTCCTTTTGTGTTCTTTTTGCTAGAAACACCAAATTGAGATAATCTCATGGGGGTAGAAGGGAGGGACCATATTTAAGAGAATTTAGCAATCACTGGCTGTGGACATTTCCATGGGCTAGCAAAGGGGAAGGCTGTGCTACCTCAGGAAGGTCTCTAGGACATGGGCAATGGGTGGGAGGCTCTTTGTCTCTTCAGAGATAACTTAAACTGTCTGACTTGTGGGTGTGAAATGGTAAGAGGCTGCAGTCCTGCCCTTGGTGACAATGGCAACATCTCCAGTCCCAGGAAACAGTTTAACAATGCAAGGTCTATAAACTTTAAGTCTTTAGGGGAAATGCAAACCAAATATGCTAAAAGCTTATCTAGAATGTATGAAGTCCATGCTAAAACCTAACCTAGCATGTGGAAGATATATATGCTAATTCAAGCCTATTGAGAACTGAAACAAAGGGACCATTTAATGTTTCCTCCATATAAAAGGGATTCAAAAATCTTGTTCGGGGCTCAGGATTGAAACAAAAAGCTCCTGATTCCGACCAGCCATCAATAAACCATTTTTCCTTCTCAAAATCATTCCTGAGTCCTGGCCTCTCTATACACAAATAATTGAACCTCTCTCAAATTCTACAACAATATCATACTATTTTCTGTCTTTTTACCATTTATTTCACCCTTTGTAATAACCTTCATTTCAACACTATTCTCCAAGTCTCTCTCTTTTTTTCCCTTTCAGGATGCAGTAGTCCCTTTTGTATCTCTTGTAAGTCTTTTGGTAACATTCTATTAGTGTTCGTATTTTTTTTCCTGTGAAAACTTTGGACTCACCCTCATTTTTGAAGTTCAGCTTTGCCAGATACAAAATTCTTGGCTGATGGATTTTTCTTTTTAAGTACATTAAGGACTTCATACCACTTTCTTCTCTTCTTCATGGTTTCAGATGTGAGGTCAGCACTTAATCTTACTGAGGTTCTATTGCACGTGATGCTTTTCTTTTGCTGCTTTCAGAATTCTTTTTATCTCTTATGTTTGTCATTCTGAATAGCAGGTGTCTCAGAGTAGGTCTATTTGGATTTGCTCTACTTCTGGTGCATTGTCTTTCTTGGATTTTGATATTTATATCCTTCATAAGGGTTGGGAAGTTTCCATTTGCTATTCCCTCAAATATTCTTTCTACCCCTTTTCCATTCTCTTCTTCAGGGAAACCAATAGTGTAAATTTGTGCACTTTGCATTGTTTTTTGATTTCTTGAGCACTTGTTTCACTTTTTCCACTGTCTTCTCTTTTACTTTCCTGTCTTTTCCAGTTCAGGTGTTCTGTCTTTGAAATCACTATATCTGTCATTGAACATTGCAAAGCTGCTTTTATTGCCTCTAATGTATTTTTAAATTCATTGAACTATATCACTCATACATAAACATACATAAACAGTAAGTGTATAATAGTTGTAAACTTACAAAACATATATAACATCAAACAAACATATATAATATCTCACCCTACCACCAATAACTTGAATTATTTTTAAAAATTTTAACCAATAAAAAGTATTGTCAAAATATTACTACTAAACAATTTTCCCCTAACCAATCCAATTATTATCTTTATATCATCCATATATGAGCATACATAAACAATTAAGTTTATAGTATAAGTTGTGAACTTACAAAGCAAACCTGCATAACATCATACAAGGGCCCCATACATTAACCCTCCACCAACACCTTGCACTGTCATGAGACATTTGTTACAAATTATGAAAGAATATTGTCAAAATCTTACTATTAATCATAGTCCTTATGTTACATTTGTTGTGTTTTCCCCAACCCACCTCATTATTTTTTAAATATTTTCTATGACAGAAGTTGTAGCCTTATAAAAAATCATGCACATGTGCAGAATTCCCAAACAACACCCCTCCATCAACACACCACAATGTGGTGTGTCATTTGCTACAGATGAAATAATATCAACTGATTGTTACCATGTCCATAGTGTACACTTGGCTCACTTTTTCTGTACTGCTCAGTATCAACACAGTACATCTTTCATACAGATGCAAGAATATTATATTATTACTACTAACCACAGTCCATAGGTGACTCTAGCTGTGTTTTTCCCATCCTTCTCCACATTCCCAACCCCCTGCAGTAGTGATCTACATTTGTTTTACCTAACAAAGGACACTCTTGCATCTGTATCATCAATCACAATTCTCACCCACCTCTTAGTTTACTATGCTACTTAGTTCCTAGATTATTTCCTAGCATTCTGTCAATTGGCATTTTTATAACTAGACTACCATTTTCAGCAACATCCCCATTTATAAACCAGCTGTTATTCACTGTGTGTTACCATCCACTCTATACATTTCCATACCTTTACAGTAAAGCTAATTAAAAATTCTACATACATTAAACATCAGTAGTCCACTCAGTCCTTCTCTTATCTCTTCTAAGAATCCACAACCCACCACCAGGTATTGAAGATATTTTCCTAAAATTTCTTCTACAAGTTTTATGGTTCTTGCTTTTATTTTCAGTTTGCGATATATTTTGAGTTAATTTTTGGATAAGGTGTGAGATAGGAGTCCTCTTTCCTATTGTCAGCTATGGATGTCCAATATTTTCAGTGCCATTTGTTGAGTGGATTGTTCTGTCCAAGCTGTGTGACTTTGACAGGCTAGTAAAAAATCACTTGAACATATATGTGAGTCTGTTTCTGAGCCATAAATTTGATTCCATTGGTCTATTGTGTCTGTCTTTAGGCTAGAACCATGCTATTTTTACCACTATATGTATGTATTATGATTTAAAGTCTGGAGATGAGGGCTTGCTTTTCCTTTTTATGATGTTCCAGCTATTCAGGACTCCTTACCGTTCCAAATAAATTTAATAACTGTGTTTTCAATTTTTTCTTTAATGCTGGTGGAATTTT
Organism: Dasypus novemcinctus; assembly: GCF_030445035.2. NCBI lineage: Eukaryota > Metazoa > Chordata > Mammalia > Cingulata > Dasypodidae > Dasypus > Dasypus novemcinctus. The sequence continues at coordinate 1,131,447 of NW_026688151.1, forward strand.
TATTAAGATTGCATTAAGTCTATATATCAACTGGAGTAGAATTGACATCTTGATGATATTTAGTCTTCCAATCCATGAGCATGGAATGTTCTCCCAGTTATTTAGGCCATTTTTTGAATTGTTTTAACACTGAGTTGCAGTTTTCTGAATACAAGTGCTTTGCAACATTGGTTAGGTTTATTCCTGACTATTGAGTTTTATCTGTTATATTGTATTTTCACCACTCTTTTGACACAATTAGTTACTTTCATTGATATAATCTTCATTTCTAGACTTTCTTCCAGGCCCCTCTCTCCTGTCTTTTCTTTTCAGGCTGTAGCACACCCTTTAGTATTTCTAAAAAATCTGGTCTCTTGCTTAGAAATTCTCTCAGTTTCTGTTCATCTGTGAATATTCTAATCTCACCCTCATTTTTGAATGACAGACTTGCTGGATATAAGATTCTTGGCAGGAAGTTTTTCTCTTTTAGTATCTTAAATATATCAGACTACTGTCTTCTTGCCTCCATGATTTCTCGTGAGAAATCAGCACATTCTCTTATTGGATATCCCTTATATATTATGTATTTCTTTTCTCTTGTTGCTCTCAGAATTCTCTGTCTTTGGCCCTTGACATTTTGATGAGTATGTGTCTCGGAGTTGGTCTATTTGGATATTTTTTGGATGGAATTACATTGTACTTCTTGGATAGGGATCTATCTTTCAATAAGGTTGGGAAATTATCTACCATTTTTTCTTCAAATATTTCTTCTGCCCCTTTTGCTGTCATTTCTTTCCCCAAGACCTTGTTCAATTTTTTTTTTCATTCTTTTCTTCATCTGTTCTTTTGTATGTTCACTTTCAGAGGCCATTTCTTCAAGTTCACCAATCCTTTCTTCTGCCTCCTCAAATCTGCTCTTATATGATTCCAATGTTTTTTAAATTTCATTGATTGCACCTTTCATTCCCATAAGATCTGCTATTTTTCTATGTATGCTTTCAAATTCTTCTTTGTGCTCATCCAGTGTCTTCTTTTTTTATTTTTTTATTTTTGTCTTTATTTTTATATTTTAATATTATATTCAAAAAATATGAGGTCCCCATATACCCCCCACTCTCTCACTCCCCCTCCCCCCATAGTAACAACCTCCTCCATCATCATGAGACATTCATTGCATTTGTTGAACACATCTCTGAGCACCACCGCACCTCATGGTCAATGGTCCACATTATAGCCCACACTCTTACACCTTCAATCCAGTGGGCCATGGGAGGACATACAATGTCCAGTAACTTTCCCTGCAGCATCACCCAGAACAACTCCAAGTCCCATAAACACCTCCAGTGTCTTCTTAATATCCTTAATCTCTTTGGCCATCTCATTGAATTTATTAAGAAGATCTCTTTGAACACCTATAATTTGTTGTCTCAACTCCTTTATGTCATCTGGAGGCTTATCTTGTTCCTTTAACTGGGTCTTAGCTTCCTATTTCTTGGTGTGGATTGTACTATTTTTGTTGGTGTCTTGGCATCTGGCTTACTAGAGTATTTATTCTGGGTGCAGTTTTTCTCTTTAGTTTAGGGCTTCCTATCATTTCTCCCTTGCTGGTTGAGCAGAAGGAGCCAAGCATGTAGTTGGTGCTGTAAGCTATGGAGGCTCAAGCTGCTCTCATTGTGCCAGGGGCCAATGAAGCTTCTTCCAATTTTCTCCTTTGCCAGGGGTAGGGACAGAGTCACAGCTATGGAGAATAACCCAAGTGCAGGCCTAGACTGTAGTTGCCCAGAGAGACTGATGAAGCTTCATAACTTTTTCTCCCCTGCCTGGGACAGGGATGGAGCTGCAGGTGTGGGCAGCAATCTATGCAGTGCAGGTCCAAGATGACTGCAGTTGCCCTGGTAGACTTCTGATTTTTCAGTCTTTTACAGCCAAAGTTACCTGCAGTTACCTGTATAGGCTGGTGCAGGGCTCCTCAGGCTTCTCCCTGCCAGAGGCAGGGCTGAAAGCCTAGGTGGGCTGCAGGCTGATCTGCATGAAAGAAACTGGTTCCTGCCAACACTGAGAATTTCAGTCAGCCTTGCTTCCCCTCAGGCTGGAGGTGAAGTCAGAACAGTGGCTACTGGCCTCTTTTTGACTTGGGCTGGTTCACACCCCAGCTGTTCCCAGGGTTATATCTTAGCCAGCTGAGTCTACCAATCAGCAGCCAAAATTGGCAGCCAACTGTCTCCACCTTCCCCATTTCTGGGAAATGGAGCTTCCAATTCCAGCCACAGAATAGCCTCTGGGGTGGCTCCTGCAGCCAGAGTAGGATAGTCACCAGCCTCCATGGCTTGGCTGGTAATTTCCCAGAGAGGCTGATGCAGGTCTCTGCAGCTTCCTACCTGCTGGATATGGCACTGGGGCCTAGGCTTGAACTGTAATATGATCTGGGTGGGAAGAAGCCGGTCCCCACCAGCACTGGGATCCTCGGTTTACCCCGCTTCCTGCCGTGCCAGGCGCAGAGTTAAGTTGGTGGCTACCCACCTCTTTCTGACTTGAACAGGCTCAAACTTTAGGTGTTCTCAGGATTATACCATAGCACACTGAATTTACTCATCAGTAGCTGAAATTCATGCCCAACTGACTCTTCCTCCCCCATTTTGGGGAAGTGGAGCTTTCAGTTCCACCCATGGAACAGCTCCCAAGGTGCCTTGTGCCTCCAGTGGATGATAAGCACCGACCTCCGTGGCATGGAATACTCTACTTATGAGTCTTCTCTGAAGATTCATCTTCAGATGAATCTTCTACTCCTTCAAGGATATTGCAGGATGCTCTTCTGGCTTCCTGGAGCACCCAAACAGGTGCTTCAGCTAGCTCCAGGGAGCTCTTTGTGTTTACTAACTGCCCTGTAGCAGGAGCTGATTCTAGGAGCTCCTTACTCTGCCACCATCTTGCTGGTTCCTCTAATATATATTTTATATATATATAAATATTTTAAAGATACATAGATTACACAAAATGTTACATTAAAAAAATGGGAGGTTCCCATATGGCCCACCCCCACATCCCCCATTTTTCCTTCATCAACAACTTCTTTCATTAGTGTGGTGCATTCATTGTATTTGCTGAATACATTTTAGAACACTGCTACACAGCATGAATTATAGTTTATGGTGTGGATTACACTACCCCAGTCCACCTAGGGGGTTATGGCAGGATATAAAATGTCCTTCATCTGTCCCTGCAATATCATTCAGGACAACTCCATGTCCCCAAAATGCCCCATATCACAACTCTTACTCCCTCTCCCTGCCCTCAGTAGCTTCCATGACAACAATCTCCACATCAGTGACATAATTTTCTTCCATTGCTAGAGTCACAGTGGTTCTATAGTAGAATACCAGCAAGCCCACTAAAATCTGTAATATATTCCTCGATCCTGTGTAACTTGGGATGGAGATGTCCACTCCATCTCTAAATCAAGAGGGGGCTTAGATCCCACATGACTGATGGATGCAATTCTCCTGCTTGCAGTTGTAGACATTCTTGGTTGCCTGGTGTGGTGGTTGACCATTATACTTCCCCATCAGTTGATCTGGGTAAGTCCAATGAAACACAGAGTAGGTGTTCCAACTCTGTTGAGGTTCAGGGCCCAGATGACACATGGACCATCTAGAGATTCAAGTCTTCTGAGCATACACAAACTGCAGCATCAGTCACAGGTTCAGTAAAAATGACAGAAGAGGCATGTGTAGAGAGGTCACATCTGAGTCCAACTCCATCACAGTAAGGAGCACAAATTCCAAAGTAAGGCCCACTGCAAAGCAATGAATTCCACAGTCATCTGTCATGACTATAGGACCTGTGTGTATCTGTAGCCCTCAGGAGCACCAGTATCTGGGGTTGTATCTACTTTGGCTGTCTTTCAGATCCTTCTGAGATGTGCATAAGTGCGACCCCTCTGATGACCTTCCAACTCATTTTGAAATCTCTTAGCCATATAAATTAATTTGTCTTTACCACTTTCCCCTTTGATTTAAGGAATTTTTCTAGTTGCATCACCAGCAGGTGATTGGTAGCAATCCATCAGCACTAGGTAGGCTCATCCCTGGGTGTCATGTCCCACGCTGGGGAGAAGGCAGTGTATTTACATGCTGAGTATGGCTTAGAGAGTGGCCACACTTGAGCAACATGGAGGCTCTCAGGAGGTAACTCTTAGGCACCCTGCAGCTCAAGGCCTAGTTTAAATATCAAGCACAGAAGCTCATAAGCATAGTCATCAGTACAAAGGGCCCATCATTGGACCATTATTCTTCATGGGTCTTTTCCCTTGCACCTGGGGGATTATGATCTTCCACTGGGGGATGCAACAGAGCTGCCCAGGATGGGAACTCAGCACTCCCTCAGTTGTCATGTGTAACTCTATTCACTATGACAATATCCAATGAACATCTGAACATATCTATATATCCTATATGCATACCCTGGAGAACTCCCTCCCATGCATGCATTCCCTTTCAATGACACCGCTCACCAGTACTCTTGCCCTGTCATAGTGGATCCCCTCTGTGATCCAAAATTTCTTCAAAAATTAAGTCTAATATATTGCCAAATCCAATTAGAAGGATAATGAAACAGTATTGGCATGCTTATAGATTAGACATAGAATTTATAATAATTTAGAAAAATTAAAATAAAGAAATAAATTGGGGTATTAAAAAATGAAAACTATCATAAAACTTTGTTCCTGATATTCTGTGTTTCATCATTGTAATAGGTGTTGCCCTGCAAGTACAGTGGCAAAGCAATCTCTTCCATTCCTTCGGCAGTATCTACATCATTTAAAAAATTTTTAATTTTAACTTCTAAAGTTTTAGATCACAGTAAAATCACATATACAATTAGGTGACTCCCATATACTCAATATCAAACCCTTTTCCCCCTTCCTCAGCAATGATCTTTTTACATGTGCATGTTGCACTTGCTACAGCTGATGTACCGATATTAAAATATAACTACTAACTGTGATTCCGTTATGGCTTACATTATGGCTTATATTTTAGACTGTATACTTTTTGGTTACTGTATAGTTTACATTATGTTTTACATTTTTGACTATTCACTTTTATATATTTTTGGTGAAATTTAACAGGGCTTACATCCATTTTTGTAAGAACTTGTGGAACACTTCCGTTGCCCTCCAGTAACCCCCACTTCCATCTATTCTATGCCTCTCTCCCACTCCCCTCAAGGCCCACAGCGACAACCAAGCTTCACTGCTTGGAGAACAAGATTCATAGATACTTACAACAATGCTGAGGGCTTGACACTCTAGTCTATCCTCCCCCTTTGGGAACCACCCATGCTCTTGAGAGACACCCTCTCCTCTGTTTGAGAATATCAGGCCTCCCCAGGATGGGGGTACAATAACTTCCCACTCATTGTACATATCTCCACCCACTAATAAAACACAATATGAGAAGATGAACCCTCACACACTCCCTAGAAGTCTGTCCCAGGTACATCCTGTGCCAAATGTTCACCATCAAACACCTTAAACAAGTATCCTTTCCTTAATATATTTTCTAAAGAGTTTTCTCAACATATAGTTTTAATCACATACCTGACAATCTCCCATGTTCTCCCCCTCACCCAACCCTTCTCCTCAACTACATGGGCCAGCTGACCCACCCTCCCAAACCTAACCCCCCAAGGCTTCAAAGTCCCACCCAATAGTATACCTATGTCATCATCTTATCCCTTCACTCCACAAAAACTTACCCACATTTTATCATAGATTTCTCTCATGTATACATCAGCTCACACACACAACACCCCCCCCATTTCCTATAAGCATATCGTCCAGTCTCTAGCTCTCTGAAATAGTCTGATTTGCTTAATTCATGTCAGAGAGGGTATATAGTATTTGTCCTTCAATGTCTGGGTTACTTCACTCAACATAAGGTCCTCAAAGTTCATCCATGTTATCCCATGTGTTAGTACTGTATTCTTTCTTACAGATGAGTAGTATTCTGTTGTATGTATATACTACATTTTGTTTATCCATTCATCTTTTGATGGGCATTTGGGTTGATTCCAACTTTTGGCAAAAGTGAATAATGCCACTATGAACATTGGTGTGCATGTTTCAGTTTATGTCCTGGTTTTTAGTTCTTCTGGGGATATACCCAGCAGTAAAATTGCTGGTCATATGGCTAATCTATAGCTAGTTTTTGAGGAACTGCCAAACTGTCCTCCAGAATGGCTGGATTCTTCCACATTTCCACCAACTGTGGATAAGGGTTCCCATTCGTCTGCATTCTCTCCAAAACTTGTAGTTCTCTATTTCTTTAATAGCCTCAAGTCTAATTGGTAAGATGGTATCTCATTTTAGCTTTGCTATGTATTTCTCTAATAGGTAGTGATGTTGAGCATTTTTCATGTGTCTTTTATCCATTTGTATTTCTTCTTTGGAGAAGCATCTGCTCAAAACTCTTGCCCACATTTTGAATGGGTTGTTTGTCTTTTTATTTTTGAGAAATAGGATTTTTTATATATGTTGGATATTAGGATCCTATCAGATATATGATTATTAAATATTTTCTTGCATTGGGCAAGCTGTCTTTTTACTTTCTTGATAATCGCCTTTGAGGTGCAAAATACTTTAATTTTGAGGAGGTCCCATTTATCTATTTTTTCTTTGGCTTTTGTGTTTTGGATGTGAAGTTCATGTAGCAATTTCCTATTACAAGTTCCTGTAGATGCTTCCCTACATTGTCTTCCAAGGTCTTTATGGTCTTGGCTCTTATATTTAGATCTCTCATTTATTTGAGTTGATTTTTGTATAAGGCATGAGTTGGTAATCCTCTCCTTCTTTGGCATATGGATATCCAGTTCTCCAAGGACCATTTGTTTAAGAGGCCATTCTTCCCAGTTTAGTGGGCTTTGTACTTTCTTGAATATCAGATGACTGTATATATGAGGATGTGTGTCTGAACTCTCAATTCAGTTTCATTGGTCAGTGTGTCTATCCTTCTGCCAATATGATGTTGTTTTGACCACTGTAGCTTTATTGTATGATTTAACATCAGGTAATATTTTTCCTCACATTTCATTTTTCGTTTTCAAATGTCTTTGACTGTTTGGGGCCACTTTCCCCCCAAATAAATTTCATAGTTAGTCTTTCCAGTTCATTAAAAAATTCTGTGTTGATTTTTATTGGGTTTGCACGTTAACTGTGTAGATGAGTTTGGATAGGAAAGTCATCTTAATGATGTTTATTCTTCCTATTCAATAACAGGGAGTATTCTTCCATTTATTTAAGTGTTCTTTGATTTCCTTTAACAATGTTGTGTAGTTTTCTCTAATATAAGTCCTTTACATGTTTAAATTTATTCCTACTGATATATGGCTGACAGGGAGCTGTACAGAACATATGTCCAGGGTGCATGGTAATGTTTGGATATACTCATAGTGGCAACAATTAAAAACCACAGCAGGGGGGTGGTACTGGGTTCCTGGCCAGTGTGCTCTGTTGTGGTCCATAGGGGAACAGCGACAGTCTCCCAGGTGCAGCAGCAGGGACCAGGAGGGAGTGAGGTTTCAACAGTGAGCCCATGATGCTAATGACTATGCTTGTGAGCTGATAAGCCTAAAATAAGAACAAGGCCTAGAGCAGCATTGTGCCTGGGAATTTCCTCCTGTCAGCCTTCATGTTACTCAAATGTGGCCAGTCTCGAAGCCAAACTGAGCATGTAAATGCAATGCCTTCCCCCCAGCATGGGACATGACACCTGGGGATGAGCCTCCCAGGCACCAAGGGATCACTATCAACTACCAACTGATGATGCAACTGGAAAATGACCTTTTACAGAAGGTTCAATGCGGATCAGCAGAATATCCCTGTCTACATAAAATAACATGACTTTAAAATGCTGTTTGACCTAATGTAACAGGGAAATGGAAAGGATAAATTAGTTTATATGGCTACGAGTCTCTAAAAAAGAGTCTGGAGGCTGTCAGAAGGATTGCCCTTATGCACAGCTGAGCAGAGTCCAAGAGACAGATAAAGCAGATACAACCCCCAGGTATTGGTTCCTTTGAGGACTAAAGAGACCCATGGGAGTTATGGTCATGGCAGATGGGGTTAACTACCAGGTCAGATGGCCCCTCTTTGGAACTGGTGTTTATATGTGATGAATCTGGACTCAGATGGGAGCTCTCTTCATAAGACTTTCATGCTAATGTGCTGGAGTTGCAGTAAGTGTTGGGGTTTAAGATATATTTAGGGGATTTGAATCTCTGGACTGACAATGTGATAGCCAGGTCCTGAGCCTCAACAGACTCCAGCACCTACAATCTGATTTATTGGACTCAGCACACTCAGCTAAGATGGAGTTGAGGAAGGACAACCACCACACCATGGAGCCTAGAGTGCCTACAATTGAAAGCAGGAGGATTGCATCCAGTATCTATGTGGAATCTGAGCCTCCTCTTGACATAGAGATGCCACGGACATAACCAATCCAAGGTCCACAAAGAAAAGTTGGCATTGGAGTGGAGTGGGAAAAGTGGACAGGGTGGCTGATATGGGTATGGGGAATGGCAGGAAGAGATGAGATGGGGAGGCACCTTTGGGACTTAGAGTTGCCCTGGATGGTGCTGCAGGGGCAATCACTGGACATTGTAAATCCTGCCAGGGCCCACTGGATGGAATGTGGAAGAGTATGCGCCATGAGGTGGACCATTGACCATGAGGTGCAGAGGTGCCCAGAGATGTACTTACCAAATGCAATGGATGTGTCATGATGATGGGAATGAGTGTTGCTGGGTGGGGAGAGGTGGGGTGGGGGTGGTGGGGTTGAATGGGACCTCATATATATATATATATTTTTAATGTAATATTATTACAAAGTCAATGAATAAATAAATAAATAAATAAATTTATTCCTAGGTATTTGATTTTATAATTGGTATTGCAAATGGTATTTTTTCTTGATTTCCTCCTCAGATTGTTTAGTTGTTAGATTGTTAGAAATCCTACTGATTTTTACACATTGGTATTATACACTGTGACTTTACTGAACACATTTATAAATGCTAGAAGCTTTGTTTTAGATTTCTCATGGCTTTCTATGTAGAGAATCATGTCATCTGCAAAGTGTGAAATTTTACCTCTTCCTTTCCAATTTGGATGCCTTTTATATCTGTTTCTTGCCTCATGCCTGACAAGGTACTTCTAACACAATTTTAAATGGTAGAGGTGATTATGGGTATTCTTGTCTTGTTCTTAATCTTAGAGGGAAAGATTTTACAATTTCAGCATGTATATGATGTTAGATGTGTGTTTTTCATATATATCCTTTATCCTGTTCAGAAAGTTTCCTTCTATTCTTATCTTTTGCAGTGTTTTTATTAGGAAAGGATGGGTAGTTTGTCAAATGCTTTTTTCTACATCTATAGATATGATCATGTGATTTTTATTTGACCTGATTATATGGTGTATTACTCTGATTAAGTTTCTTATGTTTAGATTTCATTGCATTCCAGGGATGAAATCCACTTTGTCATGGTGGATAATTCATTTGATGTGTTGCTGAATACAATTAGCAAGTATTTTGTTAAGGATTTTAGTATATAGGTTCATTTGAGAGTTTGGTCTGTTAATTTTCTTTCTTGTGGTGTCTTTGTTTGCCTTTGGTATTATGGTAATGTTGACATCATAGAATGAGTTACACAATGTTTCTTTTATTTCAATTTTTTGTAAGAGTTTAAGCAGAATTGGAGGTAGTTCCTTCCAGATGTTTGGTGGAAGTCACCTGCGAGGCTGTCTGACCCAGGGCTCTCCATATTTGGGAGGATTTAATGACAGGTTTTTTCTCTTTACTTGTGATTGGTTTGTTGAGATCATCAGTTTCTTCCTTTGTTAATGTCAACTGCTTATGTGTTATTGTTGGTATATAGTTTTTCAAAATATCCTCCTATGATTCTTTTTATTTCTGTGGGTTCAGTGGTGATATCCCCTTTCTCATTTCTTATTTTGTCTATTCACATCTTTGCTCTTTTTTCTGTGTTAAACAAACACAGGAAAAAGCTAAGGGTTTGTCAATTTTATTGGTTTTTTCAACGAACTAACTCCTTGTTCTGTTTATTTTTTCTAGTGCTTTCTTATTTTCCTTTTCATTTAGTTCTGCTCTGAAATTTGTTCTTTCTTTCTTTCTTCATACTTTGGAGTTATTTATTCTTTCAATAATTCCTCTAAATGTGCAGTTATTTGTTTGATTTTAGTTATTTTTCTCTGTTGATATATGAATTTATGGCTAAAAATTTCCCTCTCAGTACAGCTTTTGCTGCATCCCATAAGTTTTAATATGTTGTGCTATCATTTTCACTTATTTCAAAGTAGTTGCTGATTTCTTTTGAGATTTCCTCCTGGGCCCACTGTTTGTCTAAGAGTGTGTTGCTTAACTTCTATATCCTTGTGCCTAATCTGGTTCTCCAGCCCTTGCAGACTTTCAGTTTCATCCCACTGTGGTCAGAGAAATTATTTTGTATGATTCCAATCTTTCTGAATTCATTGAGACTTTCTCTGTGGCCTAGCCTGTGGTCTATCTGGGAGAATGATCCATATGCACTTGAGAAGAATATATTTATGCTGTATTTTGTTGTAGTGTTCTGCATATGTCTATTAGGTTCAGATTCTCTAATAAATTATTCAAACCTTTGTTTCTTTATTGATTCTCTGTCAAGATGTTCTGTCTAGTGATGATAATGGTATATTAAAGTCTCCCACAATGATTGTGGAGTCATCTATTCCTCCATTTTGTTTATCCAGTGTTTGCCTCATGTATTTTGAGGCACTCTGATTAGGTGTATAAATATTTATGATTGTTCCTCCTTGATAGATTACCACATTTACTAATATGTAGTGCCCATTTTTGTCTCTCACAATACTTTTATTTTTAAAGTCTGTTTTGTCTGATATTACTATAGTTACTTTTGCCTTTTTTGGTTATTAGTTGCTTGTAATATTATTTTTCAGCTATTCACTTTCAACCTTCTTGAATCACTGGGTCTATGGTGAATTTCATATAGACAGCATATAGATGGGTCACATTTCCTTATTCATTCTGCCAATCTGTGTCTCTTGACAGGTGAGTTTAATCCATTAACATTCAGTGCTATTACTCACAAGAAATTACTTACATTAGCCATATTTTCTTTGAAGTTGTGTGTGTCATATGTTGTTTTTATTTCTTTTTTGTCTTTTTTGTTCATCTTAAACTGTCCTCCAACTCCGACTTCAGTTTTTTTCTTTCAAGCTACAGAATTCCCCTTAGTATTTCTTGAAGAGCACATTCATTATTGGCATACTCTGTTAGTTTCTGTTTATCTGTGAATATTTTGAGCTCTCCATCAATTTTGAATGCCAGTTCTACTCAATAGAGTATTCTTGGCTGGAAACTTTTTTCTTTTAGTATCTTGACTATGTCATACCACTGTCTTCTTGCATCCATGGTTTCAGATGAGAAATCAGCATTTAATCTTATTGAGCCTCCCTTGTGTTCGATGGTTCTCTTTTCTCTTGCTGCTTTCAATATTTTCTCTTTGTCTTGAGCATCAGATAATTTCACAGATATGTTTTGGACTAGGCCTTTTGGGATTTATACTGTTTGTGTTGTGCTGTGATTCCTGGGCATGTACCATCCATCTCCCTCAGTAAGTTTGGGAATTATTCAGCCATTATTTCCTCCAAAAAACCTTCTGTCCCCTTTCCCTTATCTTCTCCTTCTGAGATATTTGTGCATTTTGTGTTGTCATTCAGATCCCTAAGTCTCTATTGGATTTCTTCTAACTTCTTATCTAATAATTCTACTCTTTCATTGATTTCAGATTTAATGCTTCCCACCTCAATAATTCTTTCCTCTGCCTATTTAATTCTGCTGTTATTTGCTTAGAGTGTTTTTTTAAATTTTTTTTTATTCTTGGATTGTGCCATTCATTACCAACAATTCTGTTATCTTTTTCCATATGTTTACAATTTCTTCAGTACACTATGCAAGTGTTTTCTTAATATCCTTAATCTCTTCTTTCACTTCATTATAATGATCCATGATATTAGTTTGGACATCTTTGTTTAGTTGTTCAATGCTCTGCTTCTCTTCCTGGTTTTAAGTTTTTTTCATTGGTGTGGGCCATGTCTTCCTGATTATTGGTATGTTTTGTAATTTTTTGTGGCTCTCTGCTCATCATTTTATCTTGATGGGTTTCTTCAGTTGGTTATGTCCTCCATGTAGTCTCAGGTTTTATTTAGTTGCTGTTTTTGTGGGTGTATTAAGTTTTCTATTTTATACTTTTTTTTTCTTATTTTATTTGCTTGTTTTTGTCTAAGTTCCCTTGAATGAAAAAGTTTACATCCAGTGGAAGCAAAAGAAGTGGAAAAAAAAAAAGATTTAATAGTAATATTGATAGTAAATGTTAGCAGAAGAATCATATAAGACCTAAGGGATTGGATATTAAACTCATGTAACTGTGTAGAAATACAGGAATAAAAAAGTGGTGCACCTACAAGGAAATGGGAAACTGAATATCAAAAAGAATATAGTGTGAATTAACAGGTCAGTATGATGAAGAGAGAGGGAAAGAGAAAAGAAAGGATAAAAATAGAAAGTTAATAAAGGATAGAAAACAAAACGGTTAGAATTAAAAAGTCAGAAAAATTGGGGACTAAACAAAGGTAATTGGAATGTAAGGACAACAACAGAAGGTGGAAGTTAGAAAGATGCAGGAGGGAAATGAGACAGCATTGATTGCCAGAATAAGTACACACAGAAATGAGAAAATCAAGAAAGTGGAATCACACCAATCAAGAAACAAGCTGGCAGCATCGAAATGACTCTCAGTCTCTTTGAAAGAGAGCACCCACACCTTCCTGGGAACCCTAAATATGCTCTTGGAAGCTTATTAAGCACTTCCTGCTGTCCCCCTCCTTAGAGGAGTTGTACAGGACTAGTTAATTGCCTGGCTCCACCTTCTCCCAGACTAATTTTCCCTATCCCAGGGAGGTTAGGTAAATCAGACTGCCTCAGCAGATTTACCTCTCCCTTCTTCCTGGTTTCTCCAGAGGCCAGCTGGTATGCTTCTGAAAGCTAAAAAAAGGGGGGTCCAGATCATAGAACCCACACTCAGGGGACCCCTCTCCACCTTTCACCAGAACCCTCTCACTCTCAGAATTTGTCTCTTCTAGCTGACTGACTGGCAAGAGTCAGGGAATGCTGTGGCTTCCTGCCCTGAGGGAGGGGCTCAGCTGTCCAATAGCTCCTGCATGAAGCATCAGAAACTCATGGTTTCACCTTGCACAATCATTCTTTTTGTTATGCTCTCTGCATATGGATGCCCTTAAGCCTCCTGCTTTTTGGGTTCCCAAAACAGCTCAGTCAGGAAGGATTTTGCTGCACTCAGTTGTTTTATTTAGGCGAGATGATGTAGGTGCACTTAATCTGTCACCATCTTGCCTCTCTCCATTTTTTTTTTCTTGATTGAATTCTTTATGCAAAGTCTTTGTAAATTTCAGAAGAAAATAAGTTAATATAGGAAGGAAGAGAAGTTGGGAAGAGTGCTGGTGAAGGAAGGGATGGGTCAGTGTGAAAGGATCTTTGTGCAGGAATGCCAAACCCAGCAAGTAGACAGGGTGAAGGACATGTCACTGCTATTTGATAGGATTTGTCACCTTGTTGGTGAATGAATTGCAATTGCTTAAAGAATTTTATCATATCACAGTTTACATAATGATTTCAAGTACTTTTCACTAGTGAATCAATTTTCTCAGTTTATTCAACTATTTTAAAAGCAGAAACCTGGGAATGATATCTACCCTTTCCCCCCGCATACCATCTAACTCTGTAGGGCACAGCTTTCTACTGGGATTCCCTCATTTTTGTCTGGAGCCAGAACCCTCAGCCCAGAAGAGAAGTGGCTCTTCTCCTTCAAGACCCCCAGCACTTGCCCTCTGAATTTGAGTCATTTTCTGGTTGCATAGCAAACAGGAAATCTGCTTCTCCTCCCTTGGGTCTGACCAAGGCCAACAGACATTGAGCAGTGGGGCCAGGACTGATGAGACCACAGTCAGCAGTAGCCATGTTTAAGGGTAAAGAAAACATGTTGAGGTCTGGACCTCAGAAATTCAGGGTCACCCCATTCTTCTCTGCACCCCACCTTGGTCTGCAGGCAACATCTTCAGACTATCACACATAGCTTCAGAGAGAGGGAACCCACCCCATTCCCCACAGACAAAACACCAAAGGTCAGCCCGAATAGGGGTCCTGAATGTGAAAGAGTCCCAGTGCTGACCCTGGTTCTTCCTTGCCTCTTCACGTTTATGGGTCTTGGTCTGTCCCTTTCCTTCACATGGCCTCAGTGTCCCCATCCCTAAATGAGGGCCTAGGACTCATATGTCAGTTGTAGAATTGGAATAGAGCCTGAGGGAGCTTTTGTTGATTCACTATCTTTTACCTTATTTATCCTTGAGTAAGCCAGCATAAGAAAACTATGTCTAGAATTAAATTCATGATCATCTTTGGGAATGGTTATTATAAAAAGGAAACTAATATTTTAATCACAGATATTTTTTTGTTTAAAAATTATTTCAAAGCTGTTTTGACTCTTGACCCCTAACTGAAATCCTAAAATGACTGGGCATAAATAAGACATTAACAGAGTAAGGGATTTATTGTTCTTTTATTATTCTCCCAATTACTATGAACAATTAAAAGAATCAGGGAGTTATTGTTAAGTAAAAACAGTTCAGGAGAGTGACTGTGGCTCATGTATTGAGTGCCTGTCTCTGACATGGGAGATCCTGGGTTTGGTTCCTGGTGCCTTCTGAAAAACACAACAAAAAAGAAACACCAAGGAAACAAATGAAAAAAAAACCTCAGGGGATAAGTGATGATTTCTCACTTAAAATGTCCCAGGTTCAATCTCTGGCCCTGGGACCTCAAAAAAACCCACCACATCACAAAAATTCAAAGCCCCTTATCTGGCAGATCCAGTCACAGAAATTTCTCTATTGTTTTATTTTTCCATAAATAATATAACACCAGTTTGTTATTTCATTTATATACCAAACTCTCCTAACTGGCTCTCCTGTTCATAGAAATCCTTTAAATAAAATACATTCCAAGAACTAAAAGCATCTGTAAGTAGTTAAGATTTCTACTTTGAAATCATCATCAGGACTAACAGGGATGCCTAGGCCCGCCATGACCCTGGACCACCACGTGGCATTAATCTGCATCTTCTGCCCACAGGATCAGAGCTGTGAAAGGGGGGCTGTGTATCTGTGGGTCTCGGGCCCAGGAGGAACAGGACTCAGAGAAGGTGACCACTCAGGGGATGGCTGGTGGGGAAAGGCAGAGAATGAGCAGGATTCTCCTGCCCAAAAACAACATTTGTCCTGAGCTTATGGAGGAATGGGAGGGTTAGGGAATATATAAAAAGGACAGGCAGGGCGAAAGGAGTTGTCTTAAATTGTCATGTTTCCATGCAAAAAAAAAATCATGTACAATTGTGTTAAAGCACCTGTAAACAGAGTGATAGAGAGGGTATATTGTGTACTTTTAAGTTAATACGCATAGACATATCTAAATAGGTAGACATTAATATTGGTGTGAATGTGTCTGTAGGTAAATATAGCCACAGTTAGTTTGGCCTCACTGGCCCCAGGGCCTATAGTCAGTCTTATTTAGGCAACTGCGTGAAGTAGGAAACAGGGTTGTGGTCTGTAGACCAGGACAGAAAGTGGTCATAAGAGACCCAGGTGGGACTTTGCCTTGATTTAGGAGTCCCCATGGGAGTTTACTTTAAGAAAGTCAGTTGACATTAAAAAAAGGATCAGGAAGCCATTATAAATGGCATTACTTGGCCTAGAATTGTCTCTTAATAAACAAACATCTATCTACTGTTATGGATTAGTGATATTAACCACACTCAGACTTTGAGTAAAGTTCCAATTGAGAGCTTCATTAGCTGTGCAGTGACTGTCTCATCCTATGCGGAGGAGACAGCAGTCCTGAGTTAAGGGAAGAGGTGTTTTTATAGCCTTTGAGGATGGAGGGGAGAGTTACTAGCAAGCAAGCAGGCACAGAAGCAGAACACTGTGGTTAGCTGAAGATAGTGTATCTATTTTTTTCTTTTTTAAAAGCCCTTTCTTGTGATCAGTCCCATGTTATTTCTTGGCCCTTTTCTTGGGGACAGCCCTAAGTTATTTACTGACACTCACCTTGGAGACTTCCTAAGTTATTTATTTATCTGAAGGCACATGCAATTCCAATTTCCTAATGTAGTTCTATTCCTATTTTGCCAATGTGGCCTTACCCTTACACTACCAAGAAATGAAAGACCTTCCAAATGGTGTGTTTAACTTTATGATGATTGTCATCCTGTGCAGCAGCCCTTGGGGATGCATCCCTAGGAGGAGGCTTCCCTAGGAATCTCTCCACATTGAAAGCCCTCAGCACAGGGTCAGGGACAAATCATTTGTGGGAGGGGCTTAGCAGTGTTGGGAATGCTGATGAGTCATTTCAGATACAGTAGCTTTAAAACTCTCATGACTGGCTTGCCTAGCTGTCACTTTTGCAGAAAATCCTCTTGAGAAAATACCTGTGAAGAAACAAATTTATTTTGAGATCTTTGAGGCACAGCAAAACTCAAATAATTACACTTGCAATTGTCTTAAAATTAGCCCAATAAACATTTTTTAGCCATTTAGCATTAACTGGCTTTGCATACCCCAGGAAACTAGCTCAACATAGGCTCTCAATTTGTAGGTAAGCAGGGATGTTTAAATGGTCCCAAGCTGCCTTGGCACTCCTTGCCCTGCTTCCCCTTCAGTGGACTCCTTCCCACCTGTGGCCTTTGGAAGCTTTTCTGTAGGGGTCCATCCTACAAAACAGTCAACACCATGTCCAATGAATAGATTGTCACTGCCATCTGATGGTTATGTCTTCTGGGTCAACGACAAAATCCTCCATTTAAATTCCCCACAGTTGCACATCCTGTTAATGTGCTTCCTGTGTTCCCTGAGCATGTGAATTGTGGAATTTCCTTTCCGACCCAAAAAGGGGCTTCACCTGGTGTTCCACTGCTTTTTCTTTAGCTGCCCCAAGGGTAGAGAGGGAAGCTGTGGAAGGGGAGCAGATACCTGCATCCTGGCCCCAGATTTGGACAGGAGTATGTCCCAAGTGGGAAACATGTCATGGGGAGTCAAGAAGGAGGAACAGGTGCCAGAGAGCATCCTCCCTTCACCCAGACTCTTCTCTCCATATTTTATCCCAGCTCCAGCTGTCACACCCAGGCTCCGATTGTAGCACTGGGGACATCTTGATCACACATATGTGATGTTACATTGGGGCACCACTTCACATCTCCCTCCTCCCCCCAGGTGCTTGGCTCCCTCCATGGAATCCCCACCCTCTCAGAGCCCTCCCTCTCTTATGCCCATCAATGCTCTGCTGTGTCCTTTTAGGAAATTTCCACAGAGATCTAGAAAGTTCATCTGGGTAGAAGCTAAGTGTCTGCCTCCATGCCAGTGATTCTCTAATAGGGGTAGGAAAAGTGAGGAATGAGATTTGCCCCAGACTGGGGGTTTCCCAGAGGCCCTCTAATTTTCAAACTGCGACCTGGTTGGGGGGGGGGAGTAGTTGAAAGAAGCCTGTGGCTGTATCCCATACTCCATTTACACTGATGATTCTAGCTTTCAGAATGTCTGGATTTGAAAGAATTGATTGAAATCTGCTATGGGTTTGGGAGCAAAGGTAAGGGATTGTATCTTTTTTTTCTATCTGGTTGCACCATCCTCTTTTTGGTGCTTCATTTTGCATGTGGGGGCAGGGGCTGCACCTCACTGCACAGGTCTGGGATGCCTTTATTTTTTAACAGGAGGTTCCAGGAATTGAACCTGAGTCCTACATATGGTAAATGGGAGCTCAATTGCTTGAGCCACAGCTGCTTCCTTAGAGTTGCATCTGAAACGATCAACCAAGCCTGAAGCCATCTATAGGAAATTATTCTCAGATAACTAAAAGAACTTCATTAATGCCACATTTGGGAACCTGCACTAAATTCCTGTGACAGTTGACATCCTTCCATCTAAGCTCAGAAGCTTCCTGTGGAATAACAGTGTGAAGACTGGTCTCTAAAGGTAAGCTAATTCTTAAGCTGAAATTCAACAAGTGTTTTAGGCAAAGTCCCCATAGTGGTGACCCATTTGGGGATGAGACCTTTATCCTGGGATTTCCCTTCATATGTCTCTGCTTTGGGATCTGGTTTTGGCTGTGAAAATCCTGGGGAGGCCTGTGGAAGGAGGTTGGTAGGGGAAGACCATAGGATGGCCAGCCAGTGGCCACTATATGGAGCTGATGCCACCCTTGACCTGAGAACACAGAGACCGCTGATCCCCAGATCTTGGGGAAGGGCAAATGGGAACCATCTGTGATCTTATGTATGCAATTGTCAGGGATTCTGTTTATTCCAGGCAAGGTGTTAAGACATCAATAACAATACTACGGGAAGTAATACGGATAGAAGTGACTACTAGTCACTGCTCTCGGATAAGAATTGTTTCAATATTCACAGTTCCTCAAGGGGGAGGGGACTGGGCTTTTTATACAGGAGAAGGCAGGGACACTTCTGTAAAGGGGTGTGTGGACCTATGTAGAGTGGGTGCCTGGGTTTGATCTGTGACTGATGTGTGACCCTCCCTCCTGCTGATAGCTCACCTGGCCCAAGGCTTGCTGGCAGTAGGAGCCTTGGTTGATCCAGGCTGCCTGGTAACATGGGCAGAGGGATTTCCTCCAAAAAATGTTCCATGACTATGTCAAAGGGGCCTCCCCAAGGCTGGAGATATACTTAGGGTATCTTCTATCACAAGGCTCAAAGAAAAGTTCTGTCCATAGCATCATCTCCATCTTTTTATGTAAAAACGTGGCCTTATGAATTGTTGATGGTAATCTGCCTTGTCTATCAGCCAGCTCTGCAGAGAACTGTCTCTCTCGTTTTGTATGTAAATAGAGGAGGGCCTCAGAGTCTTTAGTGTTAGGAGTAAATTACCTCTGTCTCTTTTTTTTCTGGGATGAGAGGGGCCACTCACACCCCCAGTTACACTTACCAGGCTGCCCTTTCTCCTCATTCCTCTATTTTTCACCCTGTTCATGATCATTTTTATTTTTATTTTTTTGAGTTCTTGTGACCAAGAAAACAGCTGCTTAAAGATTTGTGTACAAGATTGTATGTGGAAATATTTTCCATTCTCTTGAGTAAATATTTACAAGTGGGACTAAAGGAATATTTGTTAAGTGTATGATTTACTTTAGAAGAAACTGATATTATATTCCAAAGTGGCAGTTTTGTTTTGTTTGGTATTCATATGAGTAAAACATGAGTTCCTGTTGTTCTGCATTCATGCCACTATTTGATATTCTCATTTTTTTCAAACTAGTGGTAGTGTTGTCCTATGAGGTTCTAATTTACATTTCCCTCATGGCTAATATGTAGAACTTTTTTTCATATATTTTTTCCTACCTATGTATTTTTTTAAAAGGTACTATATAGGATCACTTAGCTATTTCTAAAATTAGAATGTTTGTATTCTTATGGTTGAGGTTTTTTCTAATGGTCAGAGAAGAAGCTTCCTTCCTTCATTTTTCTCCCCATGGAAAGTAACTGTGACATTCAGAACATAGCCTGCTGCAAACACACAATGAGACATTTAATCATGAACTGTACTGGGTTAGACATGCTTATGATTAACCAGGAAAATAGATTCATGTGTTATGTTTCATTTTTAATTCTCCATCAATGATAGAAACAGGAGAATATATATGGTTGAGTTTTGAGTATTCTTTGTATATATCTCTAAGGAAGAAATACAAATGGCCAAAAAGCACATGAAAAGATCCACAGTTCTGTGGTAACCACTCTGGTCAAGGGCAGTCTGGGGCACCTCCCTGAAAAACAACCCTCTTCCGAGTCCCGAGCTTATACTGACTTGCTTAGGCTAAGAGGCGCCTTGTGTTCCCACAATGGACACAGCTGGGGATGGTTGAAACAAAAGGCTGAGTGAGTGTTGTGCAGTGTCAACACACAGAGGAAACATGGGAAGCACAGAAAGTAGGACCCCATTACGTTATATGCAGAAAAACTTTCCCTGAGTTTTCCACGAAGATGTGGCATAAAGTTCTAACCAGGAAATGTTAGAATGCTTTGTGAACTACAATGGCTGGCTTTTGGCATAGGCTGGCCCCAGGAGGGCACCTTTGACCCCGGATCATCTGTAAAGTCCATGAGATGTTAACGAGAAAACCAGAGTGCCCTGGCCAGTTCCCCTACATTGATGCCTGGCAGGACACTGCAAGTCAATGTCCGCCCTAGTTAAGGGTGAGTAAGGAAGCCAGGATTTGCCTGATACAAAAGCCCACAGGTGCTGTCTCAGGAACCAGGCCAAACAGGTGCCTTGCAAAGGGTCCAGAGAAAGTAAGCCCCAAATCTAGTGACAACCCACCCATTCTAGAGGGGCCACCAACTTATGAGATTGTTCCTACAGTGCCAGTGCCGAGGAGTGGGGATGAGCCAATTTTCCCAAGCAGTGCAACCTCGCTGCCCCGACTGCCATCTCCACTGCCATCCTCCCTGAGCAGTATGACCTCGCTACCCTGACAGCTGTCTCCACTGGCATCCTTCCTGAACAGCGTGACCTCACTGCCCCCACACCCACCGTCCTCCCTGAGCAGCGCTACCTCGCAGCCGTTCCTGCAGCCGCTTCCACAGCCATTCCCACAGCCGATTCTGCAGCTGCTTTCTCCAAGCAACACAGCCCAGCTGTTCCTACAGCCACTCCACAGTCCTTTCCACAGCCGGTTCAGTTCCACGGCCACTTTCTCCAAGAAACAGGAGCCAGCTGCTACTGCAGCTGTTTCCACAGCCGGTTTCGCAGCTGCTTTCTCCAAGCAACACAGCGCAGCTGCTGCAGCAGCCGCTCCCACAGCCGGTTCTGCTGGCAATTTCTCCAAGCAACATGGCCCAGCCACTCCCGCAGCCACTCCCACAGCCGCTTTCTCCAAACAGTGCAGCCTCTGCACCTCTGCAATGGCTGTCTCCACCAATCTTGACCACTGGCAGCATAGTGCTGGCCATCACTCAGGAGGAGTCCCTGAAAGATAGCAACTCAGATCACGAGGAGCCCCAGGGACAGGTGGAGCAGGGAGAAGGGCCACCCTGCAGCTACCTCTCTGGGAAGCCTGGGCTCCAATTTATTATGATGCTGATGACCATATACAAGGAGGACACTTCACTACTACTGATCTCTTTATCTGGAAAAGTCACACCCCACATACCTGGAGAAGCCTCAGGTCATGATGGACCTCTTCCAGTCTATCATTCAAACCTGCAAACCCACCAGGGCTGACTGACTGTAAGCAGCTCCTTATGACCTTACTCAACTTCAAGGAGAGAATGTGAGTCACAAAAGGAGCTGTCAACTGGCTTAAAGAGCACCCATCTGGTGGAAGCCTGGACAGGGATCAATATGCCCACACTCAGTTCCCAGACAAGGACCCCCAATGGGATCCCAATGACATGACCAGGCCCAACTGTTTAGAAAATTTCCATAGGGCCTTAGTTGAAGGTTTCAGAGCTGGGAGACAAAAGGTAGTAAACATGGCAAAGACCACCCAAGTCCTACAGACTCTAGAGGGAAGTTGGCTCAATTCTGACAGGATTGACTCCGGACATTTATTTCAAACTTTGGGGTGTGATACGATACTACTTTTGTTGTTGATTTTCAATTTGTTTTACTTTTTAGCCATGGTAGCTCTTTGCAGTGCATCCTATTGCTCTTTACTATAACCCTATCATTGAGGGGTTTATTTTACATCTATTTACTTTTTGGTACTACAAAATATTCCAGATCCTTCTTGCATATTTCTTTCCTAGAAAGAGCAATTTCTCTAAGAAGGCATTTATTGGAGAATGGTTTTAAAACCTAAAGTCTGGGCATTATCTCTGCTCATTGTTACTGCAGCCTTGAGGGCCTCTCTGCAGAGAGTGTAAGGAAATATATGTGTATATACTAAGATGTGTACATGCACATATCTAGAACAACAAGAAACCTCCCCTTTAAGAAATTCTAAAGAGAATTCTGCAGGAAGAAAGGAAAAAACAGGACAGGCAGAGTTCGAGGAGAGTGTAAGAGCAACAAAAAAGACAAAAAGACAAGGGAAAAAAAGCACACAAAATATGACAAACACAACTCCAATCAAAATATGGCTAACACAAATAATTCCTTGAAAGTGATAACATTGAATGTCAACGAACTTAACTCACCTATCAAAAGATTCAGACTGGGACATTGAACAAGGAAATATGACCCATCTATATGCTGTCTACAAGAGACACATCTTAGACCCAGAGACTCATGGAGGTTGAAAGTGAATGGTTGGAAAATAATCTTACAAGCAAACAATAATCAAAAAATACAGGAGTAGCTATATTAATATTAGACAAAATAGACTTTAAATGCAAGACAATGTTGAGAGACAAAGAAGGATACTACATTTTAGTAAAAGGGAAAATCTGTCAAGAAGATCAAACAATCATAAATATTTATGCTCCTAACAAGGGGGCCTCTAAATACGTGAGGCAAATGCTGGAAAAACTAAGTGAAAGAATAGATGCATCTACAATTAGAGTGGGGGATTTTAATACACCACTATCAACTCTGGACAGAACTTCTCAAAAGAGAATCACTAAAGAAACAAAACATTTGAACAGTATATTAGAGGAGCTGGATCTAATAGACATATATAGATCATTACACCCAAACACAGCAGGATATACATTTTTCTCAAGTGCACATGGATCATTCTCCAGGATAGACCATCTGCTAGGCCACAAAGAAAGGCTTAATGAATTCAGAAAGATCGAAATCATACAAAATAATATCTCTGACCACAGTGGAGTGAAGCTGGAAATTTGCAAGGGTCAGAGGCCCAGATTTCAGACCATGATTTGGAAATTAAACAGCACACTCTTAGAAAAACTGTGGGTCAAAGAGGAAATCTCAAAAGAAATCAAAGACTACCTTGAAACAAATGATAATGATAACACAACATACAAAAATTTATGGAATGCAGCAAAAGCAGTACTGAGAGGGAAATTGATAGCCATAAATTCATATATCAAAAAGAAGAAAGAGCAAAAATTTAAGAACTAACTGCACATTTGGAGGAATTAGAAAAACAACAACAAAGTAATCTAATAGGAAGAAGAAGGAAGGAAATAACAAAGATAAGAGCAGAACTAAACAAAATAAAAAATAAGAAAGTACTTGAAACGATCAACAAGACCAAAAGCTGTTTTTTTGAGAAGATCAATAAAATAGACAAACCTTTAGCGAGACTAAAAGTAAAAATAGAAAAAAGATGCAAATACACAAAATAAGAAATGAGAAAGGCGATATTACCACTGACCCCACAGAAATAAAGACTATCATAATTGGATACTTTGAAAAAACTATATTCAAACAAAAATGAGAATTCAGAGGAAATGGACAAATTCCTAGAAACACATAAGCAGCCCATATTGACAAAAGAAGAAATTGATGATCTCAACAAACCAATCACTAGTAAAGAGATAGAATCAGTCATTAAAAACCTCCCAACTAAGAAGAGCCCAGGGCAAGACGGCTTCACAGGTGAATTCTACAATACATTCCAGAAAAAACAAACACCAATCCTGCTGAAAGTATTCCAAAAAATTGAAACAGAAGGAACATTGCTGAACTCCTTCTGTGATGCCAACATTACCCTAGTACCAAAGCCAAACAAATACACCACAAGAAAAGAAAATGACAGACCAATTTCTCTAATGAACCTAGACGCAAAAATACTTAACAAAATACTTGATAATTGTATTCAACAACATATTAAACGAATTATACACCATGACCAAGTGAGATTCATTCCAGGTATGCAAGGATGGTTCAACATAAAAAAATCAATCAATGTAATACACCATATAAATAGATTGAAGGAAAAAAATCACGTGATTATAACTATAGATGCAGAAAAACCATTTGACAAAATACAGCACACTTTCTTGATAAAAATCCTCCAAAAGATCGGAATACAAGGAAATTTTTTGAACATGATAAAGAGTATATATGAAAAACCAACAGCCAACATCGTTTACAATGGAGAAATCCTAAATTCCTTCTCTCTAAAGTCAGGAACAAGACAAGGATGCCCATTGTCTCCCCTTCTATTTAACATTGTCTTAGAAGTACTTGCTGAAACACTGAGGCAAGAACCAGATATAAAAGGTATTCAAATTGGAAAGGAAGAAGTCAAAATTTCATTATTTGCAGATGACATGATCCTATACATAGAAAACCCTGAGAGATCTACAACAAAGCTTCGAGGGCTCATAAATGAGTTTAGTAAAATCGCAGGTTATAAGTTCAATGTGCAAAAATCAGTAGCATTTTTGTACACCAATAATGAGCAAGATCAGGAGGAAATCAGGAAACAAATACCATTTACAATAGTAAGTAAAAAAATAAAATATTTAGGAATAAATTTAACTAAAGATGTAAAAAACTTATACACTGAGAACTATACAAGACTGTTCAAGGAAATCAAAGAAGACCTAAATAAATGGAAGAATATTCTCTGTTCATGGATAGGAAGACTAAATATTACTAAGATATCTATTCTACCAAAACTGATCTACACATTCAGTGCAATCCCAATAAAAACCAAACAGCCTTCTTTAAGGAACTAGAAAAACTAACTATGAAATTTATTTAGAAAGGAAAGAGGCCCAAATAGCCAAGGACATATTGAAAATGAAAAACGAAATTGGAGGAATCACACTGCCTGACTTCAAAACATACTACAAAGAAACAGTAGTGAAAAGAGCATGGTATTGGCATAAGTAGAGACACACAGACCAATGGAATCGAATTGAAAGTTATGATATAGAACCTCATATATATAGCCATATAATATGTGATAAAGCCACCAAACCCTCTCAACTGGGAGAGAATGGCCTATTCAACAAATGGTGTCTGGAGAACTGGATCTCCAGATGCAGAAGAATGAAAGAGGATTACCATCTCACACCTTATACAAAGATCAACTCAATATGGATCAAAGACCTAAATATAAGAGCCAAGACCATAAAGACCTTGGAAAGCAGTGTAGGGAAATATCTACAGGACTTTGTAATAGAAAATGGCTTCATGAATATCACACCAAAAGTACGAGCAGCAAAAGAACTAATAGATAAATGGGACTTCCTCAAAATTAAAGCCTTCTGCACCTCAAAGGAGTTTGTCAAGAAAGTAAAAAGGGAACCCACACAATGGGAGAAAATATTTGGTAACCATATATCTGATAAGAGACTTATAACTTGCATATATAAAGAACTCATATATCTTGAAAATAAAAAGATAAACAACCCGTTAAGAAATGGGAAAAAGATTTAAACAGAACTTTTCCATAGAAGAAATACAAATGGCTAAAATGCACATGAAAAAATGCTCCAGATCTCTAGCTATCAGGGAAATGCAAATCAAAATTACAATGAGATACCATCTTATTCCCATAAGATTGGCAGCTATGAAGAAAACAGAAGACTACAAATGCTAGAGAGGATGTGAAGAAAGGGGAACACTCATCCACTGCTGGTGGGAATGCAGAAGGATCCAGCCATTCTGGATGACAGTTTGGTGGTTTCTCAAAAAACTAACCATAGATTTGCCATATGACCCAGCAAAACCACTCCTGGGTATATACCCAGCAGATCTGAAAACAAGGACACAAACAGATATATGCACACCAATGTTCATAGCAGTATTGTTCACTATTGCCAAAAGTTGGAATCAACCCAAATGCCCATCAACAGATGAGCGAATCAATAAAATGAGGTATATACATACAATGGAATACTACGCAGCTGTAAGAACAAATACACTACAAACACACGTGATAACATGGATGAATCTTGAGAACCTTATGTTGAGTGAAGCAACCCAGGCATTGAAGGACAAATACTGCATGTCCTCAATGATATGAAATAAGCAAGCTGCCTCAAAGAGCTAAAGACTGGAAGATAGGCTTACAGGAAATCGGGGGGTGGAGGAAGGATGTGAGCCGACGTCTGCAGGTGTGAAATCTATGATGAGCTGATGGTAAGTATGAGCACAAAGAAGAGATAAAATGGGTCAAGGGGTTGCCTTTGGGTGGGACTTTGCAGATTTGAGGGGGGCTAGGGATGGGTGGATGGGTAATATAGCCCAAAAATTGGGAGGAGGGAGGGGCAACATATGAACATAGGAGAGAGTCAGGTGTTGGTTAAGAGTAAAATACTGAGAAAATCGTATCAAAATATAATCAGGAGTGTTACCTGTTTAGGATGCTCGGAGGGGATGGTCTGATGCGGGATGGACTCCTGGGGAATGTCTGAATGCTCATTTTGCCAGGGTGGGTTGCACCATTGGGTAGAGACCCAAGGAGTGAGAGTGAGGGTGGACCCACATCCTGGGGAGGACTAATGCCATCCAATAGAGGGAACTGTATCTCTTGAGAGAAAGGGTGGCTCCCAGGGCATTAGGGCAGCTGAGGAAGTCAGGCCCTGAACACTGTTGCAAGTATCTCTGTACGTGGCTCCTTGGGAAATGGAGGTTGACTGTCACTTTGGGCCACAAGGGGAGGGGAAAATGGATGTTGAATGGATAGAACCAAGGTAAATGTAGGGATAAGAGAGGAGTTTCGCGAGAGTACACAAGGATGGATATAAAACATGTATTATTACACCATAAACATATAGGGGATGACAGACTAATAATGTAAACCATAATGTAAAACATAGGATAACTAAAAATTTAGAAACCTGTGTATCCTAAAGTATGGACCACGATGTAAGCACAGATGTCACCTTGTTTGAAAGCTATTGTCTCAGAGTCTGTACATCAGTTTCAGTAAATATGATATGAATAAGTTACTAGAATATCACTGTGGAAGGGAAAAGGTTTTATGGTGGATGTGTGGGAGTACTGTATATAATGTATATATGAATTACTGTGATCTAGTGCTCTTGTGAAGAGAAGCTCAATAGTTAGGAGAAAAGAAAAGAAAAAGAGAGGACATAGACACTGAGGAAAAGACGGAAGTACTTGCCTTGCCTATTTGCATACAGGGCAACACTTATTGCAGTGACAGAAGGTAAAACATCCAAAACAAAGCTTTTGCATTTTTAAATTTTTTGATACCCCAATTTATTTTTACCTTAATTTTTCCAAGTCAATATGTATTCTATATCTAACCTTTAAACTCATCACTATATTCCATTTTACTATTAATGGAACCTGGCAATATATTGGGTTTCACTTTTCATGATGTTTTGGATCACAGAGAGGTTCATCAATGGCAGGGGAGGAATACTGGTGTGGGATGTTATTGACAGGGGACACATGGTTGGCAGGATGTTCTACAGGGCATATATCCAGGGTACATAAAAATGTTTGGATATTTTCATAGTGGATACAATTAAAAACAACTGAGGGAGTGCTGAGTTCCTAGCCAGGGGAGCTCTACCACAGCCCCTAAAGGAACAGTAACAATCCCCCAAGTGCAATAGCAAAGACCAAAAAATAAGTAAGGTCCAACAATGAGCCCTTGATACTAATGAGTATGCTTGTGAGCCTGTGCACCTGAAATAAGAATAAGGCCTAGAGCTGCAGGGTGCCTAAGAGTTACCTCCTGAGAGCCTTCGTGTTGCTCAAATGTGGCCAGTCTTGAAGCCAAACTCAGCATGTAAATGTGTTGCCTCCCCCTCAGATTGGGACATGACTCCCTTGAATGAGCCTCCCTGGCATGGAGGGATTACTACCAAGTACCACTGATGATGTAACTAGAAAATGACCTTGAATAAAAGGTCAACTCGCACCAGCAAAATATCTCAATCTACATATAATACCAGGAGTTAAAAATGCTGTGTGACCTGAATCAAAGGGGGAAATGGAAAGGACAAATTAGTCTATATGGCTGTGAGTCTCCAAAAAGATCCAGGAGATTATCAAAGGGGTTGCCCTTATGCATTCCTCAGCAGAGTTCCAGTGACAGATAAAGTAGATACAGCCCCGGGTATTGGTTCTTTGGAGGGCTACAGAGATCCACAGGTCCTATGGTCATGGCACTTGGAGTTCAGCGCCATGTCAGTTGGCCCTACTTTGGAGTTTGTGTTTCGGTGTGATGGAGCTGGACTCAGATGTGATCTTTGTTCACAAGCCTCTCCTGTTGATATAGATGTGGAGTGGACACCACCGTTCCAAGGTCCACAGGATGGACGAATAGAGTATGGATTAGAGTGGACTTACTGATATTCTATTCATGAAATATTGTGATTAGTAATCGAAGAAAATGTGGCATTGGTGTAGAGAAAGCGGCCATGGTGGCTGCTGGGGGTAGGGAATGGGAGGAAGAGATGAGATGTGGGGGCATTTTCAGGACTTGAGGTTGTCCTGGGTGGTGCTGCATGGACAGTTACCAGACATTGTAAGTCCCCCCATGGCCCAGTGGGTGGAATATGGGAGAGTGTGAGCTATGATGTGGACCATTGACCATGAGGTGCAGTGGTGCTCAGAGATGTATTCAACAAATGCAATGAATGTATCATGATGATGGAGGAGGTTGTTGTTATGGGGGGGAAGTGAGGTGAGGGGGTTGGGGGTTGTATGGGGACCTCATATTTTTTTAATGTAATATTAAAAAATAAAGACAAAAAATAAATGATATTCACCTATTCCTAGAAAAATAAAAGTTGCCAAAAAATAGGCCCCCAAAATAAAAAATCTGAAAAGATTCATATCTTCTTCAGTGATTGAATCTATAGATTAAAACATTCTCATAAATTTTCATATTGACCAATGGCCTTATTGGGGAATTCCACTAAACTTTCAAGGAAAAAATAATACTTATTTACTCAAACTTTTCCAAGGAATAGGGAAAAAATGGGAAAATATCTCCATTTATGATTACGGCTTAACATTTGTATCAAAATCTTATAAGGCCATTAAAAATAGGAAATTTACAGGTTTCTAGCTTTTTTAAACATAAGCTCACATATCATAAAAAAATAATCTGCAGTCTAATTCCAGCAATATTTTGTAAAGAGGATTTATCATGGCAAAGCAACGTAATTCAGTATATGTACCCCCTGAAAAGTAGAAACTGTCATCTCAGTGAATGAAGGAAAACACTTAATAAAATTCAACACCCATCAGTGATTTTAGAACAAACAACAAAAGCATAACTTATCAAATAAAAATTGAGAAGAACCATCTTCATCCGTTAAAAGATACTTCCTGAAAACTAACACAAATTTCACATCATATTGAAGTATTTCATGCCTGGGAGATCAATAGCAAAACAAAAATTTTCAGTATTAACACATCTAACAATGCACTGGAGATCCTTCCCAAAGCAATATTGGCAAGAAAAAGATTGGAAGGAATAATTATTTGAAAGGATAAAGTAAAATTGACATAATTTGGAAAGGAGTTTATTGCATAAGTTGAAGATCTGGAAGATTTTTATAAATTCAGTTTAGTGGTCTGAATACAAGGGTAATATAAAAGCTTCTTATATATGCAACTCATAGGGCTTTATAAAATGAAACTTCCAAACATGATATTTAAAATATCTTGAAAGTATTAAATGCCTAAAAATAATATTTAGGAAAGTTTGGAAAGACTTCTGTATAATAAAGGTATCAAGAAAAATTTACTCTGGACCGACAATGTGATAGCCAGGTCCTGAGCCTCAACAGACTCCAGCACCTACAATCTGATTTATTGGACTTACCACACTCAGCTAAGATGGAGTTGAAGAAGGACAATCACCACACCATGGAGCCTAGAGTGATTACAACTGAAAATGGGAAGATTGCATCCAGCATCCATGTGGAATCTGAGCCTCCTCTTGACATAGAGGTGCAATGGACACAACCAATCCAATGTCCACATAGAAGAGGTGGCATTGGAGTGGGAAAAGTGGACATGGTGGACGATGGGTATGGGGAAAGGCAGGAAGAGATGAGAGGTGGAGGCGTCTTTGGGACATGGAGCTGCCCTGGATGGTGCCTCAGAGGTAATCACCGGACATTGTAAATCCTCATAGGGCCCACTGGATGGAATGGAGGAGAGTAGGGGCCATGATGTGGACCATTGTCTATGAGGTGCAGAGGTGCCCAAAGATGTACTTACCAAATCCAATGGATATTTCATGATGATGGGAACGAGTGTTGTTGGGGGGGGGGGAGAAGGGGGGTGGGGGGGGTGGGGATGAATGGGACCTCACATATATATTTTTAATGTAATATTATTACAAAGTCAATAAAAAAATATAATGAGAAAAAAAAAGAAAAATTTAAAGAAAACTAAATAAATGGAGGGATGAACCATGTTCATAATTGAAAGGACTCAATATTGTAAAGATGTCATTATTCTCCAAATTGATTGACTGATTCAATGCAATTGTTATCACAATCACAACTTTATGGGGCAATTACAACTTATTAAATCATTCCTATGAGATCATTTTCAAAAAGCTTTGCTAAGACAAACTTTAAAACAAGGAGTGAAATGGGAATGTATATTCTACCTGTTTCTTTTTTTAAGTCACTATTATGTTGTTTCATCATAAGGATAAAAAGGAAATGAAATGAACCAAATGACATATCTAGAAACAAATTGGTCACATGCAGATTCATCAATATCAGGAAAATTGTAATTCTAAATGTAAAAATAAAAACCTTAAAGAAACAAAAAGGAGAAGAATGTTTTCATTTTCAAAGGAGAAAATTTGTTTAATAAGACATGTATCATCATATATCATCAACCTTAAAGGAAAAGTTTAATGAATGTTAATTACATTAATACTGATATTTTGTTTGGCAATGAATGGTCAAGCCACAAGTGGAATAAATTATTTAACATAGATCTAGTCAATAGTGAATTACATCAAAATTATACAGGGACCATCTACAGAAACAAGCAGAAAATCCACTAGAAAAAGTATGATGTGTGGACAAGAAAAGAATGGAAGCTCAACAGTAAATAAATTACACTGTTATCAAATTGATGGACTGAATGTTTAAAAGAAAGCCAGAGGTCTAAGAGAAAGTTTAAGGAAGAAACAACAAGCACATTAAAGCACAGGGTTATTTAAAATCATCACAAGCTGGACAAATTTGGCTGAAATTGTCCAATGTTATTCTTTTGGGTCAAGTGAATAAGTGAGAATTACTGAACATGGGCTGATGACACTTTGCATTTCTCACCAGATGTAGAACACTGTGTGAAGTGTCCAGATCATCAGAATGCAAACAATGAGAGAACTCATTCCCTCCAAAAGACCCATTGGGGTTGACTCTGGTCTGCACAGCTCTTTGCTTCTCTTTCCTCACTACTGTTATTCTTGGGGTCTTTGTGAAGCACCAAGACACTCCCACCGTCAAGGCCAATAAATGGATCCTCAGCTACATCCCGCTCATCTCCTTTACCCTGTGTTTCCTATGCTCCTTGCTCTTCATCATTTATCCCAACACAGCCATCTGCATCCTCTGACAAATCACATTTAGAATTGTTTTTGCAGTGGCTGTGCCCACTGTTTTGGCCAAAACAATCACTGTGGTTCTGGAATTCAAGGTCCCTGCTCTAGGGAGAAGGATGAAGCAGTGTTTGAAATCAGGGCCACCTAACTTTGCTATTTCCATTTGCTCCCTAATCCAGATGATACTCTCTGGAATCTGTTTCAGAACCTCTCCCCCATTCATTGATAAAGATGCACACACTGAGCCTGGTTATATTACCATTGAGTGTCTTAAGGGCTCAGCTACTGCCTTCTACTGTGTCCTGGGATACCTGGGCTGCTTGGCCCTCTGGAGCTTCAATGTAGCTTTCATGGCCAGGAACCTGCTTGACACCTTGCTGGTGTTCTGCAGGGTTTGGGTCAGTTTCCTCTCTGTCTACCACAGCACCAAGGGGAAGGTCATGGCAGCCATTGAAATCTTCTCCAGCTTGGCTTCCAGTGCTGGATTACTAGGCTACATCTTTGCTCCTAGGTGCTATATTATTTTATTAAGACCAGATAGGAACACTCACCATGGATTATGGTATAGAACATATTCTGTGGACAATAAGACTTCTTAAGTTGTAACTGAATATTGTCCTGCAATAAATAGAATGCCTGAAGAAAATCAACACCATGCTTGCATTTACCTTCACCAATTAAGAAGTGAATCACATTTTTTCTCTGATAATGTCAGGAGAATGACAGTCACATCATCCAACTTTTCAACATTAAATTACATTTTTTTGTCCTTTTTCATTACATTAAATCTAATATTGAATACTCATATTCTAGTTAGTTTTGTATGTTTGGAATACATTTGAATAGACTTCCACTTTGGTTTTCAGTTTTTTGTTTATAAATTTCCTTTTTTCCTAATTATCGTGGAATGCATGATAAAGGTTTCCCTCCTTTCTTCTGTCTGTGGTTATTTTAAAGATCCAACAACATTTTGGGAATATTCCTTATTTTTCCACATATTTGAATTGATATATATTGAGGATAATAAATACCTACATATAAGTTCTGTTTCTGGACACACTCTGTAGCAGTTTGATATTGATTATGAATTCCAAAAATAGATGTTAGATTTTGTTTGTGAACTGGTCAGCTCCTCTGGGCATATTAGATTAAATTGATTCAGAGGTTTCACTTTTACTTGATTGAATAATAAGCAAAGCTTTGATCGGGCCACATCTGTAGCACACTGGGTGTCCATAACTTTGGTTTCTGAGATTCTAGCTTTTGGACTCAGAAACCAATAATTCCCCAACATCAGAATAGTTTGCAGTGCAAACAGTGCACAGATGAATACCCTGTTGCCCCTAGCCCTAGAGGTGCTCGCAGTCAAGACATGGAGACCAAGCTGATACGTAAACTTTAACTGACTTCTGTACCAAGAAACACAGCATTTTTCCATTACTAGAGGCTGCAGAAACAATGGCAGGCACAGACAAGTAGTTTATTGAGGAAATAGCATGGACCAGGTGTGAAAACCATGTGGTGTATGAATGGTGGAATGGACCATTGTATACCTCTTGCCCAGTCATTTTAGGTATCATATTAAAACAATTTTTGTATCCCTCTTTCACCTGAATGCATTAAAAATGAATATACTTGCTTACTGGAAGTACTAAAGTGGAAGATGGTATCAGATTTTTAATCACTCTACTTCTGAATCACATTTAACCTGGTATAATTTATAGTCACTAGTACTGAATGACTGGACCTGAATTTACCCTGACATTGAAATGACATTATGCGTTTTACTCTTTAAGCCTTCAGAGGAAATGTTTCCTGTGCACAACACCTTGTGCACACTAGACATCAATATGTTAATTGAATAAATTTTGTGAATGTATAAAAGTGTGATACTATGTGTGCATTTCATTTGTGTGTGTATGTTCATTCATTCAACATGTCTGCATTAATACACCTTAAGTATTTATTCCATGAAGATACAAAATTGAATACCATAGAGCCAGAAACTGTCCTCATTAGTCTAACTGAAAAGTTCAATTGTTGGCATTGGCCTTTGAAGGGCGATTCAGGATGCAATGAGAAAATAGAATGGGATGCCCTAATCTGGATATGGCAATAAGAGAAACCCTTCCATGGTAAGGAAATTAGAGAAGATACCTTGAGGAGGAGTAGGAATTGAGACTAGGCAGGGAAAGGGGACACAGATGTAGAAAATGATATTACAAGCATGGGGACAAGCTGAGCATAGACCCCAAGTTTGACAGGTGCACTGAAGAAGACGGAGGCTCTGGAATCCAATGAGGAGGGAGAAGTGAGAATAGATAGGCATGAGTCAGACTGTATGGTTTTTGAAGTTCATTTTAGGGGGAGTATGAACAACGTTATGCTACTTTTATGCTAAAAAAACT
The DNA here is from genome assembly GCF_030445035.2 of Dasypus novemcinctus. Taxonomy (NCBI): domain Eukaryota; kingdom Metazoa; phylum Chordata; class Mammalia; order Cingulata; family Dasypodidae; genus Dasypus; species Dasypus novemcinctus. Next base: position 1,165,477 of record NW_026688151.1, read on the forward strand.
AGACAATGTAGATAAAATAGAAAACTTCCTAAGAATGTACAAACAACCTACACTGATGCTCAAAGAAATAGAAGACTCAACAAACCAATCACAAGTAAAGAGATTGAAACAGTCATTTAACAGTTCCCCAAAATGAAAAGCCCTTGACCAGACAGTTTCACAGGTGAGTACTACCAAGCATTCAAAGAAGATTTAATACCAATGTGACTCAAGTTCTTCCAAAAAATTGAACAAGAAGGAATGCTACAAAACTCATTCTATGAAACCAATATCACCGTAACACTAAAGCCAAATAAACTTATTACAAAAAAATAAAGTTATAGGCCCATTTCTCTAATGAATATAGATGCAAAAATCCTCAATAAAATACTTGTTAATGAAATTGAACAACACATTAAAAGAATTATCCTTCTTTATCAAGTGGATTATATACAAGTCATGTAAGGCTGGTTCAACACAAGAAAATCAATCAGCGTAATACACCACATTAATAAGTCAAAGAAGAAAAATCACATGATCTTATCAATTGACACAGAAAAGGCATCTGACAAAATACAGTATCCTTTCTTGAGAAAAATACGCAAAGAAATAGGAATTGAAGGAATCTTCTCAACATGATAAAAGCCATATAAGAAAAACCCACAGCTAACATTGTATTCAATGGTGAAAGACTGAAAACTTTCTGATTGACATCAGGGAAAGGACAAGGATGCTCACTAACCACATTGTTCTTCAATGTAGTGGTAGAGTTTCTAGCTAAAGCAATTAGACAAGAAAAAGAAATAAAAGGCATGCAAATTGGAAAAGAAGAATTAAAATTTTCACTATTCGCAGATGATGATTATATATCTAGAAAGTCCTGAAAAATCTACAACAAAGCTGCTAGAGCTAATAAGTTATTTCAGTAGAGTGTCAGTATTCAAGATCAATAAGCAAAAATCAGTAGTGTTTCTTTACATGAAAAATGCACAATCTGAGGAGGAAGTCAAGAAAAACACTCCATGTACAATAGCAACATAAAGAATCAAATATTTAGGAATAAACTTAACCTAGGATGCAAAACACTTGTATTCAGAAAACTATAATGCATTGCAAAAAGGAATTTAAAACACCTAAATAATTGGAATAACATTTCTTGCTCATGGATTGGAAGACTAAATATCATTAAGAAGTCAATTCTACCCAAATTGATATACAGATTCAATGCAATACAAATAAAAATTCCACCAGTATTTTTTTTGAGCAAATGGAAAACACAATTATCAAGTCTATATGGAAGTGTAAGAGTCCCCAAAATGCCAAAAACATTTTCAAAAGGAAAAGTGAAGTTGGAGGACTCTCACTTACAGACTTTAAATCATATAATTAGCTACAGTGGTAAAAACAACATGGTATTGTCATAAACATAGACACATAGACCAATGGAACCAAACTGATGGTTCATAAACAGACACTCACATCTATGGCCAAGTGATTTTTGACAATCCTGTCAAGCCCTCCCAGTTGGGGAAGAAAAGCTTATTCAAAAAATTTTGTTGGGAGAACTGGATATCCATAGCCTAAAGAAAGAAAGAAGACCCCTATCTCACATATTATACAAAAATAAATTCAAAGTCGACCAAAGACCTGAATATAAAAGGAAGTACAATAAAGCCTCTAGAGGAATATGTAGGAAAACATCTTCAAGACCTGGTGGTAGGTGAAGGATTCATAAGCCTTACACCAAAAGCACGAGCAAAAAAAGAAAACATGGATAAATGGGACCTCCTCAAACTTAAACATTTCTATGATTCAAAGGGCTTCATCAAGAAGGTGAAAAGGCATCAAGACAATGGGAGAAAATATTTGGAAACCAATTATCTGATAAGGGTTTGATTTCCATGCTATATAAAGAGATCATACAACACAACAATAAAAAAGCAAGCAATAAATTTAAAAATGGACCAAAGATTTAAATAGACATTTCTCCAAAGAGGAAATACAAATGGCCAAAAAGCACATGAATAAATGTTTCATATCACTAGCTATTAGGGAAATGCAAATTAAAACAACAATAAGATATCATTTAACACCACATAGAACGGCCATTATTAAAAAAAATAAACAGACAACAATATGTGCTGGAGAGGATGTGGAGAAACAGGAACACTCCTTCACTGTTGGTGGGAGTGTAAAATGGTGCAGCCCTCATGGAATACAGTTTGGAGGTTCCTGAGGAAGCTAAATATAGAACTGTCACATGATCCAGCAATTCCTCTACAAGGAATATATCCAGATGAACTAAAAACTAGGCCATAAACAGACATCTGCACACCAATGTTCATAACGAAGTTGTTCACAATTGCCAAAGACGGAAACAACTCAAGTGTCCCTTCATGATTGAATGTATAAACAAATGTGGTCTATACAAAGGAATATTATGGTGCAGTAAGAAGAAATGAAATTGGGACATATGTGATAACATGGATGAGTCTTGAAGACATTATACTAAGTGAAGTAAGCCAGACACAAAAGGACAAATATTGCATGGTCTCATTAATATAAACTAAATACAAATAATAAACACATGGAATTGTATATGTTATTAGGAGATAAGAGGATTTTTGAGAATAAAGATGCTTAATGTATGTAGAAGTTTTTTTCTTTATTTTCTTTTAAATGTTACATTAAAAAAATAACAGGCCCCTTTATACCTCCCACCACCCTCACCCCACTCCTCCCACAACAACAACCTCTTGTATCATCATGGCACATTCACTGCACCTGGTAAATACATTTTGGAGCACTGCAGTCCCGCATGTACAGTGGTCTACATAGTAATCTACACTCTTCTGCAGTCCACCCAGTGGGTCATGGCAGGAAACACAATGTCCGGCAGCTGTCCTGCATCATCACCCAGGACAACTCCAAATCCTGACAGTGCACCCACATCATATCTTTTCTTCCTTCTCCCTAACATCAGCAGCTACCGTGACCACTTTCTTCACATCACTACTACAATTTCTTCCCTTACTAATCACAATAGTTCCCCAGAAGAACACCAGTAAGTCAACTCTAATCTATATCCTACTCCTCCATCCTGTAGACCCTGGGATGGTTCTGTCCAGTCCACCTCTACATCAAGAAGGGACTAACATTCCACATGGATGATGGATGCAATTCTCCTGCTTGCAGTTGTAGGCACTCTTGGCTCCCTGGTGTGGTGGTTGACCTTATTCACCTCCCTGTTAGCTGGCCAGGATAAAAGCAATAAACCAGAGGGTAGGAGTTGCAAGCCTGCTGAGGCTCAGGGACTGGCTGTCACATGGACAGTCCAGAGATTCAGGCCTCCTGAGTATACCCGAAACCCAAAGCCAACTACTGGTCTGGTAAAAGTAACAGAAGAGGCATGTGTAGAAAGATCACATCTGAGTCTAACTCCATCTCACTCAGGAATGCAAACTCAAAGCAGGGCCAACTGACGTGGCACTGAACTGCAGAGCCATCTGCCATGAACATAGGGTCTCTGCAGCCCTCAGGAGAACCAGTACCTGGGTTTCTATCTACTTTGGCTGTCTCTGGGACCCTGCTGAGATGTGCATAAACGTTACTCCATTGATGACCTCCCAACTGTTTTTGGAGAATCATAGCCATACAAACTCATTTGTCCTTTCCATTTCCCCCTTTTGTCCAAGACAAAAAGCAGTTTTAAACACTTGATATTATATGTAGGCTGAGATATTCTGCTGGTCTGAGTTGGCCCTTTTATTCAAGGTCTTTTTCTAATTACATCATCAAATGGTGCTTGGTAGTAAGGCCTTGGCACCAGGGAGGTTCATCCCCAGAAGTCATGTTCCATACTGGGGGGAAGGTAATGCATTTACATGCTAAGTTTGGCTTAGTGACCACATTTGAGCAACATGGAGGTCCTCAGGAGGTAACTCTTCAGCACCTTGCAGCTCTACGCCTAGTTCATATTTCCGGCACACAAGCTCATAATCGTAGCCATCAGTATCAAGGGCTCATTGCTGGGCCGCCCATCTTTATTGGTTTTTGACATTGCACTTGGTGTATTGTTGCTGTTCATTTGGGAATGTGATAGAGCTCCCCTGGATTGGAACTCAGCACTCCCTCAGTTGTCATTTTTAACTGAAACCACTATGAAAATACCCAAATATTTTCATGTACCCTGTGTACACACCGTGGAGAACTCCCTCCCAATCACGTGCCCCCTTTCAATAACACACCACACCAGTATTCCTCCCGTGCCATAGTTGAACCCTTCTGTACTCCAAAACTTCTTTAGAAAGGAAGCTTAATATATTGCCAGATTCCATAAATAGCAAAATGGTGTATAATGATGGGTTTAAAGGTTAGATACAGAATATATACTAATTTAGAAAAATTTAAAAAAGGAAAAATAAATTGGAGTATCAAAAAATGAAAAACTGAAAGTTTTGTTTTAACATTTTGCCTTCCATCACTGCTGTAGGTGTTGCCCTGCATATACCGTGGCAAGGAAATTTCTTCCATTTCTTCCTCAGTGTCTACATACTTTCTTTTTTTTTCTTCTTCCAACTATTAAGTTTATCTTCACATAAGTTTTAGATCACAATAATTCACATATACAATATATGGTACTCCCACATATCCAACATCAAACCCTTTGTCCCTTCACAAACATTGATCTTTCTACATGTTCATATTCTATTTGCTGCAGTTCATGTACAGATATTGAAACAATAGCTTTCAAACATGATTCCATTTGAGTTTCCATTATGGTTTATATTTTAGACTATACAATTTTCTAAATTTTTAGTTAGCTTATGTTTTACATTATCATTTATATTTTAGCCTATAGACTTTAATACATTTTTGGTGTAATTTAACATGTCCTATATCCATCATTGCATGATCTTATGGAATACTTCCATTGACCCACAGTTACACTGATTCCATCTATTCAACACCTTTTTCCCCATCTTCTCAGGGCCCACTGTGACATTCAATCTTCATTACATGAAGGACCATATTCAGAGAGACTTGCAACAATGTTGAGAGCTTGACGTACTCGACTGCCCTAACCCACTGGGAGCCACCAATTCTCTCAAGAGGTAAAATTCCCTCTATTTGAGAACATCAGTTCTCCCCAGGATGTGGGTATACTTTCACCCTCATTGTATGGGTCTCCACCCAATAGTATAACCCATTATGACACTCTCCCTAGAAGCTTTCCATGTGTCAGACCCCCCCCCTTAAGCATCTTAAAACAGGTAACCTTCCATACTATATTTTCTAGAGTTTTCTCTAATTTATAATTTCAACCACATACCTGACAGTTTCCTATGTTCAAATGTTCTGCCCACCGTCCCCCCCAAAAATTGGGCCATCTGATCCATCCTTTCATCTCCAGCCCCCCTCATGCTCACAAAGCCCTGCCTCGAGGTATCCTTATGCCCCCATTTTATCCCTCCTCTGTACAAATACTTATATTCAGCTTATCATAGCTTTCACCCATGCAGGTGTCAGCTTGCACCCTTTCTCTACTCCCCAACTTCCTTTAAGCATATCATCCAGTCACTCTGAAGCTGTTTCTATGTCTCTGAAACAGCTTGGTTTACTTATTTCTTATCAGAGAGGTCATGTAGTATTTGTCCTTCAATGCCTGGGTTACTTCACTCAATATAAAGTTCTCAAGATTCATCCATGTTATCAAATGTGTTTGTAGTGTATTTGTTCTTATAGCTGAGTAGTATTCCATTGTATGTATACACATTTTATTTATCCATTCATCTCTTGATGGCATTTGGATTGATTCCAACTTTTGCCAACAGTGGATAGTGCTGCTATGAACATTGGTGTGTGTATATCAGCTTGTGTCCTTGTTTTCAGATCTTCTGGGTATATACCCAGCAGTGGAATTGCTGGTTCATATGGTAAATCTGTACCTAGTTTTTTGAGAAACTACCAAACTGTCCTCCAGAATGGCTGGGTCCTTCTGCATTCCAACCAGCAGTGGATGAGAGTTCTCATTCCTCCACATTCTCTCCAGCACCTGTAGATCTCTGATTTTTTGATAGCTGTCAGAATTATGGGAGTAATATGATATCTCATTGTGTTTTGAGTTGCATTTCCCTAGTAGCTAGTGATTTTGAGCATTTTATCATGTGCCTTTTAGCTATTTGTAAAACTTCTTTTGAGAAGCATCTGTTCAAATCTTTTTCCCATTTTTTAAATGGGTTGCTTGTCTTTTAATTTTCAAGATATAGGAATTCTTTATAAATGCAGGGTATTTCTCCCATAAGATATATGGTTACCAAATATTTTCTCCCAATGTGTAGACTCTCTTTTCACTTTCTTGACAAAATCCTTTGAGGTGCAGAAGGCTTTAATTTTGAGGAAGCCCATTTATCTATTTGTTCTTTGGCTGCTCATGCTTTGGGTGTGAAGTTCATGAAGCCGTTTCCTATTACAAGTTCCTGTAGATGCTTCCCTACATTGCTTTCCAAAGTCTTTATGGTCTTGGCTCTTATATTTAGGTCTTTCATCCATCTTGAGTTGATTTTTGTAAAAGGTGTGAATTGGTAATCCTCTTTCATTCTTTTAAATATGGATATCCAGTTCTCCAGGCACCATTTGTTGAAGAGGCCATTCTCTCACAGTTGAGAGGTTTGGTGGCCTTGTTGAATACCATATGGCTGTTTATTTGAGGATCTATATCAGAACTCTCATTTCAAGTCCATTGGTCAGTATGTCTATCCTTCCGTCAATACGATGCCATTTTCACAACTGTAGCTTTGTAGTACGTTTTGGAGTCAGGTAGTGTGATTCCTCCAATTTCATTTTTCTTTTTCAATATGTCTTTGGCTATTTGGGACCACTTTCCTTTCCAAATAAATATCATACTAAGTTTATCTAGTTCATTAAAGAATGCTGCGTGGATTTTTATTGGGATTGCATTGAATCCATAGATCAGTTTTGGTAGGATAGACATTTTAATGATATTTAGTTTTCCTATCCATGGGCAGGGAATATTCTTCCATTTATTTAGGTCTTCTTTGATTTCCTTGAGCAGTGTTTGTAGTTTTCTGTGTAAAAGTCCTTTACATCTTTATTTAAACTTATTCCTAGGTATTTTATTTTTTTTATTTACTATTGGAAATGGTATTTGATTTCTGATTTCATCCTCAGATTGATCATTATTGGTATACAGAAATGGTATTGATTACTGCATATTGATTTTGTAACCTGTGACTTTACTGAACTCATTTATGAGTTCTAGAAGATTTCTTGTAGACTTCCCAGGGTTTTCTATGAATAGGATCATATCATCTGCAAATAGTGAAATTTTCACTTCTTCCTTTCCAATTTGGATGGCTCTTATGTCTGGTTCTTCCCTCAGCGCTTGAGCAAGTAGTTCTAAGACAATGTTAAATAGAAGGGCTGATAGTGGGCATCCTTCTTTTTTTCTTGATCTTAGAGAGAAAGATTTTAGATTTTCAACATTGTAAATGATGTTAGCTGTGGGTTTTTCATATATGCTCTTTATCATGTTGAGAAAATTTCCCTCTATTCTGATCTTTTGCATTGTTTTTATTAGGAAAGTGTGCTGTATTTTGTCAAATGCTTTTTCTGCATCTATAGATATGATCATGTGATTCTTTTTCCTTCAGTCTGTTTATATGGTGTATTACATTAATTGATTTTCCTATGTTGACCCATCCTTGCATACCTGGAATGAATCTCACTTGGGCATGGTGTATAATTTATTTAGTGTATTGTTGAATATGATTAGCAAGTATTTCTTTGAGGATTTTCATGTCTAAGTTCATTAGAGGGATTGGTCTGTAATTTTCCCTTCTTGTGGTGTCTTTGGCTTTGTTATTAGAGTAATGTTGGCATCATAGAATGAGTTAGGCAATGTTCCTTGTATTTTTATTTTTTGGAAGAGTTTAAGCATGATTGGTGTTAGTTTTTTCTGGAATGCTTGGTAGAATTCACCTGTGAAGCTGTCTGGCCCAGGGCTCTTCATAGTTGAGAGGTTTTAATGACTGATTCTATCTCTTTACTTGTGATTGGTTTGTTGAGATCATCAGTTTCTTCTTTCATCAATGTAAGCTGCTTATGTGTTTCTAGGAATTTGTCCATTTCCTCTAAATTGTCCTTTTTCTTGGAATATAGTTTTTCAAAGTATCCTTTTATAATAGTCTTTATTTCTGTGGGGTCAATGTTGATATCTCCTTTCTCATTTCTTATTTTGCATATTTGCATCATCTTCCTTCTTTTTTTCTTTGTTAGTCTAGGTAACGGTTTGTCAATTTTATTGATCTCAAAAAACCAGCTCTTGGTTTTGCTCATTTTTTCAAGTGCTTTCTTTTTTTCTATTTCATTTAGTTCTGTGCTGATCTTTGTTATTTCTTTCTTTCTTCTTCCTTTGTATTTAGTTTGTTGTTTTCTTCACAAATTCCTCCAATTGTACAATTAGTTATTCAATTTTAGCTCTTTCTTCTTTTTTGATGCATGAATTTATGGCTATAAATTTCCCTATCGGTATTGCTTTTGCTGCATCCCATAAGTTTGGATATGTTGTGTTATAATTTTCATTAGTTTTAAGGTAGTTATTAATTTCTTTTGTCATTTCCTCCTTGACCCACTGTTTTTCTAAGAGTGCTGTTTAACTTCGAAATCTTGGTGCCAAATCTTGGTCTCTGTCCCTTGAAGATTTCCAGCTTCATTCTACTGTGGTCAGAGAAATTATTTTGTATGATTTCAGTCTTTCTGAATTCATTGAGACTTTTTCTGTGGCCTAGCATGTAATTGTACAAGTATATGTCTTGGGTAGGCCTGTTGGAATTTATGCTGTTTGGAGTGCATTGTGCTTCCTGGACATGTACATCCATCTCCCTCAGTAGATTTGGGAAGTTTTCAGCCATTATTTCCTCCAACACCCCTTCTGTCCCTTTTCCCTTCTCTTCTCCTTCTGGGATGCCTGTAATGTATATGTTTGTGTGTTTTCCATTGTCATTCAGATCCCTAAATCCATGCTGGAATTTTTCTTTCTTTTTATCGATCACTTCTACTATCTGTTTGATTTCAGATATAGTGTCTTCCACACCACTAATTCTTTTCTGTGCCTCTTTGAGTCTGCTGTTATTTGCTGAGAGTGTATTTTTGATTTCTAGAATTGTGCTGTTCATCACCATCACATCTTTTATCTTTTTGTGTATGATTGCAATTTCTTCTGTATTCTCTCTAAGTGTATTCTTCATATTCTTAATCTCTTCCTCCACCTCATCAAATTTGTCCCTAATATATGTTTTGAGAACTTTAATTACTTGTTTGATGTTCTGTTACTCTTCCTGATTTTAGTTTGTTCATTGGATTGGAGCATGTTTTCCTGATTATTATTTTGGTTTGTAATTTTTTGTTGCTGTCTTGTCATCATTTTATATTGATGGTTTTAATCAGTTGCTTATCTTCTTTGTCTAGTTTGGTGTTTAATTAGTTGTTTTTGCATGTGTGTTAATTCTTCTCTTTGTCACTTTGTTCTTCTTATTCTATTTCCTTGTTGTTGGCTAAGTTCACTTGAAGGAAAATATTAAGGTCAGGGAAAGCCAAAAGAGTAAGAGAAGAAAAATGAACAATAGTAGCATTGATAATAAATATTAAGAGGAACCATGTGTGATCTAGGAGAATGGATATTTGACTCATGTAAGGTATGTATACTTATAACAGTATGAAAAGTAGTGTATGTATAATGAGACAGTAAACTAAATATGGGGAGGAATATAGTGTGAATTAAAAGGCCAGTGTGTTCAGGAGAGAGGGAAAGAGTAAAAAAAGGACAGTAATATAAAGAGTAAATATAAGACAGAAAACAGAGCAAAGGTATTAGAAATAAATTCAAACAATAGGGGGGCAAACAAAGAGATGTGTAATGTAAGAGAAACAATAAATGATGGAGGATAGAAAGATGTAGAGGAAAGGGGATAGTGTTGGTGACCAAAATCAATATACACACAAAAGTGGAATGGAGGATGAGGAAATACAGCAAATGTGAAGCACTCCCTGCAGCACCTAATATTTTAAAAAATTTAAAAAAGGAGATGAAAGAAAGAAAAGGAAAAAAGGGACAAAAAGGAGGGGGTAAGTAAACAAGAAAAAGAAAAAGAGAAAAAAGAAAAAGAAAGAGAAAAAGGACCTTGGGGGATTAAGAGAAAGAAAACAAGAAGACAACCCAATAAAATACCAGACAAAGTTTCAAGCAAGGTATCTCTTTGCAGTTAAATAAAATGCTTAGGGATTTGACATTCTCCCCTTTTCCCCTCCTTACTTCCCTGTCACCCAGGGCAGCAGGAAAGCTGCCTGAGAGGTCCAGTAGGAGATTCAAGTGGGTCCTTGTTGAACCAGCTCTGCACAGAAAACAGTGACTTTTGTTTTCCAGAGAGAGAGCACCCACAGCTCACCAGGAACCCCAAGTATTCTACTGGAAGCTTGGAAAGCACCTCCTACAGTCCCTCTCTTTTAGGTGTGCTATGAGAGGGCTAGTTGATTTTCCGACTCCACCTTCTCCCAGACCAAGTTTCATATCACAGGGTATTTAGGTGAATTGGGTTTTGTCAGCAGATTCACTACTCCTTTCTTCCCAGGCTCTCCCCAAGCCAGCTGGTGTGCTCCTCGAAGCACAGATACACAGAAAAAGGAGGGAGGGAGAACCAGAAAATTGAACCTTCACTCGCTTGGCCCCTTTGCTGCACCTTCTACCGAATCCCTCCCACTCATGGAGTCAGTCCAAAACTGGAGGGCTTGGACAATCCCGGACCTCCAGAAGTGCTGGTCTTGGGAAACGGAAGCCCAGGACACTGCAGACTCAGAGTGTGTTGGTGTGTGGAATGCGTGCTATGGAGCTTAGGGGACACAGACCTGGGGACCACGTATCTGGGGATCATGGTGCCCAGGGACACCACCACACAACTGACAGTTCTCAGGGAACATTGTGGCCACCAGCCATAAGTGGAAGGGTCCCGCCTCCCCACAGCTTTCAACCTCTGTGCTTGTAACCTGCAATTCTACCTTTAGCAAGCACTACTTCTGTCACTGTCTCTAAAAAACAGACGTCCATACACCACCTGCCTTGCAAGGTCCTGAAACAGCCTGCTCCGGCAAGACTCCAACACCACTTTGCTGCTTCTTTGCAGTTGCACTCACTCAGACACCACCTTGCCCTGCCTCCTCCTGTAGAAGTTTTAATTAACTGGACTTAAAAGTGTAGTGATGGATAGAGCTGATAATAACACATTATAGTGAGTAGTAACTGGATTATAAATGGGATTGTGGCTGAAAAAGTTAGTCTGGGGAAGTAAATGTCAATAGAAAGAAAGCTAAAGAATAACTGAGAGGGAAGCAGACTTGGCCCAGTGGATAGGGCATCCATCTACCACATAGGAGGTCCGCAGTTCAAACCCCAGGCCTCCTTGACCCATGTGGAGCTGGCCCATGTGCAGTGCTGATGCACACAAGGAGTGCCCTGCCACGCAGGGGTGTCCCCGCATAAGGGAGCTCCATGCGCAAGGAGTGAGCCCCATAAGGAGAGCCGTCCAGTGCAAAAGAAATTTCAGCCTGCCCAGGAATGGCAGGCAGCACACAGCAAGATGACACAACAAAGAGAAACACAGATTCCCGTGCCACTAACAACAACAGAAGCGGACAAAGAAGAGCACACAGGAGATAGACACAGAGAACAGACAACTGGGGCAGGGTGGGGGGGAGAAATAAATAAACAAATCGTTAAAAAGAATAAAAGAATACCTGAAGGACTGAAATACACAGTAAACCCAGAGGCAGTTGAGAATTGTGGTTAAGGGTGCAAATACAAGCAAGTTCTTCTGTGAACTAGAGCAGATGTATATCACTATTGTATATACATGGAAAACTACAATTAGTGTGACCTATAGACTGTGGTTAACAGCAATACTATAATATTCTTGCATAAATGTCAAGCTGTACTGTGTTGATAAAGGAGGTGTATGGAAAAAGTGTGCTAAATGTATGCTATGGGCAGAGGACGTGGCCCAGTGGTTAGGGCATCCATCTACCACATGGGAGGTCCGCAGTTCAAACCCTGGGCCTCGTTGACCCATGTGCAGCTGGCCCATGTGCAGTCCTGATGCACACAAGGAGTGCCCTGCCATGCAGGGGTGTCTCCTACGTAGGGGAGCCCCATGCACAAGGAGAACACCCCAGAAGGAGAGCTGCCCAGCGTGAAAGAAAGTGCAGCCTGCCCAGGAATAGTGCCACACACACAGGGAGCTGACACAATAAGATGACACAACAAAAAGAAACACAGATTCCTGTGCTGCTGACAATAACAGAAGCGGACAAAGAAGACACAGCAAATAGACACAGAGAACAGACAACTGGGGTCAGGCTGAGGAAGGGTAGAGAAATAAATAAATAAATAAATCTTAAAAAAAAAAGAAAGATAAAGGTTTGCTTGACTCTAAAAAAAAAGCATGCTAATGGACCATGATTGGTAGTAATAGTCTGGTCATATTGTCTCATAATCTGTAACAAATGTTCAACAAGGGTGTGGAATTGTATGGGAAATTTACACATCTGTATGATTGTTTTGCAAGTTCACAATATTTGTAATAAAAATATATTTAAAAAATAATATGGGTTGGGGAAAAAATACACCAAATGTAAGATAGGAACTATAGTTGGTAGTAATATTGTGATGATGTTCATGCACAGTTTTAACAAATGTTTCACAATGCAAAGAGTTGGTGAAAGGGTGATGTATGAGAAACCTGTGTGATGTTATGTATGTATATTTTGTAATATCACAATCTTTACTGTGCATGCTAATGTATGAATGATATACTTCCATAAAATATAAAAAGTTTTTTTAAGAATAGGGTGTTCAGAGATGATGAAGAAAGAGTTGACCTTGCTGATTCTGAAACTTCAAGATTCAGAGAGCCACTTACGCACACATTGTTGTGACTGGCAATGGAAGAAATTGAGCATTGATGTGGAGTAAGTGGCCACAGTAGTTGCTGAGGGCAGGGAGAGGGAAGAAAAGAGGTGATGTGGGGACAATTTTGGGACTTGGAGTTGTCCTAAATGATATTGCAAGGACAGATGCTGGACATTATATATCCTGCCATAACCTACTGAATGGACTGGGGGAGAGTGTAAACTAAAATGTAAACTATAATCCACGTGGTGCAGCAGCGCTCCAAAATGTATTCACCAAATGCAACAAATGAATCCCAATGATGAATGAGGTTGTTGATGTGGGAAGAGTGGGGTAGGGGGTTTATGGGAACCTCTTATTTTTTTGATGTAATTTGTGATCTATGTATCAATACACTTAAAAATGATGCAATTGGGGGTGGGGAGTGGGGTGTAAAGGAAATTCTTATATTTTTTCAGTGTAACATTTTGGAAAAAAATCTTCTCATTCCCTATAAATGTGTATTATTTTCATAATTAATTATCTTTAAAGACATTTTCAATGATATGTTTTAAACTTTAAAAAAAGAAGTAATATTGGATATGAATGGACTCTGTAAAATAAAGCCTAAAGAAACTATGAAAGTACAGTTCTATAATTAGCAATGTACCAACCCACCATGTATGGATTAACAATTCTAATACTTCTAGCATTTGCACTGGAATCAAGTTTCATAGATAGTTGACAGATGAGGGAATATTTTTCACACTGTGAAATAGGTGATTATAGATAAGCAAGGGAGGAGACTAGAATGTTCTATATGTTAATAGTTTAGATTTATTAACTCATGTATCAGTAAATATAGAGTGTTGTATGTAGGCATATTTATAAACGTGTATATACACACATATGTTTCCTCACACTCTCTTCAGAGAGGCCTTAGAAGGCACAGTACCATGGAACTCAGAACATGGGATTTATCACCATTATCCATTAAGTGTCTTCTTGGAGAAATTGTTGACTCTAGGAGAGAAACATGCAAGAAATGACTGGCAGAATTTATAGTACCATAGAGTAAATATGTGCTAAAATAAAACTCTCAATGATGGGGTTATACTACAGATAAAGAGTACAGCTGACATTTTACCCCCATGGCCAAAAGTGGAACAAATTAAACAAGAAAAGTAATATTGTATCACTACTAAAAGTATCATATAAATTTCATGAGTTCATTCTGATATTAATAAATAATTGATTAAATAAATAAGAAGAGACAAATCTCTCTTGCAGGAAAAAAATCAATAATTTATGTAGATATTACTTTTTCAAGGCCATGGAGAAAAATCCCACTCTTGAAGTATGGGTTTCACTTAGTGACTTCTTCCCAAAGGTGATATAAGGAAGGTTAGAGATATGAGGAACTTTATGCTGGGGAACCACAAAACACTGCTGAATGAAGTCAATATAAACAATGATAAGTCATGTTGATAGGATGCACCCTGGTTATGATGGTATGAAAATGATACTTTATTTCTGGTGCATTCTTCCAAAAACCCATAAGCTCAGTCTAATCATGAGAAGAACATCAGAAAATTCAAACTGAGGGAAACTTTACAATATATCTTACCTACACTCCTCGAAAGTATCCAGGTTATCAAAACCAAGAAGAGTCTGAGAAGCTGCCACAATCACAAAGTGACTAAGAAGTTATGACAAATTAATAAAAGGTGTTATTTTGGATGACAGATGGTACAAACAGGGGAAAGGGGGTAAGAGGATCTTGGAAACTATTATAACATCCTTACAGGATTTCTGCAACTCTAAAACTGTTCTAAATATTAAGTTTATTAAGAAGTAAAATTTTTAGTGAAATGCAAATTCCTGGGATCATAAAACTCCAAGATTCAATACCGACAGAATTATATGCATTGGAAAATTACTCCGATTTCACAGAGTAATTGGAATAACTAAATAAAATGATAAACATGAAATGACTGACATTATGCCAAGCATTAATAGTGAAAACTTTATGATTCAACCCCACATATGCTAACTCATCACACCTCCTTCCATGCATCCACTCTTCTATTTTCATCCCTCATCATCTTTCCAAAGTTTTTACAACAGATAGAGTCATATTAACCCAGAGAAATCTTTCTACTTGGCAAGGGTTTTCATGAACATCACTCTCTCTAAACCATACACAGACTCCAATAACCTCAAACATAAAGATCCAATTTGTGGACAGAATACAAGACTCTCTTTTACAAGGCTCATTTTCAATTTTTCATGAATGCCCATCATTGTTCATCAGATATTCAGAATTATTTCTAAAACTGCACCACATCCTATGGTTATACTGAACTCACATTTGTGTCCCTCTTATCTCTTTTTGTTGTGCTTCTACCTCCACATCCTCATGGAATTATTCCAATTCCTCCTTCAAGGCTCAGTTCAATCATGAGGTCCCATATGATGCCTTCATTAACTCACACAACACAGGATGAGTCCAAAGTTCTAGACCCTCTTCACTAGGAATTCAGAGCCAGCTCAGGATATTGCATGTACTCATTTCTATGTCTCTTAAATTGTTTAGATATAATCTTTTATAAAAGAAACAATGTGTCACTTAATTCTTCATTCCCAAATTCATATTTAGTTCCTCATATTGTTTGATGACTAAATGTCATGTGTTGAACCGGATTCTTCCCAAAATTTTAGAAAAAGAAAAAGCAGTGAAACAAAAATCTCTATCTATGAAATGATGTTCCACTGTGTGTCTTCTCCAGTGTATCTTCATGAGTGAGTGTTCATTTATATAGGACACCAAGGGGGCAGGGACTCAACCATGAGTACCACCAGTGATATGATCAAATCAAAGCTCTAATCTTGATTTAATTAAGTAAATGTAAAAAAAATGAATTTAAATCAATCAAAGGGTATCATACACAGAGGAACAGACCAGTTTACAAACATAATTGAAATCTCTTCTTGGAATTCATAAATAGTATCAACCTGCCACAGAGACCTTTAGGGATTTCATTCCCATGAAACTCATTAATGAATTATTCTTTTGTCTCTCTTCTTGATAAGATACATACTTCTCTGGAGGTAAGAAAGAAAACCACAAAGCAAACTCGTGCCAGTTTTGAACCTCAGAAGACAGATAAGGAGAATCATGTCCATCTCTTATCCCACTGAACACCTTCCTTCCCTGTAGGAAGTCACCTTTCTTTAGATGTGAACTCAAATATTACAAGGTTTCCCAAAATGGTTTCTCTATCACTGATAGTAAAAAAGATTCTGGGTACACTAAAATATCTTGTTTCCAATCTGTCTCCTTTGGAGTCATGGGACTTCCTTCTCTCAACAAGATTTCCTTTTCTCTCACTTCTTCTCCATTCTCCCCAAAACTTAGCAATATATGTGCAAATCACTCAATCATTTATTTCTTAATCATTTGACAAATATTTATTCAACAATACTGTATGGTAAATAGTAAGTTATATTCTGGGAATGAATAGAAGAGTGAGATATTTTGCTTCTGCTCAAACAGCTCACAGACTTTAGAAGGCATGAGATAAGCAAATAAGTAAATGCAACATAATAAGATGGTACTGGAATCCTCCTGGAGTATATTTCCATATATCAGGATCAGCTTTTCCATTTCTGCTAAAAAGGCTCTTAGGACTTAGATGGGAATTACATCGAAGCTGTAGATAACTTTGGGTAGTACTGACATCTTAACAATACTAATTCTCCCTATTCATGAACACAGAATACCTTGCCATTTACTTAGTTCTTTTATTATTTCATTCAACTTTTTTTTTGAAGTTTTCATTGTGCATCCTTCTTAGTTAAAGTTATTCCTATGCATTTTCTTCTTTTAGATGGTATGGTGAGTGGATTTTTTTATTGTCCATTTAAGAATGTTCTTTCTGTTGTATAATATAAAGCTTTTTTTTCATGTAAACCTGATAGGTTTCATTTGGTTGAATTCATTTATGATCTCTAGGGTTTTCTTGGGGCAGCTTGTCATGATATAGATAAGGATCACCACATTTCTTAAAACAGATGATTTTACTTTTTCTTTCTAAATTGGGTAGACTTTATTTAGTTTTATGGCCTAATTTCTTAACTTCCAGTATAATACTGAATAGCAATATTGAAAGCAGTCATCCTTGTTTTGTTCCAGATCTCAAAGAGATAACTTCCACTCTTTCAGGATTGAGGATAAGATTACCTGTGTTTTCTTATATATTTTGTTTATTCTGTTTAGGGAGTTATTTATATTCTTATTTTTCTAAGTATTTTTATCATGAAAAGGTGTTGGAATTTATCATTCACATTTTCTGCATCAATTTAGATTTTCATGTGATTTCCTTTTCATTAGGTTAATGGGTATATTACATTGATTTTCTTAAGTTGAACATTCATTTTGAATCCCATTTTGTCTTGGTGGGTAATTCTTGTAATATTCTCTTGGATTTGACATGCTAGTATTTGTTAAGTGTTTTGCATCTATATTTATGAGAGAAATTGCTCCTTGCTTTACTTTCTTTGATATGCTTTATGTAGTTTTGACATCAAAATAACTTTAGTCTCATAGAATGAGTTTGGAGGCTATATGTATCTTGACTTCAAGTTGGAAGGTTATGAAAAATATTGTCATTAATTCTTCTTTGAATATTTCATAGATTTCATTTTGGAAGATGTCTGATCCTAGACTTCTAGTTTTGAGAAGTTTTTGATAACTAATTGAATTTCTTTACTCATTATGTTTTTGTTGAGATCTATTTCTTTTCAGTCAATTTAGATAAATTGCATATTTTTAGGAATTGGTCCATTTCTTCTATTTTCTAGATTTCGGTAGACAATTACTCATAGATTTAATTCATAATCCCTTTAATGTCAGCAATATTTAGCAACATCCCTGATTACATTTTTTATTTTGGTAATTTACATCCTCCTTCTTGTTTCTTTTTCAATCTCAATAAACCTTTTCTATTTTATTGATCTTTTCCAAGAAACAATTTCATTGGTTCACACAATTGTTTTTTCTATACTCTAGTTCATTTCTCTTCACTGAAATCTATATTGTTTTTCTCCTTCTTCTAGATTTAGGTACAGTTTGCCCTTCTTTTTCTATTTCCCACAAATCTGTAGTTAGGCTTTTTTAAAAAAATTTTCTCTCCCCTTCCTCCCTGCCCCCACCCCCCAGTTGTCTGTTCTCTGTGTCTATTTGCAGCATGTTCTTTGTCTGCTTCTGTTGTTGTCAGCAGCATGGGAATCTGTGTTTCTTTTTTGTTGTGTCATCTTGCTGCGTGAGCTCTCCGTGTGTGCGGTGCCATTCCTGGGCGGGCTGAACTTTCTTTCACACTGGGTGGCTCTCTTTATGGGGTGCACTCCTTGCGCATGGGGCTCCCCTATGCAGGGACACCCCTGCGTGGAATGGTACTCCTTGCATGCAATAGCACTGTGCATGGCCAACTGGACACAGGTCAAGGAGGCCCTGATTTGAACTGCAGACCTCCCATGGGGACCTCCCATGTGGTAGACAGATGCCCTATCCACTGGGCCAAGTCTGCTTCCCTGTAGATAGGTTTTTGATGTGTTATTTTTTAAAATATGAGGATTCACACCTACAAATTTCCCTGAATATTTCAAATTCATCCCAAATCTGGCCTAACAGAATGAATTAGTTTAGCCACAAAATAAATAATAAAATGGACTGTGATGTGTAGTGGATTTCAAATGCCAGCTGCAGTTTTGAGAGACTGTCCACATTAAGGAATTTGAGATTCCATATTACTAAATATGTTCTATATGAAAATGAATTAGAAAATTATCCTAAGTGGGAACTCTGGTAAGAGATTCCTGTATAAAAGATGGATCCTTAGAATTATAGTTGCATTGTAAAGGTTAACAAAGTATAAATCCATTAATCAAGTATGTGTATGAAGAGACACACTTCTCCTGACCATGGTGCTACAAGTGCCAAAGCTCTCTGAATGAGGATCCAGCATGCAGTCTGAAATCACAGAAGCTTTGTGACCTTAAAGGCTCAAGGTGCACAACTTAACATTAAATTGTTTTAGCTTGCTAATTTCCAAATAATGTAAAACGTGAATCCTCTCTTTTCCACTGAGACCTCCAAGAATTCACACAAATATGTCCTCAAATTAAACAGCAGAATTTTAAAACTCAGTATATCAATGGATAAATTCTTACATTGCTAGAATCACAATAAGTCCATAGTAAGATACCAGTAAGTCTACTTTAGTCCAAATTTCATTCCCCAAACCAGAGGATTCTGGGATGGTGATGTCTACTCCACATCTCATAGAGAGGGGCTGTGATCCTTTAGAGCTGATGGATGGGACTATGTTGCTTGCAGTTTTAGGCTTTCTCTGTTACTTGGTATGTAGTTGTCCATCATCACCCCCTTGCCTGTTGTCTTGGGTGAAAGCAATGAACTGGAGAGTAAGTGTTGCAAATCTATTGAGGTTCAGGGCCCAGCTGGCACATGGGCAGCCCCCAAACTTAAGTCACTTGTACATAAACCTACAAACTCTAGTACTAATTACAAGTACAAATGAAAGGACAGAAAAGCCACATGTAGGGAATCTGAAGGTAGTGGTCACTGGAGGTTCTGAGGGTAGGAAACAGTAAAAAGTGTTATAAGACAGGGGCATTTTTTGGAATTGGGAATTGTCCTAAAAGACATTGCAGTAACAGATGCAAACCATTTTATATCTTGCCATAATCTATGGAATTATGTCGAAGAGAGTGTAAACTACAATGTAAACATTTGTCCATGCTTAGTGGCAATGCTCCACAGTATGTTCATCAATTGCAATGAATGTACCTCACTAATGAAAGATGTTGTTCATGTGGGAAAATGTGGGAAGTGTGGGGAGTGGGGCATATTAGAATCCCCTATCTTTTTCATATGATATTTGTGTAATCTAAGTATCTTTTCAAAAATTAAAAATATCTATACAGACCCTAAGAAAGCAAGTTATCATGACTAAAAGACAGAAAAAAAGACAGACAATAGGAATAAAAGCTTTTAAGTTTTTCAGATTTTGAAAATATTCAGAGAATATGAAACAACACTTTTTAATGAGTTTTAGAAGATTAAAAAGAATATTGCAATTATATTAAATGGTATATTTCAATAATTAAATAAATAGAACCTCTCAAGCTAAAATGTACAATGATGAAAATGTAAAATTTCCAAGTAGGAATGGGAGATATTTATCTACCATGGGAATCAAAGACCCACTAATCCTGAAACAGAAATGGAAAATAAATCAAATTTATATCTGTGGACCTACTACACTTGACATTTTATCCATGTCCCTCCATTTACTGCCAGTAAAACATTCCCTTTCATATTTTCTTTGCACAGTGAAACAGATCTACAGGTTGATTTCAGTGATTTATTGTTCCACTGATGTTTTCCTTCTTGGATAATAAATAAATACAAAATATTTTCATTCAGGAAACGAAAAAATATATATATATATTACCACACTTAGGATGATATATCTCAGAGCTATTAATATGCAGGTGCTTCCAATTCTTCTGAGAGGGATGATCTGGAAATGAGGAGAAATGGGAAGTGTGACATTGGAGAAAGACATTAGAATGTGAAATCCAGGACCTTCTCATTCAATACTGTTACTCTAGAATTTGCTTCTCTTGCAAACTCAGTTCTTGGCAGTGGAGGGAGGAGTAATTGCTCCTATGTTTGATATATACTCACTTAGGCATGGGCTACCTTATTACAATGCATTATAATAGGTAAGCGTTCTGTTACAGTTTTCTACTTTCTCTTGGTTTAAATGATGTTCCTTGGACCTGGGTGTGTTTATTCTCACTTCCCCACTCTGGACAGTAAATCTTCAATTGGCAGTATGCATCTTTTCTAAATTTCTCATGTTAGGGTCCCAAAGTATTTATTCTACTCATAAAACATTCAATTAAACAGAACACAGATCACTCAAAATGTATCTTGCCTTCCTACTATGTAACATATATTTCATGGCTTTCAGACAGCAAATAAATCCCCCACTTATCCAGGAAAAAAAAACAGTTTTTCCCTCTGTAACTTGGTGTTTATCTCTCACTGAAATTATGGAAGTGTCTTTCAATGAAATCTATATTTTAGGAACTCTGTGCAAGGTTTCCCTTTTTTAAAAAAACTAACTGTACTTAAGTTTCACTGATAAAAGGCAATATGATGCTTTTTTCCCCTTATAGCCATTTATAGACTCTTAAGGAATAAACTTTGTTTTACATGAGAACAAATTTTACCCTCAGTTTAGAGTGAATCATTGTTTTCACATATTTTAGGATCCTGGAGAAGAATAAAATTCTACTGACAAAACCAGGAATACTTTTTTATTTTAAAGGAAAAGAGAAGATGCAGGAATGGGGAAATAAGAAAAGATCTTTGTAATAACATAAGTTCGAGGAGAATATAATAGAGTTGAAAAGGTCTCCGTCACTCACATATGATATTTGCTTAATAAAAATGTTACCTTATGAATCATTGTACCAGCTAAATATTTAGAAAGGAAACAGGAAGTTTCTTAGGGGATTTTGAAAGATATCAATCACCCTCTCTTCATAAATTCAATCTAAGTGTAAGTAAGTTTGGCATCCACAACTGAGTCTTCTTAGGGTGTGACTTCAGTAGGGTAGGTTATTCTTAGCAGTCTTTTCTCCCTCTTTCTGGTTTGTATTCCTGTCCTCCAGATGGGGAAACTGCAGGTGGTGGTGCCTATTTAATCAATACTGAAGACATGAGCCTGCTTCTCCCTGACTGCAGAAAGGGGGCATATTTGTGTGGTCAATAATTCCAGTGGAGTCTTCTTGATTATACAGTGTTCCTGATTATAACAGAAGTATCACCTTTCTTAGCTGGACTGTTTTTCACTCTTTTCCATACTTCCAAATATTGAAAGACATAACTCTAGTTTCTTCAGTAACATGAGTGTTCATGACTACCACGTTTTTTCTCAAGATTCTTTTTCAAAATTTTCTTAATGTTTTTATTTTTGAAGAAGCTTTAGATTACATAAATGTTACATTAAAAATACAGGAGATTCCCATATGCTCCAGCCCCTCAAGATCCCACACTTTACCACATTAACAACTTGTTTCATTAGAGTTGTACATTTGTTAACATTGAAGGACACATATTGAAGCATTGCTACTAACCATGGACTACACTGTAGATTATAGTTTACCCTCAGTCTCAGACAATTTTATAGGCTGTGACAAAATGTATAATGGCCTTGTTTCCATCATTGAAAGGTCATGTAGGAGAATTCTTATGTCTCCAAAATGTCTCCATATCAATCCTTATTCTTCCCTTCCCTCCCCTGAGAACCTCTGGTGGCCAATGCCTTTATTTCAATGATAAAATTCTTTAATTACTATAATAACACTTCTATAATAGAATAATAATATCTAGTTATTATAATGTACAATGGACTAAAGTAAACATTCTTAAAAGCTTTTATTTGGAAAGAGATTTCTGCTCAAAAATAAGCCTTTCATGTAAACTATTTTGTACCAGAACTGATTACAAAATAGCAGTCTTGCAGGGTAGCAATTGGGAACTGATACATCAAATTGTTGGGAGTGAGAAGACCACTGACACTATTTCCATGTGGTAAATGTACATAATTGCTCTTGTATAGCTTGGAAAAAATGAATCACAATATATTGTTTGCAGTAACATTTAAAGAAAGCACCTAGGAAAGGTATTGACAAACTGGTTTATGTGAAAAATGATTTTACTGAGAATCCTAATTCAAGTTAATGTGGAATAAGGTGGGGCTCTTACTTGCACTGGAGAGAATTCCAGAAAAAAGTGACAAGGTGAGGATTTTTAATTTTCAGATTAAGGTGTAATCAAAACATAGACATTTTATACAACTGCATGAATGAAATATCTTTTCCTGAAAATTTCAGTTCTGATAAGTGTATGACTCACATCAGAGACTGAACCTGTGTGTCAATAAATTACAAGTGAAAATGAATTCACAGCTTTGCCAAAGAATTTGAAGTGAATACAAATATGTAAGCAATTATTAACATCTTCAAATATGACCATTAGCTCAGAGAAATCATTACCTCCAAAATGCCACTCTGGTTTGCCATTTGTAGTGATGGCAAGGAAATCAGTTGATGAATGAAGCATTCACCTTAGCCTACCCAGAAGAAAACAGCAAGCTTACATAAAAGTCTGAAATTATGTCTTAATATCTATGTTTAATATAAGAATAAGATATAGTAGGAAAGGCAGAAAAACACATATTTGCTTTTTATGACCCATAAATGAGGACTATTATTGTAGGGAGTGCTGAAAGAAATTTCCAGAAAATATCCTTCAATATGGAAATATTTTTTAAAGGGCAAACTTACATCGCTGGAAGAATGATAGAAATTATTGAAACCATCATTGTTTGAAAAATCAGGGAATGTGTTGTTGATTACAACCTCACTTGAATTATGATTTTGAAGGTGCAAGCGAAAGGCACATATTGGAGATAGAATGTGGATTACTATAAAGCAGTCAGATGACATCTCCAGTTCAGGATGTGACCTCTTTCAGGAACTAATGAACAAGCCCTGGTAGGTGGTACAGAGCCTTTGCTAGGAGAGCTTATTTTTCACTAACACCATAAAACACAAGCAGTTTCTTTCATCTGGGAGTGACTGCAATACACTTTCATCCCTCCAGCACCTGCTATAATTTTATATATACAGAATAAACTGAATGAAATATTTTACTGCTGAAAATCCAGGCAGCAGTTTCTATCTTCAATCCTGAATCCAGGAATACAATGAGGGAACACATGATGTAAAATAATACAAAAGAAATAGGAATCCGTGATATACCAAAATGAAACAAATGTAAGTTTTTATTAGGCAAATGCAAGATTATCTCTCTATACACTTACAAAGTACCTAGATTAAGATCTCCTCTAATCCATATTTTATTCCTCCACCTTGTGTACCCTGGGATGGTGATGTCCACTCCACCTCTAAATTGAAAGTTGGCTTAGATCCCACATGGCTGATGGGTGGAATTCTCCTGCTTGCACTTGTAGACTCTCTCGGTTCCCTGGTATGGTGGTTGACCATCCTCACCTCCCTGTTAGCTGACACTGGCAAATCCAATGAATTTGAGAGCAGGTGTTGCAACTCTCCTGAAGCTCATTCAAGTCTCCTGACCATTCAACAACCCCAGCACCAACAAAAGGTTGAGTAAAAGTGACAGAGAGGCACATGTAGAAAGATCACATCTGAGTCCAACTCCATCACACTTCAGGGTACAAATTCCAAAGTAGTATCTTCTGGCAAGGCACCGAACTCCAGAATCATCTGCCATGACCATAGGAATGAGGTGTCTCTGTAGTCCTCAGGAGAACCACTACCTGGGGTAGTACCTACTTAGGCTGTCTCTGAGATCCTGCTGAAAGATGCATAAGTCCAAACTCATCTGAAGTCCTGACTCATTTTGAAGTCTCTTAGCCATATGAACTCATTTGTCATTCCCATTTCCCCTTTTTATTCAAGGTATTTTTCTAATTGTATCACGAGCAGGTGGTTGGTAGTAATTCCTCAGCACCAGGGATTCTCAACCAAGCGGATATATCCCATGCTGGAGGGAAAGTAATGTTGAGTTGACTTAGGGAGTGGCCACATTTGAGCAACATGGAGGCTCTCAGGAGGTTACTCTTAGGCACCTTGCATCTCTAGACCTAGTTGAAATTTCAAGCACACAGGCTCATAAGCATTGTCATCAGTATCAAGGGCCCATCATTGGACCATCCTTCTTCACTGGTCTTTGTTCTTGCACTTGGGGGATAGTTGCTCCTCAACTGGGGAGTGCAACATAGTTTCCCAGAATAGGAACTCAGCACTTCCTCAGTTGTCATGTCAAACTCTACCTAATATGACAATTAATATCCAAAATATATTTATATACCCTGCATGAATGCCCTGGAGAACTGCCCGCTGCCCATGCATCCCCCATCAATGACATCCCACACCAGTGCTCCTGCCCTGCAATTGTTGAAACACTCTGTGATCCAAAACTTCTTCAAAACTATATGCAAATATATTTCTAAACTCAATTAACAGGAAAATGAAATATTAGTGATAGGTTTAAAGATAAAAAATAGAATATTTTTATTCTATATTTAAGAAAAACTAAAAGTAAAAAATAAATCAGGGGATTAAAATGCAAAATATCATAAAATATATTTTACATTTTGCCTTCATCACTGTAATAGGTGTTGCTGTGTATGTACAGTAGAAAAGCTCTCTCTCCCATTCTTTTCTCAGAGTCTTCATCCTTTGTTTAAAAAAAATTATAATGTCTTCAAAAAAGTTTTAGATCACAATAAAGTCACATATACAATATAAGGGAATCTGATATGCCAACATCAAACACTTTCTCTCTTCCCCCTGCAATTATCTTTTTAATGTGCGTATATTTGCTATAGCTGATGAACAGATATTGAAACATAGATACAAACCATGGTTTCACTATGGCTTACATTATGGTTTATATTTTAGATTGTACAATTTTATAAAAATTTGGTTGTACTATGGTTTACATTTAATTTTTTGGTGAAATTTAACAAGGCCTATATCCATCACTGCATAATCTTGTGGAACACTTCCACTGCCCCCAGTTGTCCCATCTTCCATCTATTCTATTCCTCTCTCCCCCACCCCTTGGGGCCCACAGTGAGAACCAAGCTTCACTGCCTGAAATACACGATTCACAGATACTTGCAACAATGTTGAGGATTTGACACACTAGTCTGTCTGGAGACAGTGGCTGTGGGAGTTGCTGAGTGCTGGGAGAGGGAAGATGTGTGACATGGAGGCATTTTTAGGACTTGAAGTTGTCCTGAATGATATAGTACGGATAGATGAAGGACATTACATATCATGCCATAAGCCATTGAATGGACTGTGGGGAGTTGCAAACTACAATGCAAATTATAATCCACACAACCATAAGTTGTTGGTGTGAGAGGAGTGGGGGTGGGGTGGGGAGTGGTATATATGGGAACCTCATATTTTTAATGTTACATTTTGCATTATCTATGTATCTTCACTAAAAGACAACAAAATATTTCATTTTCAAAAAAAGAATCTTCTAGTGTTTGATCTCTGTTAATCATGAGCACTTTTGTAAACTTGAGACAAAGTATCCTTTTATAGACAGAATGTTTCCCAGCATTTTAAAGGCCTGCTTTATGTCCTTGTTTCTAAGAATGTAAATAAAGGGGTTCAACATGGGAGTAATCACTGTGTACATCACTGAGGCTATTGCATTTGCCTTTGAGTTTTTGGTAGCAGCAGAGCTAAGATACACTCCAATACCTACCATAAAACAAGGTCACTACTGAGAGGTGAGATCCAAAATTAGAAAATGCTCTATATTTACCACGAGCTGTTGAGATTCTCAAAATTGAGGATATAATTTTATAGTAAGAGAAAAAGATCCCAGTGAGTGGTATAACCCCGAGAAGTCCACCTGCAAAATACATCACAAGGTCATTGAGGAAGGTGTCAGAACAAGCATGTCTGACTACCTGATTAAGTTCACAGAAAAAGTAGGGCATTTCCATCTCTGTACAAAAAGACAATTGTAAAACCATTAAGTTATGCAAAAGAGAGTCCAAAACACTCAATAACCAGGATACCAGCAGTAGGAGGCCACAGAGCCAGGGGTTCATGATGACTGTGTAGTGCAGGGGGTGACAGATGGCCACGAAGCGGCCATAGGCCATTGCAGTCAAGAAGGAGTTATCTAATTGTCCAAAAAGCATGAAAAAATACATCTGGGTGAGACGGTTTTCAAAAGTTATGATTCTGTTGCCTGTCTGAATGTTCAGCAGCATCTTTGGTTTCGTGGTGGAGGTGAAACAGATATCAGTAAAAGACAGGTTGGAGAGGAAGAAGTACATGGGTGTGTGGAGATGGGAGTCCAAGATGATGGCCAGGATGATGAGCAGGCTGCCAATGAATGTAACCAGGTACATGGACAGGAACATTCCAAAGAGGAGGGGCTGCACCTCTGTATTTTCTGAGAGCCCCAGGAGGATGAATTCTAAAGCATATGTTTGGTTTTCTGTTTCCATGTGGATGATGAATTTCCTGGAGATATTCAATACAATGCAATTTAGCCTCAAGCCATAATCAGAAAAATATAATAAATGATACTGTTTGTATTGTAATTACATTAAGTTAATATTTTTATGGATTTTATAGAGATCTAGTACCCTTTTCTGAAAATAGGGAAAACATATGTTCCTGCTTCTCCTTGATAGTTGTGATGGCTAGAAACCCTTGGTCATAATAGAATACACTTTGCCAAGGCAATAATTTCCATGATAAATTCTCTCAGACTTTATTTTAAGCAACAAACATTATGACCATGTTTTTGTACCCTGTGATAAAATAGAAAAGAAGAACAATGTAGTAGGAACCATGTTATTTGGTTGTAACAGTTATTATAAAAACACAATAATTTAAAAAATCTTTTTGGTGAAATGGACAAATGACCCCACACAAATGTGTTCCACTGATGTTTCACAGAGGACAAGGGTAATTCAGTGTAGAAAGTATGATCTTTTCAAGAAGTGGTGTTGGAACAAAAGTGAAGCAGGCTAGTAAGATAGGGAATAGATGGATCTAGAACCTGACAGAGTCCACATGGACATCAAAACCCCCTAATGATGGCTGCTGGAGGAATCTCACCCTGGGATTTGCTACCCAGAACAAAGCCTCCTTCCTGAGAATATGGAAAAGCCTGGATCTTCCCTAGGAACTTTATCACTGTGTCCTCACTAAGGAATTGATGGGCAGGGTAATCAATCCAAAGAGCAAACAGCTGAAACCCCCTCCCCTGCCATTAGCAAAGGGGTGGATAACTAGCAGTTTAAAAGCAAACAGTGAGGTTTGAGCTTGCTCTTGCCTAGCTTTTTGCCTATTGACCCGTCTTGCCTTCTGCATGTCACTTTCATCATTTTTCCTCTGCTATGTGGCCATGCAAGTTACCCTCGGGACTTATAATCTATAATGGGGAATTGTAGCTTGTAAATTAGCCCTCTTCATCCCTTTTCAGCCCCTTCCTCACTACCTGCTGGTGCCCTGCTCTGTTATTTTCTCCCATTTCTCTTCCCTTCCTACCTGAATTAATTACTGGCCTAACTCACCTGGCGTGTTCTTGAAATTCACTTCTGCAGCATAGCCAAGAACTTAGTTAGAATATGGAAACAATAGGATGCACTCATGCCAAATAAAAAAGGAACTTAGGCACTGATTGAATTCATTTCACAAAAATTAAATCAAAATGAATCATACCATTTTAAAGTAAAATGCATTGTGAAAGTGCTAGACTAAAATGTGAAGAAAATCTAAGGGCCCATAGGTTGGAAAAGAGTTTTTAGATATAGTCATGGAAGCATGATTCATGAGAGATTAAAATTTATAAGTCAGTTTTTATTCAAATGTAAAATATCTACTCTGTGAAAGACATTGATAAGGGGTTGTAAGAAAACATGCAGATTTGGAAAATTACTTACAAAACACATCTGATAAAAGATTTATATACAAATGTAGAAATTAATATTAATACCACAAAATAAGAAAGCATAAGCTGAATTTAAAAATCTGCAAAAGATATAAACAGGATCCTAACTTAGGAAGAAATTCAAAATACAAATACAAAATACAATATATAAAAAGAAATTCAACTTCACTGGCACCTAGGTATTATGACCAAATGCCAACTAGCAATGTCTCTGAAAAAGACCTTGGCCAAAAAGGGGAAATATTCAGTGCAGAATGAAATTTTATGATTAAGAGATTTTAAAGTGAGTTTGGTGGTCATTCCAGAGGTTATGCTTATGCTCATCTCAGCAGAATCTCACTATCTGTTACAGTAAACAGTGCCTCAAACAGTAGGGATCCTGATGGTTCTAGAGATATCTAGACACTGTAAATAGTGCAGGGAATCTCAGGAATTTGGCACCCTGTCAGTAGACCTTACTTTGGAATTTATGCTCCCCAGTGTAAAAGAGTTAGCTTCATTTGTAGATTCCCAACATGTGGCTCTTCTCTAAATGTTATTTACATAAAGCCATGTGTTGGCACTATCCTTGTTAAATACATGAGCCAGAGCATTATGTTTTTGGTCTGTTCATGTGCCAGTTGAACCCTTAATCTAAGCAGAGTTTCAACACTTACTCTCCAGTTCATTGGACCTATGTAGAACAACTAATAAGGAGATGGTAATGGACAAACCTATCCCAAGGAGCAAAGAATGTCTGCACCTCTAAGCAAGCTAGCTCCACCCATATATCCCAAGGGATCTAAGCCCCCTCTCAATTAGAAACAGTGGGCATCACCATCACAAAATCCTGAAGATTGGGGAATGAACAATGGACTAAAGTAGACATTATTTTTATATTATAGACTTACTATTCTAGCAATGGAAGAATGTTTATCATTGATATAAAGGCCATGACCACCAGAGATTCTGAGAGGAGGGAGCAGGCAGAATAGGTGTTATATCAGGGCATATTCAGGACATTGGGATTGTTCTGCATGACATTGCAATGACGGATACAGGCCATTATATGTTTTATCATTACCTAAAATTGTGCAGGACAGGCTCTTAACTATAATATAAACTATAATTCATGGTTAGCAGCATTGTTTCTATATGCATTCATCAATTGTAGCAAATGTACTATACTAATGAAAGTTGTTGTTACTATGGGAAAGAGTGGGAGGGTGAAGGGGTGGGGCATATGGGTCCCCTCTATATTTTATGTAACATTTATGTACTCTAAACCTGTTTTAAAATTTTAAAATTTAAATAAATAAATGAATAAATAAACTCATTAAATCTCTTTTAAAAATTAAACATCATCTGTCATTAGGGACTTGGAAGACTATGAACACAATAATATATGACCACATGTTTATTAGAAGAGATAAAAACCTAAAAACTGAGAATACCAATTGCTGTTGAGTATATGGAGCAATACATCTCTCATTCACTGCTAGTGAGAACACAAAATGGTTCATCCAGAAGACAGTTTCTTTTAAAACTAAACATTGTCTTACCATACAATCCAGCAGTTTTGCTTTTAGGTATATAAATATACACACCATATCATATATATATATATGATATGAAAATTAGAGTCCACACAAAAGTCCACACATGAACGTTTACAGCAGCTATATTTTTAAACTCCAAATCTGAAAGCAAACAAAATGTTGGTCAACCACCACACCAGGGAACAGAGAGAGTCCACAACTGCAAACAGAATTCCATCCATCAAACATGTGGGATCTAAGGCCCCTCTTGATTTAGAGGTGGAGTGGTCATCACCATCCCAAGATCCTCAAGATAGAGGAATAAAATAAGAATTAGAGTGGGCTTAGTGGTATTCTACTATAGACTTATTGTGACTCTAGCAATGGAAGAAATTGTGTCACTGTCATGGAGACAGTGACCACTGGAGTTGTTGAGTGCAGGGAGAGGGAAGAAGAGGGTGTGATGTGGTGGCTTTTTTGGGGACTTGGAGTTGTCCTGAGATATATCTCATGGACAGATGCAGGATATTATATATCCTACCATATCACACTGAATGGACTGGAAGAGAGTGTAAACTAACATGTAAACAATAATCCAAGCTTTGTAGCAATGATCCAAAATGTATTCATTAAATAAAAGGATTGTGCCACACTGATGAAAGGTTGTTAATGTGGGAGGATGGGGAATTTAGGGATTGGGGTATATGGGAATATCATATTTTAAAATGTAAAATTTAGTGTGATCTATGTATCTTAAAAAAAGAAGACCATAATAATTTTTGCTAAAGAAATCTCATAGCGAATTTATAAAAACAAACAAGAAAAATCTTTACATCTCAGTGAACATACTCTAATAATGACTGAAGTAATAAATGCACAGTTATGTCATTAAGGCAAATACAACAAATTTTACATGTCACAGGAATTGTATGCTTTTTAATATGTATCAATAAAGTTGATTTCTTTTTTAAAAAGAACTATTTTTAAAACCTCACCACACCATATAATTTTTGACTCCATATTTGTGTCCATGTCATCTCTTCTTCATGTACTTCTAGTCTTTTCTCCTTCTGAAATTACTCTAAATCCTCCTTCAAGCCTTATTGCAATTAAAATCTCCCTTGTGACGCCTTTACTAACGTCCCCAGGATGAGTCGGTAATTTCTGATCCACTTCACCAGAATTCCAGAGCCACATATATTGAATGATTAAAAGGAAAAAAATGAATAAACACAGGTAAACAGATAATTTCTACAAGTATAGAGAAAGAAGAATGAGTGAAACAAGGAAACAATGCTTTTGAGAGAGGGAAGACCCAAGAGTAAGAGATCAGAGGAAGCAGATTGGGAAAAAAAATCTATTTTAGTTTATCTGCTATTTTCACTCAGGCTTTTTAATAAGACAGAACTTTGTGTTTTAAGTTTTCTCTGTGGTCATAATCTGCTGATTTCCTTAAAGCTTCTACCAATAAAAGGTGTCCATGGAGTCAAAAATATATTCCCCCAGTACCTGTGAAGATTCTGTAAGTCGCTCTGAAATTATCAAGTCAGGGTCTAAGTTCACCAATGCAGGTTCTTCCTTGACAGATGAATGAAGTTGGAAACTCTGTTCCCAAGAAGTGAAGTGAGATGGAATGAGTCATAAGGTCTGTAGAAGACAAATTGTGTTTTCTTTGATACAGTGAAGGAGAAGCACATAGAGTATCTGAGCAATTAGGGATTCCATTCCCATGAGCCACATTAATGAAGTATTCTTTGTATCAATCTCCCTGAGATAATTATTTCTCTGGAGATAAGAAAGGAAAACACAATGCAAATTTGCACCAGTTTAGTCCCTTGTGACAGCTTTGGAGCTCCATGTTCATCTCTTATCCCTGTGGACACCTACCTCCCAGGAGGAGGTCACCCTTATTAAGGTGTGGGCTCTAGTCTTGTAAGGTTTCCCATACTGATTTCCCTCTTGTTGCTTCTGGAGTAAGATTCTGAATACATTAAACTATCTTATTTCCCAATTTTTCTCCTCTGGAGTTGGCTGTCATGAATGGAGACACCCACTCACAAGTGAATTTCCTCTTGTCTCACTGCTTCTCCTTTCTCGCCCATAATTAGCAATATCTGTTCAACCCACACAACCATCTGGTTTCTCAGTCATTCAACAATATTTATTCAGCAATATTATATGGTAAATCCTAAAGTACATTCTGGGAATGAAGAGAAGACAAAGGTACAGTGTTTCCTAACAAACTGCTCACAGTTTTAAAAAGCCAAGAATTGAGCACTCACACAATCCTTAGAAGCCTGCCCCTGGTGCACCTTTTGCCAGATGTCCACCATCCAATACCCTAAAACAGTAACCCTTCTTTATTATATCATCAACAGTGTTTTCTCAAGGATGGGTATAAGACATTTAAAATTACACAAAAAATATATAGGGGCTGATAGGCTAAATATAAATCATAATGTAAAACATAAGATAACTAAACATATAGAAAATTGTATAGTCTAAAAAATAAACCACAGTGTAAACACAAATGTTACCTTATTTGAAAGTTATTGTCTCATATCTGTACATCAGTTTTAGAAAATATGGTATGAATGTTAAAAGATTACTGCTGTGGAAGGGAAAAGATATTATGTTGGATATGTGGGATTACTGTATATTTTATATATGAATTACTGTGATCTAAAACTCTTGTGAAGATAAACTTAATAATTAGAAAAAAGAAAAGGAAAAGATAGGATGTTGGATTTTTCCAAATTAATATGTACTGTATATCTAACCTTTAAACTCATCGCTATATTCCATTTTACTATTAAGGGAACCTGGCAATATATTGGGCTTCACTTTTCAGGAAGTTTTGGATCACAGAGAGGTTCAACAATGGCAGGGGAGGAATACTGGTGTGGGATGTTATTGACAGGGGACACATGGTTGACAAGGAGTGCTACAGGGCATATATCCAAGGTACATAAAAATGTTTGGATATTTTCATAGTGGAAACAATTAAAAACAACTGAGGGAGTGCTGAGTTCCTAGCCAGGGGAGCTCTATCACAGTCCCTAAAGGAATATCAACAATCCCCCAAGTGCAACAACAAACACAAATAAGAATGAAGGTCCAACAATGAGCCCCTGATACTAATGACTATGCTTGTGAGCCTGTGCACCTGAAATAAGAACAAGGGCTAGAGCAGCAATGTGCCTAAAAGTTACCTCCTGAGAGCCTCCGTGTTACGCAAATATGGCCAGTCTTGAAGCCAAACTCAGCATATAAATTTGTTGCCTTCCCCCCAGCATGGGACATGAATCCCAGGGATAAGCCTCCCTGGTGCCGAGGGATTAATACCAAGTACCAGCTGATGAAGTAACTAGAAAATGTCCTTGAATAAAAGGTTCAACTCGGACCAGCAGAATATCTCTGTCTACATATAATAACAGGAGTTAAAAATGCTTTTTGACCTAAACCAAGGGGCAAATGGAAAGGGCAAATGAGTTTATATGGCTATGAGTCCAAAAAAGAGCTGGGAGTTTATCAGAGGGGTTGCCCTCATGCACAACTCAGCAGAGTCTTAGAGACAGATAAAGTAGATAGAACCCCAGGTATTTGTTCTTCTGAGGGCTACAGAGACCCACAGGTTTTATGGTCATGGCAGATGGAGTTCAGTGCCATGTCAGTTGGCCCTTCTTTGGAGTTTGTGTTCCTGTGTGATGGAGCTGGACTCAGATGTGATCACTTTTCACAAGTCTTTCCTGTTACTTTACCAGAATTGTAGTTGGTGATGGGGATTAATATATAACCAGGGGATCTGAATCTCTGGACTGACCATACGATAGCCAGGCCCTGAGCCTCAACAGACTTCAGCTCCTACACTGGTTTATTGGACTTACCCCACTCAGAGAACATGGAGTTGAAGAAGGTCAACCACCACACCATGGAGTCAAGAGTGCCTACAACTGA
The DNA here is from genome assembly GCF_030445035.2 of Dasypus novemcinctus. Classification (NCBI taxonomy): domain Eukaryota; kingdom Metazoa; phylum Chordata; class Mammalia; order Cingulata; family Dasypodidae; genus Dasypus; species Dasypus novemcinctus. Next base: position 1,199,528 of record NW_026688151.1, read on the forward strand.
AAGCAGGAGAATTGCATCCAGCATCCATGTGGAATCTAAGGCCCCTGTTGACATAGATGTGGAATGGACACAACCAATCCAAGGTCCACAGGATGTAGGAATAGAATATGGATTAGAGTGGACTTACTGATATTCTACTCATGAACTATTGTGATTAGTAATCGAAGAAAATGTGGCATTGGTGTGGAGAAATTGGCCATGGTGGCTGCTGGGTGTGGGGAATGGGATGAAGAGATGAGCTGTGGAGGCGTTTTTGGGGACTTGGAGTTGTCCTGGGTGGTGCTGCAGGGACAATTAGTGGACATTGTAGGTCCTCCCATGGCCCACTGGATGGAACATGCGAGAGTGTGGGCTATGATGTGGACCATTCACCATGAGGTGCAGCGATGCTCAGACATGTATTCACCAAATGCAATGAACGTGTCATGATGATGGAGGAGAATGTTGCTATGGGGGGAGTAGTGGGGTGAGGG